>NC_138982.1:84046706-84646706 GCF_964341445.2 Mesoplodon mirus
TAGGGCTTCAAGTGCTCTGGAAGAGGGTCTAGAATATCAGGATGAGAGGGATGAATCCGTCAAACTGATCAGCCAGGGCTGGAGATTAGGGTGTGGACAAGAGTGTTTGAGTGTTTGCTAGTTTGCTTATTTTGAGGAGCTACTTGGAGGATTTCTTACACTGAAAAGGATCCTGTGGTAATCTTTTGGATTCTCTCTTGTCAACACTTGAAATATTTAAATGATTACTGAAATGTCTTTTCAGTGTTTCTTAGATACTATTTGACTCTAGCCTCATGTTGAAAGGGACATGAGGCCACCCAGGTTATTAGGGTACATGAAGATATGATGTACGATGTTTTAAGTTCTTATTCCCATAAAATCTTCTTCAGTTCCGTGATGACCATCCATGCTGCTCCAAGCACTCTGGCGCCAGAAAATTTGTTACATGACTTTATCCTTTTTCTAACAGCATCACGTCACAATTTCAGTGACGAACCTCTTCTGAAGTCTCTCCTACTTCTCATTTTAGTTTCTTCCATGCCTTCACCATTGGGTGATTGCATTGGTCTCACCCATGTACTGAAGCTGGATGGTGACAGCTCCAGGTTAGAGAACACCACAAAGCTGAGTACATTTTGTTCACAACAGTACAGAATCTGGTAATTCTGCCCAGGAAGCTATGCAGGTATCTCATGACGATAGCCACAGTAATCTTTCTCAGGCGTGCACACGTGTAGCAGGTCACTGACCATAGCATAGTTCTTATCTTATTCAGTCTTTCTTTAAATAAAAGAGTTTCAGTTGTCACCATGAAGAAGGCAAATTTTACAGAGATAGACATGGGGTCAAATATCCTATAGACTAGGGGCTCTGTGCCCTTAGTGTTTTTGTAGCATTGTACACTTTCCAGCACTCTCGTATATTGTTTGATTTGATCCTCTTCTCAACCCTGTGAAGCAGGCGAGGCCAAGAGCCATGGCCCCAGATGAAGAGTCAGGCTTAGAAAGGTTAAGTTACTTGCCAAAGCCAAACAACCTCTGTGAAAGAGTCCATAGTAGTTCTCTGGACTTTGGATTAGAGTCCATTTCTCTATTAACTCTAAGATGTTCTTTCTGGGTAAGTCTGGCTGAGGTTAGAACCACTGTTTAGTGTTTGACTGGGCTTTGTAGCTGATGATCACAGAGGGTCATTTGATCTGTTTGCTAGGGTTGGCTCTTTTCAAGTTCACAGTCCTTTTATCAAAGGCCAGTTCTAGAAAATTCAGAGACAAGGAAAACCCAAAAACTTCTTTAAGAACCTACTCACCTGAAATATATACCATTTAATTACATTGTGTTAGAAGAGCTTGTTTATCTAGATTCCAACTCATTAATGAATAACAATAATTAGCTCTAGTTTACAAGTGGGGAAAGTGAGGCATGGAACATTGCCTGAATCCTCTGTTAGTTGTTTTCTTCCTTCCCTACTCTAATTACCTCCATCACATTCTTGTTTTGGGAGAAAGAATTCACTGATTTAGGTGGAAATGTATCGTGCAGCCAGTTAAGGCCAACTGCCTATGATGGGTGATGGTATTCATTGCAGTCAAAATGCAGGCCTTGAACCTATTGTTTGGTTACAAAATTTGAAGATGTACTAATTTCTTATTTTGAAAAGATGCTAAATAAGCCATTACTTCAGTACCTTCTTCAAAATTATTTATTTAGGAGTAGAACCACCGTTTGGGAAAAATCAGTATTGGAATCCCCTTGTCTCCAGACTGAACTTAACTGATAACTATGAAATAGTACATTCAATATATGTTTGGTTCACAGTAATTCTTCTGTAAGTTTGTCAAAAATTTCCTTATCTAACTGTGGCTGATTATTTTTCCTTTTTTCTGTCCTCTTTATCTCTAATTCTTTTTTCGATCCATCAGGGAACCTATGCTCACTGAGGTCCTTATTATTCTCCACCCAGAAGCCAGGGAGATAGAACAGTCAAGTTCTAGAGTCACACGCCACAGGCTAAGAAATAAGAGAATTTGATGTCTGTCTTTAAATCCTGGTTAACTATTAAGTTGTTAAGTTTTCTCTAGTCATTAATTTCACAATGCACCAATTTCTTTCTGTAAAACAAGAATGAGAAGCTTCTTGAAGAAGAGTTGTGAAGATAAATAGTTTAGCCTGCTTTGGGACTGTAAGTTTGTAGAAAACAAGTGGTTGAAAAATGCATTGATTTCCCAAATTTAAAACAAATAAATACCATAAGAATTCCTGTTTAGAGATAAACTTCTTAAGATGGAGGAAATATCGATATATATATCGATATAAATATATTATTATATATATAAATATATGTATATATTTCTGCTTTTCTTAGAATATGATATGTGTGGCCTCACTGGGAATAATTCCACAAAAACTTTTCCCCAGTTATCTCCCTGAGTGTTTAAACTATTAAATATTACAGGGCTGGGGCCCCAAATCATATTGTTCATTAAAGGTAGTTATTTTTCTCTTTTGAGTAGCCCATGGTCATTGTCCCCTGTGAAATGCCACTACATCCAGAGTGGCATTAGATTTTACTGCAAGGTAAAAATGCAGCTTTGGTGGTGGTAAAAAGTCTGTGAGGCAAAGTAGACAACACTATAGAATTAGAATAGTGGGTTATAATTTCACTCCTTAATTTTGTCACATTGGGCAAATCATGTAATCCCTCAGAACTCAATTCCTTCACCTGTAATATGAGATAATAATAGCTACATCCACAGTCTGTTATAACACTGAGCGAAGTAATAGTATTCGAAAGAGATTTTCACATTGGAAGCACTCAATAGAGATGGATAGAATTAGCTGCAATATTAGTTACTGTGACAAGTTCTAAGGACTATCAAGGCATTTTCACAATCATAAAGGAGCCTTTCCCAAACCTTATTCTGTTGAATATGATCATACCTTTAGTTGTTAATAGGATTTACATAAAAATAAAGAATTTCATAGTCAAATAAGCTTGAGGAGATCCTATTGTAGAGTCACAAAATTCACATTAGCATGCTAAAGTCATTAAAAGTCCTATCATTTAAAAAAAAAAGACCTTTTTAATGTAAATTTTTAGCAAATTTATTTTGTCATAGAACACACTCTCACAGAATGTTTACTAAGAATATATTTTTGGAAGACACTGTCATAGAATTTCAGGACTTTAAGAGGTCATAGAAGTGATCTAGCTCAAATCCTGCTCCATTTCACATTATGGTAGGGATGCCAGAGTTCACAAAGGTTGAGGAACTTATCCAAGTCACACCACTAATTACTGGCAGATTCACGATCATAACAGATTGATGCCTTTTCTGCTGTATTACCTACAGTGGATCTAGATTAGCTTTCCCTTGGCTTATCATAAACTATTCATCAAGGGTCTTTGGAAAAAATGGTCTATAGCCTTCCTGTACACATAAACCCTCTACCCTTCCATAGTGAGATCCTCAACATTTGAGCCCAATGACCCATTTTTTCCCCTACATCCATGAGCAGGTGCAGAGTCAACTGCATGCCCTGACTAGGTGGAGAAATAGCTAGTTCTAAACACTAGTTCATTCAGACTAGATCCAACTAGTCTCAATTCCCCTGGGCAAGTATTATATTTATTGAGTTCCTATTATATATTAGTACAACGAGAGATCCCAAACTGAGAAGGATTTAGTCCTTAAGGGGTCTTAACCAAAAAACCATGTTCAGAGGCTACAGGCAGTTTTATGAACTCCTTAGTGATCTGCAGCAAGCCTGTTAGGCTTAGAAATGCAGATATCTTATATATACAAGACAGAGATTAATATTTATAGCAATGCCAGAATATACACCCTGCAGCAAAATGCACAAAAACACCACAGTTTTTAGAGTAAATGTCTTCTTACAGTAATTATCATGTTCTGCCTCCTTGCTCTGATTTTCTGTATTCTATCTTCTCAAATAGAATTTTAAAACTTCTTGAAATTAGAGGTTTTGTCCTTACGCACCTTACACACCTTCATATAAAGAGGTTTAAGATATACTTGCTTTTATATATTATGTGGAGTTCAAGTGCATTGTTAAAATCATATTTGCATGGCTGAAAGAGAAAGGGAAGATTCAGAGCTGAAACCTGGCCCCCTTCATAAGAAAAATGGATTAATTAAACCCAATGTAGGTGTCTCATCTTTAAAACACACTTCATGACCCATTTGAATGACAACTCTCAGCACATAAGTTGTTTAGGTTAATAATATAAACCATAGATCTGAATAATGCCTCACTGTTATCCAAATAATTTGGTTAACTGACTATTTTCTTCATGCCAAAATAACCTCTGAATTAGCATACACCTCTGTGAAATAGAAGTAAAAACTGCTACCTTACATATGACAAATGCATTTACCATTGTGAGCAGTTGAGATCAGTCACTTTAGGGCACAGATGGCTGTCTTAAAGTTACTCTTGAACTCCAAATTACCACATCCTGGAACAATAATTCATTGTTTGCTGAAAAGTTTTCTAGCACTCAGATTCTGGTACAAGGATATACATATAAGAATATACATAGAGCAGAGTATGCAGTCAAGCATTCTACTAAATATACAAACAAACAATTTCATGGGAATAATGTCATCATTGCCTATCCCAGAAGACTATAATGGCTCCCAATACTCATCCCTCCAATTCCTTAAGCCCACTCTCTTGAGACTCTCCATAGATCCACCAAAAAGCATTGAATAAAAATACTCTATGGGAAGTTTTTTTTTTTAATTTGTTACTTTTATTTTAAGATTGTACACTGAAGATTAAGTATGTGTTTTGAATTTCAGTAATTATTGTGACCCTCAAAAATGACTGGTTATTGGGTAATGATGAAATATTTATCTAGATAAGAAGTAGGTAAGGTAATTAAAACCAGGGGGAAGTCAACTAACAGGAAGAAGGGAAGAGAGAACTGCTTCAGAGAACAGTAGATTAGGAAGAGGGTCCTCTGAAAGACAAGAAAAAAATTCTACCAGTGAATATGAAAAATGTTGGTGAGATATCGCTCCTCTTAGGAATTAACAAGAGAGTTTGTAAATAATTAAACTCCAACTATTACTGCCTCTTTTACCTCTCGAACTTTTGCTCTAAATTCATCTTCCCTGGCTTCAAAAATCATAGCTAACTTAGTTGACATAAGTATGTGTGTTTTTAAAAATTTTCTCCTTCCATTTTACACCCTTTAAGTTCAAACATAGCATTTATTCTCATTTGTATTTATGGAAACATTTACTCTATCACTCTGTACCCAGCACATACTTAACAGATTTTGCCTCAATCTTAACTATCGAACTAAAAGCTAAGTAAACATTTGGCTAATTTGCTATGGACTGAATGGTTGTGTCCACTGTCAAAGTCATATGTCAAAGTCCGAATCCCCAGTGTGGTGGTATGTATGTATGTATGTATGTATTGCATTAACTTTTTTTTTAATTGAAGTATAGTTGATTTACAATGGTGTGTTAAGTTTCAAATGTAAAGCAAAGTGATTCATATGTATATATATATGAATTCATATATATATTCATATATATATTCCTTTTCAGAGTCTTTCCCATTATGGGTTATTACAAGATACTGAGTATAGTTCCCTCTGCTATACAGTAAATCCTTGTTGTTTACCTATTTTATATATAGTAGTGTGTATATGTTAATCCCAGACTCCTAATTTATCTGTCCCCATCATCTCCCCACTATCCACTTTGGTAACCATAAGTTTGTCTTCTATGTCTATTTCTGTTTTGTAAATAAGTTCATTTGTATCCTTTTCTCTAGATTCCACATATAAGTGATATCATATGATACTTGTCTTTCTCTGTCTGACTTACTTCATTTAATAAGATAATCTCTAGGTTATCATAATGCAAATGGCATTTCTTTCTTTTTTATGGCTGAGTAATATTCCACTGTATACATATACAAGTATGGTGATATTTAGAGGTGGACCTTTGAGAGGTAATTTGGTTTAGTTGACATCATGAAAACAGAGCCCCCATTATAGCATTGATGCCCTTATGAAAAGAAGAAAGGACCCCAGATCTCTCTCTCCACCACATGGGGATATATAGAAGATAGCTGCCTACAAATCAGGAAGAGGTATCCCATCAGACACTGGATCTGCCAGCACCTTCATCTTATACTTAGCCTCCAGATCGGTGAGAAATAAATATTTCATCACCCAGTCTATGGTACTATTTTTTAACTGCAGTCCAAACTGACTAAGATAGTAATGGTGTTCTTAAATGTCGTCTTTCCTATATTAAAGGGCTGGATGTCTTACTTAGTAGCTAGGCTCACTGAAACAACCTACATTCCTTTCCTAGTTTTAGCATTTCCTGAAACATCATCATTTTATCTTTTCTACACTGTTCGATAGAATTCTTCAATTTCTAAGACATCTTAAATTTATAAGACAGTGTGGCTTGTACCATTAAATCATGTCTCTATTAAATAGTCAAAAAATCCTTCATTAGAGCCAAAAAATATTATACCCAAAATATCGAGGGTGATTATGAATTGTCAAGCTTATGAGTTTTCAAGAGGTGCCCTTATGAGATAAGCTTAATTAAGCAAGACATTCTATTAATCATTTCTAATTACTCATGCAAATCACAGACGCTCTGGCCTGTGGTTTAATACCCTGATTTGATCCCAAATACAGCTGATGTCTGTGGCCCAATGGGTATTTCAGTAAATGTGTTTTCACTGATCTTTTACTCTATCTAGATATGGTAATTGTCAGAAAACCACAGCTTGATTTGTTAGGCCTTACAAGTGTTTTAATTGCTGAATTAAAAAGGCAAAGGTAAAAGAATGCAAGAAAAGTTTGTGTTACTACATGTAGCAGTACAGATCAACAGTGCACACATATCCATCTGGCTATATGGGCACTATCCAGGGTGCTGACCCAGAGATCCATGCTTTTTTCTTCCTAGATACAATTTCTATCTATTCACTTCAAATATATGCTTCACTATATATGCTTATATATAGGCATGTTACATGCTTATTGAACATAGATATTTAAGGATTGTCTTGTAATGATTCCGCATCCTTCTGGGGGTTTATCCCATAGGTTGAGACCTCTGTACCTTTTTTGTTCTATGGCAAATTTGGGTTTTAACCTTCTTACTCAGATGAAAATATTGAAATCTCAGTAAACCAAGGAAAAATTAAACATGTGTCCCTCGCTTCTCTCCAACACAGTGAAAGTTTCCCTCAATCTTCATAGCCAATCCATTTAAGCCTGAGATGCCAGTCACAACCTCAAGCTCCATTCCCCCACCTCTCATCTTCCTAGAATGCTCCTTTAAAATCTCAGTCTCTCCTTGGACACTCTCATTATCAAAATCTGCTGTCACAGACTGTCTTGCTAAATCAATCTGTACTAAGGTATAAAGGACAGATAAGGTTATATTTACATTTGAATACAGATCATTGTGTTTCACTAAAGAGATTAGGCTCTCACCTGGAATTTTAGGCACCAGCAAATAGATGAGAGGAGGACCAATTCAAGGAAATTGAGCCTTCCTAGTACCATGAAATTTAGTACCCTAGTACTAAAAATGTCTTCACTTATTCACTCACCAAAGAAACAGTGTGACCTAGCTGAAAGACCTAGGTTCTAGGGCCAGACAGCTTGAATTTAAATTCTGGTTCAGGCACTTTCTTACCTGTGTGACTCTGAGCAAGTTTTTTAGTTTTCCTGGGCCTCAGTTACCCGTCCATGAAAAGGGGATGAAGATAATAACGTTTACCTTGCACAGTTGTAGGTCATGAAACTTTATGTGTGTGTAGAGTGCTTAGGAAATGCCACAAAACTGGCTAGTGCTTAGTATGTGTTTAATAAAGTAAATACTAGTAAGGCTGGCATTGAATCTTTATGGTGTTTCTATCAGGAATAAGGTCTAAGTTTCTGAAGATGTCTTAGTTATTCCTGGGGACTAGACTATGAAGTTGGATAACTTATTAGGGTAGATTAGGCAGACAATTAGATATACAATGGAGAAAAGACAGCTTCTCCAATAAGTGGTGCTGAGAAAACTGGACAGCTACATGTAAAAGAATGAAATTAGAACACTTCCTAACACCATACACAAAGAAAAACTCAAAATGGATTAAAGACCTAAATGTAAGGCCAGACACTATAAAACTCTTAGACGAAAACATAGGCAGAACACTCCATGACATAAATCACAACAAGATCCTTTTTGACCCACCTCCTAGAGAAATGGAAATAAAAACAAAAGTAAACAAATGGGACCTAATGAAACTTAAAAGCTTTTGCACAGCAAAGGAAACCATAACCACAGTGAAAAGACAACCCTCAGGATGGGAGAAAATATTTGCAAATGAAGCAACTGACAAAGGATTAATCTCCAAAATATACAAGCAGCTCATGCAGCTCAATATCAAAAAAACAAACAACCCAATCCAAAAAAAATGGGCAGAAGACCTAAATAGACATTTCTCCAAAGAAGATATACGGATTGCCAACAAACACATGAAAGGATGCTCAACATCACTAATCATTAGAGAAATGAAAATCAAAACTACAATGAGGTATCACCTCACACCAGTCAGAATGGCCATCATCAAAAAATCTACAAACAATAAATGCTGGAGAGGATGTGGAGAAAAGGGAACCCTCTTGCACTGTTGGTGGGAATGTAAATTGATACAGCCACTATGGAGAACAGTATGGAGGTTCCTCAAAAAACTAAAATAGAACCACCATACAACCCAGCAATCCCACTACTGGGCATATACCCTGAGAAAAACATAATTCAAAAAGACACATGCACCCCAATGTTCACTGCAGCACTATTTACAGTAGCCAGGACATGGAAACAAGCTAAACGTCTATCAACAGATGAATAGATAAGAAGATGTGGTACATATATACAATGGAATATTACTCAGCCATAAAAAGGAACAAAGTTGGGTCATTTGTAGAGGTGTGGATGGACCTAGAGTCTGTCATACCGAGTGAAGTAAGTCAGAAAGGGAAAAACAAATACTGTATGCTAACACAAATATATGGAATCTAAAAAAAAAAAAAATGGTTGTGAAGAACGTAGGGGCAGGACAGGAATAAAGACGCAGATGTAGAGAATGGACTTGAGGACATGGGGAGGGGGAAGGGTAAGCTGGGACGAAGTGAGAGAGTAGCACTGACCAAACATACACTACCAAATGTAAAATAGATAGCTAGTGGGAAGCAGCTGCATAGCACAGGGAGATCACCTCGGTTCTTTGTGACCACATAGAGGGGTGGGATAGGGAGGGTGGGAGGGAGACACAAGAGGGAGGGGATATGGGGATATATGTATACATATAGCTGATTCACTTTGTTATACAGCAGAACCTAACACAACATTGTAAAGCAATTATACTCCAATAACGATGTTAAAAAATAAATAAATAAAGTATACCTCAACTTGAAGGGCATCCAGAGGGGAAGGACAAATGTTAATGTGAACAAAGTTTTCCCTAAACATGAATTAAAACATTACTTTAAATCATAATTCTTCATGCCATGAATAAATACTGCAGAGCGGGTAAATGGATGTTAATATTGTAGTCCTCAACTCATAATTTCCACCTTCCTGCCTTCTCATCTTCCCATTCCGCTCTTCTAGGTCCATCCATGTTGTCAAAAATGGCAAGATTTCATTCTTTTTGTGGCTGAGTAAATTTTTTTTCCATTTTGTGTGTGTGTGGTGTTTGTGTGTGTTTGTATACCATGTCTTTTATTCTTTCATCTATCAATGGGTATTTAGGTTACTTCCATATCTTGGCTATTGTAAATAATGCTGCAATGAACATAGGGGTGTGTAATTTTTTTTTTTAATTAGTGTTTTTGTATTCTTCAGGTGAAGTCCCAGCAGTGGAATTGCTGGATCATATGGTAGTTCTATTTTTCTTTTTTTGAGGAATTTCCATTCATTTTTTTATAGTGGCTGCAGCAATTTACATTCCTACCAACAGTGCATGAGAGTTCCCTTTTCTCCACACACTCACCAATGCTTGTTATTTGTTGTCTTTTTGATGACAGCCATCCTGACACCTGTGAGGTAACACCTCATTGTGGTCTTGATTTGCATTTCCCAGATAATTAATGATGTTGACCATCTTTTCATCTGTCTGTTGGCCATCTGTATGTCTTCTTGGAGAAATGTACATCCAGGTTCTCTGCCCAGTTTTTAATCTGGTTGTTTGGGTTTTTCTGTTTGTTTTGTTTTGTTTGATCTTGAGTTGTGTGATTTAGTTATATGATTTGTATATTAACCCCTTGTTGGATATGTCACTTGCAAATATTTTCTCCCATTCAGTAGCTTGCCTTTTTGTTTTGTTGATGGTTTCCTTTGCTGTGCAAAAACTTTTTAGTTTGATATAGTCCCATTTATTTATTTTTGCTTTTGTTGCCCTTGCCTGAGGAGACAGATCAAAAAAAATTGCTAAGACTGATGTTAAAGAGGATACTGCCTATGTTTCTTCCAGGAGTTTTATGGCTTCAGGTCCTACATTTAAGTCTTTAATTCATTTTGAGTTTATTTTTATATATCATATATAAGAAAATTCATTTTGAGTTTATTTTTCTATATCAGTATAAGAAAATTCCCAGTTTCATTATTTTGCATGTAGTTATTCAGTTTTCCCAAGACTTTTTATTAAAGAGTCTGTCTTCAGGGAGGGGGAAGGGTAAGCTGGGATGAAGTGAGAGAGTGGCATGGACATATATACACTACCAAATGTAAAATAGATAGCTAGTAGGAAGCAGCCGCATAGCACAGGGAGACCAGCTCGGTGCTTTGTGACCGCCTAGAGGGGTGGGATGGGGGGGTGAGAGGGAGATGCAAGAGGGAGGGGATATGGGGATATATGTATACGAATAGCTGATTCACTTTGCTATACAGCAGAAACTAACACAACATTGTAAAGCAATTATACTCCATTAAAGATGTTAAAAAAATAGTCTGTCTTTTCCCCATTGTATATTCTTGCTTCCTTAAATGCATGTTACTAAGTGAAAGAAGCTAATCTGAAAAGGCTACATACTGTATTATCCCAACCATATAACAGTTGGAAAAGGCAAAACTATGATGATAATAAAAAGTTCAGTGTTTTTCAGGGACTAAAGGGAGTGGAAGGAATGACTAGGTAGAACATAAAGGATTTTTAGGGCAGTGAAACTATTCTGTATGATACTATAATGGTGGTTACGTGTCAGTGTACATTTGTCAGAACCCATAGAATGTTCAATACCAAGAGTGAAGCTTAATGTAAACTGCAGACTTTGGGTGATAATGACATGTCAATATGGTGCATCAATTGTAACAAATGTACCACTTTGGTATGGGATGTTGATATGGTTCATAACCGTACACAGGTGGGAGCAGGGAGTATATAGGAAGTGTCTGTACCTTCCACTTCCTGCTGCTGTGGATCTCAAAGTGCTTTGGCTTTATCTGTGTGTACAGCCCTGGTTTGTTTAAGAAAGCAGAGAGGGAAGTCAAGTGTACTTCACATTGTAGAAAGTGAGTCTGAAGTTGTATAAGACGGAGTTTGATGGAATGAGGCAATGGAAAAAGCAGGTGGGCGAAAGAGGAGTTGGGACTTTAAGTCTTAAAATGAAGGAAAATACTTTTTCTTGAGACAGAAGTGAGGAGAGAGAAATGGTAAAGCCCTTGGCTATTTAGCAGTTGTGAGGAGGATTTGGTTACAGAGACATTTTGAGGAAAAGAGGAAGAAGGTGAGGAAGTTTACACTTTGTGACTTTGATTTCTTCTCAGTAAAGCCAAGCCACAAAATGCCCCAAGGTAGAGTAAATATTTGATGAAGAGGTTTTTAAGTTCAGAGGGTTTGCTTCTCTAGTTAGCTTACTTGGGGGGAGAAAAGTTTAGTGTCTACACTGGTTCTTTATATTATTGCATTCCTTAGTTCTTCTATATCTATACCAAAACATGTGGCTATTGAGTCCTTGGTTTGGAAGTTGTTCAAATTAAGGTGTGCTGTAAGGATAAAGTACACACCAGATTTTGAAGGCTTGGTACCAATTTTTTTAAAGGTAGAATATCTCTATCATTTTTATATTGATTATATGTTGAACTGATAACTTTTTAGATAATATTTGCTTAAATGAAGCAGATTATCAAATTAATTTCACCTGTTTCTTTTTACGTTAAAAAAAAATGTTCCTACTAGAAAATTGAAAATTACTTCGGTAGCTCCCATTACAGTCCTATTGGACAGTGCTGTTCCAGACCCATGATTATGTCTGTTCGCGTGTGTCCTAACACTAGTTAGAATATACACCTCAAATACCATATTAATACATCTTTTTAAAATCTAGTGTAGATGTTTATGGGCCACCTTGATTTTTGCAAACTAAAATATGTGGCACATATATACAATGGAATATTACTCAGCCATAAAAAGAAACAAAATTGAGTTGTTTGTAGTGAGGTGGATGGACCTAGAGTCTGTCATACAGAGTGAAGTAAGTCAGAAAGAGAAATACAAATACTGTATGCTAACACATATATATGGAATCTAAAAAAACATGGTTCTGAAGAACCTAGGAGCAGGACAGGAATAAAGACACAGATGTAGAGAATGGACTTGAGGACACAGGGAGGGGAAAGGGTAAGCTGGGATGAAGTGGGAGAGTAGCAATGACATATATACACTACCAAATGTAAAATAGATAGCTAGTGGGAAGCAGCTGCATGGCACAGGGAGATCAGCTCGGTGCTTTGCGACCACCTAGAGGGGTGGGATAAGGAGGGTGGGAGGGGGTATGGGGATATATGTATGCATATAGCTGATTCACTTTGTTATACAGCAGAAACTAACAACACTATAAAGCAATTATACTCCAATAACGATGTTAAAAAGAAAAAAGAATAGGTTTTCACAACACTTCTTTTAATTTTATCAGATGAAGCCAAGGTGACTTCTGAATGGTGAGGAGACTTGGGGCCCCTGTCAATCCCTGGAGCAAAATACAGGGTAATAATGAAAGCAACCATTTCGTGAGAACCTACAGTATAGGCTAGGACTATGGTAGAGGTGTTCTACACACACTTAAAGACAAACAAAGTGATTGTGTTTCCAAGCTGGAACCCTTGAACCTCTCTGAAGGCCAGTGTTTGTAAAGTGAAGCCTAAATGATCACCAATCAAACATCTATTCATCTAAAAGCCATAAAGTGTATTAGATGTTGCTACATATGCTAGCTCACAGAGCTTATGGCTCAAAAAATCCTATTTTAGGGCTTCCCTGGTGGCGCAGTGGTTGAGAGGACACCTGCCGATGCAGGGGACACGGGTTCGTGCCCCAGTCCGGGAAGACCCCACGTGCCGCGGAGCGGCTGGGCCCGTGAGCCATGGCCACTGAGCCTGCACGTCCGGAGCCTGTGCTCCACAACGGGAGAGGCCACAACAGTGAGAGGCCCGCGTACCAAAAAATAAAAAATCCTATTTTACCTTTGAGGCAACTTATCTGAGATTAATCTTCAGGATTGCACAATTAGTCAGTGCTTACAGAGACTCCACATCCTTCTTCTCCCCATGATGCTGCACCATAAAGGTCAGTGATTCCTCTTTTACAGGATTGTTTTGGGGACTAAATGAGTTGAAGCAATACAGCCCCTAGAATTGCACTTCCTTCTCCTCTTGCTCTTTTCCTATCTCTGCAACATTAACACCTCCCTCCTGTGTCCCTTCCTCCCTGTGTGTCTACCTTTCACAGTGTTTGGTCTTTCAACTCTCCTTCAACTCCCTCACTGTTGCTTGCTTTCTATCCCTCAAGTCTCTCTTTCATGTCTCTCTCTGTTGACATCTGCTTCTTTCTCGTCTTAGTACTTGAACCCTGCTCTAATATCACCTTGTCTTTGGCCCCCTGCTCCTTTCCAGTTGTCCCCCACTTTTACTTAGGAGTAGGCCTAAGAGGTGCCTGCAGTTTTTCTTCTAAACATTTTTTACCAAACACCAGTTGGGAGCAAGAGAGAATCTTGAGTTAAACAAAATAATCAGCAAACATACTTTTAGAGTTAATTTAAATTATTTAGAATGTCTTCCTGGGGAAGTGGCATTTTGTCACCATATTTAAAAGTGTATATTCAAGGATATTCTCGTGTATTGGGACTAATCTATCATGCATTTTTATAGCATTTAGCTGAACATTTCCGTGGATAATGTTGCCATTCCTTCTTTCTTTCGAGAAGTAGGGGAAAGTA
Source organism: Mesoplodon mirus (assembly GCF_964341445.2). Taxonomy (NCBI): domain Eukaryota; kingdom Metazoa; phylum Chordata; class Mammalia; order Artiodactyla; family Ziphiidae; genus Mesoplodon; species Mesoplodon mirus. Next base: position 84,060,966 of record NC_138982.1, read on the forward strand.
ATGTTCTAAAAATATTGATTGTTAGATTTAATCATACTCCAGGCACATCTTTGTTGTTTTGATGTGATTGTGACATTGCATATAAGAAAACCAATCACTTTAGAAATTATCTTCATTTATATTTTACAGTTCTTTGAACTTGATTATTAGTGCAAAAAGTTTATTCCTTTAAAAGCAGCAGTTCCTTGGTTCTACACTCAAACAAAGAACTGAGATTTTTGTAAATATCTTTTTTTTAAAGAGAAGTATTTTACAGCTTCTGAGCTGTGAAATATGGGGCTCTCATTAGCTGCACTGAGAATTCCATTACCACTGCAGCTGTTGACTATTTATTATGGAAGCTGGTGCTAGTGGTAGTCAGAGAAAAATGCTCATTTAGTTAGAGCTTTCCAGGTGAAGATTTCTTTGAGGTTGATTTGAACATTTGCCTATTATGAGAAAAAGCTATGCATTATTCAAATCATGAAAAAAAACTACAAGAATCCTTTCAAATTGTTCAGTGTTTTGTCAAATAAAATAAGTGCTAGTATTTAGAGAAAAATTCCATTACACTAATTAACTATAAAAATTCATTAGCTAACACATTATTTTCTTTAAATGAAATATATTAGGAAATCCCAAGTCTAATTGTTTAGAGATACATTTTAGTACATTTGTGAATATTTCACTCACAACCAAACTAAGCAATTGCTTTCAGTTGTAGTTATTATATAGTCTAGTTGTTAAAATCTCAAGTGGATTAAATTATCGTAAACACGGTTGTCTACATTCCATTGACCTCTAGGGACATCTTTTTTGAATAATGTTATTTTCATGAGCAGCGGTGTGCTATATAGTGGTGAAGCCCCAACTCTCAGCTCTAAATGATGCAAACCAAGGTTCAAATCCTTGCTTGAGCATTGAAGAGCTAAACAACCTTAGCAAACTGCCTGACCGTTAGTCTGTTTTTTCACTTGTCATCCAAGTACAATGATCCTAGGAAGTGGATTGATTGAGTCATGTTACGCCCCTGGGTCAGTAAATGATAACGTTATTCAGAAGTGGCACATCCAAGTAAACTGCAGGGCAGGATAAAGCATAACTTTTTTCCTTCTTTTTTCTTTGTATTTTCTAATTTTTCTACTATTAAAAATATATTGCTTTTTTAATCAGTAAAAATAAAGATTATACAATACATTTACAAAGAGGAAATAGACACCAAGGAATTCTTTTGAAAAGCAAGATAAAATAAAGAATCTATCAAAGGAAAGTGTTATCTAGTCTGTGCCTATCCACTGCCATCCGCCTTGCCTCCCAAACTGAAGCCTCTGGAAGCAAATTCTGGCATTCGCTGGCACACTCCTAGGTTTTCTGCTTGCATAGCCAAGAAGTGCAAGAGCCATGTTGTGGGATTTTCAATTTGATCATCTCACACGAGGGTACCAGTGTTTTCAGACTGGAAACAGCATGTTACTACACTTTGGCAATAATGCATTAAATACAGATGGGTTTGTTTTTAGCCAAATATGTATCATACAGCCAACAGCTGTTTAGCTATTGCCAACGGTCTGTTTAGTACACAGAGAATCTGTGAGTTTCTTTTTTGCTCAAGAAAGTCTAGTGGATCTATGTAAAAGCTTCACAAAGGTGTCCAACCTGCCACAAAACAGGAGACAGAAATCACGAGCAATTGACAAAAGCCTGCAATAATTTTCTCTCCCAAATTATAATACCCTTGATTATAATCAGTAGGATTAGCATGCTTTTTTTTTCCATTTTTGTTCTGTTGAGAAGTATTTGATTTACAATATTATATAAGTTTCAGGTATACAACATAGTATTTCACAATTTTTAAAGGTTATGCTCATTTATAGTTAATATAAAATATTGACTGTATTCCCTATGCTGTACAATATATCCTTGTAGCTTATTTATTATACATAATAGTTTGTATCTCTTAACCCTCTACCCCTATATTGCTACCCTCTCCCCTCTCCCCATTGGTAACCACAAGTTTGCTCTCTATATTTGTGAGTCTTTCTTTTTTGCTGTATTCACTATCTTATTTTATTTTTTAGATTCCACATGTAAGTGATAGCATACAGTATTTGTCTTCCTCTGTTTGATTTATTTCACTAAGCATAACTTCCAGGATTAACATATATCCAAGTTTTAATGTAATTCTAGACCCATTTCAGTGGATTAAAGAATGCCTTATAATTTCAGCAATAATGCAATCAGTGATCACATTTGATATTTTTTCATGTATTCTTTAACAGCATGACACACTGAAGAGTGTGCGTAGCCTGAGGGACACAGCTCATCCCTGCTTCCTCCCGCTGTGGGCAATGGATGAGCACCAAGTATAGTATTTCTCATTGCCTAGAACTTACTTTACTCTCTATTAAAATCATTCAGAGACCTAATATAAAAAGGCCAGATGTATTACCTGAAAATCAAAAACAAAAATGGGATTTTATTCTATCAAATTCATGCTTGATTTAATAGAGGAAAATCACAATATAAACAAGTAAAACACAATTTATTGTGTTTTATATATATATATATATATATATATATATACACACACACACACACACACATACAATATTGTGTATTATATGTGCAAGGCCTTCCCTCCCCTCCCTCTGCTTCTTTTGTAAACATCGTTTAATACTTGAAGTCGGGGGCTTCCCTGGTGACGCAGTGGTTGAGAGTCCGCCTGCTGATGCAGGGGACACGGATTCGTGCCCCGGTCTGGAAGGATCCCACATGCCGTGGAGCGGCTGGGCCGGTGAGCCATGGCCGCTGAGCCTGTGCGTCCGGAGCCTGTGCTCCGCAACGGGAGAGGCCACAACAGTGAGAGGCCCAAGTACCGCAAAAAAAACAAAACAAAAACAAAAACAAAAAACAAACTTGAAGCAAGTCAAATCATTTATTTACATTCTGTATTTTAGGGATACTGCCCCCATGTGGTTGTAAGGAAACATGATTACACTGTAAACTCCAATCTTTTTTTACCCCTGTTACCCTAGAGTTCTTGCATTGAAATGGATAAACCTAAAACATTTTAAGCGGTCATCAGAAGCGGAAATCAGTTCTTAAATCAGTTTAAACTCATAAAGTAGAATTAACTCTTATAACACATGTAAAAGTGATCCAGATTTTGTGGGTTCTGAAGCTTATAAAATTGGGGAAGCTCTTAAGAATACAAATTTACATGTACAAAATCATTATAAATATTTCATAGTAAGGGAATATTTATCTTGAATTAGAAAGCAAATAATCATGAATTATTTAAGGCTTGGAGATCCCTGTAGGCATGAAATCTCTATGGGCATTTTCTCCAAAAAACTCATTGAGAAATACCTCCTGTTTACAACTTGGCCTTCCTTCACCTCCTCACTCACTTGAAAACACCTTATAACCCCCAGCACTCATCAGAGTCTGTCTGAAGGAGGAATTTGGAAGCTTACGTTTTATCAGTTTTATGATAGACTCATCAATAGATAAGATTTTGGCATTTCTCAGCACATGGTTGCGGCTGTGAGGCTAACCCCTAATATGAGAGGGGTTATGAGAACAAGCAACTCTATGGTTCTCAACCTCAAAATACTGTCATTGCTTTCTAGCTACCTGATAAATGTTGCTATAATTATTTACAGTAACCCCATATTGTCATGGAGTGATACATCCCCTGGTAATTATTCCTTTGTTCCTAGTTCTGGGCACTTCAGTGTCTCTTACTTGGCAACCCCCTCATGGACTCCTGCCTTTTGTTCTCTAGCCAGAAAGGATTTGTCTTCTTTTCAAATCAATAGCTTATCAAATAAATTGCCTGGTTCTTACCTATAGAACTAAGTAAACCTTGTGAAAGGATGTATTTTGGGGCAAAGGATATTGAGGAGGAGAGAACAAGGGTTCAAAACCACAGCCAGAACTTTCTGGAAAATCTAAATTCACATCTGTCTCTGATTAATGGTATTTTTCTCCTCCTGTTGAAAATCTTAAATGAAGACAAAATATTTTGTTGAGTACACAGTTTCTTACATAGTCTTGGCAAATGTTCTCAACTCTGGTCTAGGTTGTGCTGTTCCTCAGACTAGAGTAGACATGACATTTTCCCAGTGGAAGGAAAACTGGAAATAAACTATCTTTTAACCATAGTTTTGACGTCATCAACTTCATTGTTAGACCCTGACTCCTTCCCACTCTTCCTTTCTTTGTCTTCTTCCTGTCCCAGTTCACCCCTCGGAAAGGTCTTCTCTTGGGATCATATAGTAGGACCCCTCTTAAGGTAAATGTAAACCAAACACATGAATTTGAACTAAGAGTTCATCCTTTCAGGGTCCAACTATAAACAGAAAGGGATGGTGAAAAACAGCCAAAGAAGACATTGCTCTTGTTGATTTCGGTCAACACAGATTTCCGGAAGGCACAGGGAGGGGCAAAAGTGCCAAACAAAGTCAAACAAACCCTAATCTATCTCCAACTGATATTGAATATTTGAATTTTGTAAAAAGTAGGAATTAATGAGAAATAATAAATTGTGGATTTTTTTTCACTTAAAGGCAAGGTTAGCAAATACAATTTGCATGTAAATCAACATTTACCTGACACATGCACTTTTCACAGCTTGAATAAACCGTGACATGAAAAAGATGAAAGACGTAGGACGCATATAAAAATCTTTAAAAGGTAATTGGCAGACACTTGCAATAAATATTTATTAAGCAAAGAAATTTCCTTTTCTGTTTTTATGCCACTGTGATTTCTGCTTCATCTCTGTCTTCTTTCCACTTTCTCATTAAATATGACTTCTCTTTTATGATAGGATTCAGACCACATTCTGATGGTGGAGGAGGATGAAGGGGCCTTAGGAAAGAGGCTTTTTTTTTTTTTTTTTTTTTTCTCATAGCTGCTTTTTGAAGCTGTAGAAAAAGTCTGGGACAAAGCTGAGTGCCTGAAAAGTTTGAAAGGAGAGAAGAGCTTAAATAAGAAGATGAGCTAACATCAGATTGGCTTTGCTGCTCCTTTTAAATTATTCCCATTTTGTCTGTTTTGTTATTGCTCCTTGAACTCTAATAATCCCTATCTTTGAAAACTGTGCAAAAACTATTACACCAAGAGGGAAATCAGACCTTAAGGTCCAATGGCCTCATCAACACGTTTGAAGTAAAGCAGAAAGCCAAGTTTAAGAGTGCCCTTTTGCCCCTTGACTTGTGAATGGATTCTGTCCAGTTGGCCTCATGAATGTTGTCCAACTATAACACATCAAAGGCCCACTGAAATACAAGCCCCATCAAAATCCTACAAGCCCTTGCAAACTTGCCTTAAAAATTTTGTTTTTGTCTCTAGCCCATTGTATCTTCTTTCTTTTCCTCTCTTGTTCCATTAGCTGTCCTTTATGACTCCCTCATCATGACTAACCTATGCCATGGTTTAAAAAATTCTCTCTTATTTTTATTAATGACTTCTAATAGTCAGGAGAGTTATTCTAAAATCTCTCCTCACATCGTTCATGAAATTTCTTCAAGCCATTAAAATGAGAAAGGAGTTCCTATGGACCAGCATTTTTTTTTTGCAGCCTCAAAATGTCACCTCTCTCTCTCCCCTCAATCCACATAAAATGCAATTTGGATGAAATATTATTTTTGCATGTAATTAATGACTCTCCTTTCCCCCACTTTCAGTATCTAAGAAGGAATCTATGCAATCAAGAACAAAGTTTTTAAAGCGGCATTGCTTTATTATTGCATACTTCATATAATTTTTTTCTAAAAGTGATCACCACCACAAGTCTAGTTACCATACATCACCATACAGTTGATCCCCTTCACCCATTTCACCCACTCCATATCATTTTTATTTTTAAAATTATTTTGAATATTTATTTATTTGGCTGCACACGAGATCTTCATTGCCATGTCTAAAATCTTCACTGTGGCAAGTGGGATCTTTTAGCTGCAGCATGTGGGCTCTTAGTTATGGCATGAGGGATCTAGTTCCATGACCAGGGATTGAACCCTGGTACCTGCACTGGGAGCATGGAGTCTTAACCACTGGACCACCAGGGAAGTGCCCACCCACCCCATATCATTTTTTAAAGGTCTTAGCATACATTTTAAGTGAGTTGAAATATATTATGAATTAGGACTATTCAGGCATTTCTGGAGACCATAGGAAATACACTGAAATATCATAGAAATAAGGCTGTAAATCCTTGGTCTATATATGCAGTAGAAGAAGTCTACTCTAGACAGATCAGGGTACACCATCCACGTAGCATCTGGTATTTTGAACTGCCAATTATGTAAAGAATCTTGTCTGAAAGATGCCACACACACACACACAAAAAAAACACAGGCCAATATCACTGATGAACATAGATGCAAAAATCCTCAACAAAATACTAGCAAACAGAATCCTACAGCACATTAAAAGCATCATGCACCATGATCAAGTGGGGTTTATCCCAGGAATGCAAGGATTCTTCAATATATGCAAATCAATCAATGTGATAAGCCATATTAACAAATTGAAGGAGAAAAACCATATGATCATCTCAATAGATGCAGAAAAACTTTTGACAAAATTCAACACCCATTTATGACAAAAAATCCTGCAGAAAGTAGGCCTAGAGGGAACTTACCTCAACATAATAAAGACCATATATGACAAACCCACAGCCAACATTGTTCTCAATGGTGAAAAACTGAAACCATTTCCACTAAGATCAGGAACAAGGCAAGGTTGCCCACTCTCACCACTATTATTCAACATAGTTTTGGAAGTTTTAGCCACAGCCATCAGAGAAGAAAAAGAAATAAAAGGATTCCAAATTGGAAAACAAGAAGTAAAACTGTCACTGTCTGCAGATGACATGATATTATACATAGAGAATCCTAAAGATGCTACCAGAAAAATACTAGAGCTAATCAATGAATTTGGTAGAGTAGCAGGATACAAAATTAATGCACAGAAATCTCTTGTATTCCTATACACTAATGATGAAAAATCTGAAAGAGAAATTAAAGAAACACTCCCATTTACCATTGCAACAAAAAGAATAAAACACCTAGGAATAAACCTGCCTAGGGAGACAAAAACCTGTATGCAGAAAACTATAAGACACTGAAGAAAGAAATGAAAGGTGATACAAACAGATGGAGAGATATACTGTGTTCTTGGATTGGAAGAATCAACATTGTGAAAATGGCTATACTACCCAGAGCAATCTACAGATTCAATGCAATCCCTATCAAACTACCAATGGTATTTTTCACAGAAGTAGAACAAAAAATTAAACAATTTGTGTGGAAACGCAAAACACCCCAAATAGCCAAAACAATCTTAAGAAAGAAAAACGGAGCTGGAGGAATCAGGCTCGCAGACTTCAGACTATACTACAAAGCTACAGTAATCAAGACAGTATGGTACTGGCACAAAAACAGAAATATAGATCAATGGAACAGGATAGAAAGCCCAGAGATAAACCCATGCACATATGGTCACCTTATCTTTGATAAAGGAGGCAAGAATATACAATGGAGAAAAGACAGCCTCTTCAATAAGTGGTGCTGGGAAAACTGGACAGCTACATGTAAAAGAATGAAATTAGAACACTCCCTAACACCATACACAAGAATAAACTCCAAATGGATTAAATACCTAAATGTAAGGCCAGACACTATAAAACTCTTAGAGGAAAACAACATAGAACACTCCATGACATAAATCACAGCAAGATCCTTTTTGACCCACCTCCTAGAGAAATGGAAATAAGAACAAATATAAACAAATGGGACCTAATGAAACTTCAAAGCTTTTGCACAGCAAAGGAAACCATAACCACAATGAAAAGACAACCCTCAGAATAGGAGAAAATATTTGCAAATGAAGCAAATGACAAAGGATTAATCTCCAAAATTTATAAGCAGCTCATGCAGCTCAATATCAAAATAACAAACAACCCAATCTCAAAAAGGGCAGAAGACCTAAATAGACATTTATCCAAAGAAGATATACAGATTGCCAACCATCACATGAAAGGATGCTCAACATCACTAATCATTAGAGAAATGCAAATCAAAACTACAATGAGGTTATCACTTCACACTGGTCAGAATGGCTATCATCAAAAAATCTACAAACAATAAATGCTGGAGATGGTTTGGCGAAAAAGGAACCCTCCTGCACTGTTGGTGGGAATGTAAAGTGATAAAGCCACTGTGGAGAACAGTATGGAGGTTCCTCAAAAAACTAAAAATAGAACCACCATACAACCCAGCAATCCCACTACTGGGCATATACCCTGAGAAAACCATAATTCAAAAAGAGACATGTACCACAATGTTCATTGCAGCTCTACAATAGCCAGGACGTGGAAGCAACCTAAGTGTCCATTGACAGATGAATGGATAGAGATGTGGTACATATATACAATGGAATATTACTCAGCCATAAAAAGAAACGAAACTGAGTTTTTTGTAGCAAGGTGGATGGATCTAGAGACTGTCATACAGAGTGAAGTAAGTCAGAAAGAGAAAAACAAATACTGTATGCTAACACGTATATATGGAATCTAAAAAGAAAAAAAAGGAAAAATGGTTCTGAAGAACCTAGGGGCAAGATAGGAATAAAGACTCAGATGTAGAGAATGGACTTGAGGACACGGGGAGTGAAGGGTAAGCTCGGATGAAGTGAGAGGGTGGCATGGATATATATACACTACCAAATGTAAAATAGATAGCTAGTGGGAAGAAGCCTCATAGCACAGGGAGATCAGCTCAGTGCTTTGTGTCCACCTAGAGGGATGGGATAGGGAAGGTGGGTGGGAGTTGCAAGAGGGAGGAGATATGGAGATGTATGTATATGTATAGCTGATTCACTTTGTTATACAGCAGAAACTAACACACCATTGTAAAGTAATCATACTCCAGTAAAGATGTTAAAAAAAAAAAAGAATCTCATGTTTGCTAATTTTTTTTTTTTTTTGTGGTACGCTGGCCTCTCATTGTTGTGGCCTCTCCTGTTGCGGAGCACAGGCTCCAGGCGCACAGGCTCAGTGGCCATGGCTCACGGGCCTAGCCGCTCCACGGCATGTGGGATCTTCCCGGACCAGGGCACGAATTGGTGTCACCTGCATCGGCAGGCGGGCTCTCAACCCCTTCGCCACCAGGGAAGCCCTCATCTTTGCTAATTTGATCAAACACAGTGGCTTCAGTGCTTCAAAACAATGATTTCAATGCTTATTGGAAGAGGTCAACTGCCATGTAAATAATTAAATTTGACTGTTCATGTCAGAGTGGCCCACATCAGACCTATACAAATCCCAAAGGGTCTGTGTTGATCTTGTTGGGAAAAGTACCACCTCCCAAGTCTCAGTGTGTTAATGAGGCATGTACAAGGGACCCCTTCCCCTTTTCCAAACTTAAAGTACACTCTTCTTACAAATAGGGTCCATTTCAATTGTCATTGGAATGTTTACCTTTAATATCTCTATAAGGATTAAAAGAAACATTCCTGATTAAACATTAACTTACTTTAGGCATTTACTGTGGGCATATGAGACATCCCCATTATGGTGTATATGTGAATAGTACTTAATGTGGAAATTACTTTTTAAAAAATTGACAAGGAGATGGAATAACTCATTTCAACATTTCTACAGGTCTCACGTTTTGGAAAGCTTATTACTGAATCAGGGAATGTGAAATTATATGTTCAAAACTCTAAGCTGCCAAAATATAGTGTTGCTCTTTAGAATACTAAAAGATTTTACTTACTTTATAAAATATTGCATAATTTATAAAATGTAAATTAAAGTCCTGTTGAAAATGACATTATAAAAGGATGCTATCAAGTAATTCTTAATAGATTTTCCACCATTCCATGGTATCACTGGACACTTGAACAAAAATAAATGTCACCAGCAACTGAATCTTTCCATTTTCAGCAAATTTTTATTTGTTTTCTTTTGTATTTCTTTTCAACCCATGGCTTGCAGTTCCTTGGCTTTATTTAGTTTGGTTAACAAGTCTTATTATTCCAAAAGCCAGTTGCATTTACCAAGTCTTTTGATTCTGTATCATGTAAGAGGTTCTCCATTTGTCCATTTCCACCTGTCTTACTGCCACTACCTATTTCAAGTCAACATCATCTCTGAAATGGGTTACTGTAACCGCACCCCAACTGGATTCTCTGTACCTAGTCTTCTCTCTATCCATCCATTCTCCGCAGTTTAGACAGAGTAATCATTTAAAAGCGAATGTGATCTTCTAGTGACTCCCCTCTTAAAGTTCTTCAGAAGTAGTTCCTCTTTGCCCTAAGGTCCAAACTCCTAACAATACTAGAGTATATTTAAAAAAAAAACAACACAACTCATTCCTTCCATTCTGTATGCATATGCATGCCTCTTAGTCATGTGACTGCTACTCTTCTCATCAGAAAGTAGAGTCTATTTCTCTACCTTTTTTTTTTTTTTTTTTTTTGCGGTACGTGGGCCTCTCCCTGTTGTGGCCTCTCCTGTTGCAGAGCACAGGCTCCGGACGTGCAGGCTCAGCAGCCATGGCTCACGGGCCCAGCCACTCTGTGGCATGTGAGATCTTCCCGGACTGGGGCACGAACCCATGTCCCCTTCATCGGCAGGCGGACTCTCAACCACTGCGCCACTAGGGAAGCCCTATTTCTCTACCTTTTGAATCTCAATAGAACATGTGAGATGCTTTCACCAAAAGAATGTGGTAGAATGGTGCAGGAGTTCTGAGCCTAGGCATCAAGAGGCCTTGAGGCTTCTGTTTTCATCCTCTCGGGGAGTTCTGTTCAGAAACCACCATGTGAAGAAATCTAGTCTGGCCTGTTGAAGGATAGGAGGAATATGTGGAGTAGACACAAGCCTTCCCAGCTGAAGCTCCCTAAACCAACATGCAAAGAGCTAGCACCAACTACTTTGTTAAGTATAGTGTACATAGTATGCATTTTACTATAATTTTAAAGATGGGGAAAACAAGAGACATTACAAATAACCATCCCAAGATCAGACATCAAGTGTTGAAGCCAAGATTTAAAATCCAGACACCTTCACCCCTGTCACCAGCTCTTAGCCACTATGCTACATAAATAGTCTACATACCGTGATGCAGACTTTTTTTCTCCTACTTGATTATGTCCAACTGTGTGACTTTGTTATTGATATTTAACTCAACTGTATGAAAGTTACTTCCTGGCTTAACACACATAATAGATCATACACCTATGTCACTTACCACCACAGTTTCCAGAACATGTTAAGTGCTTAATAATGGTAGCTATTGTTCCTATGCTGATAGTGAATCTCCTTACTTTGAGTATGAATTTTATTTTTCCGAACAGCAAGAAGTCATTTTGGAGCTAAGGGTGAATAGAGTGGGCAATTTCAACTTTAATTCCATTTGGCCTCTATAACAAAACATACAGGTAAATTAAGAAAATAGCCTTCCTCCTGTGGCTTGGGACTTGGGTTTAAAAGTCATTCTCTGCAGGTTTTTGACAACAACATCAACGGTAAAGTGCAAGTTAATACACACGAAGTGAAACACTCACGTGGATGTATAAGTTCTGGCATGGCTGTGAAAATACCAGTCTTGTCTTATAGTCACTCCTTACATACATAATTCATATAAACTTAGGAAAAAATATGGATGATAGCTGTGATTTGGGGTACTTAGTATATTGATAACTGTATCAGGTGTGCTTGGGTTGGCTGAGTTTGGCTGTCATATTGCTCAGGAGTCATTCAAAGGTGAAGCAGCTTAAAAGTCAAAAGATTTTTACATCTTCAAACTCTAGCATTTTCTTGGGAACTCTTGCCAGGTCCAGACTCCTCCAGGAAGGGTGGATATAATTTGCTATCTGTGAGGTGCTGATTAGTCAAGTATATTTTTTTCTTTGTTTATTTTATATATGAGGGGATAAATCATTCAATTCCTGAAATAATGTTGTTTTGTTTTGTTTTTTAATAGAATAAAGGCCCAAATCTTCAACATGTCATTCAAAGCCACGTGATTGATTTCTAGCCTGCTGTCTGAATGTCTTATTAACATACCTTTCACTTCCTTACTTTGGTGCTTTATTCATATCTGTACTTCGAATGTGTGTTTTACTTTCCCACTGTCCCTACCATGTTTATTCTCTCCTTAATGAAAATTCTTGACAGTCATCAAATCATATGACATATTCCTATACAATGCCCTTAGTAAAAACAAACTTTTTCTTAGGTCTTCCCAAAAAACTGTGTTGTGTGAGGATCTATGGATCAAAATAAAACAGAGTCTGTCTTAATAACATTTAGAGATAATAGTAGTGACTATATCACAGGCTTGTTTGAGGGATTACATGAGTTATTCTATGTAAAACACTTGTATGACTTCCAGATATATAATAAACATAACTACTATATAAATGTCCGCTATTATTATTTGCAGTTGCTAAAAAATGATGTACAGTAAGTCCCCTACATACGAACGAGTTCCCTTCTGAGAGTGCGTTTGTAAGTCCAATTTGTTTGTAAGCCCAACAAAGTTAGCCTAGGTACCCAACTAACACAATCGGTTATATAGTACTGTACTGTAATAGTTTTATAATACTTTCCACACAAATAATACATAAAAAACAAACACAAAAATAAAATATTTTTAATCTTACAGTACAGTACCTTGAAAAGTACAGTAGTACAGTACAACAGCTGGCATACAGGGGCTGGCATCGAGTGAACAGGCAGGAAGAGTTACTGACTGGAGGAGGGAGAGGAGGTGGGAGATGGTAGAGCTGAAGGGTCATCAACAATAGGAGATGGAGGGCAAGCTGCAATCTCACTCACACCTGATGTTGATGGCACAGGTTCTGGTTCCTTGCTGGATTCAATTCCATCTTCCCTCTTGAAAAAATGATCCAGTGATGTCTGGGTAGTAGCTCTTTTTTTCTCATCATAGATGACACAGTAACACTGGATTGCATTCTGAACGGCTGCTGCAACCTTCGTGTACCATTCTATGTTCAGGTCCTGTGCCTCAAAAACCAACAGTGCCTCCTCAAATAAAGAAAGTCCCCTTGCCATTTTCTGCGTCGTGAATCTCTTCGGTTCTTCAGTTACTTCTTCTTCCTCTTATCTCTCTTTGTCCTTTCTCCGGGCCTCCAATTCCATCGGGTCTTCATTAGTAAGCTCCTTGTGTTGCACAGCAAGGAGTTCAATGAAGTCATCCTAAAGTGCACAAAACCACAACCACTTTTAGACGATGCGCACACGTTACAATGTACGCCAGACACATGAACTAATTTACGTGATTGGGCATGCCAACACATGTTCTCATCTTTGAAAGTTCACAACTTGAAAGTTCATATGTAGGGGACTTACTGTATAAGTAGTTGTAGGGATGATTGCACAATTTTATTAGTAAAGCATGACAATGGCATTGAGCTACCAGTAAATCTATGTAGATAAAAAGTGAAAGGAGGGAGAGAATGGTATACAAAGTGTTTGTACATTGGATTTACATGTGTATTGAGTTGCCTGAAAGCAAGGTCTAAGAGAGCAGGGTTGATGAAGTATATCTAACCAAGATTAAAATAGAGCTGCCAAAACTCAGCTGACTTTAGAGGATGGGGAAAATTATCTCACTTCCTAGGCTTTTGTCTTGTCAATTAATCAGACAAATTACCAGATTAATTGATTAAAATCTCTCTTCTCAAAATGAAACTCAATCCAGAAATCAACTTTGTTAAGTAAAAACTGATGATTAAAGGAAGAAAAAAGATCTGGGGGCAATCAGAGAGTCTAGAATTGCTGAGGATCTGAGACCTGTAAATAGAATTTCAGCCATACTTATATCAAGGTGAGGGAGTGGCCCTCTTCACTGAGACCAGAGGTAAACCCTCTGAATATTTAACAAAGAACTCTCTATATAGGAATGTATCTGTGTATAGGTATGTGAGTATGCGATTAATTCATCCACTGGATATTGGATTTCTTCGAGCAGTTATACTTTGTAATAAACCTAAAACCTAAAAATTAAAAAAAAGCTACCTCCCCATCCCATGATCTGTAATAAATTACAGACTTTTATAAGTTGTGGCTGTCTTTTATCTGTTGCCACCTCATAACAATGACCATGATTTATCCATAGTGGGGCTTCAATAATTATATGAAGGGTACAGTGGGAACATTTTATCTCTTGATCTAGTAAATCTTAAACCCTCCTACAAGGTCTTTGAATTTCTCACACAGATTATCACAATGCCATGCACATAACAGACGACACATTTGGTGGATTTAGCAAATTACTATATCAATGTATTACAAGAAGATAATAGATTTTTTTAGCAGTACTGAAATACTGTATATAGTACAATACAGTATTTTTATTTCCTTTTGTTGTGTAGTCAACAAAATCAGCCTTTTTTTCCCCCTAAGAAAATATATTATGTTTTCCCCATCCCATAAGTCTTAAACCTTAAGGCAAAATTTTACATTATTCCAGACTTACATCTTGTTAGTTTGCACCCATTTTTCAGCCTGTCAAAATCTTTTTGAATCCTCTATGATGGTTTTCCCCTCCTATCTTGTGTCACCTATAAAGATGATTGGCCCTGGGCTTCCCTGGTGTTGCAGTGGTTGGGAGTCCGCCTGCTGATGCAGGGGGCGCAGGTTTGTGCCCCAGTCCGCGTGCTGCGGAGCGGCTGGGCCCGTGGGCCATGGCCGCAGGGCCAGCTCGTCCGGAGCCTGTGCTCCGCGGCTGGAGAGGCCGCGGCAGAGAGAGGCCCGCGTACCGCAAAAGAAAAAAAAGATGATTGGCCCTTTTTCTGTACTTTGGTCTAAAATACTAATCAAATCACAATTATATGGAGAATATATGCACTAAAGATTCACATCCCTGGAGTTTTTGCTCTAGGCTGACATAGGAAAGCAGTTAAAAGAATGCATGGTTCATTCTTTTTGGAAAACAGTGACAATGCATGCTCCACTAATTATATCAGGGACTTATTTTTCCTATTTGAAGCCCAGTATATCACTTTCTTATCTTATCAATCCTGAAGTTTGCAAATAAATAGCTGTACTTGAATTGTCCTTAGCAAACAGGTTTTCTAGAATACATATTTGTCATGAAAATAAAGAGATAATAGGATTTAATTGGACATAATTGAATGATATTATTAATATATTAAATTTGTATGGCACTTGTACATGCAAGTCATTTCTTAGAACATATCTGGAAGGTTCATATATACTTTATTCAGATTTATGAATTTTAGAGTCACCTGTTCTTTGTAAGTAATGGGGCGTTTGTGTATTCATGACTGGTCCTAAATCTTTTCTCTTTCTTTCTTTCTTTCTTTCTTTGCTATGCTTTTAAATGTTGATAAACCTCTCCCTCTTATAGAACCAATATGTTTTTCTTTTTTTTTAATAATATGCATTTGTTTCCCCCTTGTCTTTTTAAAATTTTTCTTTTTATTATTTTGTATTGAAGTATAGTTGATTTACAATATTATATAAGTTTCAGGGGTACAACATAGTGACTCAATAATTGTATAGATTTTTTAAAATTAACTAATTTTTATTTATTTATTTTTGGCTGCATTGGGTCTTCATTGCTGCGTGCAGCCTTTCTCTAGTTGTGGTGAGCAGGGTCTACTCTTCACTGTGGTGCGAGGGTTTCTCTTTGCGGTGGCTTCTCTTGTTGTAGAGCACAGGCTCTACGGCACACAGGCTTCAGTAGTTGTGTCTCACAGGCTTAGTTGCTCTGCGGCATGTGGGATCTTCCCAGACCAGGGCTCGAACCCACATCCCCTGCATTGGCAGGTAGATTCTCAACCACTGCGCCATCAGGGAAGCCCCTGTTTTTCTTTTCAAAAATTTTATTTTCATTTGTCCTGGATGACATAAGTCATAAGAACAGCTTCCACTTTTTTAGGATTTGTTACATATCAGGCGCTTTGTCACTGTTTCTCATTTAATCCTCCAGCAAACCTCTGAGGAAGGTACTGAGGAGAAAAGAAATAAACAAGTTTTCTCAGAGTAAGCACCTTGCAAACAACCAAGCTGATTTTAAACTTAGGCCCAGCTCAACCCATTGCAGGCCCTTACTATAAATGCATTTATATCTTCACATACAATTTTTCTAGAATTTTGGAAAAGTAATATTGAATAAGCAGAAGTCATCCTGATTATCACTTAACCCGGTAACCCACCTAACTAATTTTTCTTTTTTTTTTTTTTTTTTTTTTTGCGGTACGCGGGCCTCTCACTGCTGTGGCCTCTCCCGTTGCGGAGCACAGGCTCCGGATGCGCAGGCCCAGCAGCCACGGCTCATGGGCCCAGCCGCTCCGCGGCATGTGGGATCCTCCCGGACCGGGGCACAAACCCGTGCCCCTTGCATCGGCAGGCGGACTCTCAACCACTGCACCACCAGGGAAGCCCTAATTTTACTTTTTTAAGTACCCTGTTTCAGGCCTACCACCAACTCCTAATATTTCTCTTCTGGCAAATCTTACCCTGTTATGTCTGCACCCTTGGTCAGCTACTGGGTAAAACATACACATGGCTGAAGCTATATTTACTAATTTCCATGCCCAGTGCCACCATTCAATGCATGCTACCCTGTCTCCTGCCTGTTCCACTTGCCCCAAGCCTTGGATCACTCAAATCTTCAGTAGGTAAAGTGTTATCAGAACTGGAAATCTGATCGGACTTCCGGCTTAAAACTCTTTCATTGGTTCCCCATTGGACCTTAACAATTTAGGATATGATTTTAACCACTTCGCAAGTAAATATAGGGAGGGCCCTTTGGGATTAGAACCTTGTTTACCTTTTACTCTCCTATCTGACCCTAGCCTGTAGAACAAGCCCCAGACAGGGTTAATCCTGTTCCTCAAATGCTTCTACCCTCACCCCACCTCTCTTGACTGGCTAGTACCAGGATTTGTTTAGAGGCTCAACAATGACATCAAGAGCTAAGGTTCTATGGTAGACACAGCAGAAGTTTCCCCTTCAAGGAAGTGCTTCTGTAAGCTCCTTCAGGGTCAGCTTGAGCTGCAGGGAGCCAGCTCTTCCCAGGGAAGCTTGCTTCTAATGACTTAGCAAGGATGAGATTGGGGTTTAAAGTTATGGCCCACAGGACTCTCTAGAAACGCTTTGTTCAAGAGCTCACTGTATGTCGGCTGGGAGTTTATTGGACCCGATTAGAGTTTGGTTTCTTCCTGTTGCCCATTGTGGCGTCCTTCCGTTTCCTTTCACAGATATTGATCCCTAAACACTGTCTTCGTTTTGTGTCTGCAGAGCACAACCTCCACCTTTTTCTGTCACCCGCAGATGAGGTCTCTTCCCTTTTCACAGGATGGTTTCAGCAGTTTCTGCCATCACATTCTTATATGACACTATGCAAAAGTCTTGCAGGCAGCGATGTAGGAGTCAGGGCATGAAGGGAGCATGTTATCTCATTTTATTAAGAAAGAATATATTCCTCAGAATGTCCCAGCAAAATTAGCTCTTCATTTTTCACAACTGTGTCTTCATGGCATTGTTTAAACATGTTCTTTTCTTCACATTTCCTGGAAACTGTAAATTAGATGTAGTGGATTAATGAAATTAAAGACTGTTAATTTCAGGAGGCACCTAATAGCAGGTGGTCCTACTATTAGTGCTGGCAAGATTCATCAGTGGGTTCAGGTGTTTTCATCCTGATCCATCCATTTAAAATTCACCATAAACCATCAAATAGTTTTAGCGGCTGTCTGTGATCACCATATCCAGTGGTTTATTAAGGTTACAAAATTCTGACTTTCTAATTCTATCTTTTTTCCTGTACTTATTATCTGTGGTTTTCTATAAAGAAGGACGTTTCCTTATCAACTATTTGGTAACTCTGAAAAACAGCTTCTGTGGGAAAGGCAAGACAAATACTTGATCTTTTCCCTTAATCGGTTTTCAGAATAATGAGATGTTGCCCTAGCAATATTTAAGGATCATCAATGAAGTTTTTTTTTGTTTGTTTTAAATCAGTGTGAACTTCTGGACTTTTATATATGTTTCAATCTATTGCACTCATTATTATTATTTTATTTATGTGATGCTCAGAATTTCCCAGTTTGGAGCATGACAACTTTCCAAGCTGGCATTTATGTCCTTTTGATATGACCTTAGTAGTCTTTTTTTTTTTTTTTTTTTCGGTACATGGGCCTCTCACTGTTGTGGCCTCTCCCGTTGCGGAGAACAGGCTCCGGACGCGCAGGCTCGGTGGCCATGGTTCACGGGCCTAGCTGCTCCGCGGCATGTGGGATCTTCCCGGACCGGGTTACGAACCCGTGTCTCCTGCATCGGCAGGCGTTCTCTCAACCACTGCGCCACCAGGGAAGCCCGACCTTAGTAGTCTTTGATAATGTTTCTTTCAGTCATGGCAAGACTCATATTATAAATGCCCTGCTCCAGATGTGGAATCAGCCATTTTTCCAAAGAAACAGTTTTGGTTTTTTGTTATTTTGTTTTGTTTGTAGTCAATATGCAAATTATATTTAGAGACAACAATCTGGACACACCATAGAGTTTTGTTATTAACCCTTACTCTAAAAAGGGTAAAAATACCTAAACAAAACCTTTAACTGTCAACAATTTTATGCTGTCTTTGTCTCCTTGAACTTTTAATACCACTCCACTTCCCTCACATAATTTTATTCTAATGCAATACATTTTTACATTTGGAAGTATATTAATCATCCTATCATAATCATCTGCAACAAAAAATTATATATAAAATATACAATTGTATCTAATTGTATATAAATTAAAATGTAAAATGTAAATTTTTTCTTAATTCTTTGCAATCACACATCTCTAAGTCTTAAATGCTTTAGTATACTGTATAAACTTTCATAAAAGTTTGTAAAAATGTTTAAGGATCTAAATAAATTTTCAAAACATATAAAACACCTCTGAAGTTTTTTTTTCTTTTTAATTTAAAGATGTAATATTAATCTATGAGACATAAAGATGGAAAATTTCCCCCTTTTTCTTCAAATCATGCAAAATATGCAACTGAGGCATAGAGCTAGCTGGGGTGAATGAAAGGATTTCCCTGGGCCTTTCTCATAACAGAATAATAAATAGGCAGAGAGGGAGTCTTTCATAACAGATTAAAATTGTCCATCATAGTTCTTAGAGGTTTTGAATATTATAATTTTAAAAATGGGTAGAAAATGCACAGAATAATGTTTTGAGTCCTATATTTTACCTGAATAACATAATGTAACATCAGCTTTCTTAGCAACACTTCATTAGCTTTGCTATGCCATTGGACTCTTCCTCAGGATGCATGTTTTCTTTGAAGGTAGTCAAAGGTAGGAAAAATGAAGTCATAAAAAGAATTATGTCTTCACTCCTCTGCCACACTCTTTAATATATTTGAGTTCAGAATATCCCAACATTGACCAAAACACCCTGCTTCTAATTTAACACATCACCCTGCAGATTTCACATTGTCCCTTTATTTGAATACAGATTTTTGAGTAAAGGAAATGTCCCAGAGTAAGACTCTGGATGGTTAAGAGGTTGGCCTTTCTTCTTAAAGTGGAAGAAGGGCAATAATCAAAGAAATAGTGGGAAAGAAGAAAACCAGCAGATTACTTTAAGACTGCATGAAATCTGAGGATCAGAAAATGGATGCACTTAAAATTACTTGTGCTTGTATACCTCCTTGTGTAGTTTTTGTGTACCTTCAGAGGTACCTTATTTTGAAGTCTGCTGTGCTAAAGTATATACCCAATAGTGGGATAAACAAGCTTCCTCAATTCAACTCAAGCATAATTGTATTAAGTTCTGCCATATTGCTCTATTTTATACATTCCTACCAATAAAATCCCATTTCCTTATATTCTTGTAACATTTGTTATTATCCAACTTTTATTTTTTGCCAGATTTGTGTAAATTGGTATCTCAAGGTAATTTTAATTTATATTTTTCTGATCAATAGTATTTTTGCTATGCATTTTCTTTCTTTCTTTCTTTCTGTGAACTTTATTTTTGATTCTCTGTCTATTTTCTTTTGAGTTCTTTGCCTTGGTCTAGTGGATTTATAGGAACTTTCTTGCATATTCTTGATATTAATCCTTTTAAGATTTCAAATGTCCTCTCAACATATGTCATCTTTCAATTTTATCAGCAGTAACCTGCAATGAACATAAATACTTAATTTTCAGTGTAGTCAAAGCCAATGATTATTTTATTATTTGCTTTATAGTTGTGCTTTCTGAGTCGTTTAAAATTATGTTCCTACCCCCAAGGTAATAAATATATTTAATTTCTTCTATTAGCATAATTGTTTTACTATTTACATAGATTGTAAATCTGTTTGGAATTCATCTTTGTATCTAAATATAAAGGAGAGGTTGAACTTTATTGTTCTCCATTTAATGAACCTATTTTTTCCCCAAATATCTTTTACATAATTACTCCTTTATAGATTCATATTACTATTTTATCATTTATATAGTTCCTATATATGCATAGATCTATGTATAAGCTCTTTATTCTGTTCCATTTGGTCGATTTGTTTATTTCTGTGGCAATTTTATGTTTTCATTACCATAACTTTATATTTTAATGCTTGTAAGGTTTTCTCTGGTCTACTTTTTAAAAGTGGATTTAGTGATCTATGATTTTTATTTTTTGTATACATTTTACAATAAATTTATTGAATTTATTTAAAATATTTCTGCTGATCCTACTGGTATGTTTATTGGGAGTAACTGTAGATAATACATATCTTTACAATGTTATCTCATCCAAGAACATGGTATCGATCACTTTTTTTTACTTATTTATTTTTAAACATCTTTATTATAATTGCTTTACATTGTTGTGTTAGTTGCTGCTGATAACAAAGTGAATCAGCTATATGTATACATATATCCCTATATCCCCTCCCTTTTGTGTCTCCCTCCCATCTTCCCTACCCCACCCCTCTACATGGTCACAAAGCATCGAGCTGATCTCCCTGTGCTATGCAACTGCTTCCCACTAGCTATCTATTTTACGTTTGGTAGTGTATATATGTCATTGCTACTCTCTCACTTCATCCCAGCTTACCCTTACCCCTCCCCAGGTCCTGAAGTCCATTCTCTACCTCTGTGTCTTTATTCCAGTCCTGCCCCTAGGTTCTTCAGAACCATTTTCTTTCTTTCTTTTTTTTTTTAGATTTCATATATATGTGTTAGCATACGGTATTTGTTCTCTTTCTGACTTACTTCACTCTTTATGGCAGACTCTGGGTCCATCTACCTTGCTACAAATAACTCAATTTCATTTCTTTTTATGGCTGAGTAATATTCCATTGTATATATGTGCCACATCTTCTTTATCCATTCATCTGTCGATGGACACTTAGGTTACTTCTATGTCCTGGCTATTGTACATGGTGCTGCAACGAACATTGTGGTACATGACTCTTTTTGAATTATGGTTTTCTCAGGGTATATGCCCAAGAGTGGGATTGCTAGGTCGTATGGTAGTTCTATTTTTAGTTTTTTAAGGAACCTCCATACTGTTCTCCATAGTGGCTGTATCACTTTACATTCCCACCAACAGTGCAAGAGGGTTCCCTTTTCTCCACACCCTCTCCAGCATTTATTCTTTGTAGATTTTTTTTTTTTTTTTTTTTTTTTTTTGCGGTACAAGGGCCTCTCACTGTTATGGCCTCTCCCATTGCAGAGCAGAGGCTCTGGACGCGCAGGCTCAGCGGCCATGGCTCATGGGCCCAGCCGCTCTGCGACATGTGGGATCTTCCTGGATCAGGGCATGAACCTGTGTCCCCTGCATCGGCAGGCGTACTCTCAACCACTGCGCCACCAGGGAAGCCCTCTTTGTAGATTTTTTGATGATGGCCATTCGGACCAGTGTGAAGTGATAACCTCATTGTAGTTTTGATTTGCATTTCTCTAATGATTAGTGATGTTGAGCATCCTTTCATGTGATGGTTGGCAATCTGTATATCTTCTTTGGAGAAATGTCTGTTTAGCTCTTCTGCCCATTTTTTGGATTGGATTGTCTGTCTTTTTGATGTTGAGCTACATGAGCTGCTTGTGTATTTGGAGATTAATCCTTTGTCAGTTGCTTTGTTTGCAGATATTTTCTCCCATTCTGAAGGTTATCTTTTTGTCTTGTTTATGGTTTCCTTTGCTGTGCAAAAGCTTTTAAGTTTCATTAGGTCCCATTTGTTTATATTTTTTTAATTTCCATTTCTCTAGGAGGTGGGTCAAAAAGGATCTTGCTGTGATTTATGTCATAGAGTGTTCTGCCTATGTTTTCCTCTAAGAGTTTTATAGTGTCTGGCCTTACATTTAGGTCTTTAATCCATTTTGAGCTTATTTTTGTGTATGGTGTTAGGGAGTGTTCTAATTTCATTCTTTTACATGTAGCTGTCCAGTTTTCCCAGCACTGCTTATTGAAGAGGCTGTTTTTTCTCCATTGTGTATTCTTGCCTCCTTAATCAAAGATAAGGTAAACGTATTTGCATGGGTTTATCTCTAGGCTTTCCATCCTATTCCATTCTGTTTTTGTGCCAGTACCATACTGTCTTGATTACTGTAGCTTTGTAGTATAGTCTGAAGTCAGGGAGCCTGATTCCTCCAGTTCTGTTTTTCTTTCTCAAGATTTTTTTTAGCTATTCAGGCTCCTTTGTGTTTTCATACAAATTGTTAAATTTTTTGCTCTAGTTCTGTGAAAAATGCCATTGGTAGTTTGATAGGGATTGTATTGAATCTATAGATTCCATTGGGTAGTGTAGTCATTTTCACAATGTTGATTCTCCCAATCCAAGAACATGATATATCTCTCCAGCTGTTTGTATCATCTTTAATTTCTCTCATCAGTGTCTTATAGTTTTCTGCATCCAGGTCTTTTGTCTCCTTAGGTAGGTTTATTCCTAGGTCTCTTATTCTTTTTTTTTTTTAATTACCACTCTTATTTTATTTTATTTATTTATTTATTGGCTGTGTTGGGTCTTCATTGATGCACACGGGCTTTCTCTAGTTGCAGAGAGCAGGGGCTACTCTTCATTGCAGTGCAAGTGTCTTTCGTTGCAGTAGCTTCCCTTGTTGCTGAGCACAGGATCTAGGTTCGCGGGCTTCAGTAGTTGTGGCGCATGGGCTTAGTTGCTCCACGGCACGTGGGATCTTCCCAGACCAGGGATCGAACCTGTGACCCCTGCATTGGCAGGCAGGTTCTTAACCACTGCACCACCAGGGAAGTCCCTCTTATTCTTTTTGCTGCAGTGGTAAATGGGAGTGTTTCCTTAATTTCTCTTTCAGATTTTTCATCATTAGTGTATAGGAATGAAGGAGATTTCTGTGCATTGTATCCTGCTACTTTACCAAATTCATTGATTAGCTCTAGTAGTTTTCTGGAAGCATCTTTGGGATTCTCTATGTATAGTATCATGTAATCTGCAGACAGTGACAGTTTTACTTCTTTTTGAAGTTGGATTTCTTTCATTTCATTTCTTCTCTGATGGCTGTGGCTAAAACTTCCAAAACTATGTTGAATAATAGTGGTGAGAGTGGACACCCTTGTCTTGTTCCTGATCTTAGAGGAAATGGTTTCAGTTTTTCACCATTGAGAATGATGTTGGCTGTGGGTTTGTCATATTTAGCCTTTATTATGTTGAGGTAAGTTCCCTCTATGCGGGCTCACTGGAGAGTTTTTAACATAAATGTGTGTTGA
Organism: Mesoplodon mirus; assembly: GCF_964341445.2. Taxonomy (NCBI): domain Eukaryota; kingdom Metazoa; phylum Chordata; class Mammalia; order Artiodactyla; family Ziphiidae; genus Mesoplodon; species Mesoplodon mirus. The sequence goes on from NC_138982.1 coordinate 84,084,691, forward strand.
ATTTTGTCAAAAGCTATCTCTCCATCTATTTAAATGATCATATGTTTTTGTTTGTTTGTTTGTTTGTTTTGTGGTACGCGGGCCTCTCACTGTTGTGGCCTCTCCCATTGCAGAGCACAGGCTCCGGATGCGCAGGCTCAGTGGCCATGGCCTATGGGCCTAGCCGCTCTGCGGCATGTGGGATCTTCCCAGACTGGGGCATGAACCCATGTCCCCTGCATTGGCAGGCGGACTCTCAACTACTGCGCCACCAGGGAAGCCCGATCATATGGTTTTTCTCCTTCAATTTGTTAACATGGTTTATCACATTGATTGATTTGCATATATTGAAGAATCCTTGCATTCCTGGGATAAACCCCACTTGATAATGGTGTATGATGCTTTTTATGTGTTGTTGGATTCTTTTTGCTAGTATTTTGTTGAGGATTTTTGCATCTATGTTCATCAGTGATATTGGCCTGTACTTTTCTTTTTTTGTAACATCTTTGTCTGGTTTTGTATCAAGGTGATGGTGGCCTCGTAGAATGAGTTTGGGAGTGTTCCTTCTGCTATATTTTGGAATAGTCTGAGAAGGATAGGTTTTAGCTCTTCTCTAAATGTTTGATGGAATTCACCTGTGAATCCACCTGGTCCTGGGCTTTTGTTTGTTGGAAGATTTCTAATCACAGTTTCAATTTCAGTGCTTGTGATTGGCCTGTTTATATTTTCTATTTCTTCCTGGTTCATTCTTGGAAGGTGGTGCTTTTCTAAGAATTTCTCCATTTCTTCCTGGTTGTCCATTTTATTGGCATATAGTTGCTTGTAATAATCTATTATGATCTTTTGTATTTCTGCAGTGTCAGTTGTTACTTCTTTTTCATTTCTAATTCTGTTGATTTGCGTCTTCTCCGTTTTTTTTCTTTATGAGTCTGGCTAATGGCTTATCAATTTTGTTTATCTTCTCAAAGGATCAGCTTTTAGTTTTATTGATCTTTGCTATCATTTTCTTCATTTCTTTTTCATTTACTTCTGATCTGATCTTTATGATTTCTTTCCTTCCACAAATTTTGGGGGTTTTTTTGTTTGTTTTTGTTGTTCTTCTTTCTCTAATTGCTTTAGGTATAAGGTTAGGTTGTTTATTTGAAATGTTTCTTGTTTCTTGAGGTAGGATTGTATTGCTATAAACTTCCCTCTTAGAACTGCTTTTGATGCATCCCATAGGTTTTGGGTCATTGTGTTTCATTGTCATTTGTTTCTATGTATTTGATTTCTTCAGTGATGTCTTGGTTATTTAGTAATGTATTGTTTAGCCTCCATGTGTTTTTATTTTTTACATATCTTTTCCTGTAATTGCTATCTGATCTCATAGCATTGTGGTTGGAAAAGATACTTGATATGATTTCAATTTTCTTAAATTTACTGAGGCTTGATTTGTAACCCAGGATATGATCTATCCTGGAAATCTTCCATAAGCACTTGAGAAGAAAGTGTATTCTGTTGCTTTTGGATGGAATGTCCTATAAATATCAGTTAAGTCCATCACGTTTAATGTGTCATTTAAAGCTTGTGTTTCCTTATTTATTTTCATTTTGGTTGATCTGTCCATTGGTGAAAGTGGGGTGTTAAAGTCCCCTACTATGATTGTGTTACTGTCAATTCCCCCTTTTATGACTGTTAGCATTTGCCTTAAGTACTGAGGTGCTCCTATGTTGGTTGCATAAATATTTACAATTGTTATATCTTCTTATTGCATCGATCCCTTGATCATTAGGTAGTGTCCTCTTTGTCTCTTGTAATAGTCTTTATTTTAAAGTCTATTTTGTCTGATATGAGGATTGCTACTCCAACTTTTGATTTCCATTTGCATGGACTATCTTTTTCCATCCCCTCACTTTCAGTGTGTAATGTGTCCCTAGGTCTGAAGTGTGTTTCTTGTAGACAGCATATATATGGGTCTTGTTTTTGTATCCATTCAGCTGGTCTATGTCTTCTGGTTGGAGCATTTAATCCATTTACATTTAAGGTAATTATCGATATGTATGTTCCTATTCCCATTTTCTGAATTGTTTTGGGTTTGTTATTGTAGGTCTTTTCCTTCTCTTGTGTTTCTGGCCTAGAGAAGTTCCTTTAGCATTTGATGTAAATCTTGTTTAGTGGTGTTTTTCTCTTAGTTTTTGCTTGTCTGTAAAGTTTTTAATTTCTCTATCAAATGTGAATGAGATCCTTGCTTGGTAGAGTAATCTTGGTTGTAGGTTTTTCCTGTTCATCACTTTAAATATGTCCTTCCACTCCCTTCTGGCTTGCAAAGTTTCTGCTGAAAAGAAAGCTCAGCTGTTAACCTTATGGGGATTCACTTGTATGTTATTTGTTGCTTTCCCTTGCTGCTTTTAATATTTTTTCTTTGTATTTAATTTTTGATAGTTTTATTAATATGTGTCTTGGTGTGTTTCTCCTTGGATTTATCCTGTATGGGACTCTCTGTGCTTCCTGGACTTGATTGACTATTTCCTTTCACATATTAAGGTGGTTTTCAACTATAATCTCTTCACATATTTTCTCAGTCACTTTCTTTTTCTCTTCTTCTTCTGGGACCCCTATAATTCGAATGTGTGTGGATTTAATATTGTCCCAGAAGTCTCTGAGACTGTCCTCAATTCTTTTCATTCTTTTTTCTTTATTTTGCTCTGTGGTAGATTTTTCCACTATTTTATCTTCTAGGTCACTTATCCTTTCTTCTGTCTCATTTATTCTGCTATTGATTCCTTCTAGAGAATTTTAAATTTCATTTACTCTGTTGTTCATTATTGTTTTTTTTGCTCTTTATTTCTTCTAGGTCCTTGTTAAACGTTTTTTGTATTTTCTTCATTCTGTTTCTAAGATTTTGGATCATCTTTACTATCATTACTCTGAATTCTTTTTCATCTAGGCTGCCTATTTCCTCTTCATTTGCTTGCTCTGGTGGGTTTTTACCTTGCTCCTTCATCTGCTGTGTGTTTCTCTGTCTTCTCATTTTGCTTAACTTACTGTGTTTGGTGTCTCCTTTTTGCAGGCTGCAGGTTCATAGTTCCCATTGTTTCTGGTGTCTGCCCCCAGTGGGTAAGTTTGGTTCAGTGGGTTGTGTAGGCTTCCTGGTAGAAGGGACTGGTGCCTGTGTTCTGGTGGATGAGGCTGGATCTTGTCTTTCTGGTGAGCATGACTGTCTCCGGTGGTATGTTTTGGGGTGTCTGTGAACTTAGTATGATTCCAGGTGACCTCTCTGCTAATGGGTGGGGTTGTGTTCCTGTCTTGCTAACTGTTTGGTATGGGGTGTCCAGCACTGGAGCTTGCTGGTTGCTGAGTGGAGCTGGGTCTTATCTTTTAGGCAGAGATTTCTGGGAGAACTCTTACTGATTGATATTATGTGGGGCCAGAAGGTCTCTGGTGGTCCAATGTCCTGAACTCGGCCGTCATCCTCAGAGTCTCAGGCTTGACACCCATCCAGAGCACCACGACCCTGTCAGCCACACGGCTTCAAAGTTCTTCAATATGTTTTTGAGTTAGTTTTCCAGTCTTTTTGATCAAGGAGTTTTCCTTCTTCATATTTCACAAAGAATTCTCCCTCTTTTTTCTCTTTGTGGTTTCTAGTTTCACTTGCTCATTTGGTGCCAGGGGTAGAGGTCTCACACCTGGCTCTTTAGACCAGAGTCCATAGTGCCTCACTTTTTATTTAAATGTACTTTGTAACTTATAATAGAATTAAAAAGTTTTCTTTATAAAGATTTTGTGCACTTTTTTGTTGTTTTCTTTTCTTTTCTTTTTAATTGGGGTATAGTTGTTTTACAATATTGTGTATAATAGACTTTGTGCATTTTTGACCAAGGCAATTTCTACTTTCTATCTTTTTTAGTTATTATGAATGGCACTTAATATCTATTATATTGTCAAGTTGGCTGTTTCTGGTATTAGATGGATGAATATACTGGTTTGTGCAAAATAGATGAATGATACTGGTTTGTGCAAGTTGTTCTTACTTATAAGTATTTCAGATGTTTATTTTGAGTTCTCATAGTTTATATGCAAAATCCGTTAATTTTTTTATGTAAATAGTCATAGCATCTGCAGATAATTAGAGTTTTGCTATAATTATTTCAATCCTTGAAGCTCTTATTTCTTTTTCATGTGCTTTTGCACTGACCAGAACCTTGAGTACCATACTGAATAACAACAGTGATAATGGACATCTTTTTTTTTTTTTCAAAATCTGTAAGGGAATGCCTTTTAGAAGGATGCTTCCTGTAGATTTGGTATATAATCCTTATAAAATTCCAGAAGTGCCTTACTATTCCAAGTATTCTGAGAATTTTTTTTATTTGTTCACTTGTTTGTTTGGTTTTGTTAATATTCATTATACATATATACATAACTTTATCAAAAGTTATTTCTCTACACTTACAAAAATAGGTGACTCTTCTTCTCCTTTAGGAGAAAATTAGTTAATAGGTACATTATGTTGATAAGTTTTCTGATATTAAACAATCATTCTGCTTGGTAAATTTATTTTTTAATAATCTCTTGAATGTGGTTAGATAATTCTTATTTAGTGTTTTGTCATATATGCCCATAAATAAAATTATTAATGTTTTGTACTGTACTTACTAGTTTTAGAACCTTTAAGATCATAGTTTTGGGGGGGGGTTTGTGTGTGTGGTATGCGGGCCTCTCACTTTTGTGGCCTCTCCTGTTGCAGAGCAAGGCTCTGGACGCGCAGGCCCCATGGCCATGGCTCACGGGCCCAGCTGCTCCACGGCATGTGGGATTCTCCTGGACCGGGGCACGAACCCGTGTCCTCTGCATCGGCAGGTGGACTCTTAACCACTGCGCCACGAGAGAAGCCCTTTTCTGTTTTCTTGAACAAATTGTGTAAGACAGGAATTATTTTGTCTTTAAAGTTTTGATCTTCCTGTAAAACTCTGCTTAGAAGTAGCAGAGTGCCTCTCATTGCCATCTCAAGTTTTTGAATGGTTATTGATCAACTTTCTAACTTTTGTTCCAAGTTTGGCAATTGTTTTAATTACTATGGCTGTGTAACAAATTACATTGAAACTTAGTGATAAAAACAATAATTTTTTATCCTCACAGATTATGAGCATCAGGAATTGAGACAGGAATATAGTGGGGTGGCTTGTTCCTGAGTGATATTGTCTCCCAGCTGGAAGAATTGAAGTTTAGGGGCTGAAGTCACCTGGAGGCTTATATATTCACACATCTGACTGTCAATGCAAGCTTTCTGTGAAGGCCTTGGTTCCTTTCCCTGTGGGCCTCTCCATCTGGCCTTGCCATGTTGTCTTCCCATGTCAGCTAATTTAAGCTTTTACCTTGGTGACTGGCTTTCCCAGAGTGGAGGAAGACGTAGCATTGGAAATCACACAGCTATCCAGATAGCCACACTCTATGAGTCAGAGCAGTCACATGCCTGCTCAGGCTCAAAGGGAGGGGAAATGGACTTTATTTCTGATGAAAGAGTGCCAAGATTCTGGAAGTACATATTGACATTTATGAAGAATACAATCTGCCACAGAAATTTGTATACTTTTTCAGGTGAATGTCTCATCTATTTTCATACGTGTTAGTGAAGAGTTGGCTGTAATATTCTTTATTTTTGTTAATAGCTGTTTTGTTTTTGGCTGTGTCCAACTTTGCATTCTGTATTTTGTTTGATTGAAAATATCTCCATTTTCCTTTAGCAAGTATTATCAGAGGTTTGTCTAACTAGTCTTAAAAGAGCTAGATTTAGATTTGAGCAATATTTATTATTGAATTTTTGTTCTATATTTCTTGATTTCTGCCTTTTTCTTCAATAATTATCTCCTAATTTCAGTTTGGTCTGTTCCTCTTTTTCCAATGAATCAAACAGAATCATGGCTCTTTTTATTTCAATCTTTTTATTTTTCTTCTTTTTTGATAAATGTTTTTAAAACTATACATTTTCCTCAGGTTCTGCTTTAGTTGTGCCCTGACAGCTTTCATATATGGTGATATCGCTGTCATTCAGTTGTATTTCATAATTTCCCTGATGATTTCTGCATTAGCCCAAGAGTAATTTAATAGCAAGTATTTTAGTTTCAAGACATAGGAAATATCTTTGGCTCTTTTTCATTATTACTTTTCTAATTTTATTGCAATATGGTTAGAGAACATAGTTGGATGTTGAATCATTGGAAATGATGGAGACTTCATCCCTGGACTGGGGCAAATTTAACTCTTGTGAGTATTCCATGTAAGCTGAAAAAGAATCTCTTTTTGTTATGTTTTTTACCCTAATGAGCCTTTAGTAATTCTCAGCTCTAACTGTGATCCCTGGACCAATAAAACACAGGCAGGCAAAGATCAACCCTTCAAAGGGGGGAGGGGGAGAAAAAGGGAAGGCAAAGGACACAAATAAAATTGCCCCCTCAGTGTCCCAGTCCATCACGGTCCAAGGAACACTTTCACACACAGGAGATCCCTGACTTTCTCTCTCTGGGATTTCTTTCATTCATAAGCCTTCTCATTTCTGTGACACCTTCAAGGTTGGCTTTTTAAATTAAACTTTCTAAATTTTACTTAGAGTGAAGGAAACTACAAACCTTGTACACATTAAGCCTGCTAAATGCTTACCCATAAAAGGAAAGAAAGGGGTTACATGTGTCCAGTGCTATGAGCACCACATACAACAAGGGAAGGAAAGAGTGGGGTTGTTGTTTTGAGAAGGCCTAGAAGTGGGATTGAGGTAGTCCTAGTTGTTTATGTACAGCTTAGCCTGGGAGCTGGTAATTGCTATCTGCCTTTAATTTTGAATTGAGGAATGCTGTCTTTATTCATAAAAATAAGGAATTTTAAGGGTTTTTGACCTGTGATTAGACACTAAAGCAGTGATGGAAGAAAACTGAGCTGAAGTTTAAGGAGGGGGATAGGAGAGGAGAGAGCCAAGGAGATCATTTAAGGGGTGGTTTCAGAGTTTAGCTAGGTGATGATAGGTGCTTGGAATGATAGGAAAAAAAATGAGGACTCGGGCTTCCCTGGTGGCACAGTGGTTGAGAGTCCGCCTGCCGATGCAGGGGACGTGGGTTTGTGCCCCGGTCTGGGAGGATCCCACGTGCCGTGGAGCGGCTGGGTGCGTGAGCCATGGCCACTGGGCCTGCGCGTCTGGAGCCTGTGCTCTGCAATGGGAGAGGCCACAACAGTGAGAGGCCCACGTACCGCAAAAAAAAAAAAAAAAAAAGGTGAGGACTAAGATAAAATAATCTCACAAAGAATAAACATGACTTGGAGACTGACTAGGCCAGGAGTACAGGACAAAGAAGCCATAGGAGTCAAAAAAAGAGGACTAAAATTTCAGTAAGTATGTGAGACAAGGGAGTCAAGGAGATTATAGACCCATGTTCATATATGAGTTTGAATTGTGATTACAAAACCACAGGCACATGTTCAGAAGGAGCCCAGAGAAGCAGAAGTGAGATCACACTGGAAGCTTCTAGCGTCCTCACAACTGGGCAAGTTTCACTTGGCCTGCCTTTTGTTATTCTGCTGGAGCAAAACAAGTTTCCCTGGGTGTGCTTGTCCTCCAGCTCATATTTCCAAATCTAATGGTCTTCTCAAGAATTTTCATAAAAATAAATCCCAGTAATATTGAGTGACTTTGTCAGTCTGGTTTTCCATTCTGTCCTGAATTTCTGGGCAGAGGATTACCCTCTTCCTGTTTCAAGGAGCAGTGCAATCTGGTTTTCTCTCTATTCCCACTACTGTACATTGTCAAGTTGCAATCTGGTTAGTCGGAAATAGTGGCTGATAAAACCTCTGTAGACTGAAATTTAATTCTTTCGTCCAGAGTGTAAGTGCATGGCTAAAGCAAAGGTCTAGACCAGGTTTCTCCCCACGCTTTATATCCTATTCCCTTCGTGTCTCCTAAATGCTAACTCTCCCATCTCTGAATCTCCAAAACCTGTTCTAGGTCTTTCCAGCATGCAAGGTATAAAGATTAATATGGTTGTGCTCTGTATCCCCCCTGCTCGGTATGTAGGATGCTAAACTATTTCAGATGCAGGATCTTTGTGCACTGAAATCCCAAGGAGAGGAAGGCAGAGTCCCTCTCCTTCTCTGCCTCTCCCCTGAGCTGTATCTCAGCTCTCCCCACAAGAACTTGTCTCCAGCAGACCATTTCCTCTGTGACAGTTTTCAGACCTCCCAGCTGTGTCTATCCTTGGCTGTCTTCCTCTGCTCACAGCCAGCAGGATGCTTCAGCTCCTACAGCCCACGGGCTTCCATTCATGCTATGGCAGTGGTTTGGAAGGTTTTTTTGGTTTGTTTTTTTGTTTTCTCCTTCTTTTTTCTTTCTTATTTTGTTTGTGTTTTTTGTTGTTGTTGTTGTTCAATTTACACATTCCAGAACTGTTATGCTGGACCACCCCTCCCCCCAACAGCTGTCAGACCCCCCTACAAGGAGACAGTCAGAGCGAACAAGAAACAAACAATGTATGAGAGAAATTTCAAAGTGTATTCGGAGAATCGTGTTACTTCAAAGGCAGTATTGAGGTCCCCCTGGAGCTCATTACTGTAGTCGGTGAGATAAGGCAGGGAGGGAGCTGCTCAGTTGGCTCCCAGGGGATGGAGAAAACGGAAAAGGAAAAAAAAATAAAATAAAAAGCCCACAAGAAGTGCAGTCTAGCTGTTTTTTAAACTATCAACTCTATATATTCACCACAGATAAAGAAATAAATCTTGCCCCTTCTGTGGTCCCCAGAAGCTGTTTATTTCAGCAGATAGCCCACTGATACCCCAAAAACCATGAGCTCTTTGGAGGAGAATATCCTTCCAATAGTGGAATCAGTACAGCTGTAGGAAAAGGGGAGAATGGCAGGCTATGTTCTGCTGAATAACAGCAGTTGAAGTGATGGGGCAGTAGGGAGGGGAGGGGGCAGGGTGCCTACCAGCCTTACACTGTATATCAGAATGGAAAGCTACCAGGGGCAGCTGGGGCAACCCCCAGAAGCCTCTTTTACTTCTGGGGAGCTGCACTTGTTTTAGTAGCAAAAGTCACGGCTACGACGATACATTTCTGACAAAAGTGACCAGGAAGGGAAAATCTATTCTAGTAATAATAGATTTTCCTCATCCTTTAGATTGTGCATACCCCTCCTATAGCTACTAAAGCTTTTTCTGTTTCTCCCGACAAGCTTGTTTTGCTCATTAGTTTGTGATGTTTAAGGTCAAGGAAAAGAATTTTATATTTTGGTAATGCGTTGTTTGCCTTTCCATCTCTGAAATGCTCATAGAGTCCAAGAAAAAAAATTGAATCAAGTTGCTTTGAACTTGGGCTATCTTATTACCATCCTTTTTCTCAAACTTATTTTTCAATATGTATACAGTGAGATCCACTCCTTTTTTTTTTTTTTTTTTTTTTGTGGTACGCGGGCCTCTCACTATTGTGGCCTCTCCCGTTGCAGGGCACAGGCTCCGGACGCTCAGGCTCAGCGGCCATGGCTCACAGGCCCAGCCGCTCCACAGCATGTGGTATCTTCCCGGACTGGGGCACGAACCTGTGTCCCCTGCATCGGCAGGCGGACTCTCAACCACTGCGCCACCAGGGAAGCCCAGATCCACTCCTTTTGGTGTACAGTTCCATGTATTTGGACAGATGCAGTTGTATAACACCACTACAATCAAGATATGGAATGGTTCCATTGCCCCCTTCCCCCTCACAAACACACACATATGTGCACACACACACACTCACATTTTTGTACTAATCCTTTGTAGTTAAGGCTTCCCTACTCTTTACCTCTCGTAATGACTAATCTGTTTTCTGTCCTTATAGTTTTCCTTTGCCAGAATGTCACATCAATGGAATTATACATATTTGGCCTTTGGGTCTGGCTTCTTTTAATTCACACAGTGCAGCTGAGATCCATCCATGTTGTAACATGTATCAGTACTTTTTTCATTTTTATTACTTAGTATTCCATGGTATAGCGGTATTACAGTTTGTTTATCCATGCCCAAATAAAAGGACATTTAGGGTTATTTCCTTTTTGGGGTGGCTATAGATAAAGATGCTATAAACATTAGGGTAAAGTTTTTTGTGTGAACATAGGTTTTCTTTTCACTTGGATACACATCTTGGAGTGGGCATATATTTTTGTTGATTGAATTAATGAATGGATTGACTGATATGATGATTTTTTTTTTCTGTAAGCTGCTCACAGTTTCTTTCCTCCGTATGTCACCAGTGGAATGAGGCTGGCATTTCCATTGCCTATTTTGCATCCTAATCTAGTTTCTAGGATAATTAACCTAGTATTGTCACCTGAAACTTCAAGTGTGAGAATGATTTGATGAGGGGTTTAATTTTTTTTTTTTTTTTTTTTTTTTTTTTTGCGGTACGCGGGCCTCTCACTGTTGTGGCCTCTCCCGTTGCAGAGCACAGGCTCCGGATGCTCAGGCTCAGTGGCCATGGCTCACGGGCCCAGCCACTCCGTGGCATGTGGGATCTTCCCGGACTGGGGCACGAACCCGTGTCCCCTGCATCGGCAGGCGGACTCAACCACTGCGCCACCAGGGAAGCCTGAGGGGTTTAATTTTTATTTGTGGAGCTTTAGGACGTAGAATTCTTAATCATTTTTCTTGCTCATTTGGGCTGAGTGGGTCTGATGCCACTATGGTAAAAGGGTGAGGAGCTGGGCATGCTCAAGTGTATCTCACCTCTAGAGTTTCCCTCTAGGATGTGGCCAACTAATTCTTTCAGATTATCAATCCCGGAAGCTCTTTATACCCCACTGTATAGACAAGGCAAGAATAGCCTGTAAATCTCTTGTGTATAAATACAGAAAGAAGGATTCTTTGGGCACATTAAACTAAAAGGTATCACTGAACTATTACTCTGTATAGTATGATCAACTGTAAATCAGCTACCACTGTGCAAGAGTCCAGCCTCTATACATCATGTACATAGGACTGCATTAAGCAAAGCTGACTAAAAATATTGCTAATTTTTGTTCTTTTGAAAAACATTTTTTCACCAAGCATTCCCATAAAGATGTGTTTTATTGCTGTGTGAATGCATCAGAATACTTTATATATTGAACATAGTTTATAACGTATTAATTTGAAGTGGAGCATACATTGTAAATTAGATCTTACATTGGCCCCTTCTTGTAAATAATCCAAATTCTTTTCATATCATGTTGAGACAAGCCAAACTTTAAAATGTACCATAAGTCATCCTCAGTTATAATAGTCTTCATTTAGGTCCATCACAATTGTGATCATCATGAAATCAAATGATGTACGAGAAGCAGCCTAATGTTAGCACCTATACAGAGAACAAATTTTAGAAATGTTATCACCATTGCCTTCAAATAGCTCAGTTGTTCTCATCTATTTTTAGGTTTTAGACCCCTTTGAAAATCTGATGAAAACTATTTTCAGAAAAAAATCATCTACACCTATGTAAACAAAATTTTACTTATAGTTTCAAGGAGGTGATAGAATGAATGAAGTCCATCTATAAATTCTTTAATGATCTATGTTCATGTTAAGAACACCCCCAAAATACTTTTCTTGCATACACATTCTTGTTTGACTTTTTGGAAGAGCTGTATTAAAAACAGTAGATGGATGATCCCTTCCAAAGACAATGAGGAGAAAAATCCTGATTCTAGCATTTGGCCAAAAGGATTCATTAAAAAATCATGTGTAGAAGGAAAACTACAGGAGAACAGTGGAAATGCAAGGCCCTTGGGAACTATATAGGTCCAGCAGAACCAATGTCTACCACAGTGCCCGCAGAAGAGGCTCAATTAACATTTGAGAAAGGAAGACAAGAAGGAAGGGAGAGAGGGAAGGAGGGAGGAAGGAAGGAAGGAAGAAAGAAAGATGTCATGCAGGCAGGGCATGTATGGTAAAAAGGGAAGGAGGTGACTACAATAGCATCCTCTAAAAGTGACCAGGACATGAGTAATGGTTTGTTATATAAATGTAGAAAGAACATCCCAGAGAATGCTAGAAGGGTAAAAAGGTTTCCTGAGCGCAGCAAGCTGATATTGAATATGAACCTAGCCATGAGGTCAGTGTCACCACGAGGGCAAATGGTGTGCCTGCTGAGGCTGTCAGGGGCGGGTTGTGGAGGGCAGGGCAGCTCATTCCTTCCACGCTGGTTCCAGCTGCAGATCTGACTTGGTCTAGTCAGAGGTGAACCTTTGATATTGACTCCTTCCACAGAGTAGCCCTTGTCATTTTCTGTATAGTATCGTCTGTCAACCTACTGAGTTCTTTCGCAAGGCTGCCGTTTTCCTTGTATTGCCTGAGCTGGTATTAAAAAAAAAAAACAATGTGGGGAAGGGAGTGTCGGCATCCTAACACTTCCTTGGCCGTCCCCTTCATGCCTTCCTGCCCCACATCGAACTCTGCACCCCTAGAACTCTCCCCCTCAACTCTTTGGGAAAGAGTATACAGGCGCTGAAGCCAACCAGGTTGGAAGGTCAACCCAGGTTTTCTCACCAGCTGTGTCACCTGAAAGAAAGCTCTTAACTTCTTTGAGTCCCTTAGGATTATTAGGAGTGCTGAAGAGGCTGCACACAAGTCAAATGGGTATATTACCCCAGAAATCAGAGGGCCTTTTGATGTGAGTATACCAGTCACAAGTTTTTATCCTTTACAAAGGTAGTGGAGAACGCTAGAGCCAAAAGGAAGGGAGATGTAAGAGGGAAGGAGTGGAGAGGAGAGATGGTAGCCGGGTGCTGTTTACTGTGGGTCCATGGCAGTCTGAGTCCAAGGTCTCTACTAAAAGAAGAAAATTCAATCTGTACACTGGTATCTCCGGTCCATATCGGTCTTCACCCATGCCTCCTGCTCCAGTTTTGTATCTAGAAAATATATTGCTATAAGAATATAATATGCATTACTGGTAGCCTTTTCTTTCCACTGTTTTTTTCTCTCTCTCTGAACTTAAAAGACCTTAAGCCCTTGCTTGTTCTTTGGGTGGAAAGAGGAAATACTTAACATTTTTCTAACATATATAATCTATGTTCTTATTTGCTACATAAGGCCTTAACACTTTTTCCTTGGAATACCTCTATGTTCTAATCTTTGGAATCTAAATTAGGCATTTGTATGCTACAAAGAAATCTCCCTGTGGCTTAATGTCTTTAAACTCTGTGTATTTATGCTCCTGTATCCTTTTAGGTTCCAGCAAAACATACATTTATAAAATGCTTTGTTATTTACATAGCATTTTCATATGAATTTTCACATCAGGGCCTCTTGGAAACTGAGGTTCAGAAAAAGTTAGTAGATTAACCAAGGTCACACAGCAATGAGATGTCAAATTAAAACCTGGGTTAGTTAGTCCCATTTCCATATGCAAACTCATTTTGTACCCCTGATAAACTAGGGGGAGAAAAGGTAACTATATATATTAAATTTATATAGAATTATATATATATATATATATATATATATATATATATATATATATATATATATATAAATATGGTCACTCGCACACATATCCATTTAAGCGCTTTTTCCCCCCTCTCCTTGGCATTTCATTAGTTCTCTCAGCAACTTTGTGAGTTTGAATAGCAATTTCAGTTTATAAACAGAAAACCTCAGACATTGTGAGGTGTTCAGTGAACTGAATATTTCTGTGTCTTGGAAAAATCTTCAGAATACTAAGGGGCACATTATTTGAGCATATAATTCTGGAGCTAGTACCCTCTCTCTGAGAAATGACGTGTCTCAGTAATTTTCACTAGCTCTTTTAAATCATAACAATTTAAAAAGTTTGTAAAATTTGTTTGCTGCTGTTTCTTTTTAAGATGACAAACTGAGTCACGCATTATATATAAAGTGTGAAAACCCATCACCTCCTTCATGCAGGTGTTGTTCTAGGCACCAGTGTACACCCTACCTTTGTGATGACATGAAATGCCACAGAATCAAAATGAAAGAGACTTTACTTACTCGCAGATATGTGGGAACTAGATCCAGAAATGTTTTTCTTTGTGTTAAGCAAAGCATGTCCAATCATCTTTTGTAATTTTAAGTATGGAAGTGCTAGTAGCATTTTACTATATGTTCTATTAAATTGTTAGACCTATGATTAAGATGCTTAGCAATTCTCACTAACAGGGAAATCTTCACTGGGCAAATATCCCTATTTTTTGGTGGGAAGTGGTCCTTTGTTTCTGCAATAAGTAGGTCCAGCCTTCATGCCTTGTCACAGAAGCTGACACCAAACGGGGCCTGGCTTCATTACCGAAGTCTAGTCTCTGCTCCAGGGGAATATGCATTTCTAGAAGATGACAAGTCAGGAAAAAGACTGCAGGGAAGACTTACTCACAAGATTGAGGGAAAATATGATCCACTCAAGTGAGGTAGACCTGTCTTTGGACACTTCACTGAGTACAGCAACAATGATATGAAGCCAGGCCAGAAACATCAGGCCTGATCTCCAAGACCCTAAAGGGGGAATAAGTTGAATGGGCCAAGGCTGTTACAGCCTCAGAGGTGATTTTCCTCCAGTTTGGTGGCTGAGTAGCCTGTCTCACTGAACTTTGTTGACGGGTACCATCCTCCAACTGGGAATCTGCCTTCCTTTGTTCTGTAATTGCCTGTGATGTAGCCTGTCCTGCAGCTTTGTCCCTGACCTGGTGTCTTTTTAACTTCTCTGGCCTGAACAGAAGTCACTGACTTCTCCCCACCCCCAGAGGCTGAAGACCTTTTGGGAGTTAGTAATATAATCTGAACCACCTGCCCAAGTGTGGTTTCTGCCTTACTGTTCATCCTGCTTGTGAGACTGAGCAGTTCCTAGAACTGACCACAAAGAGATTTTCTTCCTCTTCCCCTTTGTCTTACCCTTTGCTTGCTACATTGACACACCTCATCCTGTTGCTGCCTCTGCCCTCATCCTTTTACAGACCCCATCTAAACAAATTCCTTCTCCCTCACCTATGTCATCAGTACTCTCCCTGCATTCCCAGGACTCCTGCCTTTTTAATTATAATACACACGATTTTCTCCCCCCTGAATTCCATCATGCTGTTGTGTTCTTCTTTTCAAGGCTGCTCTCCCTGTATCCCTAATCTGAGCCTTTTTCTTTCCTTTATAGCTTGAGGGACTCAAAACTAGTATTTATACTCCTTCTTCTACTCTGGACCAGAACCATTGACAGCCCCCCTTCAAATGATACTCACCCCTCTCATTTCTACCCAAAGCCCTTATACTGACTGGGTCTTGGAGCTGCCTAAATGGAGTGCAGTTGGAGGAATCCTCGTTACTATTCAAGGAATAGTAAAGGAGAGGAATCTTCCACTCAATTTAGCAAAAGAACAGGGGGTGGGAGAAGGTAGTCAGGAAAATGTGATCCTGCATATTTCCCATGAAGATATTGTTGTATGTGGAATTCCCTTCATGTATTCATTCATTCTTTTTTTTTTTTTTTAAGATTTTTTTAGTACTTATTTTGCTCCAAGCATTATGTCGGGTTCTGGATAGCTAAGAATATCAGGCATTTATGTGTGCCAAGCAAAGTGGTAAGCACTTTACAACCGCTTTCTCATTTAAGCCTCAAAATAACCCAGAGTATCCTCACTTTAAGGAGTGATGATCAGTCAAGTTGAATAGTTTGCTAAAAAATTCACACAGTTAATAAAGTAACTCTACTATATTATTTTGCTTCTTAAGTTAGGATCAAGTATATTGTATATTATGGTAATTTTTAAGTGTCATCAGGCAATTTCCTATTTCTAAAGGATGGGGGTAGACTTCCAAACAACCAATACGCAAACTACCTGTTGGTAAATTAGGAACTGTCTCTAGGCTACTTGTCTTAGGGATATTGTTATTGATTTATATGTTACAAACTCACTCTTATCTATATATTGCATTTGAAAGCCAAAAGAATATATAAATGAAGTATGAAGCCCAATCACAAATTGAAAAGAATTTTAAAAGTGCTATTACAGAAGGCATCAAATTAAAAATAGAACAAGTGGGTTAGGGACTTCCCTGGTGGTGCAGTAGTTAAGAATCTGCCTGCCAAGGCTGGGGACATGGGTTAGAGCCCTGGTCCGGGAAGATCCCACATGCTGTGGAGCAATGAAGCCCTTGCACACAACTACCGAGCCTGCACTCTAGAGCCCGTGAGCCACAACTACTGAGCCCATGTGCCACAACTAGTGAAGCCTGCATGCCTAGAGCCCATGCTCTGCAAGAGAAGCCACTGCAATGAGAAGCCTGTGCACTGCAACAGAGTAGCCCCTGCTCGCCACAACTAGAGAAAGCCCGCATGCAACAACAAAGACCAAACACAGCCAAAAATAAATTTATATATTAAAAAAAAAGAACAAGTGGGTTAGGTGGAGAATATGAGCCAATTGCAAACTACCTCCATATGGAATTTTCCAATCCAGCTATGAAATGACCTTCCTGGTTACTCCTGCCGTGGCTTTGTATACTTGCTGGAAACAGAGTATCATCCGACAGTCTGGTGCAAACAGCATTTTAAAAAAGCAACCCTAGAATGTATCTGGGGGATGCTGCTGCGTTTACTTTTCCATCTTCCAATCAGAGATGCCTAGACTCTTCCCTGGACCAATGAAAGAGGATACTTTCAAAAGATGCTCTCAAGCTGTGGGACAGAAAATTTAAATGAGTTCAGTTTACCAGGGAGTGTTCAACTGTGTTTGGGCTCCCCCTAGCCTCCTGGAAGTGGATGCTCATTGCCTAAGTGCTTTGGCTGAATGCTTAACTCAAAACGCTGTGTGCAGAAGAGCAAGATTTTTATCTCCTCTCTACCTCCCTTGTTTATTCTTCTGGATCCAGTGTTGTTATTGCATTTAGCTCGGAGGCTGGATGGTCAGAAGAGGGTATTCAAGATAGAAAAGGAAAAGGCAAATGTTACTGTGGAAATTGTTTTTAGAGATGCTTTAGGAATGTCTTACAAAGATAACATCAAGTTCCCTTGTCGATATCTGTATTGGTTTTCCCCTCAGAGGGACTGGACTGAAAGTGCTCACATATGAAAGCACCTGGGTCTCACATCTAACCTCTGCTATTTTTACACGTAATGTCAATCCATCCTTCTGTAAACCGGCAGGCAGAGGGGATGGAGGGAGTCTGACAAGAAGCTGCATCAGACTTAGCAAAAGCAGCTACCTGGCAGCCGTGGAGAGAGTTGTCCCAAAGGCCTCCCCACACATCGAGAGCTTCTGCCAAGCAAGAGGAGCTTTAGCCATGGGAAAATTAGAGATGTTTTACCTTTCTCTTCCTTACCAAAGCCTACGGTAACTGTTCCTGTTGAAAGACAACAGAAGACATCCCCAAGCGGCTTCCAGCACCGTCAAAGCTCTGCCTTTGGGACACTGACTTTTCAGCGTGTTCCTTTCTTTCTTGTGTTCTGCCATTGCACTCAGGGAATTATAATGTGCCAAACAGATGCAACATAATATATTGGTTAAAGTGATCCATACTGTTATCCGTGGAGCACTGCTGAATAGGTAGAATGGAGTCACTTTGTTTCTTTGAATGGAGTTTCATGAAGTCTTTGAGTCTGCAAAGACTCAGAACCTGCTAGGTGCAAGGCACTCTTCTGGGAATCAGAACATCCAGAATCATTCAGTTGCCGTCTCTGCCCTTAAGGACCTGGCTACCTAGTGGAGGAAGACAGGCTCCTATGCGCTAAGGGGATGGCAAGGCAGAGTGGGACGTGGAGGTTAATAAAAAGGAGATGCTATGGGCATAGGGACAGGGGAGACACAAATGCCTGTGATGGGAATGAGGTCAGGAGAGAGGCGTCAGGGACAACTTCAGAGAATGAAGAACATTTGAACAGAAGCTGGCAGAATGGATGGGTTTCATCAGGCCTGACAAAGAGGTCACAGCAATATGGGAAGAAGGAACTCTATGGCCAGAGACATGGGTGTGGGAAAGTTGATGAAGCCCTGAAGTGGTCTTCTGTGGCTCAGGTGAGAACTGCATAGATGGGGGGCCCCAGAAAGAGTGGCAGGAGGGTGTGTGGCCTGATTGTGAAAGGCTTTGAACCCCATGTGAAGGAGTTTCCATTTATTGTGAAGGCATTGAGTACCACATAGTGTTTCTGACTGAGGACTGGCCTTATTAGATTGATGTCGTGGGGGGAGGTGTGAAGACTCTGGAGACTGGCCAAGAGAGGTGCACGGATGCAGTTGGGGAAGGTGGAGGATGCAGCAGTCTGTCCCTGAGAGGGCGGAGGAGGCTCTGGATTGGAGGAGTGATGCTGGGACCCAGAAGGGAATGGACAGTGCAGCTCAGCCTGGTAGCCCTCCCTCAGCTCAGATCATTCTTGGGCTGCCCCAGAGGTGGGTTTTACCTTCACTGTGCTACATTGTATTTAATAGCTAACAACTGTCCCATCCTCTGGTTTTATGCTGGCATTCTTTTCAACAAAGCTTCACATAAATCTAGCTTTCTATTAGTTTCTACTCCTAACACACTCATAATCCTCTTTCTTACTCTTCATGTGAAATCTATTTTATGCTGAGTGATATACTTACCCACAGCAAACTGGCTCATTTTCTAGATTCAGAAATGTTAAACAAATGAATAACAACTACCACCGAAAACCCCACCATGCAATAAAGTTCCTACAGTGACCAGCACTGTAACAAAAAGATAGACATGGGTGTTGGGAGACTTAACCCTCCGTCACATTTGCCTCCTACATCTCTCAGCCCACTACGGTCACACATGAATTAACAATATCAACAGTATGCACAACCTCTTCTGTCCTTCCATGTTGTATAATGTACGTTACGGCTATAGGGTTAAGCAACATTTAGATAATTAATGCAAGTCTGCTGTCATAATGCAGAGATTGTGCCAAAATGTATGTGGGAGAATATAGATGGATTTGACACGTTCATATCTGCAGAAAAATTGAGAGGCTATGTCAAAATAAAACATCACTGTGCATGGTTTACTTTTTATTTTTGCTCAAATTATTAGACAAATTTCAAGCTGAGCAGTATGCCTGAATTGGAGACAGATGAGGGTTATTTATTTATACCTAATTCCAATTAGAATATATGAAATCATCATTTCTAAAATATGATTCTGTATAAGCATTACTATAGATTTGAAATGATACAAAATACTTTCTTCCAGACCCATGTAGACAGCGCAGTAAGTGCAAATATGTTTAAGAGTTCAAAGAGAATATTTAGGTGTCAGTGTTTCATGGCAGCCCTTCCTCTCATAAGCAGCAAGGTCAACTCTAGCACCAGAGGGATGGGTAGCTGCTCCACGTGGCCAGCCCTGCCTTCTTTCATTTTGGAATATGCAGAGAGTCAGACAGATCCTGCAGAGAAAGACGTAATGCCTTCTGGTGTCTCTTTCTACTCTGTGATTCTGTGGTTCCTGGTGGCTCCTAGGGGACCCTGGGCTGAGCACTGATGCCACTTGAGGGCAGGTGAACAATCCCTGACATGTTAACAAAAGCACACACAGGAAAGCTTACCAACAGGGCGGGTCAGAGAAACAAAATGGCAACCTCCTTACTCAGCTTTGTGTTGTATTATCGTTATATTAAACTTCCCCTGCTTTACAGACCACCCCTACTGTGGGTTAAAGAAATGCTACCTCTTTGCCCATTTTGTGAAATATGCTCCCAATAATTGCTCTCAGATCATCCAGTGAGCATCCCTCCCAGGGAGGCACCCGATTCCCTACTAGAGTTCTCTTTCTTCTGTGTTCTGGCCCTAGTTCAGAAGATCAAGTCCAACCCTGCCAATTACTTCTTCAGGTGAGAGAGGTGTACGTGTTGGGTCACAGTCTCCAAACGACAAAGACAGAGCTCCGCTGAGGTGGACTGCAGATGCAGAGAGGACTGAGGGGGAGGGGTACCATGCTTTTTTCCAGAGATTCCCCACTCGAATAGCTACTTTGTGATTTCTACAGATTAGTGCCAGCAAATTAGCATAATGACATTACCCAGATGCCTTTGCAGTTGTTTTCTTTCCAGGGTCGGTGTGACTGAGGTTAGAGAACATAATGGATTAAGAAAAAGAGAGAGAAATTTACCATATTTAATATTTTTTTCCACAGAAATTGACATAGTTTACGGAGCAGAGGAATATAATGTAATTTACTCCTCCATCCCTGCTGGAGACGGGTAGGGGGAGTGGTGAGGGGGAGCGGGGGATGCAAAGGATGAAGCACAGTAGTTACGGAGGTGATGTAGCTGCTAAAGGGGCAACTCTCTCAGCATCTTCGGCTCTCAGGGGTGGCAGTGAATGAAGCCAGGTTAGTTACCTGTAAAACCTGGGTGTGATCAGATTAGCATTTCAGCGGAATGAAACTTGGGATGGTTCCTAGATAATGGATACATGAATGTGAGAGAGAAGAACTTGATCATGGGGCCTCGTCTGTGGCATGTGTAAAATCAGAATCACTGGTGGAGAACACCGGGGACAAGCATGTGAATCGCCTCACTCTATTATACACATACCAATTGCTATAATATTGAAGAAAATATTCATAAATCCCTTTTCCTTTCATTGCTTTATGCTTCATTGCCTTTTTCCCATTTGTGGTTTATAGATGGAATGAAGAAAAAAAGAAAGCAGATGGTGAGGAGTGAGGCTGTGTCCTAAAGGCAGAAATGCAGGGTGGTCAAGAGGCAGGTCTTTCACATCCGGCAACTGACTTAATTCCTGGCTCAATCTTACTAGCTCTATGACTTCAGGAAAGTTTCTTAATTTCTTTTAACTTCATCTGTAGAATAGAAGTATTTTAAATTGATGACACGAAAAGAATAGAAGCAAGTCAGTTACCTCTGAGGCAGTGGGTATCCAAGAAAGCAAACTAAATAGTTTGGTGTGAGTTTGTGGAGGAGAGGATGGTGAAATTTAGAGAGAACCATCAGAATTAAGTAAATTTTTATACAAATCATGCTAGTAGGTATATTCACATGAAAACATGGCAAAGGTTTTACTAAATGCCATTGTTCATATAGTTTAAATCCTTGATGCTAATTTTGGTTCGTCCCAAAGTCCTAAAGAACCAGAAATAGAAATATGTATAATGCAGCAGTCAAAGATAAGGAGTTTGTCATCTGACCTTTTGGGGGACCTAACGAATAAAAATAAGTGAATTCATACATAAATATTATAATATAAGGGAATTAGCACAAAGGAATAATTCCACTAAGTCAATTAGAGGAACTTGAGAAGAAGATGAAAATGATGATAACACAGAAGATGAAATAAAGGGAAGGGAAGTTTCTTGAAACTAGTTTGTTTTCATAACTGGCCAAGCAGATGCTTCTTCCCCATGGTCTCATCCTTTAAGTTGGGGAGAAAAAGGTGTGAAGAAGTTTCCAGGTAAAGAAATGTAATTTAAGGCATACACAGTGTTTACCTCCATGTGTAAATTCCAGAGGTTGCTCTTGGAAAAAATGAAGCCTGGTGGAAAGAAACAAGAGTCAAGTCCTGGCTCTATTCCCTCTTTTTATCAATGGAGGTGATTCTTCATTTATGCTTTAGAGATGGAACAGAAAACTGTAAAAGGCAGATGATGGATGAGAATGTTTCCTAGACACAGCATTGCACATGGTTATCTTGTGGAGGAAATGAGATACATGGTTAAATTTTTTTTAAAATTATTAAGAGTCATTTAAGTATAAGACTATCCTCGTTATACTTTTAGTCTTTTATAGTATTTCAGTGTACTAATCTTATTTACTTTTTCATTCATTCCTGCAGTTTCAGCTACATAAATTCCTAATCTGCTAATGTCAATACCAGATGAGAGAAGAGTTGCTATGGTTGTATTATCATTCAGGCTAGCAATATTCACATAGGCAGTATAGTCCATTCATGTAGATAATATAGGCCAAATTTGGCCTTTCCACAGCACTTCTGTAGACTCCCTTTGATAAAAATTTGCAGTTATACCTCAGCAGCCTCAACACATAAAAAAAAAGAAATAATTGTTGGTTGTTGTTGTTTTTTTTTCCTCTGGGCCAAGAATTACATCTACTCATAAGCAATGGACTCTGGATAAATAATTAATGGTTACTTAACAAGAGTTTAGAATTCTCCTGTTGTTGTTTTTATAGCATTAAGTTCAGAAGGTGACTTTTTCAGGAAATGTGAGTGGCATTTACCCGATGTAGCAGTGATTCATACTTGTCTGTTTTGAGGAAAGTTTTGTTTCATTATCATGAAGTAAAAAAAAAAAATGGAGCCTGAAGAAAATCAAAACAAATCTGATTTTAGAATGCCTGAAGCTGATTAAACTATCTTAGGGATGCTAGGTCCATTTAGTACTTATACAATATTATTTATTTATGATTTTGATTTATGTGGAACTTCCAGTGAGAGCTCTCCTGTGAAAACTATCCCTGCAAGAATGGTATTCATGAATCAGTACTGAACTGTTGGCTTCTTACACTTGTGGTCCTGGGTTCTTGTACCTACATCCTTCAGAGGAGACTTAAAACCCAAGGCTTAAAACCCATCATGGGTGATGGTTGAGGATCCCATGACACATCTGATAGAGCGGCAGGGTTAGTTTCAACGCTTGGCCAAATTCCAGTTTTGGTACTTATTCTTCATATTCCCAAGGTTCCTTGGAGAAGACACTTTGGGTTAAATTGTCTTGTTCTTATTTAGCTGCAACTGTTAAGCAGCTGCCTCACTGTGCTCTCCATGTAGTAAAGTTCCTATTGAAAACTGAGAGAGAATCACAGAGTCGGAAGGGGGCAATAAAAAAGAACAATGCCAACAATGAGAGAGGCAGAAGGGATGCAGTTAGAGTGTGTGGTAGTGAGCCTTTTAAGGCTGATGTTCACTATACACTTGGAAGACAACAATGACCATGGTTATTCTTAGAAAATCGTATTTTCTTCTCCCTTGTGGATGTTATCTGAGACTCCATGGAGCAGTATGACTCTTAGCTCCGGGTAAGAAGGATCCCTCCATGAGTTTCCTGCTTTAGAGCATCCTCCCCTCCATCAGCTACACCCCCTCAAGGGGCGAGGAATCTTTGGGGGTCAAAGATATATGCCCACCCAGGGCCTGTGCCACCCCTTCTAGGCTGTGATCTAGGTTCAGAGGACTCCAAAATTCCCTGCCCAAGAAGCCCTGAGCCTGATTTCAGGGTCTGGCAGGAAGTTTTCCCTGGGTCTGTTCTTACAAGGGCAAACTGTACCACTAGTGTACATGTATAGGCCAGAGGGGTGGCCAACGTTGCAGTTGTGTGCATGGGGTGTAGCTAAAGCTCGGATGTGTAACCTATAGGTGTCCACATGGATGTGAGTCTCCTCACAGTGTTGATTGAGCCAGGGGTGGAAAGAAGCAGGAGGAAGCCCATGGCTCAGAGGTTAGGGTCGGGGCCAGTTTTTTTTGTGGTACCATATGTTCTGGTACAGAATTCCAAGTGGTCTTAGACTTTTAAATTTTAATCCAGCCTTACAGGTCATTATGAAGGTAGGTTGTCAAGGTGGGAGGATAAAATATGTTTTATTAACAGTTTGTTATCTTTATAATGATTAAATATTTAGACATATGGCATGTAGACCTCTAGTTGTAGCCTTGCCCCAGGCTCTAGAAACAAAGGCTGACCTGCCGTGGGGTCACACCTTCTCCTAACGCTTTTTTCTCTTTTTGTTGAAAATAATCTAGGCACTGAAACGCTCTTAAAACTTTATCATTTTATTTCAGTGACAACCTAAAAAAAAAAAAAAAGGTGTTTAGTTTACTTCCTGGCCAGAAAGTTTTACTCGTAATCCACCCCGTAATGCCAAGACTCAGAATGCTGTGCCTGCCCTGCGAGCTAAGAGATTCTACCTGAGCTTCTACCCATACTTGCTTCCATGTGTTCACCACACCCCTTTTCCAAGCTCATCATAGGAAGCCCTGAGAACCTGCCTATGAAACGTTCAGGAAGCAGAGGGAAGAGCACACAGTTACCATGCGTCCTTTTCATCCTTATCCCTCAGTGATACCTCCCTCCCTTAGTGACTTCCCTAAGCCATTGCCAAAGAGATGGTCAATCAGCCGATCTGTGCCCAGCCATAAAGGAAAACTTGTGTATATTTAGTCCCTTCTACATTTTCTACCTCCAACGCACCTTCTGCACAACAAAGCAAAGATGTAGCTGAGATTATCCAAGAGAAAACAAGAATAATAGCTAACGTACTGGGATCTTGTGAGCAGGCATAGGCTAGGCACTATCGTGAGGTAGGTATAGGGATTATTAACATGTCACAGATGCAAAAATTGAGGATTATATAGTGTAAGTAACTTTTCAAAGCCAGGAATTCTGACTCCAGAGCATATTCATTTAATCACTCCATGATTCTGCCTCAAGAATATCAGATTGCTTCTCTTTCCAGCTCCACCCAAATCACCTTCAGCAGCCTCTACCTGCTATTTTTTTTTTTTTTTTTTTTTTTTTTTTTGCAGTACGCGGGCCTCTCACTGTTGTGGCCTCTCCCGTTGCAGAGCACAGGCTCCGGACGCGCAGGCTCAGTGGCCATGGCTCACGGGCCCAGCTGCTCCATGGCATGTGGGATCTTCCCGGACCGGGGCACGAACCTGTGTCCCCTGCATCGGCAAGTGGACTCCCAACCACTGCGCCACCAGGGAAGCCCTACCTGCTATTTTTAAAAGCTATTACTGGCTTCAAAAAAATTTGAAGTCTTGCGAATATGAAAGTAGTTATCAAGCTTCATTATTATTACTTTCCTGGCTTTATTATGGTCCCTTACAAACTACATTAAAATATACTAGCCTCAAGTTCACTGTGCATCGGATGGTTGGTATTTTGGCCAAGAAATACAATTATGGTAGATTAGGCTTGGGTATCACAGAGTATGCCTGGTTGCTTTACTTAATCTGAAGATTTTTGACTGAGACAAGTCAATATTCAAAGGCACGGGCAGGGCTTACCTGGTGGCGCAGTGGTTGAGAGTCCGCCTGCCGATGCAGGGGACGCAGGTTCATGCCCCAGTCCGGGAAGATCCCACATGCCGTGGAGCGGCTGGGCCCGTGAGCCATGGCTGCTGAGCCTGCGCGTCCGGAGCCTGTGCTCCGCAGCGGGAAAGGCCACAACAGAGAGAGGTCCGCGTACGGCAAAAAAAAAAAAAAAAAAAAAAGGCACGTGCAGCCACATGAGCATTCAGCATCTCATTTTTCTTCCTCACAAGTCAGAGTGTGGAAATTTATAATACAATGTAATCCTGTTTTAGTACTACTACATAGGGTTAGATATGCATACTTACTTTATGTAGGGATTTGTTGATGTTCATCCATTGGCTCTTGGTAACATGAGGACAAGTGTAGTCGTGTGTGGAAAAGCACTTTATAGTTTCATAGTGCTTTCTTAAGACATGCTCAGATGCATTTAATAACTAGTGGTGTTATAAAGGAATCTTACCATTTGATACCTCTTAGGAACTTGCGTCTTTAAAACTCTTTACTTACTTCAAAACCAAATGAGTCAGATAAACATCTTGAAATGCTTAAGTGAAGAAGACACATATCTTCCACGCAAGTAGACCCTAAGAATCCAGAAAGTTGTTCCTTGCTGTCCTAGCTGCCTTCCTAAATGCAGTCATCCTAGCGGTCACCTCACACACTAAATCCCATCTAATCATTTTCATTTACTAGAGTGCATTTACTCAGTGTCCGACAAAACAGCAGCTACATGCAGGGGCTAAAATGTAGGGGCTCAGCTCACAAACCTCTGTGATAGCTCTGGTAAGTTCTA
Source organism: Mesoplodon mirus (assembly GCF_964341445.2). Lineage (NCBI taxonomy): Eukaryota > Metazoa > Chordata > Mammalia > Artiodactyla > Ziphiidae > Mesoplodon > Mesoplodon mirus. The sequence goes on from NC_138982.1 coordinate 84,110,437, forward strand.
CTGTATGTTGATAACAGCTTCATTTGTCACATGCTTACTGAAAGGAACTCATTCCTTGTTTTCAGATTGGGTGGGATGAAAGCCAAGAGCCTCCAGTTCTCATTGTGGATGTTAAGATAGAATATAAATCAGCAACATCCAATGGCAGATAGGAAATTCCAGAGTATAAATCCCCAGTAGGACCAACACAGCTTTCATCTAAAGCAGGAAGTGATTTTTTTTTTTTTCCTCTAGAGACTGGGACTGCCCTGCTTGGCTCATCTGGTTTGTAGCATAAAAGATGTGTGAATTGGCTGGTAATTGGAGGCATTCTCATGTGGAGGAATGGGGAGTCACAGTTCAGTTAAGCCAAGGACCTTTGAAAAGTCTCAGTGCACCATAAAAGGTGCCAGAGAGAAGTGCCAGCTGCAGGGGTGCTGATGCTGGGGGATTACTAGATGCTGGGTATGAGCATCTATGATCTAAGCAGTACAGGTCCCTCCTGATGATTTGTCAGATTGCTAATATGCTATTTACTATTATGTCCCTGAGTTTCCCTGTTCTGTTTTGGACCGTGTTTCTTAGGCAAAAATAAACATGTCTTCACAGTAATGTTGCAAACTAAGCATAAAACTGAAGGCCAAAGAAAGATACAGCTTTTCTGTGTTAGACTTTTGAGTATGTCCAGGGACTAAGGGGCCAGGGGCTTCTGAGTATAGTCCTTTTTGACAGATGTACAGCTGACTGGTAAGAATGATTAGATGCAATACAGGATGTTTAGGGTCAGGGTGAGTGTTTTGATCACCTCCAGGCCTAGCAAAGTGGCCAGCACACAATAAGGTCAATATATATTTGTTGAATAAACGAAGGAATGAAAGACTGATTAAATGATTAAATATATGAAGAGGCCAGGTAATGTCTGCCTTTTTCTGCATTTGATTGAGACATCATTTTCTTGTAGTACAAGAAAATCTGCTCTATGCAAGATATTTAAATGATTTTATCAGGGAGGATGACCAACAAACTATCAAATTATCAAAAATAATCTAAAGCTATAATGTCAGGACAAGGGGAAAGCAGGATTTGATTTACAAAACTTCAATGCATATACAACGTTTTAGAAACATGTCTTTTATATAATGCAAGGGTTTTTAACTTAAGATTGCAAAAACAAATTCATCATGAAATGATGTTTAAATGGTTTTTTGTTGTTGTTCTTTCTTTCAGGTAAGTGAAAGATATCTTCTGAAGTGTTCTGCAGAAACTGCAGGTGGCAGACTTTTCTTAGAAGAAAAAAGAAGGCAGGGCTCCTTGAAATGGTAATATTTCAGCTGTTCCATACACACAGGAAGCATCTCACATGGCCAGCAAAGCTACTGTTTTTTCTTGTGTGGTTACACCTGTTTATTTCACTACAATTTGATATGGCTTAAACCTCAAGGTCTGTGGGTTGTGCGTTTTTATCTGAATCCAAAGCTTCTGCAGCCCACCCTCAGCAGAAAGCTCTTTATATATGAAGTGCTTCAAATTGAAATGTCATTCTAAACAGATCTGACAATAACAGGCATATACAAGTTAGTCTAAATAGTGTGTGAAATATATATTACTTATGTAAATATATATCTGTAACTGTTTTCTTAAGTCTCTTCCTCTTGAATATCGAGTGCCTTGTTTTTTATGTCAATGGCAACATTATCTGTTTAAAATATGCTTGTAGCCTGTGAGATTTCCAGTCTAACTGATAAGACAGTTGAAATGTACTACAGATTTTAGTAGTGATACTTAAATCTAGGTTACCATACTAGCTCCTTGAGAACTGGTAACTGATAAAATATTGGACTTTCAAAACCTCAGCATACATATAACTCCAATTTAATAGTGTAAGATCTGAAAACACTTCACAGGAGGTCAGAAGCAAGGGGAGCAGAAATACCTAAATATTAAGTGAAAGCTTTATGAGATTATATTATTTCAGCGGATTTTAGAAACATACAGTCATCCCTCGGTATCCACAGATGATTGGTTCCAAGATACCTCCCCTCCCCCAGCCCCACCACAGATAGCAAAATCTGAGGATGCTCAAGTCCTTTATATAAAATGGCATAGTATTTGCATATAACCTAGGCACATCCTTCTTTATATATTAAACTATCTCCAGATTACTTACAATACCTAAGGCAATGTAAATGCTATGTAAATAGTTGTAAATATAATGTAAATACTATGTAAATAGTTGCTAGTGTCTGGCAAATTCAAATTTTGCTCTTTGGAACTTTCTGGATTTTTTAAAATAGTTTTGATTTGTGGTTGGTTGAATCTGAGGGTGCAGATCCCATGCATATGGTGGGCTGACTGTAATTTGCTAAATGTACCTGTTTCTGAACCGAACTTGGGTCTACTCCCCCAATGTGCAGCAAAGCCAACCTACTGACATCCAGCTGTGATGAAGGAAAGTATAGTGTTTATTGTAGGGCACCAAGCAAGGAGAACTGGCGGCTCATGCTTGAAAGAACCAAACTCCCCAGTGGCTTTCAGGGAAGGGTTTTGAAAGACAATATGAGGAAGAGAGTCACAGGGTGCGTGATCAGCTTGTGCACAGTCCTCTGATTGGTTGATGGTGAGGTAACAGGGTGATGTTTCAGGAATCTCAATTATCAACCGTCTGGTTCTAATGGGTCTGGGGTCAACATGCTTGTGGTCAGCAGTTTCCATCTGGTGGGAGTGTGGTTTCTATTAAAAAAAATTTAGGAATGTGTGTCAGACATTGTTATCTATGTCCTTTAGGGAAGAACTAAAGATTCTGTGACCCTGCTATATGGCTGATTTATTGTTTGTATTGTTACCAGTTCTCCTGGCCCAACTGTTATTCTTTGTTACCACAGGTTCACATTCTTCCAATTGTTAATCCTCGAGCCAGCCTTTCTGAAACTGAAGGGAGGCCTGAGGGATTAAAGCAAAGCCTTTTACTTCAAGAGAGGGGGGGACACCAGGGTGAGGGTCATATACCCGAGAGGACCCTGAAGGGTCAGGCTCAGTTTCATACCCAGATGGGTCAAAGACCCAATCTATACCCCCAAACTAAGGCATTCTTTCTATTTTCAATAGCAAAGTCCATTTTGATGAGTTGTTGGTATTTGAGAATTCACTCCAGAATTTTCTTTTTAAATAACCTTTCTTTTTCTAAAATAAATCACTCATTTACTGAGTAAGTATTTACAGCTGACTTCTTAGGAAACATTGATATATGTCTTAAAGCTTCCTGCAGAGTTGGCAATACAATGCTCAGTAATTTCTAATATTCTAATGTGTGGTCAAGTTTCTACATGCTAATCATAACATAAATATGTACAATGAAATGTAAATCATCTGCCATCAAAACTGTATTTGCCAAGTGTTGATAATCAGATATAGATAAAGATAATTCAAAACTAATAAGAAATGGGCCCGGCTCTCAAGAGTTCAGCATTTTAGGAGGCAAGACTGCAGATACTGAATAGCTTCATAATGGAAGAATTTTAAAATTATTATTTTTTAATTTTTTAAAATACACGATATACATGAAGAAAATTTAAGCCCTAAATCATCATTCAAATTTGAGAAACTCTGAGGTATTTGTTGTTCAGTTCTTTTAAATTATTTACCTATTTCTTTTCTAAGAAAAGAGTGTCACATTCGTCCCTATAGGAAAATGTTTTAGGTTATAGATAGAAAAGATAGAGAGACAGACAGACAGATAGATACATAGGAAAAAATAAGTAGAAAAATATCCCCAGTTGTTAAGTCAGTCCTGTCAGGGACGTGACAAAAGCTCAGTTACAGAGTATTTCAAATTTTTAAATTCTGATCCATAGTGAAGAATATATAATTTAGCAAATTATTTTATTAATTTGTGGCAAATTAGGTAACATGAACCACAGCTACAAAAGTAACTCCTTCTGTGGGGATGAGAACAGAGTGCAGCAGCATGAACTCTCCTCCCTCTCCATCTGCCCATGATGTACTTGACCCCTTTGTCATAAGGAGTATCTGCTAACTTTATAGAAATGAGCTGAGGGAACAATGAGTGAGTTGTAGAGATTTTTCTTCCTCATGATTGTCTCTAGAGCTTTGCCCAGAGAAAAGACTGTGTGAATTAGAGGAAGGAAGGGAGAATCATGGGGAAAAGATCCATGGATGCAGAAGAGAGAAGAGTCAGAAAATTCAGCTAATCAGGAGCTCTCTCTCTCTGTCTCCAAAATTTCTTTCCACTTTCTAACCCTAATTCATGGTCCAAATATGCTTCAGATTTGTCTCTCGTTTTCTCAGTCTGTGAGCATCACCTACTGTCTGTCTATGTTTCTATCTGTTTATACATAGACAAAGGAGTATCTTTTGATAACCTAAAATTCTGGAGAGAGACCAATAAATAATATGTGAAGCATGTATAACTTCCTAATTTTATTTAATTAGGCATTTATTTATACCCTATCTAATTTTTCCAGAGGATTCAAGAGTTTCAAATGGTATAGTAAATAGCAATCCTGCCTTTTCATATTATGATTGAAAGACAGAACATGCCAGTAACAGTGTGGCTTTGGTTGATTCGAGGAATTTTCACTCTGAGCAGGGTGATCAGTTACATAATCCAATCAATTAATTCAATTCAAAAAATATTTTCAAGGACTTGCACAACCATGTATGTAATGATATGTTGAGCAGAAAGATAAGACAGTAAAATATAGCTCCTGCCTTCAAGGACTTGACAGCTTAGGACTCCTTACTGGCTTCTTTTGCTTGATGACTGATGGTTCAATCTTTAGTCAGTTATCTGATAACCACAGTCATCACTTAGTCACATAACTGATAACCACATGTCATGTCTCTTTCACAAAACAAGAAAGAAAGTTCATTCCTTTATCACAGGAGTCCTTCCTCTGAAGGTCAGGTGGAACTGGATTTGACTGAACTGGGTCAGCGGAGATTTTTATGTTATCAGTGTGGTTGTATACAGTATTTTGGCTTCTTCACTAGCTTGGATAATCAAGATGTGACAAGTATAGACCTCGTTGCATGAGGTATGATAATCATGTCGTGACGTTTTTGTGCCTCATTCACTGTTACAATTTGAACGGCTCCATGCCAAACACTGGTTTGCAGAGTTTTCATACTGTGTCATGGCATTATAAAAACAAGGTAGAATGACATGATTGTATGCAGAGTTTGGATTGTTGCTGTCACATAGTAATACCATGACATCTAAAAAAAAGACTGTGTAATTATAACATAAGATTACAAAACCAAGAAAGTCATAACATTGGATGACAGCTGACACTAATCAGTTTAGATTTTGAGTTTTCCATGAGTTTGCTAATGGAGAAAAATTAAGAAAAAAGGTTTCTTTAACTGAGTATGTACACTAGAGAATTGCATGATCTTGCTTTCCTTTAATTACCGAAAATTCCTGATTTCCTGGTATAGTCTCTCATTTGTCTTCTGTTTATGCTCTGTCTGATGGTCTTATTTCAAGCACTTCTTACACTGAAAATGAGATTGCTCTTAGAGCTCACTGCATGTAGTCGTAATTCTAAAATTAGTAAGAAAGTATTGTTCTAAGACTGCATGGACTTCCTCAGAAGTTGGGGCAATATACTTCATGTACTTGAATTTGGTTACTTTACAATCAACACACACTAATTTAGGAATTCACAGCACCAGTACATGAACATTTTCTAGTCTTCAGTTTATGCCTCTGAAAGCAACAGACTCCTTCTCAAAGAAAAAATAAACTCTTGGAAAGGAAAGGAAAGGGAAGGCAAGGCAAGGCAAGGCAAGGCAAGGCAAGACCAAGTTCATGGAGTTTGAAGTCTGTATGCAGCATCCAGTTCAGATAAAATTTTCAAAGAATGAATTTTAATGCACACAGCCCTATTAGCACAGGATCAGATTCCTAACAAATTGATTGGACATGCAAAAAGAATCTGTGTCCCAGATTTAAAGTCATTACCCAGTCTTAAACACAGCTGTGCATCAAGCCTTTCATCCTAGATGGACATGAGCAAATTGAATGGTTCTGAAGGTGATTGGCTGGTGTATTTCCTACAGTACAATTTTCAATAATGATAAATTTAACAAAATCACTATTGTATTATTTAACAAGAGAATGTGTGTCCTACTTTGTATAACCATCAATGACTACTTAACAGTGCACAAGAGTATGAATGCACAAATATTTAAATACATCCAGAGGCACCCATAATTCTTTGGCTGAGGGAAGGTAGATGCACCCAGTTCTGCCACTATCCTTACCCAACCAAAGATGAAGATACTCCTGTACTTTATATTGTAAACTTACCCAATTTTCTCCCTATTACTCCTGAGTACTGGCTTTTTGCTACTTCCAATCTTTTCCTGGAAATGCCCATTTCAGTCAAGTATAAGATAAATTTTTGTTTTAATTTTAAATGTTTTCCTTTCTATATCCAGGAATACACGCTCACATAAGCATTGCATATTCAAGAATATTGCCTATATAAACAACTGAGCATATGCCATTGTTTCACGTGGACTGTGCACATGTCAAGGAAGAAACACAATACTTTTATTCTTAATTTTGTGCCATATGAGGGTTTGCACAGAAAGATGTGCATAGATTTTGTCAAACAAAATTCTAATTAGTAATAGAATATTCATAAAAGGCTATGGCCAGATAAGTGAAGAAAAATAAATTCTTGTGAAATGCAGTCCTAGAACTTGTGTCTGTCTAGAAAATAAATGACTTATAAACTGTTCGTTTTGTAATATAGCTTTATAGTTGTTACTTATGATTTGTGTGGAATATAAATAAGAAACACGTGTGGTATATATGTAAGAAATCAGTGTAGGTACAAATGATCAAATTGCCAGTCATCTTGTGAAAGTAGCCAAGCAGTCTATGGTCTTAGGGAAGCGGCACAAAACCCTGGCAAAGAGTTCCATAGGTAACTTTTCTCTACCATGGAAGAAAGTTTTCTTGATTGAATCGAAGAGTTAGGTAAACGAAGTAGAAAAACAGAAACAGCTGTTTTACAGTTAACTATAATTGTACCAGGGGAGTAGTCATCCTTTCCCTTTTTAGTAAGAAGAGCCTATTCTGAGCAATGAATATCATTAGTTAATAAATAACTCCAGGGCCTCCCTGGTGGCGCAGTGGTTGAGAGTCCGCCTGCCGATGCAGGGGATACGGGTTCGTGCCCCGGACTGGGAGGATCCCATATGCCGTGGAGCGGCTGGGCCCGTGAGCCATGGCCGCTGAGCCTGTGCGTCCGGAGCCTGTGCTCCGCAACGGGAGAGGCCACAGCAGTGAGAGGCCCGCGTACCGCAAAAAAAAAAATAAATAAATAAATAAATAAATAACTCCATCTTTATGCCTAAGGAACTTAGCTTCAGGGCAATCGTAAGAGCAGGCAGTCAGAACAGAAGTGGGCATTCTATCAGAGGACTGTACACAAAGTTAACCAACAGAAATAAATCCTTTTAAGTTGTATTATAAATCTAAGTCAAGGGCTTCCCTGGTGGCGCAGTGGTTGAGAGTCCACCTGCCAATGCAGGGGACACGGGTTCGTGCCCCGGTCTGGGAAGATCCCACATGCCGCGGAGCGGCTGGGCCCGTAAGCCATGGCCGCTGAGCCTGTGCATCCGGAGCCTGTGCTCCGCAATGGGAGAGGCCACAACAGTGAGAGGCCCGCGTACCGCAAAAAAAAAAAAAAAATAAAAAAAAAATAAATAAATCTAAGTCAACACCAGATAGCTTGTTTACAAAAAAATGGTAGCACGTTAAGAGCTTCTGTATGGTGTAGAATGAATAATTTTTTTTTTTACTCTGAAGGTTAACAGATGTTTGTTTTGTGTCATTAGAAATTATCTATAAAACTTTATGAGTAATAAGTTTGGTCAAGAAAATTATAGACTAGATTTTGGACTTCTCTCAAAAGTGATTTAAAGTTTAAGATCTATTAACATGATCAAGAAGAAAAATAATTTAGTCTACTTCAATAAACATTTATTGAGTGCTAATATATGCCAGATATTCCCTCAGGGATATAAAGATGAGTTTGGTCATTGTCTTTGAGGAAGACATGAGGAACTTATATTCTGGAAAGATTTCACCAACAGGTAATCAGATAGTTTTAGTGTTTGATAAAATGTAGCCACAGTAGGGCTTAGGGCTTCCTGAACACAGTGGAAGAGGGGACCTCGGGCCAGCCTACATGGCCGGGAAGACCTCTTGGATATTGGAAGACATTCTGAGTTTCATCAGGCAGGGAAAGGAGGAAAGGATGCTCTCAGTAGAGCAAAGAACATCGTCTGCATGTGTTTAATTATCCAGTTATGCTACATGTCATAAATAAGACAGGAAAAATGACTGGCATATCCTACCCAATTTTTTTTTAACCATCCTGTTTTTCTCCTATTGTCCTTAACTTTCAGTATTCCTTTGGGGTTTTAGAAAAAGAGAGCAATGGGAAGGAGGTGGGAAATTAAGAGAGGTGGCTTGCTATGTTCTTGGATAATCTCCCTGATAGTGTTGTTTCCTTATCCCTTCAGAAATAATAGGGATGGAACAGAAGCTGTTGATTGAAACTACCTGTGTCCATAATAATTAATCACCTCACCCACACACTCGCAAGTTTTCAAGAGACTGGTGATTCTATGAAGTCCTCCTCAATCTCTTTCTTCCTTTTATTGGTTTCATTTGAATCTCAGGAAAAGAATGACATTAAAAGTTTTGTTATTTAACACAACATTGTAAAGCAACTATACTCCAATAAAAATTAATTTAAAAAAATTTGCTATTTAATGTAGCATACTTACATGTGCTGATTGCAGTACCATGCACCATCCATGGAATGTCTTATTTAATCCTTACCACAGCCTGAGAGACAGATACTACTTTCCCAGCTTTACACATTAAAAACAAAACAAAACAAAACAAAAAAACAGGCACAGAGAGGTTAAGTAACTTCTCCAAATTTATTCACCTAGTAGGTTATGAAGTCAGTGTTTGAACCCAGGCTGTTGAACTCAGGGGCAGCACTCTTAAATCTTGTTCAATACTGGCCCCTTGTCTGCTATTCATTCCATAAATATTTAATATATCTACAATATGTAAGACATTCATGTGGATTATTTTATGTCTTACAACATTTTATAGAATTTAATACACTTTCAGTTCATTATTTCATTTTGATCCTCAACATTAGGATCTATTAGGTAGGCCAGCCAGATAGCAGAACTTCATAAAGGAGAAAACTAAAACTCAAAGGATTTGAATTGATCAGTGTCTCAAAATTAAGAAGCGGCAAGGCTCAAACCTGAGTCTTTTGACCCTAATGTACAGTTCTTTTTAGACCAGTAAAATGGACAATGCTAGATCTATCACTGTAACGTTAAGAAGGGAAAAATATATCTGATCATGTAAATGACACATACAAAGTCATGCTGAATTAGTGAAAGACTCCACACTAGAACCAGGTCCCTCAACCACATCATTTGAAAAACCTTGAGCAGATTTTGCAGTAGTTGTTTTCTTTGCTAATGATCTTGAGTAGGCTGTAAACTGCCCCAATGTCTCATTCGGTTTGGGTAACATAGGAAGCTGGCAGTTGCAAGTAATTATAAAAATTAGAACAACAGCAGAAGTTTGTGTACAGTAGGGACTTTTAAAGTTACTGCCTTCTTATGGCTAATTATACAGTTGTAGGAACAACATGAAGCATTCCAATGCTTCTATTTCCAAAGATAGATGTATGTACATACAACTGATTATATATAGTGATGAGGAATCTGTTGTTTCTTACTAACATCATTAAGGATTCATTTTCTAGTCTCATACCATTTTCTCCTACTAAACTTAATCCTTTTGGGGCTATCAGAGAGGCACTATATCAAAAGAGAGGAAAGCACAGACTAGTTTATGTAGCTCCACCACTTAGAATTATGTCATGGTTGGAAAGTTATTTAAAATCTTTTGGACACAGTTTCCTCATTTTTATTATGAGAATAGTCATTCTTAAACAGGGTATGTAAAATATGTTGCCTACTATATAATAGATACTCAGTAGTATGTGTCATCATTATTATTACTGTGTATATATGTATATATATACACACATGTAGTTTGTGCTCAATTTATAATAATTTGTTTATTTATAATTACCTATTCTGGAATTCAAACCACTATTATTTTGCAGTAGTTAAAGTTTGTTGTTAGAAGCCATAGTTCACTTTCTTTTATTTTTAAAACTTTTTTAAGGTATGGTTGATTTACAGTATTATATGTTTCAGGTGTACAACAGAGTGCTTCACAATTTTTAAAGATTATACTCCATTTATAGTTATTATAAAATGTTGGCTATATTCCATGTGCTGTACAGTATATCCTTTTAGCTTATTTATTTTATGCATAGTAGTTTGAACTGCTTAATCCCCTATCCCTGTCATACCTCTTCCCCCTTCCCTCTTGCTACTCTGGTAACCACTAATTTGTTCTTAATATCTGTGAGTTTGTTTCTTTTTTGTAATATTCACTAGTTTGTTTTATTATTTAGACTGCACATATAAGTGATATCATACAACATAAGTATGATATGTTCTCTATCTGGCTTATTTCACTAAGCATAATACCCTCCAAGTTCATCCATGTTGTAGAAAATGGCAAAATTTCACTCTTTCTTATGGCTAAATAGTATTACATTGTGTATATGTATTGGGCTGGCCAAAAAATCATTTGGGTTTTTCCATAACATCTTATGGAAGAACCCGAATAAATTTTTTGGCCAGCCCAATATCTATATATCTATATCTGTATAGATATAGATATATCTCACATCCTCTTTATCCATTCATCTCTTGAAGGACACTTAGGTTCCTTCCATATCTTGTCTATTGTAAATAATGCTTCTATGGACATTGGGGTGTCCTTTGAATTCTAATCTTTTTGAATTAGTGGTTTCTTTTTCTTTGGATATATGCCCAGGAGTGGAATTGATGGATCATATGGCAGTTCTAATTTTAGTTTTTGAAGAACCCATACTTCACTTTTTTATACTGCTTTTCTTTCTGCAGAGCCCTTCTCCCACGCTGGTAATATGGTGTGTTAAAAAAAGTGCAGCTATGGAGCCACACATACCTGGGTATGAAATTTCTCCTTGCCACTGAACTACTCTATGCCTATGAGTAACACATTTAAATTCTTTTTTTTTCTTGAGCACATGTGTTTTTTGGGTTTTTGTTTTTGTTTGTTTGTTTGGGGTTTTTTTTTTTGCAGTACGCGGGCCTCTCACAGTTGTGGCCTCCCCCGTTGCGGAGCACAGCCTCCGGAGATGCAGGCTCAGCAGCCTTGGCTCATGGGCCTAGCCATTCCATGGCATGTGGGATCTTCCCGGACCGGGGCATGAACCTGCGTCCCCTGCATCGGCAGGCGGACTCTCAACCACTCTGCCACCAGGGAAGCCCGGGTTTTTATTTTAATTAATTTTATTTATTTTTTTAAACAGCAGGTTCTTATTAGTTATCCATTTTATATGTATTAGTGTATACATGTCAATCCCAATCTCCCAATTCATCACACACACCCCCACCACCTTGGTGTCCATACATTTGTTCTCTACATCTTTGTCTCAGTTTCTGCCCTGCAAACCAGTTCATCTGTACCATTTTTCTAGATTCAACATATATGCGTTAATATACTATATATGTTTTTCTCTTTCTGACTTACTTCACTCCGTATGACAGTCTCTAAATCCATCCACGTCTCTACAAATGACCCAATTTCATTCCTTTTTATGGCTGAGTAATATTCCATTGTATATATGTACCACATCTTCTTTATCCATTCATCTGTCGATGGGCATTTATGTTGCTTCCATGTCCTGGCTATTGTAAATAGTGCTGCAATGAACATTGGGGTGCATGTGTCTTTTTGAATTATGGTTTTCTCTGGGTATATGCCCAGTAGTGGGATTGCTGAGTCATATGGTAATTCTATTTTTAGTTTTTTACAGAACCTCCATACTGTTCTCCATAGTGGCTGTATCAATTTACATTCCCACCAGCAGTGCAAGAGGGTTCCCTTTTCTCCACACCCTCTCCAACATTTGTTGTTTGTACATTTTCTGATGATGCCCATTCTAACTGGTGTGAGGTGATACCTCATTGTAGTTTTGACTTGCATTTCTCTGTTAGCAATGTTGAGCAGCTTTTCATGTGCTTCTTGGCCATCTGTATGTCTTCTTTGAGAAATGTCTATTTAGGACTTCTGCCCATTTCTGGATTGGGTTGTTTGTTTTTTTAATATTGAGCTGCATGAGCTGTTTATATATTTTGGAGATTAATCCTTTGTCATTTGCTTCATTTGCAAATATTTTCTCTCATTCTGAGGGTTGTCTTTTAGTGTTGTTTATAGTTTCCTTTGCTGTGCAAAAGCTTTTAAGTTTCATTAGGTCCCATTTGTTTATTTTTGTTTTTATTTCGATTACTCTAGGAGGTGGATCAAAAAAGATCTTCCTGTGATTTATATCAAAGCCTGTTCTTCCTATGTTTTCCTCTAAGAGTTTTATAGTGTCCGGTCTTACATTTAGGTCTTGAATCCATTTTGAGTTTATTTTTGTGTATGGTGTTAAGGAGTGTTCTCATTTCATTCTTTTGCATGTAGCTGTCCAGTTTTGCATGTAGCTGTCCAGTTTTCCCAGCACCACTTACTGAAAAGACTGTCTTTTCTCCATTGTATATCCTTGTCTCCTTTGTCATAGATTAGTTGACCATAGGTGCGTGGGTTTATCTCTGGGCTTTCTATCCTGTTCCTTTGATCTATATTTCTGTTTTGGGGCCACTACCATATTGTCTTGATGACTGTAGCTTTGTAGTTTAGTCTGAAGTCAGGGAGTCTGATTCCTCCAGCTCCATTTTTTTCCCTTAAGACTTGTTTGGCTATTCGGAGTGTTTTGTGTCTCCATACAAATTTTAAGATTTTTTATTCTAGTTCTGTAAAAAATGCCCTTAGTAATTTGATAGGGATTGCATTGAATCTGTAGATTGCTTTGTGTAGTATAGTCATTTTCACAATGTTGATTCTCCCGATCCAAGAACATGGTATATCTCTCCATCTGTGTATCATCTTTAATTTCTTTCATCAGTGTCTTATAGTTTTCTGCATACAGGTCTTTTGCCTCCCTAGGTAGGTTTATTCCTAGATGTTTTATTCTTTTTGTTGCAATGGTAAATGGGAGTGTTTCCTTATTTTCTCTTTCAGATTTTTCATCATTAGTGTATAGGATTGAAAGAGATTTCTGTGCATTAATTTTGTATCCTGCAACTTTACCAAATTCATAGATTAGCTCTAGTAGTTTTCCAGTGGCACCTTTAGGATTATTTATGTATAGTATCATGTCATATGCAATCAGTGACAGTTTGACTTCTTCTTTCCAATTTGTATTTTTTATTTCTTTTTCTTCTCTGATTGCCGTGGCTAGGACTTCCAAAACTATGTTGAATAATAGTGGTTAGAGTGGACGTCCTTGTCTTGTTCCTTTTCTTAGAGGAAATGCTTTCAGTTTTTCACCATTGAGAATGATGTTGGCTGTGGTTTTTTCATATATGGCCTTTATTATGTTGAGGTAGGTTCCCTCTACGCCCACTTTCTGGAGACTTTTTTTTTATCATAAATGGGTGTTGAATTCTGTCAAAAGCTTTTTCTGCATCTATTGAGATGATCATATGGTTTTATTCTTCAATTTGTTAATATGCTGTATCTGATTGATTTGCGTATACTGAAGAATCCTTGCATCGCTGGGATAAATCCCACTTGATCATGGTGTATGATCCTTTTAATGTGTTGTTGGATTCTGTTTGCTAGTATTTTGTTGAGGATTTTTGCATCTATATTCATCAGTGATATTGGTCTGTAGTTTTATTCTTTTGTAGTATCTTTGTCTGGTTTTGGTATCAGGGTGATGCTGGCCTCGTACAATGAGTTTGGGAGTGTTCCTTCCTCTGCAGTTTTTTGGCAGAGTTTGAGAAGGATGGATGTTAGCTCTTCTCTAAATGTTTGATAGAATTCACCTGTGAAGGCATCTGGTCCTGGACTTCTGTTTGTTGGAAGATTTTTAATCACAGCTTCAATTCCATTACTTGTGATTGGTCTGTTCCTATTTCTATTTCTTCCTGGTTTAGTCTTGGAAGGTTATACCTTTTTAAGAATTTGTCTATTTCTTCCAGGTTGTCCGTTTTATTGGCATAGAGTTGCTAGTAGTAGTCTCTTAGGATGCTCTGTATTTCTGTGGTGTCTGTTGTAACTTCTGCTTTTTCATTTCTGATTTTATTGATTTGAATCCTCTCCCTCTTTTTCTTGATGAGTCTGGCTAATGGTTTATCAATTTTGTTTATCTTCTCAAAGAACCACCTTTTAGTTTTATTGATCTTTGCAATTGTTTTCTTTGTGTCTATTTCATTTGTTTCTACTCTGATTTTTATGATTTCTTTCCTTCTACTAGCTTTGGGTTTCCTTTGTTCTTCTTTCTCTAGTTCCTTTAGGTGTAAGTTTAGAATGTTTATTTGAGATTTTTCTTCTTTCTACAGGTAGGATTGTATTGCTGTAAACTTCCCTCTTAGAACTGCTTTTGCTGCATCCCATAGGTTTTGGATCATCGTGTTTTCATTGTCATTTGTCTCTAGGTATTTTTTGATTTCCTCTTTGATTTCTTCAATGATCTCCTGGTTATTTAGTAACATATTGTTTAGCCTCCATGTGTTTGTGTTTTTTACATCTTTTTCCCTGTAATTGATTTCTAGTCTAATAGCATTGTGGTCAGAAAAGATGCTTTATATGATTTCAATTTCTTAAATTTACTGAGGCTTGATTTGTGACCCAAGATGTGATCTATCCTGGAGAATGTTCCGTGCGCACTTGAGAAGAAAGTGTAATCTGCTGTTTTTGGATGGAATGTCTTATATATATTACTTGAATCTATCTGGTCTATTGTGTCATTTAAAGCTTGTGTTTCCTTATTAATTTTCTGTTTGTATGATCTGTCCATTGTTGTGAGTGAGGTGTTAAAGTCCCCCACTATTATTGTGTTGCTGTCAATTTCCTCTTTTATAGATGTTAGCAGTTGCCTTATGTATTGAGGTGCTCCTATGTTGGGTGCATATTTATTTACAATTATAATATCTTCTTCTTGGATTGATCCCTTGATCATTATGTAGTGTCCTTCCTTGTCTCTTGTAACATTCTTTATTTTAAAGTCTATTTTATCTGATATGAGTATTGCTATTCCAGCTTTCTTTTGATTTCCGTTTGCATGGAATATCTGTTTCCATCCCCTCACTTTCAGTCTGTATGTGTCCCTAGGTCTGAAGTGGGTCTCTTGTAGACAGCATATATATGGGTCTTGTTTTTGTATCCATTCAATGAGCCTGTGTCTTCTGTTTGGAGCATTTAATCCATTCATGTTTAAGGTAGTTATCAACATGTATGTTCCTATGACCATTTTCTTAATTATTTTGGGTTTGTTTTTGTAGGTCTTTTTCTTCTCTTGTGTTTCCCACTTAGAGAAGTTCCTTTAGCATTTGTTGTACAGCTGGTTTGGTGGTTCTGATTTCTTTTAGCTTTTGGTTGTCTGTAAAGCTTTTGATTTCTCCATTGAATCTGGATGAGATCCTTGCCGAGTAGAGTAATCTTTGTTGTAGGTTCTTCCCTTTCATCACTTTAAATGTGTCATGTACTCCCTCTGGCTTGTAGAGTTTCTGCAGATAAATCAGCCATTAACCTTTTGGGAGTTCCCTTTTATGTTATTTGTCATTTTTCCCTTGCTGCTTTCAATAATTTTTCTTTGTCTTTAATTTTTGCCAATTTGATTACTATGTGTCTTGGTGTGTTTCTCCTTGGGTTCATACTGTATGGGACTCTGGGCTTCCTGGACTTGTGTGTCTATTTCCTTTCCCATGTTAGGGAAGTTTTCAACTAAAATCTCTTCAAATATTTTTTCGGGTCCTTTCTCTCTCTCTTCTCCTTCTGGGACTCCTATAATACAAATGTTGTTGCTTTTAATGTTGTCCCAGAGGTCTCTTAGGCTGTCTTCATTTCTTTTCATTCTTTTTTCTTTATTCTGTTCCACAGCAGTGAATTCCACCATTCTGTCTTCCATGTCACTTATCCATTCTTCTGCCTCAGTTATTCTGCTATTGATTCCTTCTAGTGTATTTTTCATTTCAGTTATTGTATTGTTCATCTCTGTTTATTTGTTCTTTAATTCATCTATGTCTTTGTTAAACATTTCTTGCATCTTCTCAGTCTTTGCCTCCATTCTTTTTCCAAGGTCCTGGATAGTCTTCACTATCATTATTTTGGATTCTTTTTCTGAAAATTTGCCTATCTCCACTTCATTTAGTTGTTTAACTGGGGTTTTATCTTGTTCCTTCATCTGGTACATAGCCCTCTGACTTTTCATCTTGTCTGTCTTTCTGTGAATGTGTTTTTTGTTCCACAGGCTGCAGGATTTTAGTTCTTCTTGCTTCTTCTGTCTGCCCTCTGGTGGATAAGGCTATCTAAGAGGCTTGTTCAAGTTTCCTGATGAGAGGGACTGGTCACATTTAACTTCTTTGAATCTCAGTTTTCTCACCTGAGCTGAAAATAACAATGGTGGTGCCTTATGACTATTGTGAAAATTAGATGAAACAAGATGTAAAAAAAAAAAATGTAGCACAATATAAGTTTTACAGTAGATTTTAAGCATAGATTTGGTGACTTTTTCTTTTTACCTTCTTGAATACCTTGGCATACTCTACTCTATTCCTTTATATTCCTAACCCAATCATATCACACGCCCTTTAATCACATCAGTGTATAAGTAACTGAGTGATCCTTTCCCAAGGTAGAGTAATTTATTGTGTAGGACAGGAAAAGACTTTAACAATAATTAAAGACTTAAATGAAACAGATGGAGCCAGGCTTCTGTTCATCCTCCCACTTCGACTTTGTACTCCAGCTGTATTAGACAACTCACCATTCACCCCTCTTTTAATTCACTAGAACACTGAATTATGTTGTTCCCTCTTTTCAAAATATTACCTCATTTTTATCTTCCTAGTGATTTCCTTCTCCTTTACTAAGACCCTTCTTAAATGGTACCTCCTAAAAGAAGGCATTGCTAATGCACACACATACACACACGCACGCACATATCACTCAAATTTACAGCTACCTGAACTTAACCACATTTGAGGGTCATGATTCTAAAATGCATGACTTAACCAGAAAATTCCAAGCAGCATTAACGTCATTTAGCCCTTTATTTGTGATCCAGGACAGTCATTATGGACCAGGTTTTTTGGACAGTGTGGTAAAAGGCTGTCAGCCATCACCTCTGTTCATATTTCACCTGCCTCAGACAGCTTCTGACCTTTTCTGTTTTGCTTTTACTAATCTATCAGAGGCTGAGAAGCCAGATAACTAAGCTTTAAAAGAATTGCATATTTAAAAAGTCAATAAAGTTCCTCATGAATCCTTAAGAGCCTTAATGCAGTCTTCTCTGAGGCCTTTATCAGAGACTTCTGACAAGCTGGACCTTCTGGATAAGTGGGGAGTTATTGTATTTTAATCTGTTAATGTCTACTTTAAGGAAACACAGAATAAAAAAATGTAGATATAAACAGAATTTAAATTAGAAGATAAACACAAACTCACCTAGGCTATTTAAAATATAATTTAATATAAAAATATTCAGTTTATATCCAGCTTTTCCATTATGGAGTTGAGAAGTAAAGGGCCCAGCAGATAAGAATAATTAACAAATTGCTGGATTATCCCCAGCTTACGCTTCAAATAAACCAGCTAATTGTTTATTTATTTGCCTAGCAGTTGCTGCCTTTATTATAGGCCATTAGTGACCATTAATAAATGAAATTGTGTTTTCATTCCCCAAAGCAATTTTGAATTCCATAAATCTTGCATTCTCATTAAAGGTGTTCAGATTTACACATGCTTGGTCAACAAATATGATCAAGGCCTACAGTGCAACTTTAAAAGTAAGATGGAACCTTTAGAACAAAAACAACAAAAGGGATAATTCATGAAGTTTCTTACTGTTTCTCTCTGATGGGGATATTTGTCTTTAAGTGTATGTTACTAGAAAACTTGTAAATGAAGAAAAATGTTAAAATATATTTGCTCTTCACTAAGAATGGTAATAGTACTTTGTATGTATATGAGCACTTTATATAAAATGTTTTAATATTTATCATATTGGATGTAATTAGATATTACCCCCATTAAATAAAAAGGAAAATGGAGACTTAAAGAATTAAATTATATATATCCACACGATGTTGCACTGAAATCTTGACTCCTCTACTAAGTGGCCAAATGATAAGACATCTTAATTGACATTCTGAGCCTTATTTTCACCTCCCATTGAAAAGAGAACTAATAATTTAAAAAATTTTATTTTTTAAAATTATCTTGAGAACTAAAGATATTGTTGGGAAAGTGCTGGGCACACCATAGGTACTCAATTGATATGATTTCTTTTGCCTTCTTCGTTAAAACATAGCTTCTTATTTTATAAAGAATCTAACACTTGTAGAGACAAAACATTAAATTATTTTATAAAGTTTAGTGTCCTGATGAATTCAGAAAATTAACATATTTAAAGATGTTGAGTCTATTATAAGGCATACTCTAGTAAATGAATATCTTAGATTTGGAAAGAGAATTTACTATATATTATTTAGAATGATGCTAAATGAGTTTGGCTGTGCCAATTATGTATCAGGTGGCAAAGCTATTTCTACTATTTGTATTAGTAGACAGAAATACAGTATGTGAAATGAAAACAGTATTCAAGTGGGAGTCAGAAGTTCTTGGTTTTGGTCGTGAGCCAGGCCACTAACTGTGTGACTCTGAGCAAGTTACTTAACCTTTCTGGGTTTCATTTTACTCATTGATACTTGTAAAATTTTAAATAAATAATCTCTAAGGACTTTTCTAGCTGTAAGAAGACAAAATTCCCAAAATGTACTCTATAGAACAGGAGTTTGTTGAGATATTGTTTTCCTTAAAAAAGTTAATACTCAAATAAATCTGAGAAATACTGAATATTATCCCCTCCTTTAGATAATTCACAATGCATAGTAATATATTAAAGGCTCTGAAAAGTCCTCTGCTAAAGACATCCTGATTTACTTATGCATTGATTAAGGTTAGCATTAATTAATTAAGGTCAGAGTTCACTAATCTTTTTGAACCATAGAACCTCTCTTTTGGGGGGATGTAAGAATGGCAAAAGATATCTTAGTCTTTCAGAAAGTAGGTGTTAGAACAGGTAGCACACTTTTTAAAAGTGATAATTTTTAATAATTTTTATTACTTTATAATAATTTAAAAACTTGTCTAAAATCTAACTACATTATGAAATATAATGAAAATATGGACCTGTACAAGTAGAGGAACTCACCCAGATGGGATTAACAGATATGCATATAAGTAGACTTGGACTTTCTGTATTCCCATCTCTCCTAGTTTTCCACTATACTTTCAAGAGAATTATGAAATAATTTTGGAGCAATGAGTGTTTCTTAGATCCAATGAAATCTCCTTCAAAGAAGCTCTTCATTCACAATAGCAGGTAGTTTGGATAGTGGGACAGCCTTGGAGTGTGGACATCCTGCTTTGAGTCTGGTCTGCCCTTGGATCCTCTGTAATCTTGGGCAAGTTACTTAACTTCTTTGAGTGCACATTACCTCATTTTTAAAATGGAGATATGATTACCTAGCTCACAGCCTCACCGTGGGTATTGAGATAGGTACTGTAACAAACTTGTAAAAGTATAAAGTTCTATGTAAATGGAAAGTGTTATTAATAGAGTCTGTGCTCAATGAATATGTCTAAAATCACTGACTATTGTTTTTTGTTTGTTTGTTTGTTTGTTTGTTTTTGCTGTACGCGGGCCTCTCACTGCTGTGGCCTCTCCCGTTGCGGAGCACAGGCTCCGGACACACAGGCTCCGCGGCCATGGCTCGCGGGCCCAGCCGCTCCGCGGCATGTGGGATCTTCCGGGATCGGGGCACGAACACGTGTCCCCTGCATCGGCAGGCGGACTCTCAACCACTGCGCCACCAGGGAAGCCCACACTGACTGTTTTATATCTTCTAAAATAGCAAGCCTGGGAAAACAAGAATTATTATAGAATTGTAGGACTAAACAGACTGAAGTTGCCTGTCCCCTTGGCTTCATTTTTCAAATAAAACATTAAGGCACAGAGATGCTAAGAGAGTTTTGTAAGCAAGTAAGCTGGCAGGAATTGAACTGGTGCCCTGAGCTGATTGCTCTGACTGGAGTCCATTTCTTTCTGGCACAACCCCAGTGGCTCAAGTTGTGTATGCAGAGTATACCTCCTTCCCCTTTTACATTGTCATAATGAGACAAATACTTGAACAATTAAAAAACAAACAACAAAAAAACATATTCTAAGAAAAGCAAACTGATTGTTGCTCTTGAAATATGACTGCTGTTGTTTATTTGAAATTTAGTTTTCTTGTTTGTGCCATTAAGCAAAGTTAATTTGATTTTTCTCACTTATGTCATTCCTTTTTTTTTAAAATTCTTGGTCAGTCCTTTCTTTTATTTTCTGGTTTATTTCTACCCTTCTGTAGAAAGGGTACATGTGCTAGGCTATGATTGTATACTCTATACATGTTTATGTATTATACCTTTTTAAAAAAAATTTAGGTTAAAGTCAGAATGGACTCTGAATGTAAATTCTACCTGGGATATTTATCAGCTATATATATTTCATTTTCTTAATCTAGTTAGCTCCTTAGAATATAATTTTGTACAATTTACAGTCAGTGGATAATTTGATTATAAATAAGTCACATAGAATTTTCATTTCATAACTATTGTCCAAAGAATGCACTGGTAACATCTCAGGTTTATTTCTCATCACTGCTAAGAAGAGAAAATATTTCAATGAGCATAAACTGAATCTCAAGAGACTTGGGTTGATTTCAGAATACTTACCTGATGGTGAAGATTGTGATTATTGAAAGAAGTTAATATCAGAAATTATTTCTTTAAAATCTATATAAAAGATCTCCTTGACTCTTTGAAAGATTTTTGTTTTCCATGGAAATCTGGGATAACATGGGTTCTCCCATACTTTAATATACAGCTGAGCCTTGAACAATACAGATTTGAGCTGCTTAGGTCCACTTATATGAAAATTTTTTTTAACAAATGCATACCACACGATTCGAGGTTAGTTGAATCCATGGGTGCAGAACTGAGGATACGGAGGGGTAGACTATAAAGTTATATGTGGATTTTCCACTCTGCGGAGCGTTGGTGTCCCTAATTCCTGCATTGTTCAAGGGTCATCTGTAGTTCTGTTTAAGGTGGTCTTAAAGACATACCCTTTCATTTTTCTCGGCAGCAAAAATTAGCCAAGGTACAACTCTTCTTTTCCCATGTGGAAGCATGAGCATCATATAATGATATTCTGAGAAATGCACACGATATTTTACCAAATAGCTCTTTAGAAATAGGTGAAATATCCCCATTAAAATGATTTATTTTACTTAGACTTTAATGAGTTTTGACGACTTAGAAAGATAGCATATTAATAGAAAAAAAAGCCTATACTAAATATTGCTAGATCTGGTTTCTAATGTCCCCTTAAGCACTAACCCAGCTATGCAGCTTAGGCAAGGCAACAAATCTTTCTCGACGTCACATTTGTAATGTACAAAATGAGTCAGTGTTACTTGCTCAAAGCACTCTGATAGACTGTATGTATATGTGGGGTACATATAAGACCTAATTCTGTGACTTGCCAGGTCATGACAGAGAGACAATGTGTCACTTCAATAGAATGTGAATGAAATAATTTATTTCTCCAAATTGTTGCTGCTAACTCACCCTTGAGCAAAAAGAAAATTCTTACTTCAAACAAGAAGTAATACCATTTTACTTAATTTGCAGATGTAGAAAAATGTCCATTGATATTAATTCATGTTCTCTTCTGAAGGTAATTACTCTCACCCTTGGGGAAATCCTGGGCTTTAACTTTTGTCTTAGATTGGATTACCTGGGAAACAGACTTTGAGACAGAAGTTTGTTTATAGGAGATTTATTGGGGCATACTCTCAGGACAATACCTATGAGAGATGAGGGAAGCAGGATTGGGCAGAGGGAGAAGCTCAACTGTGATGTAGCTTGGCTTATTCTACAGGGACCTCAGGAGCTAAGATGGCATGTCAGGCTTGTCCCAATCAAGACAAAGGGTAGAAGAGACCCACTGTAACCAACCTCTACCAAGTGATTTGTTGCTCTCCTTGAGGGATGGTGCCCTATCTCCAACTTAACATTGGTCTCTGTAGCTAGTAATTTGGACATTTGGTTGCATCAATAGTTAGATCAGACTTGGTTAGTGGAAGTCCATGGTGTTTTGGCTCATACATAGCCTCTGTACCTGTCGCCATACCTGTGCACATTGTCTGTGTTGTTCTCTTATTAGGCTTGCCAGAACTGCATAACTGTCTTGTTTTTCTCAAGACAGACACTTGCAGTACCATAGGGTCTGATGAGCCATATGACAGATACTTGCAATACCATAGGGTCTGATGAGCCATATGGTCCAAGTGGCAGGATTGCCAGCACCATAGCCTCGATCTGCTACAGAGCTCTTTCCTACCCCAGGCCCTTCTCAAAGCTGCCAACTTTTCATTCCACTAAGGAAATGGGTCAGAACAGGTTTTTTAAAATGTAAAATAGCCTTCTGCCTGAAATTGAGGAGGCATAGCTGGCAATATGCCTCATAGTGAGAGGTGCAAGATGCTATAATGTGTCTTTTCCTTTGGAGGGGTGTCCTAGCATGGTCAAGATGACAGAAACCCTAAAAATTCACTGATATAGCACATTTCTGAATCTTTGTCTTACCTATTAGAAGCCTCTAATATATTTTTCTTATTGAGTCTATTTTAAATAGTCTCCAAATAGTGAAAAAATGTGATCTGTGGAGTGTCTCAATAATGCAAATCTCTTTGGAGTATATATTATGACAGAAGGTGAAAGATTTAACAAGCCCTCTACCAAGATTATAATACTCTTGCTTTTCCTCCACAAATGTGAACTACTAATGGTTTTCCTTCCTGAAAAAGATGGAAAATAATGCATCTTCTAGACTGGTGGCTACACACCATTTACCTGAGACTATGTTAGCATGTTCTAACAGAGATTGCCATGTCTTGCCCAACAGCTGCAGTTGAGCATCACTTGGTTGTTTTGGTGGTTCATTGTCATCCTTCAGAATCTTTCTGGATTTTGTTGTGGCCAAACTAGTGAATAAATGGAGATATGATGGGAACCACCACCTCTGCATACTTTAAGAGTGGCTCTAATTTTTCCAGCCTTCTCATGATGCAGTATTGTTAATGATTTTCAATTTTGACTAGAATAGGAGCAGTTTCAGAGATTCACATATCACTTTCCCTGCTATGATATCTCTTACCATCAGATCAAGGAACCTATGTGGAAATTCCCTCAGCTGCTAAGTATGTTCATTTCAATTACAATTGAGTAGCTCATTGTGAGTTGAGTGGGTCAGGACTGTCATGTGTAGTCCACATGTACCCTCCACTCTAACACAGGGTCACTGTGAAGCTTCAGGTCAATGAATAATAATGCCAACATGAACCTTTATCCACGAGTCCTTGAAATCTCTGGGTACCCCCATTTCCCCAGTGTATGATTACTTAAGTAAATGTCTGTAGGCCATAGGTAAGAGCTAGGTGTTATGATCCATCCTGTTGGAGACCTAGCCTCTCCTTCAGTCAGAGGGCTCCAGATATGAGAACTAGTTCAGGTCTGAAAACTGGTCTTGAGATAGTGACATTTTATTATATTTTAGCTGTCACCCTCAGCCTTCTGATCATATATCTGGATGTTGTTGTTGTTGTGTAGGTTGAACAATATCTTTAGTGCCTGCCCATCTAATTTGGTCCTGGGAAGGTTATGTTCTACTAACCATTTCATAGCTCTATGTGGGTCAGACCCACTTGCCTCCCAAACCACCATCCTCTAACCTGACTGCTACTGTGACAGTGCCATTCATTACAATAACAGCACATACTACCTTGCTTCTGAGGGTTTAGTGCTTCTACCTGGTCTCTATTATTTGGGGAGCCAACCATTTCTATTGCTATCAGAGAGCCTAGTAATTTAATAGTATCTCTTACCATCAGCCCTGGCCTGTAGAGAATGGCCATCATTGTGATTATTGATGCTAGTATCTTTCTTACCAGCAAATCCCATATTGCTTTGGTAAAGAAACTATTTTTCATGGAATACAGTCATCTGCTAGGCTTTCTGACCTCAGATAGTATATCAACTCCAGTAGGCTCACTTCTCTGATCTTTTCTGCCAT
This sequence comes from Mesoplodon mirus, assembly GCF_964341445.2. NCBI lineage: Eukaryota > Metazoa > Chordata > Mammalia > Artiodactyla > Ziphiidae > Mesoplodon > Mesoplodon mirus. The sequence goes on from NC_138982.1 coordinate 84,134,850, forward strand.
ATACCATGAAAGACTTAGCATTTCTACTCAGTTAGTATGGACCATCACTTTATCCAACCTTCCCAAGTTATCCTAGGAGCACTGTCTCCCATTGCCCTTGCTAGGGTATTGAATCCTGTGTCATGGGAGAATGCTGCCATATTAGTAAACTCTTCCTTATCCAACTTCGTATTTCACTCTTATTGATCAACACCTTCAAAGTCCAGTTCCAAAAATATTATCTCACAGGATGCAGGCAGACTTGGTAGGATTGGGAGGTCAACCCTATCCAGGGCTCTGCTACTCTTATAGTTATATCTTGGGTTGATCCTCAGCTTTTTCTGCCCTCTGCCTGTCAGAGAAGAGAGTCCACATGTTGCCAAGAAGGCCTTCTGGCAGTCACACTTTGCCTTACGTTGATGATTAATCACCTTTAGCCTTTTGTTGTCTTTCTCCAAGGCATGGATAGCTCAAGCAACAGCCAGCTGATTCCGTAGTCCTTATCATTTTTATTTCCCCAGACCTTTCAAACAGCTGAGGTATTGCATCTGCACTGGTGAGAGTTTTAACAATTGTACTGTAACCATATGCTGGGCCTGTCAGTGTTTGACCTGCCACTGGAGATAAGGGACTCATCAACAGCAAGCTAGTGGGTAATCTGGCTCCCAGATCCTGTTTTAAAATCTTCTCTAGGCTCACTTCTGGAATCAACAGTCTTAGGTCAGTTTCCCTGAGAAGGAGACTCAGACAGAATTCCTTATAGAGGTTTCAAGGAGGCTCTTGGAAACAACACCTGTGAGGGGACACAGGCCGGGGCAGAAAGTGAAGTTGAGTGAAATACAACAACACAAGAGAGACCTCAACCAGGTCTCTGTGGAGCTCTGGAGCTAGGATGACACCCTGTCCCAACAAAAGCAAGGGAACCAAGCCTTTGTATCACCACATCGACCAGTTATTGGATGCATGTTGCCCCCGGGAAGGGAATGTTACCTTGGGTGAAGCACTTCAAAAAGTTTTACTGGGCAGGGACCCAGCTGTGAGCCATCAGCAGCCTGGGACACTGGGGAAACCTCCAGACACCTGGGACAGTAAGTGCCTTGGTCCTAAAGGATTATCTAGGACGTGCACTGCAATGGCCCCTACTATTTCCTATGTGTTTGCTTTATGTATTTTTTTATGTATTATTGCATGTATTTGTATATATTTCTTCATAGCACTTCAGTAGCAACTAAGTGGACGCACTTCTTTTTTTTTTCTTTTTATTAGTTTCTGCTTTATAACAAAGTGAATCAGTCATACATATACATCTGTTCCCACATCCCTTCCCTCATGCATCTCCCTCCCTCCCACCCTCCCCATCCCACCCCTCCAGGCGGTCACAAAGCACCGAGCTGATCTCCCTGTGCTCTGCGGCTGCTTCCCACTATCTATCTACCTTACGTTTGGTAGTGTATATATGTCCATGCCTCTCTTTCGCTTTGTCACAGCTTACCCTTCCCCCTCCCCATATCCACAAGTCCATTCTCAAGTAGGTCTGTGTCTTTATTCCCGTTTTACCCCTAGGTCCTTCATGACATTTTTTTTTTAATTCCGTATATATGTGTTAGCATACGGTATTTGTCTTTCTCTTTCTGACTTACTTCACTCTGTATGACAGACTCTAGGTCTATCCACCTCATTACAAATAGCTCAGTTTCGTTTCTTTTTATGGCTGAGTAATATTCCATTGTATATATGTGCCACATCTCCTTTATCCATTCATCCGATGATGGACACTTAGGTTGTTTCCAGCTCTGGGCTATTGTGAATAGAGCTGCAATGAACATTTTGGTACATGTCTCTTTTGGAATTATGGTTTTCTCAGGGTATATGCCTAGTAGTGGGATTGCTGGGTCATATGGTAGTTCTATTTTTAGTTTTTTAAGGAACCTCCATACTGTTCTCCAGAGTGGCTGTACCAATTCACATTCCCACCAGCAGTGCAAGAGTGTTCCCTTTTCTCCACACCCTCTCCAGCATTTATTGTTTCTAGATTTCTTGATGATGGCCATTCTGACTGGTGTGAGATGATATCTCATTGTAGTTTTGATTTGCATTTCTCTAATGATTAATGATGTTGAGCATTCTTTCATGTGTTTGTTGGCAGTCTGTATATCTTCTTTGGAGAAATGCCTATTTAAGTCTTCTGCCCATTTTTGGATTGGGTTGTTTGTTTTTTTGCTATTGAGCTGCATGAGCTGTTTATAAATTTTGGAGATTAATCCTTTGTCAGTTGCTTCATTTGCAAATATTTTCTCCCATTCTGAGGGTTGTCTTTTGGTCTTGTTTATGGTTTCCTTTGCTGTGCAAAAGCTTTGAAGTTTCATTAGGTCCCATTTGTTTATCTTTGTTTTTATTTCCATTTCTCTAGGAGGTGGGTCCAAAAGGATCTTGCTGTGATTTATGTCATAGAGTGTTCTACCTATGTTTTCCTCTAAGAGTTTGATAGTTTCTGGCCTTACATTTAAGTCTTTAATCCATTTTGAGCTTATTTTTGTGTATGGTGTTAGGGAGTGATCTAATCTCAAACTTTTACACGTCCCTGTCCAGTTTTCCCAGCACCACTTATTGAAGAGGCTGTCCTTTCTCCACTGTACATTCCTGCCTCCTTTATCAAAGATAAGTTGGCCATATGTGCGTGGGTTTATCTCTGGGCTTTCTATCCTGATCCACTGATCTATCTTTCTGTTTTTATGCCAGTACCACACTGTCTTGATTACTGTAGCTTTGTAGTATAGTCTGAAGTCAGGGAGCCTGATTCCTCCAGCTCCGTTTTTCGTTCTCAAGATTGCTTTGGCTATTCGGGGTCTTTTGTGTTTCCAAACAAATTTTGAAATTTTTTGTTCTAGTTCTGTGAAAAATGCCAGTGGTAGTTTGATAGGGATTGCATTGAATCTGTAGATTGCTTTGGGTAGTAGAGTCATTTTCACAATATTGATTCTTCCAATCCAGGAGCATGGTATATCTCTCCATCTATTTGTATCATCTTTAATTTCTTTCATCAGTGTCTTATAATTTTCTGCATACAGGTCTTTTGTCTCCTTAGGTAGGTTTATTCCTAGATATTTTATTCTTTTTGTTGCAATGGTAAATGGGAGTGTTTTCTTGATTTCATTTTCATATTTTTCATCATTAGTGTACAGGAATGCCAGAGATTTCTGTACATTAATTTTGTATCCTGCTACTTTACCAAATTCATTGATTAGCTCTAGTAGTTTTCTGGTAGCATCTTTAGGATTCTCTATGTATAGTATCATCTCATCTGCAAACAGTGACAGCTTTACTTCTTCTTTTCCAATTTGGATTCCTTTTATTTCCTTTTCTTCTCTGATTGCTGTGGCTAAAACTTCCAAAACTATGTTGAATAAGAGTGGTGAGAGTGGGCAGCCTTGTCTTGTTCCTGATCTTAGTGGAAATGGTTTCAGTTTTTCAGCATTGAGGACAATGTTGGCTGTGGGTTTGTCATATGTGGCCTTTATTATGTTGAGGAAAGTTCCCTCTATGCCTACTTTCTGCAGGGTTTTTATCATAAATGGGTGTTGAATTTTGTCGAAAGCTTTCTCAGCATCTATTGAGATGATCATATGGTTTTTCTCCTTCAACTTGTTAATATGGTGTATCACATTGATTGATTTGCGTATATTGAAGAATCCTTGCATTCCTGGAATAAACCCCACTTGATCATGGTGTATGATCCTTTTAATGTGCTGTTGGATTCTGTTTGCTAGTATTTTGTTGAGGATTTTTGCATCTATGTTCATCAGTGATATTGGCCTGTAGTTTTCTTTCTTTGTGACATCCTTGCCTGGTTTTGGTATCAAGGTGATGGTGGCCTCGTAGAATGAGTTTGGGAGTGTTCCTTCCTCTGATATTGTTTGGAAGAGTTTGAGAAGGATGGGTGTTAGCTCTTCTCTAAATGTTTGATAGAATTCGCCTGTGAAGCCATCTGGTCCTGGGCTTTTGTTTGATGGAAGATTTTTAATCACAGTTTCAATTTCAGTGCTTGTGATTGGTCTATTCATATTTTCTATTTCTTCCTGAGTCAGTCTTGGCAGGTTGTGCATTTCTAAGAATTTGTCTATCTCTTCCAGGTTGTCCATTTTCTTGGCATAGAGTTGCTTATAGTAATCTCTCATGATCTTTTGTATTTCTGCAGTGTCAGTTGTTACTTCTCCTTTTTCATTTCTAATTCTATTGATTTGAGTCTTCTCCCTTCTTTTCTTGATGAGTCTGGCTAATGGTTTGTCAATTTTGTTTATCTTCTCAAAGAACCAGCTTTTAGTTTGGTTGATCTTTGCTATCGTTTCCTTCATTTCTTTTTCATTTATTTCTGATCTGATTTTTATGATTTCTTTCCTTCTGCTAACTTTGGGATGTTTTTGTTCTTCTTTCTCTAATTGCTTTAGGTGCAAGGTTAGGTTGTTTATTCGAGATGTTTCCTGTTTCTTAAGGTGGGATTGTATTGCTATAAACTTCTCTCTTAGAACTGCTTTTGCTGCATCCCATAGGTTTTGGGTCGTCGTGTCTCCATTGTCATTTGTTTCTAGGTATTTTTTAATTTCCTCTTTGATTTCTTCAGTGATCACTTCGTTATTCAGTAGTGTATTGTTTAGCCTCCATGTGTTTGTATTTTTTACAGCTCTTTTCCTGTAATTGATATCTAGTCTCATAGCATTGTGGTCGGAAAAGATACTTGATACAATTTCAATTTTCTTAAATTTACCAAGGCTTGATTTGTGACCCAAGATATGATCTATCCTGGAGAATGTTCCATGAGCACTTGAGAAAAATGTGTATTCTGTTGTTTTTGGATGGAATGTCCTATAAATATCAATTAAGTCCATCTTGTTTAATGTATCATTTAAAGCTTGTGTTTCCTTATTTATTTTCATTTTGGATGATCTGTCCATTGGTGAAAGTGGGGTGTTAAAGTCCCCTACTATGATTGTGTTACTGTCGATTTCTCCTTTTATGGCTGTTAGTATTTGCCTTATGTATTGAGGTGCTCCTATGTTGGGTGCATAAATATTTACAATTGTTATATCTTCTTCTTGGATCGATCCCTTGATCATTAGGTAGTGTCCTTCTTTGTCTCTTCTAGTAGTCTTTATTTTAAAGTCTATTTTGTCTGATATGAGAATTGCTACTCCAGCTTTCTTTTGGTTTCCATTTGCATGGAATATCTTTTTCCATCCCCTTACTTTCAGTCTGTATGTGTCTCTAGGTCTGAAGTGGGTCTCTTGTAGACAGCATATATCTGGGTCTTGTTTTTGTATCCATTCAGCCAATCTGTGTCTTTTGGTGGGAGCATTTAGTCCATTTACATTTAAGGTAATTATCGATATGTATGTTCCTATTCCCATTTTCTTAATTGTTTTGGGTTCGTTATTGTAGGTCTTTTACTTCCGTTGTGTTTCTTGCCTAGAGAAGTTCCTTTAGCATTTGTTGTAAAGCTGGTTTGGTGGTGCTGAACTCTCTCAGCTTTTGCTTGTCTGTAAACGTTTTGATTTCTCCATCAAATCTGAATGAGATCCTTGCTGGGTAGAGTAATCTTGGTTGCAGGTTTTTCTCTTTCATTACTTTAATTATGTCCTGCCGCTCCCTTCTGGCTTGTAGAGTTTCTGCTGAGAGATCAGCTGTTATCCTGATGGGGATTCCCTTGTGTGTTATTTGTTGTTTTTGCCTTGCTGCTTTTAATATGATTTCTTTGAGTTTAATTTTTGACTGTTTGATTAATATGTGTCTTGGCGTATTTCTCCTTGGATTTATTCTGTATGGGACTCTCTGTGCCTCCTGGACTTGATTAACTATTTCCTTTCCTATATTAGGGAAGTTTTCAACTATAATCTCTTCAAATATTTTCTCAGTCCCTTTCTTTTTCTCTTCTTCTTCTGGAACCCCTATAATTCGAATGTTGGTGCGTTTAATGTTGTCCCAGAGGTCTCTGAGACTGTCCTCTGTTCTTTTCATTCTTTTTTCTTTATTTTGCTCTGCAGCAGTTATTTCCACTATTTTATCTTCCACCTCACTTATCCGTTCTTCTGCCTCAGTTATTCTGCTATTGATCCCATCTAGAGTATTTTTTATTTTATTTATTGTGTTTTTAATCGATGCTTGATTCATCTTTAGTTCTTCTAGGTCCTTGTTAACTGTTTCTTGCATTTTGTCTATTCTATTTCCAAGATTTTGGATCTGGGAAATAGAATCTTGGATCATCTTTACCATCATTATTCTAAATTCTTTTTCAGGTAGACTGCCTATTATCTCTTCATTTGTTAGGTCTTGTAGGTTTTTATCTTGCTCCTTCACCTGCTGTGTGTTTTTCTGTCTTCTCATTTTGCTTATGTTACTGTGTTTGGGGTCTCCTTTTTGCAGGCTGCAGATTCGTAGTTCCCATTGTTTTTGGTGTCTGTCCCCAGTGGCTAAGGTTGGTTTAGTGGGTTGTGTAGGCTTCCTGGTGGAGGGGACTAGTGCCTGTGTTCTGGTGGATGAGGCTGGATCTTGTCTTTCTGGTGGGCAGGTCCACGTCTGGTGGTGTGTTTTGGGGTGTCTGCGGACTTTTTATGATTTTAGGCCACCTCTCTGCTAATGGGTGGCATTGTGTTCCTGTCTTGCTAGTTGTTTGGCATAGGGTGTCCAGCACTGTAGCTTGCTGGTCGTTGAGTGAAGCTGGGTGCTGGTGTTGAGATGGAGATCTCTGGAAGATTTTCGTCGTTTGATATTATGTGGAGCTGGGAGGTCTCTTGTGGACCAGTGTCCTGAAATTGGCTCTCCCACCTCAGAGGCACAGCACTGACTCCTGGCTCCTCAATTTGGGATGATTTGTTGTGTATTCATGTATTCCACAGATGCAGGGTACATCAAGTTGATTGTGGAGCTTTAATCCGCTGCTTCTGAGGCTGCTGGGAGAGGTTTCCCTTTCTCTTCTTTGTTCTCACAGCTCCTGGGTCTCAGCTTTGGATTGGGCCCCGCCTCTGCGTGTAGGTCGCCGGAGGGCGTCTGTTCTTCGCTCAGACAGGACAGGGTTAAAGGAGCAGCCTCTTCGGGGACTCTGGCTCACTCAGGCCGGGCGGGAGGGAGGGGCACGGAGTGCGGGGCGAGCCTGCAGCGGCAGAGGTCGGCGTGACGTTGCACCAGCCCGAGGCGCGCCGTGCGTTCTCCCAGGGAAGCCGCCCCTGGATCCCGGGACCCCGGCAGTGGCGGGCTGCACAGGCTCCCGGAAGGGCGGTGTGGACAGTGACCTGCGCTCGCACACAGGCTTCTTGGCGGCGGCAGCAGCAGCCCCAGCGTCCCGCGCCCGTCACTGGGCTCCGCGCTTTCAGTCGTGACTCGCGCCCGTCTGTGGAGCCCCTTTAAGCAGCGCTCTTAATCCCCTCTCCTCGCGCAGCAGGAAACCAAGAGGGAAGAAAAAGTCTCTTGCCTCTTCGGCAGCTCCAGAGTTTTCCCGGACTCCCTGCCGGCTAGCTGTGGCACATTAGCCCCCTTCAGGCTGAGTTCTCGCCGCCAGCCCCAGTCCTCTCCCTGCGCTCTGACCGAAGCCCGAGCCTCAGCTTCCAGCGCCAGCCCCCCTGGCGGGCGAGCAGACAAGCCTCTCGGGCTGGTGAGTGCCGCTCGGCACCGATTCTCTGTGCGGGAATCTCTCCGCTTTGCCCTACCCAGGTATGTGGGGAGTTTCTTGCCTTTTGGGAGGTCTGGGGTCTTCTGCCAGCATTCAGTAGGTGTTCTGTAGGAGTTGTTCCACGTGTAGCTGTATTTCTGGTGTATCCGTGGGGAGGAAGGTGATCTCCGCGTCTTACTCTTCCGCCATCTTACCCGGAAGTCTAACAATACATTCTTGTGGACGCACTTCTAAATAAAACCACCCATTCTGCCCTGCCTGACACATTCATGTACACTTTTTTTTTTAACCTATACAGCTTTTTAGTCACTTTCCTAGTGTTCCAACATTACCCAATTAGCAGGCTGCAGGAATTAAACAGCGTGGCTCAAAGGGAATGGATGTGGTTGTGCACCATAGGAATTTTGCTGGCTCACAGCTCCCTGAGGCTTCCGAAGTGCTTTAGTACACTGCTCTGCTGAAGAATATTGAGTCTAAAACATCTCTTTCTTGGAATAGATCCACCCAGGAAAAAGCTCTTGAATCTGTTTCCTCCTTAACAATCGAATAGCCGTTGTATCATCAAGACAGTTTTGCTATGATGGTTGCGGCTATTGGGGTGCATTCAGGGGCGAAGGTACGTGGGAGTAATGTTTAAGGAGGTAAGAAAATGCTTTCAAAATTAAGGGAAATTCAGTAGAAGAGACATTTTTCTAATGTTCAATTGGTAAAGCTATGAAATTATCGTAAGAAATATTTGTAGGAATCCCACTTCCTAGCACGGCATTATGGGGAAATGGTATTGAATTAATCAGTGATTTCTAGTCCAATTTTCCTTCTTATAGAGACCAGATAACATAAACAAACAACCCCTGCCCATACTCAATTTCAAAGATTTAGTCTGAAATGAATAGTAAGTTATCTCTTTTCTTATGTTTCTCCATTTTGCACACAATTTATTAGTGTAATTGATAGGAAATATGGGTCATGCTTTTCTAATTGGAGTTCTGTTGCTCTCATCTCCCTCACTGCTCAACAATTAATTGAACAAACCAGGTCCGAGGCTTCAGTATTTGCTCATTTGTTATAGATTATATCTAAACCCTCAGAGCTAAAATATAACAGCATAAAAGTCATACTCATAACCCGACGTTTACCCCTGGTTCATATTCCCTCTAGACTTTTTCTTCCTTCACTCTACGAGAGTCCACATAAACAGTATATCATGAGTCTTGAATACGTATAAAGACCATCTGCTGTTATAATCAAATAAATACTGTGATATAATTAATATGACCCATATTTTCAAATATAATGAGTTGTTCTGTAAAACCAAATAATAATGTTTTTATGCTTTTTAATCTGTCATTCTGAAGTCAACATCAGTGTTGAAAATTACCAGATGGCAGGTGTTGTTTATCATATAACATTAAATGACCAAAGAACTGAGAGATATTCTAAACATTTAGGGTTTACAGACCTTCCTGTCTCCTCTTTGCACTGTGCTGCCTGGCTGAAGTCCACTGTTCTCCTTAAAGTGCATTAAGATCCTATTTTTTAATCCCTTATCACTCTTCTGTTCCCTCAGCCACACTGATACATCTGTGACCAAAAGTCCCTGAACAGTGACTACTGGTCCTGTTCTCCATGATGAAGTATCCTGGATGCTGGAGGCTTGAGCTAATCTGGTCTTCCAATTCAGCAGCTGTGAATGTCAAGACTTACTCTAAAGCTATAGTTATTAAGACAGAGTGGCATTGCCTCAGTGATAGGTGACTGGATTAACATTTTTAAGACAGACTTTAACTGCATATAAAAATTTAGTGTATATAGAAACAAGGTAGTATTTAGTAGATGAGGGAGTAACTAGAGAAGTAATGATGGATTTCAATAAATGGTATAGAAACAATTCACTACATAGAAAATGGTAAAATTAGATCTTTCTTTTTTATCATACAGTAAGATGGATTTCAGATGATTAATGGATAAAATCTGAAAGGCAATGTTTAGAAGCTTTTAGATAAAAATGTGTATTCTTCTTATGATATAGGAAACGATTTCTGAAACAAGACATAAAAATATCAAACCATAGATATGATTTTTATTACATTTTATTACCATTGAATTAGAAACACCGTTCACAAAGTTAAAATAGAAGCCATAGGCTTTGAGAAGATTTTGCAATTGTACATAACCTGCAAAGATCGAGTGCCTGAGTATATAAACAAATCAGTAAAAAAGAGGTAAATAAATCCAACTGAAAAATGAACAAATGGCATAACTAGACAGTTTTAGGAACAGGAAACTCGAATGTATAATAAACATGAAAAGATGTTCAAACTTAATTATTATCAGAGAAATGCAAGGTGAAATATTGAGATATCTACATTTCTCACCCATTAGATTAGGAAAATCATGTAAAAGTTTAACAATACCAAGTCTTGAGGAGAATGTAAAGAAGTAACATACTGTTCATATTGCACAGAGGAGGGTTTTTTGTTACAATCACATTTGATAGTGACTTGACAAGATCTTAAACTAGTGATGTTATGTATATCCTACACCTCATAAAACAGAAACATTTACTTGTAGATATAGGTATGTAGGTAGAGAACCCTCTCAGGTATGCACAAGGAAACATGGAGATCAGGTTCAATTGAACATTTCTTATTTTAGCAGAACATTGTGAGTGACCCAAATGTCCATCAGAGAGGGAGTGGATAAAGCAACTGTGGCTCATGCATACGATGAATCCTGTGCAACCCTTCAACAAGTGAACTAGAGCAACATGTATCAATGTAGGAAAAAAGTGAAAAACAGAAAAAAAAATTTGAAGGGGGTTGTATTAGTCTGCTAGGAATTGACTATAACAAACTCCCATAGACTGGATTACTTAAACAACAATTATTTATTTTCTTACAATTGTGGAAGCTAGAAGTCCAAGATCAAGGTGTCGGCAGGGTTGGTTTCTCCTGAGACCTCTCTTCTTAGCTTGCAGATGGTTGTCTTCTTGCTGTGTCCTCACATGGCCTTTTCTCTGTGCCCCACTCTGGTATCTCTTCCTCTTCTTTTAAGGCCACCAGTCAGATTGATTAGGGTATACATAACAGCCTCCTTCTCCTCATCACCTCCTTAAAGACCCTCTCTCCAAATGCAGTCACATTCTAAGGCTCTGGGGGTTAGGGCTTCACCATATAAATTTTGAGGGAGCACAGTTCATCACCAAACTGGGTTGGGTGCTATCACTTATAAACTTTAAAAACACAGAAAACTCAGCTACAGGTTGCTTACCAGTAAAAGCACTTTACCAAGAGAAAACTTTAGGAGAGCGGTTACCTCTCAGGATGGAGGTAAAGAAAGGTCATCTGTATCTGTACCATTTTATTTCTTTAAAGAATGGTATCAGGAGCTAATATGGCAAAAGAATAAGTAAAACCAAATGAAGGCTACAGATGTGTTTCTAATATCATTCTCTGCATGTTTGTACCTTTAAACTTTTAATTAAGAAACTGAAAGTGAAAAGTGAGAGCACCACATTAAAACAGTAGAGCTAGGCTGGTGGGGAGAAAGAAAAAGCACACATTTAGACTCCTCCATGACTTTCCTGGCACAGTTCCCCAGTCCCCATGTGCAGCTGCAGACATCAGTAAAACAAATTTACTATGAAGGCCAGTAGGAGGCATCTCAAAGATAAGTGGTGGCATTCCTTTACTTTTCTCATATCTTGAATCCCCATTTTTTCATCTTTTAATGAGAAAAAACATTTTCTATGCATTAAAAAAAAAGCTTTAAAAAGGCAAAAATGTAGGAGAACTTGAAAGTTGCTCTCAATGCTTTTTGTGTTTTGATTAGGTAAGGGAGAGCTTTGCAAAGCAGGAGGGTATGCTGTGTCCAGAGGACAGCAATGTTGTAAGTTTTGGGCCTTGGAAAGAGGTGCAAAAAGATTTGGGCCCTTTCCCTTTTTTGACTTGATGAGTCTGGCTAAAGTTTTATCAATTTTGCTTATCTTTTCAAAGAGAGACTGGAGATGTCATAGGAAAACTATCATCCTCACAACTGTCATTGGTTGCTTTGTTTATATGTGCCTGTACCTGAGAAAATATCAATACAAGCTGTGTGCAAATGCTTTTGGTGTCCAACAAGGTTACATAAACAGGCATCTTCCTGGGAACCTCACTCGGGGCTGCCCCGAACCCTTGACAGTCTGTGCCCTCTGGCAGAACACCACCAAGAGCACGCTTCAAGGTCATCCTGTAACCACAGTGTCCTCCAGGGAAATCCGTGGGCCAGCACAGTTAATTATACTAACAGCCAAGGAAATTATGTTGGCCCACTGTGGCCTAGTAAGATGAACATCTCTCTTCCTTAGTCACAGGGGGACGTTAATGGTATTTTTATTAACTCGTGACCTGTTGACTGCTATTAGAATATAGATTGTATGCATAAACCAGGTCCAGTATTACAGATATGATTATGGAGCAATTACTGTGGCAGCCATGGGGTTTCTAATCATTGTTGGCAAAGAGAATTTGTAAGACTTGAAACTGCTTTTTGGAGTTCTACAAGAAGAAACACTTGGGATCAAAATGTATATTGTCTCTTCGTGCCTTCTTGAAATTGCAATTTCTGATTTCTATGATTAGACTGGCGAACAAAGGCAGATTTTAAAAGAGAAGAAAACTACAAAGGATAGATGATGATTAGAGTAATCTTAGATTTCTGCAGCTCAAGGTTGAAAATTTTCCTTACTGAAATTGTTTTTGATTAGAAATATATGCAGTTTGCTAGCAATTCTGTTTGTCCAGGCGACCAAATTATATTCTGCTCTATTATTTTAGTAATGTGAAAATTCACTTCTGCAATTGTGTACCATGTGGTATGAAATATAGCATTAAGTACTTTAGTCATGTTCTTTAGAGTCACCTATTAATGGTAATGCCATCAAGGTTGCCCAAATGTCTTCAGAGTCGATATCTAAGGATGCTGATTTATATTCTGCAAAGTGCATTATTTATTCTGCAAAGTGCATTATTGATAATCACAACCCTTCTCCCCTTTAGTTGAAGGAGAGTTTATGCAACCCCTTTTAAATTGCTGCCTCTGCATGTAGGATGAGATCAGAAGGGACAAATGGTACCATTAACACAGTAAATTACAGTATTAACTGACTTGACTGGAAGCAGAAAATACTGTATCTGAAATCTTGCCATCCTAATTTAGAAGTCACAAGTAGAAGGAGTTGAGATAAAAAAAGAAATAAATAATAATAATTTGCCCTTCCAGGTTCTTAGCTCAACTAAATGTTTGAACTCTCTGAGCTGGAGTTAGTTCTCCGTGAACTTTAGACAGTCTACTTTCAGATGGGACTATTCAAGAGCAGAGAGAAAGGAGGCATTGAAAGCAGAAAGCAGAATGGGATTGCTTTCGAGTCCCTGGGGTTCTGGGCAAGGAGAACTCACAATGCATACAATTGATCTTCTGTCCCAGGACTGACACTTTCACTGATCTCTCCATGATCGCCATTGTAACCTTTCCTCTGCTGTACACTGCTAGAAATCAGATCGTCTCAGAGATAAAGCCACTTATTTGGGGTAGTTTGCATTAGAAATGAAGCTATACTTTCTGCTATCAGTGTCCTGCTGAGGTAACTGTGTTTTCTAAGTTTTTAAAAGAATACGTCTTATTTAAGTTAAATTTAATTATTTTCATGGCAGCATAAGCAATTAACACATATAAAAAACTGGATGATAATGTGTAATAAAGCACATGTACCTTTCAGGAACTTGTATTGGAAAAATCATGGACTTTGGATCAGACAGCCTGGTTACAGTTTTAATTTTGCTGTATTAGCAACGTGAAATTGGGCATGTTATTTAACTTATCTGAACCTCAGTAAAACTTATCCTTTTCCTGTGAAATTATTCTGAAAATTAAATGAACAAAACATAGAACACACCTGACAGTTTCTGGGACACAGAATATCCTCAACTCCATAAATACACTTTTCCTTCTCTCTCACATATCTTTCTCTTGCTAAACTTTAAAGCTTGAAGTCCATAGGATGATGCCACGTTTTAAGTGAATGGCTGGAGGTTAGAAGGAGGTCAAATGGATTTCAGCCTAATTTTTAAAATGTAGTAGAACACATTTGCAGAATGAAAAGAAAACCAGAGTAATTAAACTTTAACTGTTGCACACCATCTTCTTCTAGTTGATTATTTTTCCCTTTCTGTAACTTCACCAAAAAGGGCAAGGACAAGTTATTTCCATCTCTTGAACTTTGGTCATACTAGGGACATAAAGAGTATAGGTATATGATATTTTTTAAAGTCCTAATATTTAAATAAATAATTTCTTGACTGGTTTGGTTTTACCTCTTTTATTGACTTTTCTTCTGGTGCCTACTATGAAGCAAATTACATAGTCAAAAGGAAGATCCCAGAGAAAAAAGTAGAGCCCTATAATGCACAGATCCCCTGAAGCCCTAGATGAGGGAAGTAAATTTTATACCAGTAGAGTGGCATAAATAGGAACAGTCATCTCATAATTATTTTAGAGTCTCTATTAACATAATTAAGTAGGATATAATATCATATACAGGCACAATTTATTCTCTCATGCTTATTTTTATTTACCCAGCTTGTCTACAGCCCTGCAGGAAGCCTTTTAAAACAAAACAATCAGTTAATTCCCTTAGTACTGGGAAGGTGAAAATGAGGAAGACTAGCACGTCATGGGTAGGTTTTCTGCATCAAACTGAGAAGAGATACAAAGAGGATTAAAGAATTAGCAAGAATTTGGGCAAAGAACCCCATTTGTTTCAGCTTTTATAGGTCAGATCTTCCCCCATGGCTTGTGTGTTGTATGTGTTTGTGTATATTATGGATTAGTAACTTATCGAATATACCAACATTTTAAGTATATAAGTGTGTTCTATGAATTTGGGTCTGTCTCTGTCATCACTTCCCTCCATTAGTGCAGAAATGGACATTGTATTGAACTGAAAATATCATGAGCTGGTTATCGATATGTAGGGAAGGACTCTTCTGATTCAGCAGAAATTGCCTTCCCATACCAGAAAAAATAGATTAGTGCCATAGCACTTTAATCATACCCTGGAGGTCAAGCCTGTTATATTATGGTTTTTGCATTTAAATAGTGAAAGTGGATTCAATATATGGAAAATGAGTTAGCAGCTAAGCCAGAAGAAAGGCATCCACGATGAAGGCATGACATTGCTCCCTGGAGTGAAAACTCTCTGCCAGTCTGTCCTCTCAGTGCTCAAGGACCTGCCTTTGAGAAAGTTATCCCTTGTAATAAGAGGGTACTTAATTCCTTTTTGTGACTGTTAGTCTTTAGTTTCTGCTGAAAATTCTAATACTGGTACACTTAGAGAGCAATCTATTTAGACTCATTCCACAGACCCTATCCACCAAAAACGAGCTCGAGGATGATGATAGTTCATTAGCACTGATTCCAAATAGCCTGCAAGTGACAAATCAGAGCCAGGGCAAAAGAAAAAAAAATAGATTCTGTATTTCAATTTAAAACCCTAGTATTTTATATTTCCGTTGTGATTCAAACTGCTCCTGTGGCTGTCAAGTTTTTAATTTTTTAAAAATTTCATTCCTTTTAATTTTACCCATTTAGTAGAAGTACCCATTGACTATTATCATGTGAATGCAGTTATAACTGGCATATACAACAAGATCAGGCCAGACTTTGGGACTTACAACTTTGGATCATCAACCATCAAGCAAGGCTTATGTAGATTTTAATGAGTGTACACGCATTAATAACCATTATGTTTAACTGTCATGGAAATGACAACACAGAACATGACAACACATAGTTTAAGCAAATATTTCGAATGTTGATGGTCAGACCATCAGTTTCTTTGTCTTCTTTTGAGACACCCCCCCACACACATTAGAGACAGACACACGTAAACGAATACTTGCTAAAATAGCTAGGAAAACTAATTGAATGCATGGTGTTCATGCTGTGTTACAAATTACCCCACGAGTAAACGGGTGTGTGTGTGTGAGCAGAAGGTAATTCTACATTTCTCATTCATCCTATCCATCTTCTAGTGTGATTTCTGGATCTCTGAATGTTGAAGTGCCAGATATTTGGCCACACTGTGCTATCTTGAATGAAACAGGGAAACTTGAAATGACTAAACATATTGCTGACTTCACTGCTAGTTCACATCTGTGATGTCTTTACCTTTCTATAATGTTTCCCATTTCCCAGTTACTTCTTTTTAACTTAACAAACTTTTTATTGAAGTATAACACTCACGTGGAGAAGTATACGAATCATGAGTGGACACCTTGATGAAGTTTCACAAAAAGAGCACACCCATGTAATCACCACTCAGACCAGGAAAAAGTACTTGACCAGCACTTCAGGAACCCTCTCTTTCCCCTCCTGATCATCACCACTCATCCGCTCCGTAGACTATTGCTGACACAGTAGATTAGTTCCACTTGTTTTTGAACTTTATATGAATGGAACAATAGTCAGTGTGTTCTTCTGAGTCTGGCTGCTTTGGTCAATGTTGTGTGTAGTGGCTGTTCATTCATTTTCATTGCTATGTAGTATTCTATTGTGGAATCTAACACAACATATTTATCCATTTATCCATTTCCCTATTTATGGACAATTGTATTGCATGGAAGCAGCAAAACATTGGGACTGTTATAAATGCTATGAACATTCTTATACACGTTTCCATCTTAGGTACACATTTATTTGGGACATACCTTAGCATGATATTATTGGTCATAGGTGTAAATGCATTCAGATTTGTTAGATAATGTTAAACAGCTTTGCAAAATGGTTTTACCAATTTATATTTACGCAATCAGTGTGTAAGAATTCTAGTTTCTCACCAACAACTGGTACAAACTTTGTTCAGACTGTTTTTTCTTTCTTTCTTTCTTTCTTTCTTTCTTTCTTTCTTTCTTTCTTTCTCTTTCTTTTCTTTCTTTCTTTCTTTCTTTCTTTCTTTCTTTCTTTCTTTCTTTCTTTTTCTTTCTTTTCCTTTCTTTCTTTCTATATAAATATATATATATATATATATATATATATATATATATATATATATATATATACATATATACTCATTTTCAGATTTTTTTCCCTTATGGGTTATTACAAAATGTTGAGTATAGTTCCCTGTACTATACAGTATGTCCTTGTTGATTATTTCCTTTATATCTAGTCATGTGTATATGTTAATCCCAACCTCCTAATTTATCCCTCCCCCATGTTTTCCCTCTGGTAATCTTAAATTTGTTTTCTATATCTGGGGTCTATTTCTGTTTTGTAAATAAGTTCATTTGTATCTTTTTTTAGATTACAAATATAAGTGATATTATATGTGTCTTTCTCTGTCTGGCTTACTTCACTTAGTGTGATAATCTCTATGTCCATCCATGTTACTGAAATTGGCATTATTTCTTCTTTTTTATGGCTGAGTAATATTCTCTTGTGTATATGTATATATTAATAAATGAAAGCGAATGCAGATGTTTTACAGTTAGCAATAACACAGTAGTGCTATAGATCACTGTACTCTGTAGAAATACCCACTACCTCTCCTCAGCAAGGTCCTTTCATGCACATTGTTCATATTTAATAAACTCCAAATTTTTCTCCTCACTTACTGTCTCTTCTCCCCCTAATCCCAATAATTTTCTGCATTTTAACCCAATTTATCTTTCTAAAGCATATTCCTAAACACACTAATGTCTTCCTCAAAATTCTTAAGTTTTCCAGTTACCTTCAAACAATAATTCCACAATATTACCAACTCCTTCCTCCAGAACTCAGCTGTCCTATATTTCAGTCAAATGCAACCATGTTGCACAAGTGTGCCAAAGACTTCCCCACAGCCAATTATATGTACCCTCTCATGGGATTTCTTCCTTCTCCCAACCCACTCTTTCCATTTTACCTCAAATGCCGTTTCTCTCAGAAACCAGATATGCTTTCTTTCTTCCACTCAATCTTTCTGGCACTTTGTTCTGATAGCGCTTACATCACCCTCCCTTAAGTTATTAAAGTGTTCTAATACCATCCTATTAGGTGGTAGGTAGGTTCATTCCTGGAGGAAAGAGGCGAAGAGTCACAGTTCTTTACATTTAGATGGTGCCTAGTAAATATTTGTATAATTGAAGTGAACATACAAAATGTGTATACGTTTTACTGAAACTCCCTGGATTGTTGGAACATAAATTTATCCAGTGAAGAGTGCCAGATTTTCCCAGGCCAAATAATGCCATCAGTCTCTGGGTATGAGAGATGAGGCAAAGTCAGCCAAAGAATCTGTTCAAAATCTGTTTGAGTGACACAATCCACCATGTCCCAGATTGCTGCTTCTTATTACCCCTAAGGGATCTGTATTTTCCTTGGAAATTGATTTCTGCAAGGAAAAAGAAGGATTTGAATCAATTTACCAATTTGTTCTCATCCAAAATAATATTGATTTGTATTAGATTATCTTCAAAATTCCCTTGGCACAAATAGTCTTCATTAGACAACGTCAACTGAGTGACATTTAACATTCTTAGGAGCCCTGCAGGTTTAGCAAATAAATGTAGCATGATTTGCCAGATTGTTTGAGGCATTGTTGGAGACAGTGTAGTGTAGTAGAAAGAACATAAGTTTAAGAATCTGATAGATACGCTTGAAATATTAATTATGCTTCATGTAAGCCATGTGCACTTGGGCAAATTACTTAATCTCTCTAAGTCTTGGTTTTGTTATCCATAAAATGGGGATAATAATATATAATTGTCAAGACTGCTGTGAAAATAAAGTAATGATAATATACCCAAAGCAGTTAATACCATGGCGGGACCTCAACTTTTCTTGCTTTTTCAAGGTGTCTTCTGTGACCCTCCAACTGTGTTAGGTCCCCCTATATTCTGCTTTCCTAGCACACTGTATTTTTTTTTAAATTTATTTAATTAATTTATTTATGGCTGTGTTGGGTCTTTGTTTCTGTGCGAGGGCTTTCTCTAGTTGTGGCAAGCGGGGGCCACTCTTCATTGCGGTGCGCGGGCCTCTCACTATTCTGTCCCCTCTTGTTGCGGAGCACAGGCTCCAGACGCGCAGGCTCAGTAATTGTGGCTCACGGGCCCAGTTGCTCCGCGGCATGTGGGATCTTCCCAGACCAGGGCTCGAACCCGTGTCCCCTGCATTGGCAGGCAGATTCTCAACCACAGCGCCACCAGGGAAGCCCCATGTATTTTTACTTTAGAACTTTTATCAAAGTTTATTTATACAGTCATTATTGTAATTATTGTAAGCTCTGTGAGAATGGTCCCATGTGATAAACAGCCTCCTGTTATGCAGCCAGTATTTACCATAATGCCTGACACAGTTCATGATAAAAAAATATTTATTAAAAAAGAGTACAGGGCTTCCCTGGTGGCGCAGTGGTTGAGAGTCCGCCTGCCAATGCAGGGGACACGGGTTCGTGCCCCGGTCTGGGAAGATCCCACATGCCGCGGAGCGGCTGGGCCCGTGGGCCACGGCCGCTGAGCCTGCGCTTCGCAACGGGAGAGGCCACAACAGTGAGAGGCCCGCGTACCACAAAAAAAAAAAAAAAAAGAGTACATTAATAAGTGAATGATAATTTCCTTTCTTTCATCTGTATACATGGTGAGAATATAAGGTAGAATGGCTGAGGTCCTTTTTTTTTTTACATAAAATGGACTTTATGTATTCTAATGAGTTCTACCCTTTCAAACCAGTCATGTTTGAAAGCTCTATGCCTATTTTCATGATACAGGTACAGCTCAAACTATTGTTGAAGGGTCTTTTAAGGTCATACCGTAAAACTCCAGTCCCCATTATGCTCATATCATCAAAAGTGGTGAATCTGTCTTTTAAGTATGGATTTTACTTTTGAGAACAGTTTGATACAATTTGGAATCAACTGTGGCAAATTAAGCAGTTTTATTTTTCATCTGCAACAAAGTTTGACAAAGCATTAATAAAACTACTTTCTATAATCATACATTTATAGACTTATTCCAAAAATGACTTTCATAATGAGTAAGGAGAGACTTCATGATCTCCCAAAGTATATATTGTGAAGGGAAGTGCTCTTTGGAATGGGTATTTGGTTTATTTGTGAAACATGCACACACACACACACACACACAGAGAAATACATACACAGACACACATGCACACACATACAACAACAATCCCACTCCTGCCTCCTCTGAAAATTACATTTTCCTTTAAAGTCATACCTGATATAAATTTCATTGAAAACTTGTCTCCCACAGGTTTTTCTAAGGAGTATGATGAGAATAGTTAATATCTCTCACTGAATAACACACAATACACATTTAATAATATTAGTTAGTGCCTTCCACCTCCTGCTGGTCCTACATAGCTTCCCAAAGAAGTGAATTGTCCATAATGTTGTCATTATAGGGATTTTATGTTAGAAATGTGATCTAAACAAGCTTTGGACTTAAATTAATTTTGTCTATAATATAATAAAGAATAGGAAATTCTAATGAGAATCATCTAACCAATACAAATAGACATACAATTTTAACAGTCTCTAACAGTGAATTCCTGTGATACTGTGTTATTAGGATTACCATTTATGTTTTGAAGATGGATGCCATAAACTAAAAGTCAAAGAAATGCCGACACTGTCTGGAGCCTCTTCTTGAGTTTATTTGTGTTGTATGTCCAGAGGGAACATTTTTGTGGTATAAACAAACAATGTTCTCTGTTCAGTTTTATTCCATTGACAGCTATGTTTGCAACTTCATTGACTACTAGGGTAGGGAGCTGAACAAAACAAAGCAGGTTAAAAAAGTGGGATCAAAGGCAAGGGAAATGGAAGAAAAGAAGCTGGAAATAGGTTGCTAATGAAAAAGTTGTGTGCAGTCTGACATATATTTCCTCACTTTCCTCAAATCAGCTTACTTTCTTGATGAAGCCATTGGCAACACCTAGGATTATGGGGTTTTATTTGCAGAGTGATTTCCAAATAATTGGGTGCCCCAAATTAAATGTCTCTCTTGGCAACTTAAGTTAGGTGAGGGCTGAGCTATGACTTGTGGTAATTAATCTTCAGTAGAAGAGATCACTTTGTGCATTTGAGCAGTTGACTACCATCTTTGAAAGAACATACTAAGGAATGTTTCACCTAAGCTTCCTCCACCAGGTGAAGTTTGGAGAAAAAATTACGTTCTGCTGGGTTTCCTTTCTTTTGTTTACCTGAACTTATTTTACTTTTTTTTTTTTAAGAGAGCACATTGACTGAGACATTTGAAATACAAAATTGTAATTAAGAGTGTTTGAGGCAGCTCCAGCTGGCTTTGGAATAGCTCCCAATAGGTAGGCTGACATTTCCACCCTCTAAGAATCCCTGCTTGGATGCAGTTTTAGAGCGGCCAACCTTGATTCCACCCACCATTTGATTAAACAACAGAGAAACTGCAAATAGTAAAAGTCACTTCTCTTGGGCCAGCTTAAACTGACAGCAAATGTAAGAAAAGAGAGTGATGGAAAAGGAGATTATGAATTAGTATAAAAGCTACTTATCAAGTGGCATTCTTCAAAATGAGCAGCTAGCTGGTCAATGAGCCTTCTAAATGTAGAAATGGCATTAGCATCTCTGTAATGGAGTATCCTGAGGGCCATTTGAAACATAGCTTAATTTTCACTTAGAATCATCCCCAAGTAAAGATTGAGATAAACAGCCAACAGTCTGCAAAGCTTTAGGTGGGTACAGTTTACATGGTGACTGCAAGCCTGAGGTGCTGATGGGATAAGATGACAAAATACTATGTAAGATGTGGTTTCTGCCTCCTGGGAGTTTACAAAGTGATTGAGAAGACA
The DNA here is from genome assembly GCF_964341445.2 of Mesoplodon mirus. Lineage (NCBI taxonomy): Eukaryota > Metazoa > Chordata > Mammalia > Artiodactyla > Ziphiidae > Mesoplodon > Mesoplodon mirus. The sequence continues at coordinate 84,156,352 of NC_138982.1, forward strand.
AAAGTTGTTCACCTGGAACAACTAAGTAAAAATGACAGGTGGTGTATAAATGAATGTGTATATATGTGTGTGTGTATAAAATGAGTATATATATAATACATATTAAAAGAAGTGTGTGTGTGTGTATATATATGTGTATATACACACATACATATATGCCTATCACATATCAATTTTGGGAATAAATGAGGGCAATTGGATAATGACCCAGGGGAGTAATATTGTGTTAAGTTTACCCCAATCTAGTTAAGTGTAGGCAAATAGCAACTTCTGGGATCTCTGTTTTCTTTTCTGCATGATTAATGGGGGACTTGTTGTATGTGTCCCCTGAGGTCCTTACTAGGTTACATAGGCATTTGAACCATTAAATTTGTGGTTGAGAGGATGTTATTGAATTTGGAGAGCCTTCAGGAAGGTTATTGAGAATGTAGGGATATTGCATGGGGTTAAGGAGAGTGATGTCTACTGGATCTTGACTTTGGCTTAATGTCCAGAGTCCTGGGGTTTAACTCCAGTTTTCCCACAAGATAGCCTAATGACAATGGCAAATCATTTCACTTTCTCTGGATTTCAGTTTTCCAGTTTGTAAAATGAGAGCTTTGGACAAGGCGATCTCTAACATGTATTATGTTTTCTATGATGCTTTGATGATGCATGTTAGTTCTCATTGATCTCACCTGCACCCTCCTCACAGCAGTGGAAGCCTCTAGTGGTGGCTACACTTCTCTAGATACTATCAGGCTGAGACCAGTTTCAGGACTTTTATTGCACAGTAAGTTTTCCAGACATCAAGGGCTGGGTTTGTCTGTTTCTTATTACCTATTTACACATGTCCTCTGTTTCCCATTTCCAACAATCATCTTTCCTTCCTGTTACTTTACCTACTCTTCATTTCTCTACAATTATTCTCTTTTCTCCTTTAGACTTATCTTTCTTCCACACCACTTTATCCTCTAAAATCTTCTCAAAGGATTAAAGGATACAATATTTAAAATATTTAAAAATATTAAGTAGAAAACACGATGATGTTAGTAACTCCTTTTCATCTTTTTCTATTTTGGTAAATATCTTAATGCACATTGGTTAATACTGCACATTAGATGTGAACTGCAAGGAAGATATTCCTCCATGCCACTGAATAGCCTTTCTAACAATACTAACTACAGGTAGGTATTTATAAATACTACAGAGTATTTAATTGACCTATTCATACTTCAAACTGGTACATTCTGTAAACAATTTGGCTGCATTAGTACAAGATGGTTAAGGAAGTTTGCACTAATTATATTGCACATCTATGAAGAGCTAAAGCAGCTGCAGTCTTTGCCTTTACAAATAATATCCTTCCTTTATTGTATGATAGTTGCACTCTAATTATGTAGAAAATATAGTTTGGTCATATGGTTTTCTCCATTGCGGAAGGAACTTTTTTCATCTTTTTAATACTTTAAATCATGTAGCATGTTCCTAGAGAGTCAGCACAGCATTTGCAGTTAGCATCCATAGAAAACCATGCTTTTGGATTTCCTTAAATCTGCCTTCTAGCCTTCTCATTGCCCTGATTTGCTCCCCTCACTAATGTTATCCTGGCCACACCCAGAGATTTTGTCTCTATTTCTAGACAACACAGCCTTCCCATTCATTAGATTCTTCTCCTTCTTGATTCTTTCTTTAGCCTGTAATCCCCTACTCTTTGTCATATTTTTATTAACATCTCCTCTTACTTCTTCTTTTGCTGACTTGCTCTCCTTCACCAGTAACTGGGAAATCTTTGAATCACCTATTAATCTGTCAGTCTATCAGTCCATTAATTTATTGATCTATTTATCCAACATGCATTCACCTATCCATCAATCCATCTATCCATCTACATATCCAATGAACTTATCCATTCTAAGTTAAAACTACAATTTTTATGTTGACAGTTCCCAAATCCTCCACTAATCCTATATCTTCCTTTCTCCATAATCACTGGGGAGCTTCTCTAATTCTTAAATCTTACTGTGCCTAAAACCAAATTTCATCTCCATTTTGATAACTTAATCAGATATCAATGGCACATCATTTTTAAAAGAGGATTTGAAATTATTTGACAGAAGTACATGCAATACCATCATAGTTGCTATTAGGAGCAGAAATTGGTCAATCTGAATGAAGGGCAATTTGGCAATAGTTATCAAAAGCACAAACGCATATATCCATCAGCCATAAATTCCACTTCAAAGAATCTGATCTAGGAATATACTTACATTCATGCTCAATGATACAAATGTACTCATCGTGGTATTGTTTGTAATTGCCATAGTTTGTGATTACGTTGCAAACAACTTAAGTATGCAACGGTAGAAAATTGGTTAAAAAATAATGGTCATTCATAGTGGGATATCATTCAGGCATGGAAAATATTGAAGAGGCTGCATACTGATAGGGAATGACCTTCAACACAAATTAAGTAAATAGAAAATCATACATATAACACTTTGGGGAGAGAAGAGAATGGCTAGCTAGTTAGGTAGATATAAATAATTTTATTGAGATATGTGAGTTTACATTTATTGTTCCTAAGATATTATATTCCTCTAGGAAGAGTCACAAGAAATTGATTATACTGTGATTCTATTGGTTGATTTGACAGAGACTTGGATGGCTGCCGGACAGAGGGGAGAGGGAGACTTTTAACCATATACCGTCTGAACCTCTTGGATTTGGAACCATGCAACTATACCTTCTCTTCAAAAACTAATAATGAAAGTAAATAAATAAATGATACCATGGAAATAAGAAAGGGGATTGGAACAATGGGAAATAAGTGCAGAAAAATATGATAAGGTGATAAGATAAAGACAGTGGTAAGGCCAATACACAAAATTTCTACCATATTCTTATTTCTGCCTTATTTTCTCTTAGGAAAGCTAGACATTTTGATTTTGATGCCTCACATGATCCGTAATTTCCATTTTAAATACAGCACAAGTAAGGACTAGACATACAAGGGCTCTTGTAAATGAGGTGTTGTGTGAGATTTTGTACCAGACTCTCAAAAAATGCCTACAATGCATAAAATCCTAAATTTCATGAGACTGATTCTTATAAAGCCTCTCAAAATAATCCAAAAGTATAATGCCTAAGCTCAGTTCAATAAAAGCAAATCTTTGTGATGCTACACAATGGGATATATATTCACAATTCAGTAATAATTTTGATTAACCCAAGGAGAAATTTAGAAATGTTTTTCACATTGTGGATTGACACTGTTTAGTGAGTCATAAAGTTAACTTAGTGAGTCACAACCAGTATCTTTAAAAAAGAAAGAAATAGAAGATAATGTAATGTAAAAGAAAAAGAGTTTTTATAACATTCAGTGGGGGTATTTTCATGAAATGTGTGTGTGCATGCTTGCACATGTGAAGACTGTGTAAGGCTTTTTCTTATTGTGAGCTACGAAAACGTTTGAAAGTGACTGAATTTAGAGAGGGAAGAATGAATTTCATATTTTCCCAGGTTTTTATATATAGAAAGGAATAGACAATTTGAGGTGCATATGCCAATAATAGCAGCATTTATTGAACACATATTATGTTAATCAGACCTTATGTTATTCATTTTACAGGCAAGAGCTAATTTAATTTTTACAACAGTACAATGGGACAGGAGATATTAATGGTAACAAGTATTTTGCAATTAGAAAACTCAGGGTAAGAGAATCTTAATAACTTGCTGTAGATCTCAATGTTTGCACTTAGAAGAGTCAACCCAAACCTAGGTAAGCTGACTTCTTAGCTGGTGATTTGAACTATTCTACTATGAAGTTTTTAGTGTCAGCATATTCTGTATGTTAAGGGCCAGTATGATAAACTTTAGCTGTTGCTTATACTAGGGTTTAAGGCCTCTATTGATTTTTGCCCTACAGTGTTCAGATCACCCCTTCCCAGCAACAGTTCACAATACTAACTTCATGTTTGAGCTACCAGAAGATTCTTTTCTCAAGCCCCTCTCTCTCCTCCAATCTAGCCCAAGTGTTAACAACAGAGCATCTTTCTTTACAGTCATTATAATGTTGTCACTCTCTAGTAATAGCATTGAGTTTCTTAATTGTCTCTTTTATCAAATCAAAATGCCATGGGAAAGTTGCTCAATTTCCTTGCCTGCAGTTTTGCTCCTCTGTAAATAAGGATAATATTGTTTCACAATGTTGAAAGGGTCAAAAAAGATAATGCATGTAAAACAATGAACACACTGCCTGGGAAATGGTAGGGACCCAGTAAATGGGAACCATTTTTACTAAGATAATAGAATATAATGTATAGTTAATACTAATTTATTTGACAAGTGTTTAAGTACCTATTCTTCATGATTTGTTAGCCTAATTGTGCTTCGAGGCAGGCCCTCTATTCATTTCTCCTTCTTCTTACCTCTTTTGGTTTTCATCTTCAAATCTATTAGCTGACCTCCCAACCTAAATTTTCATTCTGGACTTTGACCTTTGAAATGTCTAGTCTGACATGTTTTCTTTGCTGTGGACCATGGTTCATTTCATTTAAAACTCTATCCAGAACTCAAGGCCTTCACAAAACTTCCCAGTTAATAACAACTTCTTCAGTAATTATAGCAATTTCACTGCATATGTCTGTGTGTAGTTGGGCTTAGCTCTAATTATATCTCCATATGCCAAAAGCCATGAAAATATCCCATGTGACATGTAGTTCACTGAAGTTTGTCCAGCTCTTACATTAGATTTAAAATTCCCAGAGAAGGGTCATGTTTATTAGTTATTTATACCTTTTATGGGATTCTATCCAGTTTCTGAACAGCGGAGCCATCCTTCATAATTCTCAAGCCCTTTGGTGTTTTTGTGAGATTCCTTCTTGAGAAGGATATAAATGGTATCATAAAATCCCATTTCCCTTACTGACACCAACAAGGACTCTAATTTCATTTTCAGATGACATATTCTCATATCCTTCCTTGAACTCTTTTACCACTTTATTCCACCCTAAAGGTTACACTTTTGTTCCCTTTTCCAGCAAGGGAATGGCATATAAAATAATGTGACGTTTTTATTGATTGTATTGATATATAGCCTAATTTTCATTATTAGGTAGTTTGTGATCACTTTAAGAAGCTGAGCCAGAAGGCTGTGTGGGGGCTTCCCTGGTGGCGCAGTGGTTGAGAGTCCACCTGCCGATGCAGGGGACGCGGGTTCGTGCCCCGGTCCGGGAGGATCCCGCATGCCGCGGAGCGGCTGGGCCCGTGAGCCATGGCCGCTGAGCCTGTGCGTCCGGAGCCTGTGCGGCGGGAGAGGCCACAGCAATGAGATGCCCACGTACCGCAAACAAAACAGAACAACAAAAAACAAAACAAAACAAAAGGTTGTGTGGGCAGCATGAATCTCAAGGGGCTTTAGTAATACTATCTTGGCTCAGAAAGAATATCATGTTTATTGACTAGTTCTCTAAGCAATAGAAAGTCTTTACTGAGTAATGACTGCTTTCAGTGTTGCATTTCATATTTGTAAGATTGAAAAGGTTATATGCAAAATAAATCTGGTGATATCAGCTTGTCCCTGTCCCATTCCATAAACCTTAGCTCACGTAAAGCTACAAAATTGATTTCTCAATATGCAGTTTCTCGGTGGAGCAAATAGTCAAGACATGCATTAGGCTTTTTCTTTTTAAAAAAAGGTATTAGCATTTGCCTCTTCACACATAATGATATTGGCTAGATCCTCAATTTGCTTCGGATTTTCTCCATCTTTTCCATGCCCTGCATTATCTCCAAAGTCAATGAGAGTTTAGTTCATGGAAAAGCCACAGCAGTCTAGAATAGAACACAAATCTATTAAAAAAAAAAAAGTCCAAGGTACTTTATATAAACTATGAGGCTTAATTTTACCACCTTCTCTCAGGCAACACTCCTATTGAGATCAGTGGGAAGTTGGCTCAATTGGAGAGAGTAAAATCCAATCCAACCAGCATGTAGAAATAACTTTACCTGTTATCCCTGCATTAACACTGAAATCTAGATACTTCCGATCTGGATGAAGACACGTACCAATACTGCACAACAGGTGAAGGAAAGAAACAATACTATTTTCAGTATTTTTTCTTACTTTGGGCTATAAAGTGCCCAGTGAGGTTTGTTCCTTCTCAACACAATATAAAGTTGGAAGTAGATATGTTGGAATGCAATTTGTTAAAGGCAAAGTGTACTGTTAGAACACATTATTCTAGCATTATCATTTATATGTAGTTTATATGTAATATCTTAGACCATTCTAGGTATGGTTTATTTGTACTTTTAAATTCAAAAGCAGTAATTGTTTTCTGTTAAAGACTAAGAAACTGTGCAGTAGCCACTGATGACTTCACTATTTTTTGCATATTTGTAAATATATATATGTAAATATTTATATGTTTAAAAGGGGCTGTAGCCTTGCAGTGAGGGAACACCCCGGGCAGGAAAGAACCAGTGATCACAGCTGTCTTTTCTCTCCTCCAGGGGTTTCACCTCTCTGTCTGTTTCAGCCTCAGCCTCATTAGATGCTAGGGAAGGAAAAGGAAGAGAGTGGATGTTCTCTAACTGAGATGGCACCTCGCCTTCACCTCCAGCTTTCTAATCGCAAGGTGAAAGGTTTTCAAGGGGAAGTTTACTAGACAAGTAGAAGGAAAACAAAACAAAGCCCCAAGTCAAGAAATAAATATAAAGAAACAGACACATTTCCAGAGAAGAGTTCTCTTAAGTCTTAAAGTCTATCCACTGACTGGCATTTCTGGCAGAGACCTGGGCACCACAAGCCATGCCTCTATCTACACTGAAGCTTCTATCTGACCGAGCTACATAGACTTTAGCTCTAAGTTCATTTTTCTTGGTCGCTATTTGATCTGGAATGATTCTCAGGACCTTCTTGCTTCTATGCTTTTTTCCCCCCCTAATGTGGGAACCTTGAATATTCTTCATTAAATCAAAGAATCAATGCTACTTCCACTTGTTTTTACTTTCTACTTACACTTCCAGGAGCTCCTGTGGGTCTAGGCTCTGAAAGAGGAGAGAACAGCCCATTCTGGTCCACAGTGCTTGCTTTCTAGGCTTTAGACCATATGAAATTGAGTGTGGCCCCAGCCTTTATTTTTCAGATATCTCAGAACGCTTAAAATTCCTGCTTTGTTTTTGATCCATTTAGGACTTCCTGTCCAGTTCTTCTGAAGCAAGTTAATAATGTTGCTCACCTTATTCCTTATTTTATTCCTTGTAAACTGGGTTTAATCCATAGCTTCAACTCAGTTTCCTCATCTGGACTTGTCAGTAGTCACCTGGATTTACTGTCAGGAATCACAATCCTGGCTTCTATAATAGCTTTTTCTATCAGACCTTGTACAAACTGTTGGATCATCCATTAAGGTCTTTATTCTCTCCTGAGACCACTTCTGCATATTCTAACTGTGACCACTTCTGCAGATTCTCTCAGGTAGCCCATTTAAGCCTCTCTGCTGGATTTGACTCACTATAATTCAGAGCTTTAAAAAAATAAATAATAAAGAATGTCACTCTATATTCATTTTTTATTTTTAGATTACATTGTAACGTGGTGAAACATGAGATTTAGAAAGTGGAAAACTCAATTCAAGTGTGAAATGTAAATTTTGTAAGGCAATTCATTACACTTATAGACAAATTTTGACACATGGGGTAGAATCTCGCCCTAAGTACAGGGCCCTGGATGTATAAGATTGGACTCACTGTTTTGCTTTTAGAAAGACTTCTTTTAACCTCCTTATTTTTGGCTACATATAAAGTTGGACAAATGTTAGGCCTAAGCCTGGGAATGGTACTTTAGTCAATCCAATCCTTCCTAATCTATGTCCAATCACTAAAAAAAACTATTATTAGTAGTAGTAGTATTAATCCTAAAAGCTTCTCTTCTTAAACTTTTTAACTTTAGTCCTCTTGCCATGACATTAGTCCCGGCTCTTCCTGAAGTCTTCTATACATTTTCCCTGGCCTCACTTTATTCCTTGTTTTATTCCTGCACTTATACTCTCCAGTTTAATCTTTAAAAATGTTACTTTTATATGGCTCTTGTAGTTACCTCCATATCCCAAAGGATTATTTTTAAATTATTTCAGCTGAAGTTCTGTATCCTTTGCCTTCATTATGTTTCTCAATATACATTATGATCTCAAGGCATAGCATTTGTGACTCTCCACAGTCTGGAGCAAAACACCTTTCCAGTTACATCTCCCAGGTTTCTTTTTTTAGACACCTTTTATATTTTCATTCATATTCACCATTCCTCATCCATACAGTGAATCTTTCTACCATTATTCTCTATCATAAATACTATCCCATTCTCAATATACAGAAGTCCCACCCCAGCTTAAAGTAAACTCTTCATCTTCAGATGATAAGGGTAAAGATTTATCATACTCCTCTTTATATTCTCTGTGCTTAGCAGAGTTTAAATATGCAGTAGTTTATCAAAATGAGAATAAAATAATGCATGAACAAAAAAATTAATATGAATGCTGTGTTGGCTCTTTAACTGCTCTCTGAAAATACTACTTTTGTTTCTCAGTCTTTTCTCAAGTTCTTATTTCACACCCTAAATATGACTTCCTTCCTCTGATAACCTTGGGCTAACTCAAGACCCATCCCTTTATAAAGCCTTTTTTTTTTTATTGTGCTTCATCATATTCCTTCCCTGATTCCTCATAACTAGCTGAGCCATACCACACAATCTGGCCCTTGATTATGAACTGTCTTTTATGGTTCTTTACTTGTTTCAAAGTATGTAAATCTCAGCTGGCCAAATTGACAGCTCTATACCTTCTCAAGGGCAAACACTTTGTCTTCTCTCTGCCACACAACTGTATCGCAGTACTAGGTATACAGAGGGGAACAGTTGTTGAGATGGCCCTCCAGCTGAATGAAGTCAACCTTCAAAACTCTTGAAAATAGAACGTTGAGCTTGCCAACTGAGAGTGTGGTAGCCAAAGCATATGGATCGTTTTTTCCTCAGCTACAGAGAACAGCAGCACTCCAGGCTCTAAGGAAAATGTGTCCTTGAACTGACTGCTATTTACATCCTTTCAAAACTCCAGTTAAGTGATAGCATCTTCACAGGAAAAAGTCTAAGGAAATCAGTCCCAGTGTTGGGCTTTTCTCCAGTTACATTAGAACATTTGGAGACCTTTTTAACATGTAAAGTCCAAGGCTATAGTGGCTCATGGGAAAGTTTCTTACCTTGACCTCGGTTTCCTCTAATCCAAACTTTCCTGAATTTCCTTATAAGTGTGCTGTCCCAGGCATAGGAGTGGTGGTGTTGTGTGCTGGTCAAGAGCATTATGTCTGGAATCTCATTGTCAGTTCAGCTTCTATCTCCTTTATGAAATATCTGCTTACCCTTGTTCAAGTTATCCAACTTAAAAGCCTGTTTCTTCATTTATATAAAGGGGATATTAAGTGACTGCTTGTTGCACAGATACAATTTAGGAAAAACACTTAACATTGCCTGTCTTGTAATGAGAATTCAATAAAGGTAGCTACTTTTTATTACCTAAAATAGCCTTATGACAATTTATGCAATAAAACTAGCTAATCTTTATTTAATATGAACATGCTTCTGCATATTCTATAGAAGGTTTGCTGAAATTACTACATGATAATTTTTAAAAGAGAAGGAAGGATCTTCTTAAATTTTTATAAAAATAATAATGTTTCCATCTCTAGAAAATCTGGTATAGGTTATGATAATTGTAATAGATTATTTAAAAAGATGGTAGGCTATGTTTTATCAGATGATAAAAATTACATAACTTAATTAAAAAATATTTCTTTGGTTGCCTGAAAGTTTGGAATTAAACTATTACTCACTTTATCCACATTAACCGGGGAGGTTGATATACTTAAATTCTCATTCACCTACATGGATTATGGTTTTATTATGTTTAATACAACAGTCTTTTTCTCATTTGTCTCAAAATTATTTTTAAAGAAATAGGCTAACTTAAAAAACGTAAATAGTTTTTGAGTTGAATCTTCTCAGCTTGTCAGAAGGTGGCCATTTAGTTATTTTTTAAATTTATTTTTGAAAAGAGGATTAGGGATTAAAGGTTCATGTAACCAGAGAAAATTAAGGGTGTAACACAATAAAATAAATTCCTCTTAGTCCCTGGTCTCATCTGCCCCGTTTTCTCTACCCAGTCACAAAAAAACATTCTATTAGTATGTGTAAGTATACTTTCAAATATTCTTGATGTATATAAAAACAAATATGAATATATATCATCTGATACATTTTACATAAAAGGGCAAATATTCTGCTATTCTGCACAGTGTTCTGTATCTTACTGTTTTTTGATATGAAAGATTTTCTAAAGATCTAGATCATGAAGCTCAGTGCATACAAAGCGACTGCATTCATCTTTGCAGCTACATATTATCTCAATATATGGATTTCCATTATTTGTATAGTCAACTTATTTAGATTATTTACAATTTTGTGTTATTATAAACAACAGTGTAATGAATAATTTCATACATAATTTTTTAATTTGCACTACATCTGCAGGGTAAATCCTGAATTAGGATTGATGTGTCAAAGAGTATACTCATTTATAATTTTGATAAAAATTATCAAGTAGCCCGCAATGGAACAGCATATAAGAATATATGGAGGGCTTACCTGGTGGTGCAGTGGTTGAGAGTCTGCCTGCAAATGCAGGGGACACGGGTTCGTGCCCCAGTCCACGAGATACCACGTGCCGTGGAGCGGCTGGGCTCATGAGCCATGGCTGCTGAGCCTGCGTGTCCAGAGCCAGTGCTCCACAATGGGAGAGGCCCGTGTACCACAAAAAAAAAAAAAAAAAAAAATAGAATATATGGAGGAGTTTTTCAAGATGGCATAGGAGTAGGAGAACATGGAGTTCATCTCTCTCCACAAATGGATCAAGAATACATCTACAGATGGAACAATTCTCACAGAACAGTGGCTGAACACTAGCAAAAGACCTTGGACACCAGAAAGGACAATAAAGATCCGTGCATAACCAGGTTTCAATGCATGTGAGTTGGACTTGCAAGAAGACCTATTCAACCCCAGAAAAACTGACTGGCAAAGCAATGTGGCTAACAGGGTCTTGGGGCTCTGGCCAGGTGTCAGACCTGAGCTTCTGAGGTGGGAGAGCCGAGTTCAGGACATTAGACCACCAAAGACATCCTGGCCCAATGTAATAACAATAGGCGAGAGCTCTCCCAGACATCTCCATCTCAACGCTAAGGCCCAGCTCCACTCAACAACCAGCAAGCTCCAGTGCTGGACACCCCATGCCAAACAACTAGCAAGACACGAACACAACTCTACCCATTAGCACAGAGGCTACCTAAAATCATAATAAGGTTACAGACACCCCAAAACACACCACTGGACATGGTCCTGCCCATCAGAAAGAAAAGATCCAGCGTCATGCACCAGAACATAGGCACTAGTCCCCTCCACCAGGAAGCCTACACAATCCACTGGACTAATGTTACGCACTGGGGGCAGACACCAAAAACAATGGGAACTATGAACCTGCAGCCTGTGAAAAGGAGACCCTAAACACAATAAGTTAAGCAAAAGGAGAAGACAGAGAAATACGGAGCAGATAAAGGAGCAAAGTAAAAACCCACCAGACAAAACAAATGAAGAGGAAATAGGTAGTCTACCTGAAGAAGAATTTGATAGTAATGAGAACTCAGAGTAAAGATGATCCAAAATCTTGAAATGGAATGGAGAAAATACAAGAAACATTTAACAAGGACCTAGAAGAATTAAAGAGTAAACAAACAATGATGAACAACACAATAAATGAAATTGGAAATTCTCTAGAAGGAACCAAGAGCAGAATAACTGAGGCAGAAGAACAGATAAGTGACCTGGAAGATAAAATAGTGGAAATAACTACCACAGAGCAGAATAAAGAAAAAAGAATGAAGAGAATTGAGGACAGTTTCAGAAACTTCTGGGACAACATTAAACACACCAACATTCAACTTATAGGGGTCCCAGAAGAAGAAGAGAAAAAGAAAGGAAGTGAAAAATTATTTGAAGAGATTATAGTTGAAAACTTACTTAATATAGGAAAGGAAATAGTCAATCAAGTCCAGGAAGTGCAGAGAGTCCCATACAGGAAAAATCCAAGGAGAAATGCGCCAAAACACATATTAATCAAACTATCAAAAATTAAATACAAACAAAATATATTAAAAGCAGAAAGAAAAAAGCAACAAATAACATACAAGCGGATCCCCATAATTTTAACAGCTGGTCTTTCAGCAGAAACTCTGCAAGCCACAAGTGAGTGGCAGGACATATTTAAATTGATGAAAGGGAAAAACCTAAAACCAAGATCACTCTACCCAGCAAGGATCTCATTCACATTCAATGAAGAAATTAAAACCTTTACAGACAAGCAAAAGCTAAGGGAATTCAGCACCACCAAACCAGCATTACAACAAATGCTAAAGGAACTACTCTAGGCAGAAACACAAGAGAAGGAAAAGACCTACAATAACAAACCCAAAACAATTAAGAAAATGGTAATAGGAACATATATATCAATAACAACCTTAAATGTAAATGGATTAAATGCTCCAACCAAAAGACATAGACTGGCTGAATGGATACAAAAACAAGACCCGTATATATGCTGTCTACAAGAAACCCACTTCAGACCTAGGGACATATACAGATTGAAAATGAGAGAATGGAAAAAGATTTTTCCATGCAAATGGAAATCAAAAGAAAGCTGGAATAACAATATTCATATCAGGCAAAATAGACTTTAAAATAAAGACTATTACAAGAGACAAAGAAGGACACTACCTAATGATCAAGGGATCAATCCAAGAAGAAGATGGAACAATTGTAAATATTTATGCACCCAACATAGGAGCACCTCAATACATAAGGCAAATGCTAACAGCCATAAAAGGGGAAATTGACAGTAACACAACCATAGTAGGGGACTTTAACACCCCACTTTCACCAATGGAAAGATCAACCAAAGTGAAAATAAATAAGGAAACAAGCTTTAAATGACACATTGAACAAGATGGACTTAATAGATATATTTAGGACATTTCACCCAAAACCAACAGAATACACTTTCTTCTCAAGAGCTCATGGAATATTCTCCAGGATAGATCATATATTGGGTCACAAATCAAGCCTTGGCAAATTTAAGAAAACTGAAATCATATCAAGTGACTTTTCTGACCTCAGCACTATGAGACTAGATATCAATTACAGGAAAAGAACTGTAAAAAATAAAAACACAAGGAGGCTAAACAATACACTACTAAATAACCAAGAGACCACTGAAGAAATCAAAGAGGAAATCAAAAAGTACCTAGAAACAAATGACAATGAAAACACAACAACCCCAAACCTATGGAATGCATCAAAAGCTGTTCTAAGAGGGAAGTTTATAGCAATAAAATCCTACCTCAAGAAACAAGAAACATCTCAAATAAACAACCTAACCTTACACCTAAAGCAATTAGAGAAAGAAAAAAAAACAAAACAAAAACACTCAAAGTTAGCAGAAGGAAAGAACTCATAAAGATCAGATCAGAAATACATGAAAAAGAGATGAAGGAAACAATAGTAAAGATCAATAAAACTAAAACCTGGTTCTTTGAGAAGATAAACAAATTTGATAAACCATTAGCCAGACTCATTAAGACAAAAAGGGAGAAGACTCAAATCAATAGAATTAGAAATGAAAAAGGAGAAGTAACAACTGACACTGCAGAAATACAAAGGATCATGAGAGATTACTACAAGCAACTGTATTACAATAAAATGGACAAACTGGAAGAAATGGACAAATTCTTAGAAAAGCACAACCTTCCAAGACTGAACCAGGAAAAAATATAAAATATAAACAGACCAATCACAGGCAGTGAAATTGAGACTGTGAATAGAAATCTTCCCACAAGTCAGAGCTCAGGACCGGAAGTATTCAAAGGTGAATTCTATCAAACATTTAGAGAAGAGTTAACACCTATCCTTCTCAAACTCTACCAAAATATAGCAGAAGGAGGAACACTCTGAATCTCATTCTACAAGGCCACCATCACCCTGATACCAAAACCAGACAAAGATGTTACAGAAAAAGAAAACTACAGGCCAATATTACTGATGAACATAGATGCAAAAATCCTCAACAAAATACTAGCAAACAGAATCCAGCAGCACATTAAAAGGATCATACACCTTGATCAAGTGGGGTTTATCCCAAGAATGCAAGGATTCTTCAATATATGGATATCTATCAAAGTGATACGCCATATTAACAAATTGAAGAATAAAAACCATATGATCATTTCAATAGATGGAGAAACAGCTTTGACAAAATTCAACACCCATTTACGATAAAAACTCTCCAGAAAGCAGGTGTAAAGGGAACATACCTCAACATAATGAAGGCCATATATGACAAACCCACAGGCAACATCATTCTCAATGGTGAAAAACTGAAACCATTTCCTCTAATATCAGGAGCAAGACAAGGTTGCCCACTCTCACCACTATTATTCAACATAGTTTTGGAGGTTTTAGCCACAGCAATTAGAGAAGAAAAAGAAATAAAAGGAATCCAAATCAGAAAAGAAAAAGTGAAGCTGTCACTGTTTGCAGATGACATGATACTATACATAGAGGATCCTAAAGATGCTACCAAAAAACCACTAGAGCTAATCAATGAATTTGGTAAAGTAGCAGGATACAAAATTAATGTGCAGAAATCTCTGGCATTTCTATACACTAATGATGAAAAATCTCAAAGAGAAATTAAGAAAACACTCCCATTTACCACTGCAAAAAAAAGAATAAAATACCTAGGAGTAAACCTACCTAAGGAGACAAAAGACCTGTATGCAGAAATTATAAGACACTGAAGAAAGAAATTATAGATGATACAAATAGATAGAGAGATATACCATGTTCTTGGATTGGAAGGATCAGCATTGTGAAAATGACTCTACTACGCAAAGCAATCTACAGATTCAGTGCAATCCCTATCAAACTAACAATGGCATTTTTCACAGAACTAGGACAAAAATTTCAGAATTTGTATGGAAACACAAAAGACCCGAAATAGCCAAAGCAATCTTGAGAAAGAATAACGGAGCTGGAGGAATCAGGCTCTCAGACTTCAGACTATACTACAAAGCTACAGTAATCAAGACAGTATGGTACTGGCACAAAAACAGTAATACAGATAAATGGAACAAGACAAAAAGCCCAGAGATAAACCCACACACGTATGGTCACCTTATCTTTGATAAAGGAGGCAAGAATATACAATGGAGAAAAGACAGCCTCTTCAATAAGTGTGCTGAGAAAACTGGACTATTACATGTAAAAGAATGAAATTAGAACACTCCCTAACACCATGCACAAAAATAAACTCCAAATGGATTAAAGACCTATATTTAAGGCCACACACTGTAAAACTCTTAGAGGAAAACATAGACAGAACACTGTATGACATAAATTACAGCAAGATCCTTTTTGACCCACCTCCTAGAGAAATGGAAATAAAAACAAAAATAAACAAATAGGACCTAATGAAACTTCAAAGCTTTTGCACAGCAAAGGAAACCATAACCAAGATGAAAAGACAACTCTCAGGATGGGAGAAAATATTTGCAAATGAAGCAGCTGACAAAGTATTAATCTCCAAAATATACAAGCAGCTCATGCAGCTCAATATCAAAAAAACAAACAACCCAATGCAAAAATGGGCAGAAGACCTAAATAGACATTTCTCCAAAGAAGATATACAGATTGCCAACAAACACATGAAAGGATGCTCAACATCACTAATCATTAGCGAAATGCAAATCAAAGCTACAATGAGGTATCACCTCACACCGGTAAGAATGGACATCATCACAAAATATACAAACAATAAATGCTGGAGAGGAGGTGGAGAAAAGGGAACCCTCTTGCACTGTTGGTAGAAATGTAAATTGATACAGCCACTATGGAGAACAGTATGGATGTTCCTTAAAAAACTAAAAGTAGAACTACCATATAACCCAGCAATCTCTTTACTGGCCATATACCCTGAGAAAACCATAATTCAATAGAGTCATGTACCACAGTGTTCATTGCATTACCATTTACAATAGCCAGGACATGGAAGCAACCTAAGTGTCCATCATTGGATGAATGGATAAAGAAGATGTGGCACATATATACAATTGCATATTACTCAGCCATGAAAAGAAACAAAATTGAGTTATTTGTAGTGAGGTGGATGGACCTAGAGTCTGTCATAGAGAGTGAAGTAAGTCAGAAAGAGGAAAACAAATACCATATGCTAACACATATATATGGAATCTAAAAAAAAATGGTTCTGAAGAACCTAGGGGCAAGACAGGAATAAAGATACAGATGTAGAGAATGGACTCTAGGACATGGGGAGGGGGAAGGGTAAGATGGGACGAAGTGAAAGAGTGGCATGGACATATATATACTACAAAGGTAAAATAGCTGACTAGTGGGAAGCAGCCAAATAGCACAGGGAGATCAGCTTGGTGCTTTGTGACCATCTAGAGGAGTGCAATAAGTAGGGTGGGAGGGAGACACGAGAAGGAAAGGATATGGGGATATATGTATACGTATAGCTGATTCACTGTTATACAGCAGAAACTAACAGAATATTGTAAAGCAATTATACTCCAATCAAGATGCTTAAATAAAAAAAGAAAAAAAAAAGAAAAACTAAAATCCTTTTCACCATCATAAAAAAAAAAGAAAGAATATATGAAGTTGTCTATTTTCTCAGACTCACCAAGGTACTACTAGGTACTACTATCAAACTTTTGGATCTTGCCAGTTAAATAGGCTTTTTAAAAAGTGAGGCATCTTTTAATGTATTTAAAGGTGATTTGTATTTCCTTTTTTAAAAACTACCTATATATGTGTTATTTGCCCATTTTTCTGTTGGATTATGAGCCTTTTTCTTGTCAATGTCTTGGAGTCCTTTATCGTTAGAGAGATTAGCTTTTTGTGATGAG
This sequence comes from Mesoplodon mirus, assembly GCF_964341445.2. Taxonomy (NCBI): domain Eukaryota; kingdom Metazoa; phylum Chordata; class Mammalia; order Artiodactyla; family Ziphiidae; genus Mesoplodon; species Mesoplodon mirus. Next base: position 84,173,422 of record NC_138982.1, read on the forward strand.
TGGTAAGTATTTTCCCCCTAGTGTGTCATTTGTCTTTGAGAAGTTTTTAATTTAAAAAGTTGCAGAAGTTTGTTGTTACTGGCTAACATACACTTAGGAATGTTCTAATGCATTTAGCCAAAGTCAGTAATTCTGGAGCAGCAGATTTTTACCTCAGTTGTGTGAACACTCAGGGTTCCACAGGCATGTCTATAGAATTTCTTGAAATACAGTATGATCATTGTTTAGATGTTAAAAATTCACGCAGTCCATCTCCATGAGGCCACACCACAAACTGGCCCAATGACGGAATATCAAAACATGAAGAAATGTAGAAATTTACATAAGTGGAATAACTACCAATCTCATAAATAAATCTCAAAACTGTGGAAAAAAAGATTTTAGATTTATTTCATTTCAAATCCTCCACTTTTGTGTCTGAATATTCTGCTAGACTAGTAGTTACCTTTTTAAAAATCATTTGAGCTTTATTTTTAAAGGAAACTATGAGGAGCCCTAAAGTGGAGCTTCTGTGGTTGAGAGCAGGATGTAGGCAATGGTATGCCTCTCCTTTATCTCGGCTCTTTCTCTTCCCCTTCATCTTCCCATACCTAGCAGCAACTGACTCACCCAGGAGGACCCAAGGACCCCACTGATGCAGTTTCAAAGTCATGGCTCTCCTCTACCTCTTAATCCTAAGAATAATGCAATGCCAACTCTTTTTTAAAAGTATTCAGAAACTTTCTTTGCTTGTGTATCCTCAAATCTTTCCACCCTTGCTTAATGGAAATTCTTCTTTGGGTGTAATCTAAATCATACATTCTATATAATTGTCTTCTTAATTTATTTTTTATATTAATCAGATTCATAACATTTCTAGAGGTTTGGTGGTAGGGGGAATCTTTAAGACTACCACATAAAGCCTTCACCAATGGAGGAATTGTCTCCCCAGCATCTCTAGGTCATGGTCACACAGTCTAATCATACAGAATTAATTGCCCCACCAGCAGCTGCTTCCACTTTGCTCCAGGTCTTACTCTTGGAAAATTTCCTCTTATATTGAAACTTCCTGTGCCTTCTATTCATTAATCTACCCTTGGCTCTCTAGAGCTACACAGAATAAGATTTGCTTTTCTTCAATAAGGACAAATATTTAAAGACCGTTATCATATCCCCCTCCTATCCCATTCTCCAATTTTCTGTTCACCAAAGTAAGTTTTGTTGCTCCTTCCACTATATTTCAAACTGGGGAGACCCCTCACATTCCTGATGACTGTCCTGTAGATTCACCTCAGTGTGTGGTTCACTCCTTTCAAAAGCTGCTGGGCCACAGGGAACATAGTACTACATGTGGGGACTGGCCAGTGCAAAGTCCACAGAATGGGGTAATCCATGTGGTCTAGATAGTACCTTTTCTGTCCTTTTCTTTTTTCACCCTTTCTGATTCTTTAATTTGCCTTGAAATTTGAATCATCCAAATTTGTCCAAGAGTAGTACATAAAGCTTAGTCCATATAGAAGGCATCCCAGCCTTTTAAACTGGAAGGATAGCTAGTAATCATTTAGTCCAACTGGTTCATTTTACAGATGGAAGAAAAGTTTAACAGAAAATACACAGCAGGAGAGCTTTCTGGAATGTTCATGTCTTCCTTAATGGCTGTATACAATGGATCATTCAGAAGACCTGCAGCCCTATGTCTTTTAACAGTATCTATAATAGCTCACTCTCCCCATTGCCATATGTGGTAGGTAGGATAATGACCCTCTAAATATGTCTGTGTCCTTAGCCCCATAATTTGTGAGTATTTTACCTTACATGGCAAAAAAGACTTTGCAGATATGACTAAGGTTCAAAATCTTTAGCTGGAGTGATTATCCTGGATCATACAGGTGGGCCCAATCTAATCACAAGAATCCCTAAAAGAAGGAGCATTTCCTGGTTGTAGTCAGAAGATGGAGACAGACATAAGCTTCAGAAATATGCAACATTGCTGACTTTGTAGATGCAGCAAGGGAGCCAGGAGCCAAGCAATGAGGCTAACACCTAGAAGTTGGAAAAGGCAAGGAAACAGGTTACCCCCTAGAGTTTCCATAAAGGAATGCAGCCCTACTAAGAACTTGATTTTAGCCCAGTGAGACCCATATTAGACTTCTAACTTACAGAGTTCCAAGATAATAAATGTGTGTTGTTTTAAGGCACCAAGTTTGGGATAATTTGTTATAGCAGCAATAGAAAACTAATACACAAGAAAAGTCCCAATACTAAGCCAAATGCTTGCATTCCTGGCTTTTTAAGCCTCAAGCATTAAAAATATGCAGTATGTGCAAAGTATTATGGAGCCAGATTTGCTTTGTTTGATCACCCTATCCTCATAACGAGCTAGGCTCTTTTAGAAATTGCGTTAATAACTCAGGATACCATTTAGTTATTATTGCTTCAGTGTGTTAGCTGTTATCCTGCTGCTGCTGGATTAAATCTCCTAAGTCATTCCCAGGGAATTGCTCCTGTATTGAGAAAAGTATCAATTTACATTAATCTTTCATATTATCGTTTTTAGAAAGCATGTTTGTAGAGTATTTTGGAACCCTCTCTGTTTTACACCTGGGTTCACATGACGTTTGCTTCCAAAATAAAGGCCAATTTATACTGAGTAGGTATGTCTCTAAACCAAGTTAGGGTTCTGTTAATTTAGTAAATGCTTGGAGACAGCACAATTTTCCCTGAGAAGTTGAGAGCAACAGAGACTGCTTTGGAGCTTTTTGCCAAAAACATGTTTTGCTAAGGCACTGCCACCTGGGTACTCCATCCATGAACTTACACAATCTGTGGCTTGTGGCCTTGAGGTGCCTTTCAAAGAAAAATAATTCTTCCTAGTTATTGGGTAATCATTTTGTACTAGATAAGGGGCTAGTGTCTAAACATGTATTTGCACATTAAATCCGCATTGTATGAGGATGATATTAGGAAGCCTTGTTTCACAGATGAGGAAACTGAAACCCAGTGAGAATAAGTTACTTACTCAAGTTCACAGACTTTATAACTGTTGAAGTGGGACTCACACCATGGCTGGTCTGACCCCAGAGCCTGTGCTCTTTCTATTTCTGCGTGCTGATTCCATGTAAGTGTGAGCCCATCACACCTCTTTAGATTATCACAGGACTATTCATTTCACCATTCCAGTCTCTGGAATATGGTTGAAATTTAGCAAGGTTTATTGAATGGATGGATGAGTGAGTGAATGAATTCTTGAAGCATAGAGAGAGATAATGAAGAAGAACTTGTACTTGGATCTTCACAACAGCATCTGGGAAAGTTGACATTTAAAAGGAGTGATTAGAAGTTCAAATTAAGCTAAAAGAAAATTAAAGCAAAAAATCCCCATTTTTAAAAAGACATGTAATTATTTTACATGTAAGTTTTTATACCTGGATTTTATCCTCTCTCCCCCAGTCCTATAAACACACACACACACACACACACACGGTTAGTGATTTGATTTAAAGCACAGTGCATGCTTCTGTAAGAGATCAATTCCTTGCCCCCATTCAAAATACATAAATAAGAAGGTTCCTCGGGCAGAGAAGGTGGAGAAATCTATGCTACAGAGTGGAAAGGATTTAGCATTAACTTTGGGGTAGTTCTTGACACAATGCTGAAACATTAAGCTGCTATAAATTTTGTGTGACAGGTAAGCTTTGGAGATGTTAAAGAAAAAAAGTCACCAGACTGAACCTCCTCAATGCTGTGGTTTTCAAACTGTTTATTTGTTTGATTGATTTTTAGCAGCAGAATGCCCCTCCACCTTTAGATAGCTTATTCAGAATCTAGGATATAAAACAGATAAAAGAACAGGAGCTGCTTTGAATGAAGTGGGGATGAGGGACCCAGGCCCCACCATGTTCAATTCTAACTCCCAAATTGCCTCTCCTGAAATCTGAGTGCTCTTGGAAAGCCCTGTGTAAAAACTGCTGCATTAATAATTTTATCCTTTTGCAAAGTTTTTCATACTACAGTGAACAGTTGGAAAGTATTGTGTAGGATTTGCTGCATCATGACCTTTATCATTTGAATTATATAACTGTATGTATATTTCACCAGCATAAGTTAAATATTTGATATTTCTGAGGTTTATTTTATGAAAGAAAATTTTTTTTTCTGGAGGTCCTAGGAATCAAAGTGAGATGGCTGCTCCCGGATAGCTGCAGTCTGGGTCACATGGAGATTTTTAGGATGTAGGTCCTATTTTTTTTTTTTTTTTTTTTTGCGGTACGTGGGCCTCTCACTGTTGTGGCCTCTCCCACTGTGGAGCACAGGCTCCGGACACGCAGGCTCAGCAGCCATGGCTCACGGGCCCAGCCGCTCCACGGCATGTGGGATCTTCCCGGACCGGGGCACGAACCCGTGTCCTCTGCATCGGCAGGCGGGCTCTTAACCACTGCGCCACCAGAGGAGCCCAGGTCCTATTTTTTATGTAATGTTTGTGACACTTGGAATGGGCACACACACAGGAGAAGGGATCCTATCCATTTGTCTTATAAACAGGAAGTTCTCCGTACAGATATGTTGGATGGTTGGTTGAGGTCAGGCCCCTTGTTCTATGATGAAAAACATCAAGAATCAAGTTCAACAGTGAATAAATATCTTTATAATAAAATTATAATTCACATGGTTTTCCACCCCTTCATTATTTGTTCAACATTGAAAGAAAATAATAGGTTTTAAGGCAGATTTTAGCTATAGCTTTTAGGAATGTTGGCTGGAAAATATGAGATGTCCTCTGGCTAATTTAAACTACTATTTATTGAACAGATCCTAAATGTCAAAGAAGCATGCAGTGGCCTATTAGACATTATATCACATAATCCTCACAATAATCTTGACAGGAATTACAATCATTATTTCCATTTACAGAAGAGAAAACAAACTAAGAAAAGGTAAGTAAAGTGTCCAAAGTCACCAAGTTTGTAAATGTTGAGGCTGGGATATGAGGTCAGGTCTTCTTGGCTCTAGAACCCTGTGCCTTACAGCCTTCCTGTTGAGTCAAAGCATGATTTGTGGAGAATTCACAGTGTTCTGTTTCGACTTGAGCCATGCTTGGAATTACAATTACGCCAAAGAACAGTGAAAGTAAACCCCTATCAGCTCAAGAGCACATCTGATCCTTTATTACAATAAAAACGTACTCTAGGTGATCCCAACTGTGGGGGAAGACAATGATAAGTCAACTGCTTACCTTTTCTCTCTCTACCATTACACTCTCTTTCTAGAACCATTTCTACTGGATTTTTTTTATAACTTTATTGGAGTATAATTGCTTCACAATGGTGTATTAGTTTCTGCTTTATAACAAAGTGAATCAGTTATACATATACATCTGTTCCCATATCGTTTCCCTCTTGCGTCTCCCTCCCTCCCACCCTCCATATCCCACCCCTCCAGGTGGTCACAAAGCACTGATCTGATCTCCCTGTGCTATGCGGCTGCTTCCCACTATCTATCTACCTTACGTTTGGTAGTGTATATATATCCATGCCTCTCTCTCGCTTTGTCACAGCTTACCCTTCCCCCTCCCCATATCCTCAAGTCCATTCTCAAGTAGGTCTGTGTCTTTATTCCTGTTTTACCCCTAGGTTCTTCATGACATTTTTTTTCTTAAATTCCATATAAATGTGTTAGCATTACAGTGTTTGTCTTTCTCTTTCTGAGTTACTTCACTCTGTATGACAGACTCTAGGTCTATCCACCTCATTTCAAATAGCTCAATTTCGTTTCTTTTTATGGCTAAGTAATATTCCATTGTATATATGTGCCACACCTTCTTTATCCATTCATCTGTCGATGACACTTAGGTTGTTTCCATCTCCGGGCTATTGTAAATAGAGCTGCAATGAAAAATTTGGTACATGACTCTTTCTGAATTATGGTTTTCTCAGGGTATATGCCCAGTAGAGGGATTGCTGGGTCGTATGGTAGTTCTATTTGTAGTTTTTTAAGTAACCTCCATACTGTTTTCCATAGTGGCTGTACCAATTCACATTCCCACCAACAGTGCAAGAGGGTTGCCTTTTCTCCACACGCTCTCCAGCATTTATTGTTTCTAGATTTTTTGATGATGGCCATTCTGACTGGTGTGAGATGATATCTCATTGTAGTTTTGATTTGCATTTCTCTACTGATTAATGATGTTGAGCATTCTTTCATGTGTTTGTTGGCAGTCTGTATATCTTCTTTGGAGAAATGTCTATTTAGGTCTTCTGCCCATTTTTGGATTGGGTTGTTTGTTTTTTTGTTATTGAGCTGCATGAGCTGCTTATAAATTTTGGAGATTAATCCTTTGTCAGTTGCAAATATTTTCTCCCATTCTGAGGGCTGTCTTTTGGTCTTGTTTATGGTTTCCTTTGCTGTGCAAAAGCTTTGAAGTTTCATTAGGTCCCATTTGTTTATTTTTGTTTTTATTTCCATTTCCCTAGGAGGTGGGTCAAAAAGGATCTTGCTGTGATTTATGTCACAGAGTGTTCTGCCTATGTTTTCCTCTAAGAGTTTGATAGTGTCTGGCCTTACATTTAGGTATTTAATCTATTTTGAGCTTATTTTTGTGTATGGCATTAGGGGGTGATCTAATCTCATACTTTTACATGTACCTGTCCAGTTTTCCCAGCACCACTTATTGAAGAGACTGTCCTTTCTCCACTGTACATTCCTGCCTCCTTTATCAAAGATAAGGTGACCATATGTGCGTGGGTTTATCTCTGGGCTTTCTATCCTGTTTCATTGATCTATATTTTGGTTTTTGTGCCAGTACCATACTGTCTTGATTACTGTAGCCTTGTAGTATAGTCTGAAGTCAGGGAGCATGATTCCTCCAACTCCATTTTTCGTTCTCAAGATTGCTTTGGCTATTCGGGGTCTTTTGTGTTTCCATACAAATTGCCAAATTTTTTGTTCTAGTTCTGTGAAAAATGCCAGTGGTAGTTTGATAGGGATTGCATTGAATCTGTAGATTGCTTTGGGCAGTACAGTCATTTTCACAATGTTGATTCTTCCAATCCAAGAACATGGTATATCTCTCCATCTATTTGTATCATCTTTAATTTCTTTCATCAGTGTCTTATAATTTTCTGCATACAGGTCTTTTGTCGCCTTAGGTAGGTTTACTCCAAGACATTTTATTCTTTTTGTTGTAATGGTAAATGGGAGTGTTTTCTTGATTTCACTTTCAGATTGTTCATCATTAGTGCATAGGAATGCCAGAGATTTCTGCACATTAATTTTGTATCCTGCTACTTTACCAAATTCATTGATTAGCTCTAGTAGTTTTCCAGTAGCATCCTTAGGATTCTCTATGTATAGTATCATGTCATCTGCAAACAGTGACAGCTTTACTTCTTCTTTTCTGATTTGGATTCCTTTTATTTCCTTTTCTTCTCTGATTGCTGTGGCTAAAACTTCCAAAACTATGTTGAATAAGAGTGGTGAGAGTGGGCAACCTTGTCTTGTTCCTGATCTTAGTGGAAATGCTTTCAGTTTTTCACCATTGAGGATGATGTTGGCTGTGGGTTTGTCATATATGGCCTTTATTATATTGAGGAAAGTTCCCTCTATGCCTACTTTCTGCAGGGTTTTTATCGTAAATGGGTGTTGAATTTTGTCGAAAGCTTTCTCTGCATCTATTGAGATGATCATATGGTTTTATTCTTTCAATTTGTTAATATGGTGTATCACGTTGATTGATTTGCATATATTGAAGAATCCTTGCATTCCTGGAATAAACCCCACTTGATCATGGTGTATGATCCTTTAAATGTGCTGTTGGATTCTGTTTGCTAGTATTTTGTTGAGGATTTTTGCATCTATGTTCATCAGTGATATTGGCCTGTAGATTTCTTTCCTTGTGACATCCTTGTCTGGCTTTGGTATCAAGGTGATGGTGGCCTCGTAGAATGAGTTTGTGAGTGTTCCTCCCTCTGCTATACTTTGGAAGAGTTTGAGAAGGATAGGTGTTAGCTCTTCTCTAAATGTTTGATAGAATTCACCTGTGAAGCCATCGGGTCCTGGGCTTTTGTTTGTTGGAAGGTTTTTTATCACAGTTTCAATTTCAGTGCTTGTGATTGGTCTGTTCATCTTTTGTATTTCTTCCTGATTCAGTCTTGGCAGGTTGTGCATTTCTAAGAATTTGTCCATTTCTTCCAGGTTGTCCATTTTATTGGCATAGAGTTGCTTATAGTAATCTCTCATGATCTTTTGTATTTCTTCAGTGTCAGTTGTTTACTTCTCCTTTTTCATTTCTAATTCTATTGATTTGAGTCTTCTCCCTTTTTTTCTTGATGAGTCTGGCTAATGGTTTATCACTATTGTTTATCTTCTCAAAGAACCAGCTTTTAGTTTTATTGATCTTTGCTATCGTTTCCTTCATTTCTTTTTCATTTATTTCTGATCTGATCTTTATGATTTCTTTCTTTCTGCTAACTTTGGTGTTTTTTAATTCTTTCTCTAATTGCTTTAGGTGCAAGGTCAGGTTGTTTTTTCTAGATGTTTCCTGTTTCTTAAGGTGGGATTGTATTGCTATAAACTTCCCTCTTAGAACTGCTTTTGTTGCATCCCATAGGTTTTGGGTCATCTTGTCTCCATTGTCATTTGTTTCTAGGTATTTTTTTATTTCCTCTTTGATTTCTTCAGTGATCACTTCGTTATTAAGTAGTGTATTGTTTAGCCTCCATGTGTTTGTATTTTTTACAGCTCTTTTCCTGTAATTGATATCTAGTCTCAGAGCATTGTGGTCGGAAAAGATACTTGATACGATTTCAGTTTTCTTAAATTTTCCAGGCTTAATTTGTGACCGAAGATATGATCTATCCTGAAGAATGTTCCATGAGCACTTGAGAAAAATACGTATTCTGTTGTTTTTGGATGGAATGTCCTATAAATATCAATTAAGTCCATCTTGTTTAATGTATCATATAAAGCTTGTGTTTCCTTATTTATTTTCATTTTGGATGATCTGTCCAGTGGTGAAAGTGGGGTGTTAAAGTCCCCTACTATGATTGTGTTACTGTCGATTTCCCCTTTTATGGCTGTTAGTATTTGCCTTATGTATTGAGGTGCTCCTATGTTGGGTGCATAAATAGTTACAATTGTTATATCTTCTTCTTGGATCGATCCCTTGATCATTATGTAGTGTCCTTCTTTGTTTCTTCTAATAGTCTTATTTTAAAGTCTATTTTGTCTGATATGAGAATTACTACTCCAGCTTTCTTTTGGTTTCCATTTGCATGTAATATCTTTTTCCACCCCCTTACTTTCAGTCTTTATGTGTGTCTAGGTCTGAAGTGGGTCTCTTGTAGACAGCATATATCTGGGTCTTGTTTTTGTATCCATTCAGCCAATCTGTGTCTTTTGGTGGGAGCATTTAGTCCATTTACATTTAAGGTAATTATTGATATGTATGTTCCTATTCCCATTTTCTTGATTGTTTTGGGTTCATTATTGTAGGTTTTTTCCTTCTGTTGTGTTTCTTGCCTAGAGAAGTTCCTTTAGCATTTGTTATAAAGCTGGTTTGGTGGTGCTGAACTCTCTCAGCTTTTGCTTGTCTGTAAAGGTTTTAATTTCTCCATCAAATCTGAATGAGATCCTTGCTGGGTAGAGTAATCTTGGTTGCAGGTTTCTCTCCTTCATCACTTTAAATATGTCCTGCCAGTCTCTTCTGGCTTGCAGAGTTTCTGCTGAAAGATCAGCTGTTAACCTTATGGGGATTCCCTTGTGTGTTATTTTTTGTTTTTCCCTTGCTGCTTTTAATATGTATTTTTCTTTGTATTTTATTTTTGACAGTTTGATTTATATGTGTCTTGGCGTATTTCTCCTTGGATTTATTCTATAAGGGACTCTCTGTGCCTCCTGGACTTGATTAACTATTTCCTTTCCCATATTAGGGAAGTTTCAAGTATAATCTCTACAAATATTTTCTCAGTCCCTTTCCTTTTCTCTTCTTCTCTGGAACCCCTATAATTCAAATGTTGCTGCGTTTAATGTTGTCCCAGAGGTCTCTGAGACTGTCCTCAGTTCTTTTCATTCTTTTTTCTTTATTCTGCTCTGCAGTAGTTATTTCCACTATTTTATCTTCCACGTCACTTATCCGTTCTTCTGCCTCAGGTATTCTGCTATTGATCCCATCTAGAGTATTTTTAATTTCATTTATTGTGTTGTTCATCATTGCTTGTTTCATCTTTAGTTCTTCTAGGTCCTTGTTAAATGTTTCTTGCATTGTCTATTCTATTTCCAAGATTTTGCATCATCTTTACTATCATTATTCTGAATTCTTTTTCAGGTAGACTGCCTATTTCCTCTTCATTTGTTAGGTGTGGTGGGTTTTTATCTTGCTCCTTCACCTGCTGTGTGTTTTTCTGTCTTCTCATTTTGCTTATCTTTCTGTGTTTGGGGTCTTCTTTTTGCGTGCTGCAGGTTCATAGTTCCTGTTGTTTTTGGTATCTGTCCCCAGTGGCTAAGGTTGTTTCAGTGGGTTGTGTAGGCTTCCTGTTGGAGGGGGCTAGTGCCTGTGTTTTGGTGGATGAGGCTGGATCTTGTCTTTCTGGTGGGCAGGTCCACGTCTGGTGGTGTGTTTTGGGGTGTCTGTGGACTTATTATGATTTTAGGCAGCCTCTCTGCTAATGGGTGGGGTTGTGTTCCTGTCTTGCTAGTTGTTTGTCATAGGGTGACCAGCACTGTAGCTTGCTGGTTGTTGAGTGAAGCTGGGTGCTGGTTTTGAGACTGAGATCTCTCGGAGATTTTCGCCATTTAATAATACGTGGAGCTGGGAGGTCTCTTGTGGACCAGTGTCCTGAAGTTGGCTCTCCCACCTCAGAGGCACAGCACTGACTCCTGGGTGCAGCACCAAGAGCCTTTCATCCACACGGCTCAGAATAAAAGGGAGAAAAAGTAGAAAGAAAGAATTAGTAGAAGTAGAAAGAAAGAAAGAAAGAAAGAAAAGAGGGAGGGAGGAAGGAAGGAAGGAGGGAAGGAAGGAGGGAAGGAAGGACAGAAAGAAGAAAGGAGCTAAAGTAAAATAAAATAAAGTATGATAAAATATAATAGTTATTAAAATAAATAATTATTAAGAAAAAATAAACAAACAAAACGGACGGATAGAACCCTGGGACAAATGGTGGAAGCAAAGCTATACAGACAAAATCCTTCACAGAAGCATACACATACACACTCACATAAAGAGGAAAAGGGGAAAAAATCATAAATCTTGCTCTCCAAGTCCACCTCCTCAATTTGGGATGATTCGTTGTGTATTCATGTATTCCACAGATGCAGGGTACATCAAGTTGATTGTGGAGCTTTAATCCGCTCCTTCTGAGGCTGCTGGGAGAGATTTCCCTTTCTCTTCTTTGTTCTCACAGCTCCCGGGTCTCAGTTTTGGATTTGGCCCCGCCTGTGCATGTAGGTCGCCGGAGGGCATCTGTTCTTTGCTCAGACAGGACGGAGTTAAAGGAGCAGCTGCTTAGGGGACTCTGGCTCACTCAGGCCGGGGGGAGGGTGGGGCACGGAGTGTGGGGCGAGCCTGCAGCAGCAGAGGCCGGCGTGACGTTGCACCAGCCCGAGGCGCACCGTGTGCTCTCTTGGGGAAGCTGTCCCTGGATCCCTGGACCCCGGCAGTGGCGGGCTGCACAGGCTCCCCAAAAGGGGGTCGTGGACAGTGACCTGCGCTCACACACAGGCCTCTTCGTGGAGGCAGCAGCAGCCCCAGCGTCCCACGCCCGTCTCTGGGGTCCGTGCTTTTAGCCGCGGCTCGCGCCAGTCTCTGGAGCTCCTTTAAGCAGTGCTCTTAATCCCCCCCCCCCCACCTCACGCAACAGGAAACAAAAAGGGAAGAAAAAGTCTCTTGCCTCTTCAGCAGGTCCAGACTTTTCCCTGGACTCCCTCCCGGCTAGCCGTGGTGCACTAACCCCCTGCAGGCTGTGTTCATGCCGCCAACCCCATTCCTCTCCCTGCGCTCCGACCGAAGCCCGAGCCTCAGCTCCCAGTCTCGCCCGCCCCGGCGGCTGAGCAAAGCCTCTCGGGCTGGTGAGTGCTTGTCAGCACCGGTCCTCTGTGCGGGAATCTCTCCGCTTTGCCCTACCCAGGTACGTGGGGACTTTCTTGCCTTTTGGGAGGTCTGAGGTCTTCTGCCAGCGTTCAGTAGGTGTTCTGTAGGAGTTGTTCCATGTGTAGATGTATTTCTGGTGTATCTGTGGGGAGGAAGGTGATCTCCGTGTCTTACTCTTCCGCCATCTTCCCTGGAAGTCTCTACTGGATTTTAATGCAAATTCTGATACACTTTTTTGTGGAGCCTGAAATTAGACTGTTTGACAAAAGACATGGTGCCCATTATTTTGAAAACCCTGCTGTACCACTGGGTTCATTTCCATTTAATCCCTTCACCTGCAAGAAAATGATGGCATGTCTTTGCCAGTCTCCCCACTGTTTCCATGGATGATGAAACTGCCCCCAAATTTTACCGAAACACAGAAAACTCATTAACTACTGTTGCAGCAGGACCAGGATGGCGGTGGAGTGCACTTTTGGGAGGCTGGGGGAAGATGTGCCTGCCGGAAAGAGTCAGCAGGAATGCTGAAGTGATCCCTAAAATGGCAGCTGCCTGCTGTGCTCCTTGATGCCTGCATGGAAGGGCAGGGGACTTTATTTAAACAAGTGAACTCAGGAGACTAATACATTCCCACAGCCTTATATCATTGTGGAAGGAAAATATGCCCACTGGAGCCAAGCAATGCTAGACACAGCCTTTCAGACTCCATGTTGATACTTAATACCCTGAAATTGGGGCACAGTTTGTCGAGCTCATCAAATAATGAGAATGGTGCCTTTCACGTTATTTAAAAGTATCACACTCACAAAGCCATCCAAGGAAGGAAAGAGAAATCGTACGAGTGGACAAGATAATCCCAGTAAGCATAGCCTTGTTATTTTTTCGTCCTCTTCCCCACTGCAAGAGACACCAAGATGTCTCTACTCTGCCTTCACATGCTGAAGAGTATGTGGGTGGTGAGCCATCTGCTGTGGTGCCCGAGGAGTGTGAAGCTACAGCAGATAGGCCAGTGTGAGTGGTGGGAGGAGACCAGAATCTGAGATGAGGCAGGAGCATCTCGCAGAGTGTTGGAAGTCTGGCATTTTTTATTGGCCTTTGCAAAAAAAAATAAAAGGGCTTCATCTCTGCAGCTGTATTGAGCTGTCCTCATATAAAATCTAAATCCAAGTTTGAACTCAAACCTTTCTTGTCTCCCTTTTCCCCCACCCATCCTCCATTTTGTTTTGCTAAGCTTTGTAAAATCTCTTGTCTGTCTTGTTTATAGATTTCCTCCTAGCCAGGGACATCTCCTTGCCCCTTTGAACCACACAAATATTTGTAGTGCTTTATGGAATTGGCCTCCTTGCCTGGCTTTGGTTAGCAGAACACAGCCTGTAGAGATTATAGCTTCTGGTCCCTGCCTTCTCATTCCTGATAGGCTGAAAAAACAGGTTAGAAAGTGTTCCTTTAACTGAGAGACTGGCTATGCTAAAAATAAAGCAACTAAAATGTAAAGACATTCTGCATACAGGTTTGCAACAGGCTAATGGACAGCCTATTTTGATCTTAAAATATATATATATATATATTTTTTTTTTTTTCGTGCTTTGGAATTGTTGCAACTTATGAAAATTAGTCTGTACTCTGTCCCCAGTAGGGCCTAACAAACAAGCTGCTTACAGGCCTGGAGTCATAAGGAATAAAAATGCATTTTCAACACATCTTACAGAAAATAAGAAGACAGAAGACAGAGGAAAAAGAAACTCTTTTAAGAAGCAATGCATGCCTTTCTTCTTTAGAAAAATCACTTTAGCAATGAGGAGGACAGAAATTACCAGGATGAAGTGAATCTCAAGCAAGAGGCACTTACCTATTTTAGGATACATGAAAAAACAACAGCAACATTGTGGAAACACCTGTCATGGCATATATCCTTTTTAGAAAAAGCGGCCTCATTTGAAATAGAGGTTTATAAGTAACTATGAAATTCCTCACAAATCAGTTCTCTAATAATTATTTGGATGTAGACATTGGCTCAGAATTTCTATAGAAAGAAGCTCTGTTTTTGAAGTAGACTATTTTAAATCATGAAAAGAAGTGGCCAAGAATGTAGAACCTTGGCCAGAATTGACAAGAGGCCACATTCTCTTCTTTACTAGAAAGAGCTAGATATTAAAAACAAAATAAAAAATAACAAAACCTCCCCAAACAAACAAACAAGAACCACTGGGAGAGATGAGGGAGTTGATGGAGACTTTATCCCTTTTTCTGCTTTCTTTTCATTTTATTTGTTCCAACTCTAAAATAACATCAGCAGTTGGTGGAAGGGGATGGCTCTAGTAAGACATGATGATAAAGTAAGACTAGTTTTCTTTCTTTGCTTGGATGGACTTATCATGATGAGTTTATGGTGAAGTGTCTGTTTTAATTATTTTGTTTTAGTAAGCATTTATTTTAATGTATAATTAGTTATGATCATTCTTAAACTCTTTCCAAGTACATACATCTTTTCATATGTGGGGACCTACTTGTTTTTGAAAGAAGAGAAAAATATGAAGAGAATAATGATGAGCCAGCCTTTCTCTCTGCAGAGAATTGAGAACCTAGGTTCTCTACAACAAAAAAGCATGAAGGAAACAGTTTTTTGACAAAAAGGGAAATAAGGCCATGGCACCAATGACTAATGAATAAGTGGCATCGTGAGACCTTTCTCCGTGGAGTTCTCTACCAATAATCATGAGGGGCACATTGATGGGATACTTGGTGATGTCAGCCCTCCGCTGACTAGAGGACCATTGACTCATGCACCTGTTGGTGAAACATTGTCTCAGGTGGGATTTGCCAATGCCCTTTCCCCTTGGGTGCCAATTGAAGATCTTCAAAGTGAAAATATTTCTGGAACCATCCTGTGCCTTTATAGTCGGCCGCCATTATTTAGCTGTTAATGTTGCATTTCCTTGCTATGGGAGGGCTGGGAAAGGCTGGTTTTCTGAAGGGCTTTCAGTAAATATTGGATGCATGTATTCTGCTACTGTGTACACCCTCTAGCACTTGGCTTTTAATTTTTACATCTGAATTATGAAATGCCACCTCTACCAGCTACTGCCAGGAGCTGGGAACATTAATATTGATGTCCAGAAAGGCTGGAAGTGCAGCTACAGGATGAGTTAAAGATGAGAATTATCAAGCAGAGCATCTGAGTAAATAAATCCACTCTGCAATGTGCTTACCTTTCACCCCAAATTTTAAAGGGAATTTTTTTTTAAAGAAAGAGAAAAATCAACATATGATCTGAGCCCACTGAATGCAGCATAGAAATGTTTCCCTCTTCCCACCCACACTCACCACTCATCATAAACATGTCTGATTGTCATGGGCTGCATGCACCAAGGTATGTGTTGCAGCACCAGATGATATAAACAGAAAAAAAGGGAGGAACAAGAGAGAGAGGAGAAAGGCAGATGTGGACAGGATATGAGTTCCCTTGCAATTGTATACAACGTTATAACCACATCAATGTACAGAAAGCAAACTGATGCTTTCAATGTTTGGGAATAGTCTGCTGGCCTAAGGCAAATTTCACATTAAAACCCTATTTCAGTTGTGCCCTAAAAGTGAGGAGAAATGCTGTGGTTCTGAGTGAAGTACACTTTGAATGTCTTATCCCTACCCTCAGCCTTGCAAAGTGAAGCTCCTGGGGCAGGGGACCTAAATAAAACAAAAGCCACGGGAGACAAGCCCAGAGCTCTTTGTCCCCTGGTCGCCACTCCACAATTTGCACAGCTGTGGCCGTGTCCACAAACCAGTCTCAAGCCCTGGTATGAGGAATGATTGCAAATCTGCTGAACCAGCCCGCGCTCAGTGGAGTAGAGAGGTGCTCCTTTTCCATTTTTAAACATGACTCTCCTTCATACAGTTTGATTTTCCATCAGGAACAAAGGTTAAGAATCCTCATGTAATTATGGAAAAGCCAAGGATAGTTTTTCTTTAGGAAATCTAAAACCAAAACCCAAGAAATGAAGGCCAAAGTAGATTTGGTTCTAGATTCCCTTTCAATACTTACTTTCCTTCAGATACCCTCCCTTCCCTTTTGGGATTAAATAAGAGTAGGTGACAGTGTTCTGGACTTCGAAAGGTGCTAATCATGAGGAGATTAAGTACAAAGCAATAGAAACTCTGTAAACATACTGTGGTACTATAGCTTGAATAAATTAGTACATAGATATACACATGCAAAATGTCTTCAGAATGGGAGGGTGGATCAGAAATGCTTTCACAGAAAAGGTGACCATCTTAAAGAATGCAATGGATGTGTTTTAATGATGCACAATGGAGGGCTTGCCCATCAAAAGTGACCCCTTCATCATTGCCTGGGGATACTTCCCTTGGCCCTTGCATTGCCATAGTGCATGGAAGAAGGTTGCAGGGCCTTAGTTCAGTCTCAGATTCAACTGGACTGCAGAGTACCAGCAAAATCAAGTGGTTGAAATGACTGTCTATGTGAATGACTGGGGGGTTGTGCTAAAATGCAGATTCTGATTCATTTGATTTGGGATAAGGCCTGAACATCTGTATTTCTAATAAAGAGTCAGTGATGCTGATATTGCTGGTCTGTGGATCACACTTTGAAAAGCACAAGTATAGGACCAACAATGAAAATTTCCATATCAAAATTGTGTGTATGTGTGCATGTCCATGTTAAGCTAGTGATGGTGATGGGGGTACTAAAACTGTTGAGACAGGTGTCCTCTGAAAGCATGAGCTGGATTGGGAGAACTATACATAAAGTCTAATAGTATTTGGTATCCTAGCTCCCCTTATTAAACAATGGCATTTCATTTGGGTCCAAGCCTGGAAGTTTTGTACTGGGGTTATCTGTGGTACTTTTAAAATTCTCTTTTCCCCTGAAATCTCAGTAGAGCAAAACTTGGCTTGAATTATTAGATGAATTGTGACTAAAAATTCTATTTCCTTTTCTGTAGCAATAAAAATGTGCTCATAACCCCTTCAGAATTCACTGCTGCACGTTTGGGCAGTTTCTGCCAAGCTGCTTCAGGGTGTTTCACAAATCTATATAGACCTGATCGCAAGGGATTCTGTTTCAAAGTCTGGTTGCTAAGCTTTTCTAGGAGTTTATTTCACAATAGAGCATCTTTGTTGCTTTTCTACTGTTTCAGCATTCAGTGGTTCAGTAAGAACTTACTGAAGACCTACTTTGTGCAAAAAAGTTCCTGGGGACTAGAAAGATGCATAAATCCTGGTCAGACTGACCTGGGTGTAAATTCCAGTTCTACCATGTAGAAACCACATAGCTTTGGGAAAGTTTATATGGCCTCGGCCTCAATTGTCTCATCTGTAAAATTGGAATAATAATGCATTTTAATGTGTAAGAATCACACAAGATAATGTATGTAAGGTCCTTAGCATGGGATCTGTAAAGACTAAATAAAATTAGTGATAGTGACAATTATATTATTATGGTACCTACATTGAAGAACATCAAAGACCTAGCACTAGATCCTAAATTCTACAAATGTTGCAATATCTCATTGTTGAAAACATATTCTGAGATATAAATAATCTGCTTTATATAGAGAGAGCATTGTGTGTATGTGTTTTTTCTATAGCCTCTAGAAACTGACACATAGTCTTACAATCTTGGTTAGTATTCAAAACAAAGATTTTTGTTGAGAAGAAAAATGACTGGGAAGGGAGCTTAAGTTTATGAAATAAATAATGTGCCAAAAGGAGCTATTAGAAACATGGAACTCTAAAATTCCTGAAGTCTTATTCTTTATTTCTAACTACAGTTAGACAAAAGAATATGCTGATATTCAAGCAGTAAATGTTTGTTTTGGTCTTATTAAGGTAACCTAATTAAAGAAAAGAGAATTCCCCAGGTGAGATGTAAAACCTGATGAACTAGCTTAAGAGATCCGGGACCCTGATGTTTATTCCACTTTATTATCCCCAACATCTAGCGTATGGTGCCAGGACCATATTTATTGAAATGAGGTAAACTAGATTTTCCACTCATGGTTAAAACATTTATTTCATTAAAATAATTTGAAATAATTTAAAGCCAGTATAAATCGTAAGACCCAGTTCAGAAAGCTCAGCTGGGCTTTATAAGGTACCAGCATTTTTGCCAATGGAGAGATGGCTAAAAATGGGGCAAAGGAGTGGGCCAGGGCTGTTTGGAGTCTGATCTTTGTGATTAGAGTGTGGAACAGCATCTATGGACTAAATGAGTTAAAGTCTCAGAAATTGCTCATGAGAGAGCCTCCACCAGATATGTGAATTTGGACAGATGTTTGTTTTTTTTTTTAATTATTTTTGGGCTTCAGTTTCCCCATGTGTTAAATGAAAGGATTGTACCAAAATACACACAAGTTTAATTCTATCTCTATCATTAAATAATTATCATTATTTTATCTTCTATTGGGCAAAGTAATTTGACATTTAAAACTTCTATCCTCAAACCATTTTTTTGAGTCTTCAATGCTATAATGCCTAAGACTTATACATCTAGATGGCTGTTCCTAAATTACTAATGTAAATAAAATACAGTAACCAGCATGTTATCAAAGATAGTTAAGGACACTAGTGGATACTATTATTATTGTTCCATTTTACAGATAAGGAAACACAAATAGGCAAAGTAATTTGTCCAAGGTCATACACCTATAAAAGGGTGATGTCAGAATTTGAATATGTGACAGTTTGCTTTCAGATATTACACTTTGAACCTATTTGCTGTGCTGACTCCTTCTAAGTTTTTCACGGCGATGGGTGGGCAAGACAACACATGAAACACACTTTAGCAAAATTTGTTCCAAAGGTGCCAAGTAGATCAACTTGGTCTCAGTAGAACAGAGATATTAGGACATAACAAGAAATGATAGAGTGATGCCAAAGGAAGTAGATGACACCTGATGGTGGAAAGAATAGAAGTTTATAATTAGGCAGAACTGAACTCTGAGTTCAGTTTTGCCACTTCCTAGATGTAGCATCTTGCAACAGTCATTTAACCACATCTCAGGTCTTTTATCTGTAAAATGGTCATAATATTATAAACTGCTCAGGGTTGTTATGAGGATTAACTGAGATTATACATATAACTATAATATTCTATATTCTATAATTATATATTCTCAATATGTATAATATATATACATACATATAAAAAATGAGAGCGTCTACACTGGGGTGGAAGCAGGTCATGAGAGGATCATGGGAGATTTGCAAAGGTAGAAATTACATGTTCAAAATAGTTTTTACCATACTATCTTAGAATACGCTTGATATTCTTTGGATTATTCTTTGGATGCCTGATCTAAGAGGATGCTTCCTCTCCCCATCTGGATTGTAAATCCCTTGAAGACAAAGAAAGGCCCTTCTGTGGTCTGTGTCCCCACGATAGCCAGGTGGTACTAGATACATGATGGCAAAAAGTTAGTAAATGCTCCATGAGTGATATTTTGAGGGTATCCCTGCATATCTGTATATGGAATAAAGTAGCAACAGACTGGGAAAAGGAGATTAGCTAGGAGGCTGCTGGGGACAAGAGAAACATTTCCACTTTAAATCTACCAAGTCAGCAGTTCAGAATTTGTATTGATTTGCCTTTTAAAATGAATATTAATTTTCCTTTAAATATATGGGTGAGAGACTAAACAAATTGGACCTTGGATTTATTTACTAAGATTCAGTCCCTGATTATTCTCTTCTTTAAATCATCCTGCTGTCATACTGCAGGCCCTTCCAAGCATTAATATTAATGTTGCCTTGCTTCTGGTCGAGGCTGGTGGATGTGGCATTTCGTAATTCAGATGTAAAAGTGAAAAGGGTCTCACAATTTCAACTCCAGTGCCTTTACTGTGCTGTGTGAGGAAAAGGGAAATTGGAGTACCCCAAAATGATTCAAAAATTAATAACATTTTTGTTAAGATATTTAATCCCTTGTGAGAATGTTCCAGATTTCTATTTGATCAAAAGGATGTGTAATGTCCAGTTTTGGTTCTAATCACACTTGTGTGGACATAGTTTTAATACTGTTTTTTTTTTTAGTTGAATTTATCCTTTCATTCATTCATCCAACAGATATTTATTCTGTGCCTGGCATTCACCAAGCTGGAGATAGTCTTGAACCAAAGTCTCTGCACTCGGCACAGTTTGAATCTATTCCTCTCAGTCTAGTAGAAACACAAAGTCAAACTGTAATTAGTTCACTGGACTGATGATAATTGAGCACCCATGTATATCAGGTACTGCTCTGAGTACTGGAGTTATCTACCAGTGAATAACACGGGATCTCTCTCAGGGAGCTATCGGTCTAGTGGAGGGAGCCGACACACAAACAGAAAACAGAGGGTGATAAAGGGTATCCTGGCCGTAAGTAGCAACTAGCCAGGGGAATGTCCGGGAAGATGGGAGGGGAAAGGTATTTCAACACAAAAAGCACCATGTGAAAAAGACCGAAGGCAAAAGAGAGTATGGAGAATGCTAACAGAGAAACAAAAGTAAGAATGCAGGAGTCTAAGAAGAGTACAGAAACCAAAGGGAAGTAGTCCAGGAGGTTGGAGAGATAAGAAAGTTCTGGAATGTGAGAGCCTGGTGTGCCACATCAAGGCATTTGGACTTGATCCCTAATTACAGGAAATTTTCTCCTCTAGTGCAGGAATCAAGCCTGGCCTGCTTTATTTCTGTGCCTTTAGTGCCTAGTAAATGCTGAATAAGTACTGCGCGAGTGAGGGGATAAGCTGAATGCAGAGGGGCTGGGGCAAGGTGTAGGGATGGTGATGCCGCGAGCTGCTATTCATCAGAAAGAGTGCTCTGACTGTGTGGGTGTGCTCATTGGGCCCAAGGCTGAGGCCAGCGAGCTTGTTAGTAGACCATTGCATTGACCCCAGCAAGACAATATGGTGTGTAAACTAGGATGGTGGCAGTGGCAGTGAGGTTTTCTGCCAGTTGGGAGGAGGGACACTTCTTTGCTGCCTTCTGTGTAGTCTTCATGTGGTTAAATTATTTGTGTTTGATTTTAGTTTGTTTACTTGTTGGTTGGTGTTTTGCAGAGTTCTTGAATTTTTATTCCTTCCTTTTCTTTTTTTTCCTCCTTGACCCCTTAGGAGTCCCCCACCTTCAAAATGTGCTTGCTTGGTCACAATATCAGTGTCAGGCACCCAGCAGACACTCTAAAGACAAGTTGTGTTTTAGTAACTGACGTCATCTGGAAGTATTTAGTCTTTGATTCCACAAACGTTCTCCTTTTAATGTGTCTCATTTAGATAATCAGTATTGGCTTGGTATTGAGCTGTGGTTCAGAGGTCCTTGCTTACACTACGATCTTCAGGTCCCAAATCTGTATTAATAAAACCCTTCTTCAGGCCTTGCTTTCCTCCAATATTATCTGCTTACTGGTTGCAGAAGTGATTGAGTGCCACAGCATCTCTCTACACTCCTGATGTCCTGAATCCATCTACCCTTTGCTGGCTTATTTCCCATTGATAAAATCCACATTCTCTGTACTCCCTGGTAATGACAAGGGAATTGTAAACTCCTTGCGGTGGGGAGTTACTCCCTGTTTGAAATCCAAACTGACAAAGATTTCCACATTTCAGATTGCCGTGAAGTTCTCTATGTAAACCTATTACAAAATGTCCCTTGAGGCAGTCAAAGCAAACTATTAGGGCTTAGAGAGAAAAAGAAAAAAAAAAAAGTTCTAAGGGGGCTTTTCTGAGTCTTGAAAGTACCTCCCCTCAAGTAATTTTTTTTTTTTTTTTTGTGGTATGCGGGCCTCTCACTGTTGTGGCCTCTTCCGCTGCGGAGCACAGCTCCGGACGCGCAGGCTCAGCGGCCATGGCTCACGAGCCCAGCCGCTCCACGGCATGTGGGATCTTCCCGGACCGGGGCACGAACCCGTGTTCCCTGCATCGGCAGGCGGACTCTCAACCTCTGCGCCACCAGGGAATCCACCCTCAAGTAATTTTTAATCTCTCCCCAAAATTAAATATCTGTGCAGGTGATACAAATGATATAGAGTTTAACAGAGAGAGATCCTATCCTGTAGCATTTTTAAGAAGGAGCTTGTTTTCGTGCTGGCCTCTGGTGGGTGGGATGCTGGATTACTGAACACTAGAGGAGAGGGATTCCTGGTAGAAGGAAATGCAAAGACAAGGTGCAGAGGGGGAGAAAGCATGATGTTCAGTAGAATGTGGTCAGAGGATCAGTGTGGACGGATGGTAGGAGGTGGAATAGAAAACTACGTTTTAGGTTGTAGTGTGGAGGGTCTTGTGTGAAGGACTGAAGGGTCTGCTTTTACTTAGCGAAGAATAGGTGCAAAGTGGAAAAGCACTGCTGTGGGAGGAGCGGTCTCTGCGTGCTCTGGTTAGGAACAGAAAGCTCCACGTGGGAGGTGGAGTCTTTGTAACAATCCTTGATCATTCACATGAAGTGTGAAGAGGCAGTTCACTCAGATGGCAGAATAGCGTGCTGAAAGGCGTAGCTGTGTCAGGGCACCAGGTACACGGGGAAATGTTTAAACCTCCATGTATATCTCTCTGTGCTTGATTCTTTGTAGGCCTTTTATTTAGTGAGACAGAAAGATGAAAGCTAAGCAAGAAGCCAAAAAACCCCAGCATACCCAAAAGCAAGACGGGGGAGTTACGGGTAACGGGTGGGGTGGTGACTGCCAACATCTATTTACGCCTCAGTCATCAAGTGTAATTGTGTCCTGGGTTCCCTGATATGTCGAATCATAAGCTCGAACATTTGCATGTCAATGTTCTCTTCCACGGATGTGTTTTCATCATATTTACTTCCCATCCCCCCTCGCCTTCTGTCACCCTGGTACAACTTGCCCTGCTCATGGGACTTTGATTTCTTTTTTCAAGCCACCTTGTTCCCATTTGGGCCTCTTATGACCCTCACTCTCTGTCCATAATGAGGCCATGCTAATTCGTGCTGTGAGCTGATGAGTTTTCTTTCAGCGTGGAGAGAGGTCATGAGGCACGGCAAGGGGATGTTTCTTTCTTCCTGCGGCTGCTGCTCAAGAGGTCTGACCGATTTACTCTCTCGTTGTCATTGGATGGGTTCCCGGAGAAACGAGTGGCTGAATCTGTCTGGGTTACAGGCAGGGAGGAGGGCGTACAGGGATGGAAGAGGCTGAGGATGAGAATAGAGCAGGAGGGAGAAGGGACTGGGGCGGGGGGGAGCAGTGCCATTTGGCCTATTGAAATGCCATCCGCTCTGTCAGTGAGGGACAGAGGCCAACAATTTGTGTGACATGATTAGTACAGGAAAGCAAATTAAACAGTTATTAGAGGGAGGCAATCAATTGACACCTGGCAGTAGGCTGTGAGAAGATCTGTCGGTCTCCTTTATTAATTGAAGAGATGCCTTCAGGGGAGCCCTAAATATGCTTAGTTAGTTACACCAAAGGCCCCGTCTCTTAGCATGTAACCTATCATTATTATCAGCAGTAATACAATAATATTAATAGCAAATATTATTTTCTCTGGAATGGTAGCTCTTAGAGAGTGTTTTATTACTCTATTGTTATTACTGTTGTTATTCGTGTGAGAAATGTGTCTCTCTCACGCTGGGCTTTAACTAGCATCTTTATGAGTACTATATATTCTTTTATTTAGGCAAAAGGATTTGTTTGTGAGGGGAATTTTTCCTTTCCTGCCTCACTACTCTGAAACTTAACTTGATAAGAGAAGCACCCCAGACTAAGAAGAGGGTGATACATGTCATCAGCGGAAAGTTGCATTCTCAAATAATGCGGCGAGACAGCTGCAATGTCACTGAATGCACAATGGCACATAAGCATGAATTTTGAGTTTTCTTTCATGTATTTCATCCAAGCTTAAGCTGGGCAATGACGAGCTGTCTTGTGGTAGGAATTTCAGCATCGGATAAGAAAATGGACGGGTCCTTTATGGTTCCTTCTATGGTTCCTTCTACCCTGAAAATCAGCAATCCTCTGTTTGACGGAGCTATATGAAGAATGACCAAATGATTAAGAAAAAGCTGTGCCACTTCTGGAAAAATAGCACTGCTGGATTCTTGCTTCAAATGATCAAAAAGAGATCTTCTTTCAGTGAGCTTCCTAACCCTTGCCCAGTGAAGGCAATGTTAGGAAGACGACCTCTATCAAAACTAATGCTTGGGCTAAGGAACAAAGTTAAGGATTATTCTCCTGCTGCTTAGGACATTATGTGAACATCTCAGGTAGGATGCAGATGTTATATATATCTAGCAATCAATTGAGAGTAACTCCTAGCAGCTGAGATCCAGAGTGGGCTGGAAAATTTTAGGTAGGGGTGTGTGTGTGTGTGTTTGTGTGTGTTTGTGTGTGTGTGGTGATATGAGATGGAAACACACACACAAAAACTCCCCTCTTTTCAAACCTCCATCATTTTTTCCCTATTTGTCTCCAACGGAAAGTTTCTTTACCCCAATTTGTGAGCTACTTTCTTTCTTTGTCCTTTGTCAACAGAAAGAGTCACCTTCTAGGCCAGAGCTTCTCAACTTTATCTCAATTTTAGTGTGTATATGAATCATTGGGGACTTTATTAAAATGGAGGTTCTAATTCAGTGCATCTTAGGTGGGGCTTGACATTGTGCATCCCTAACAAACTCTTAGGTGATAGAGATGATGTTAGTCAGTGGACCACACTTGGAGTAGGAAGGCTTTAAACTGGCCCACGTCTCTTTTATTTTGCCTTTTCTAAAGAGTGACTAAAGAATAAATTGACCTTCTTCCTTTCTCTCCTGGTCTCCACCAGAAGTGGAGTAAGAGGGGTAGCTACATGGCTAAGCATAAACGATTCACACAGGAGGAAACAGCAGTGAACTAGGGTACCAGTCCTATTCTCTTGCCTCACAGGTTTGATTTATGGAGGCCAGAGGCAGAGAATGATTCAGAATTTTATCAGTTCAGTAACCAAAAGAGTTGGTGAAAGTAGATTAAAGCTCTAAAGACATGAGATTCTATAAACCTGCACATCTGAAAAGCCATGTTGGTCAAAGATCCTAAGGCATGTTTTCTTATGTTATTAAGAAGCAATCCTCTGCAAAACCCTTACTACCAGCTTACAGGAAATTTGACAGTAGGTGGTATGTTATACCCTATAATTTTCTATCATCTTAAACTTCTTTTTTACAAGGCACACAAAAGAATTGTGCAGAAATGGAGAAACAGAGATAGAAAGGGGGTAGAAAAGTTGTGCCAGTTAGACTTAAATTGCTGTGCTGGGTGATGAGAAGGAAGGATAAAGGATCTAGTATTAGATTCCAGAAATTCAGGGAAGGTAATTTTCATTGCCTATAGTGAAAATCTGTGAAGGAGTAACTCAGAGGAAAAACAAGATGGAAACAAGAACTATGGAAGGTTGGAGTAAATTCATGTAGAGGTAGAATCAAGGTCAGATTCTTCCATCTATTGTCTTTTTTTTTTTTTTTTTGAGGTAGGATTGTATTGCTCTAACCTTCCCTCTTAGAACTGCTTTTGCTGCATCCCATAGGTTTTGGGTTGTCGTGTTTTCATTGTCATTTGTTTCTAGGTATTTTTTGATTTCCTCTTTGATTTCTTCAATGATCTCTTGGTTATTTAGTAGTGTATTGTTTAGCCTCCATGTGTTTGTATTTTTTACAGATTTTTTCCTGTAATTGATATCTAGTGTCATAGCATTGTGGTCAGAAAAGATACTTGATATGATTTCAATTTTCTTAAATTTGCCAAGGCTGGATTTGTGACCCAAGATATGATCTATCCTGGAGAATGTTCCATGAGCACTTGAGAAGAAAGTGTATTCTCTTGTTTTTGGATGGAAAGTCCTATAAATATCAATTAAGTCCATCTTGTTTAAAGTTATCTTTTAAAACTTGTGTTTCCTTATTTATTTTCATTTTGGATGATCTGTCCATTGATGAAAGTGGGTTGTTGAAGTCCCCTACTATGATTATGTTACTGTCAATTTCCCCTTTTATGGCTGTTAGCATTTGCCTTATGTATTGAGGTGCTCCTATGTTGGGTGCATAATTATTTATAATTGTTATATCTTCTTCTTCGATTGATCCCTTGATCATTATGTTGTGTCCTTATTTGTCTCTTGTAATAGTCTTTATTTTAAAGTGCATTCTGTCTGATATGAGAATTGCTACTCCATCTTTCTTTTGATTTTCATTTGCATGGAATATCTTTTTCTAACCCCTCACTTTCAGTCTGTATGTGTCCCTAGGTCTGAAGTGGTTCTTTTGTAGACAGCATATATACAGGTCTTGTTTTTGTATCCATTCAGCTAGTCTGTGTCTTTTGGTTGGAGCATTTAATCCATTTACATTTAAGGTAGTTATCAATATGTATGTTCCTATTACCATTTTCTTAATTGTTTTGGGTTTGTTATTGTAGGTCTTTTCCTTCTCTTGTGTTTCCTGCCTAGAGAAGTTCCTTTAGTATTTGTTGTAAAGCTGGTTTGTTGGTGCTGAATTCTCTTAGCTTTTGCTTGTCTGTAAAGGTTTTAATTTTACCATCAAATCTGAATGAGATCCTTGCTGGGTAGAGTAATCTTGGTTGTAGATTTTTCCCCTTCATCACTAAATATGTCCTGCCACTGCCTTCTGGCTTGGAGAGTTTCTGCTGAAAGATCAGCTGTTATCATTATGGGGATTCCCTTGTATGTTATTTGTTGTTTTTCTCTTGCTGCTTTTAGTATTTTTTCTTTTTATTTAATTTTTGATAGTTTGATTAATATGTGTCTTTGCATGTTTCTCCTTGGATTTATCTTGTGTGGGACTCTCTGTGCTTCCTGGAATTGATTGACTATATCCTTTCCCATATCTGGGGAGTTTTCAACTATAATCTCTTCAAATATTTTCTCAGTCACTTTCTTTTTCTCTTCTTCTTCTGGGACCCTTATAATTCAAATGTTGTTGCGTTTAATGTTGTCTGAGAGGTCTCTGAGGCTGTCCTCAATTCTTTTCATTCTTTTTTCTTTATTCTGCTCTGTGGTAGTTATTTCTACTCTGTTATCTCCCAGGTCACTGATCTGTTCTTCTGTCTCATTTATTCTGCTATGGATTCCTTCTAGAGAATTTTTAATTTCATTTATTGTGTTGCTCATCGTTTTGTTTGCTCTTTAGTTCTTCTAGGTTTTGTTAAACGTTTCTTGTATTTTCTCCATCCTATTTCCAAGGTTTTGGATCATCTTTACTATCATTACTCTGAATTCTTTTTCAGGTAGACTACTTATTTCCTCTTCAATTTTTTGGTGTGGTGGGTTTTTGCCTTGTTCCTTCATCTGCTGTGTGTTTCTGTGGCTTCTCATTTTGCTTAACTTACTGTGTTTGGGGTGTCCTTTTCGCAGGCTGCAGGTTTGTAGTTCCCATTGTTTTTGGTGTCTACCCCCGGTGGCTAAGGTTAGTTCAGTAGGTTGTGTAGGCTTCCTGGTTGAGGAGACTGGTGCCTGTGTTCTGGTGGATGAGGCTGGATCTTTTCTTTTTTTGTGTGTGGGTCCACATCCGGTAGTGTGTTTTGGGGTGTCTGTGACCTTATTATGATTTTAGGCAGCCTGTCTGCTAATGGCTGGGCTTGTGTTCCTGGCTTGCTAGTTGTTCGGCATAGGGAGTCAAGCACTGTAGCTTGCTGGTCGTTGAGTGGATGTGGGTCTTAAGAGTTGAGATGGAGATCTCTGGGAGAGCTTTTGCCATTTGATATTACAGGGAGCTGGGAGATCTCTGGTGGACGCTTGTCCTGAACTCGGCTCTCCCACCTCAGAGGCACAAGCCTGACAGCTGGCTGGAGCATGAAGACCCTGTCAGCCATATGGCTTTTGGGAAGTCTGAGGTCTTCTGCCAGCGTTCAGGAGGTGTCCTGTATGAGTTGTCCCACATGTGCATGTATTTCTGATGTATTTGTGGGGAGGAATATGATGTCCACATCTTACTCCTCCGCCATCTTGAAGGTCTCTTAGTGTGTTGTTTTGATAAGTGTAGGGGTGTGCAAGAAAGTTAGGATAACTTGGAGAAGGTGTGGGTTAAAGAAAAACAGATATTCATGTTAAATGTCCTTACAACATAAACAAACAAAAAACTAAGGGGTGGAAGGAAACTTTTAGGGGTGATGGATATTTTATTATCTTGATTGTAGTGATAGTTTTATGAATGTATGCAAATCTCCAAACTCATTAAATTATATACATTAAATATGTGCAGTTGTTTTATATATTAACTATACCTCAATAATGCTGTTTCAAAAAGTCAATGGTTATATACAGGAGAAATGTATAGAGAATTCCAACCCGGGAAAATAAATAGTACTTATCTCCCTCCTCCAAAAAAAAAGAAAAAACTACTCAGATACTTATTCCTTTAATATTGGTGCTAATATCACAGCCATCAAGGACATAGAAGAGGAATAGGCTTCTTATTTTCCTGTGGAAATAACAAGGAAGGCAGCGATCTTTGGCCCGCTACTTCTCCATTTTTTGAAGGAGAAGAAAAACCTCAAGTTGTCTACTCTGTATCCCTTCAAAAACTCTTTGTTATGCTGGAATGCTGACTAAGACTGTGGGAGTTGTCAGTCAAGTCAGTCCAGATGGCAAAGATTCTTGCTGTGTCTCTCCCACCCATCTTCCCATCCTAAATAAGCATGAGGGTGCAGCAAGGGCATCACTCAGTGGGGACCACCAGCAGGAACCTGACAGAGCACAGCATATCTGTATTCACTGGGACCCTCAGAGCCCCACTTGATTTCAGCCACAACAATATAATGCATTTCAGCAGCATAAATATGTGATAGAGATATTATCAATTGAATGACAGCTGTGAGAGGGACTGAGGGAGGGGCCTCTGTGGAGATATTCCAGATCTCCCCTGAGACATCAAATTTGGGTTTAAATCTGAAGAAGATGCAGGTGCTTTTCTTTATAACCAAAGTAATCTTGGTGATATTCTACATGTTGTTTATTATCTTTTTCTAAGTTTCTGGTTTTCCATATCTCTTTGCGTCTCACACCAAGAAAACTTCTTGAGAACCATTTTGATCATCTCTCCAACAACTTTGTTTTCCTAATCTGTTCAATTAGTTATATTCATAAAGATATTTCTAGACTGAAAGGCCCCATCTTTCTGCCACCCTTCCTACTTCAACGTGAGTCATGCCCAGCACAGGTCATTAGCATAGTGCTAATGCTTTGAGTGAGGTCCCAGAAAACACCTTTGATTACTTAAGGGAACATGGGTAATTGCCAGCCTCAATGTTTAAACAAACAGAGAGACAAGCATGCCTCCCCAGCTCACAAATACATGAAAATCAAATTACCCAGCTAACAGGCTAGATGTAGTTTGGGGTTTTAGCCTCCTTTTTCTAACATATACCAACAAATGGAAAGGTTAAAAATGTGACAGTTGGCTCACACTGAACATATCCTTTTGATTCTGGAGTGTTTTTCGCTTCATCTTTAAAATTTGTTGTTTATCTCATTTTCTTTGTTTGCAGGCTTTAGAAATTAGTCATTTTCTCTGAGAAAATCAGATAGTGGACATGACTCATTCAATCTCTAGGTCATTCATTTTAAACCATCTCAAAGTTCTTCTCACTTCCCAAAATTCTTATCATCTCCCGACTGAGGAAAGAATGGATTGCTACCCTTTTCTTGCAGATAGACAGTTATTCATGTAATTAAAATCCCCACCAGACAGGTAATAATACATCATTTCCCCCTTAGTGCCTTCTACCAAGAAGGCAAAGAAAGAGGCTGTTACAGATGAGGTGGTGAAGGGGGCGAGAGCTATATTAAGAGAGCTATATCCTGGGGCTTCCCTGGTGGCGCAGTGGTTGAGAGTCCGCCTGCCGATGCAGGGGATATGGGTTCATGCCCCGGTCCGGGAAGATCCCATGTGCCGCGGAGCGGCTGGGCCTGTGAGCCATGGCCGCTGAGCCTGTGCATCTGGAGCCTGTGCTCTGCAGCGGGAGAGGCCACAACAGTGAGAGGCCCACGTACCGCAAAAAAAAAAAAAAAAAAAGAGGTATATCCTGCTACTATACTTACGAAGGGAAAAAGTGCTTTCATCAGGCAAGTAGACACTATATATGAAATAAAGTAATAAATAACGTATTCATTTTTCCTAAAGAAGACAGTTATAAAACAAAGTGGCATAAAGCATAAAATAGTAGGGATACATGTCAACTAGGTTAAAAATTACAGTGCTTTAGATTAGCATGACATCTACAAAAACCACATAATCTCCTCAAGCCAGATATTAAGCTTTTTTCATCTGTAGTGTGAAGAGAATCATAATCCTGTCCTCTGAGTTTTTTTGTTTGTTTGTTTTGTTTTTTGTTTTGTTTAATGCAAGGTGAAACTAAATGGTATTATCTCTGTGACTAGAATATAGTGAGCACTGATACATTAATCATCATTGTTAGTATTTCATTTTTATAAAGTTTTGAACTAGATTATAGCCTCCTAACATTTTTATTACCAAGTATCCATTTTTCATTCTTCATCACGACCCTATGTTTGGAAATATTTTCATACCAAACATACTACATTAATCAAGTAATAATTAAATTGCTCTCCCATTTTTAACTGTTCAAAGACATAGAACTTTCCATTAGAGATTCAGACATGTGTGATAATAATGAGTGTTGTCACACTGAGTTCATATTCCAATTCCAAGTGAAAAAGCGTGATATTTTAACTAAACCATGTTAAAATATGTAGTCTCATCTTGGATGAACCTGAGCTGAGTATTAAAAATATCTCAAGGACCTATGTGTTCAAAGACCCTGGGCAAGGACAAAAGTTATTTTTATAACTAAAGCTCTGTGATCCTATGGTAGAATATTCTTGAATGCTAGATAGAGCCAGTTAAAGATACATGGTATAATTTCAAGAACAATTGAAAGATATCTATCTATATATCCTCCCTCCCCAAATCCCATCACTTGATGACACTTGGAAGTTAGCTTATAACTTCAGAAACTAGACCCCAGTTAATGCAAGAATAATAGGAGAGACAGTATTTTTAACCTGCTGTTCAGTCAACTATGTGCAGTCATTTACATATATTATGAATGAAATACTTGAATTAGGGCAGAAAGAAGTGAGGGAAAAGATCATTGAGCAGAGCAGTCTACCTGAGTGACAGAGGACAAACAGGACAAGCACAAAATGAGGAGCCAGGGATGGCAAACTGAGCCAGTTTCCCTAGAACTGACCAAGGTTCAAGACCCATGGATTAATTAATCAGGAATTTGTTTTAAAAGTAGAAATTGTGGACTTGCCTGGTGGTGCAATGATTAAGAATCTGCCTGCCAATGCAGGGGACATGGATTTGATCCCTGGTCTGGGAAGATCCCACATGCTGTGGAGCAACTAAGCCCATGTGCCACAACTACCAAGCCTGCACTCTAGAGCCTGCAAGCCACAACTACTGAGCCCACGTGCCACAACTACAGAAGCTCATTAACCTAGAGCCCATGCTCCCCAACAAGAGAAGCCACAGCAATGAGAAGCCTGCACACTGCAACAAAAAGCAGCCCACACTGGACACAACTAGAGAAAGCCCGTGCACAGCAACAAAGACCAAAAATATAAATAAATAAATAAATAAATAAATAAGAGTAGAAATTGTTACTTTGGGATGATTATGTCAATGACCTTTTCCTAATCTATGGAAATAGAACATTTTAAGGACCTTCATTTGCTTTTCAAAATACCACTTGCTGTTCAGTATCCCAGGCCATATAGGGTACAGCAGAGTTCCTCCAATACAGTGGATAGGGCAAGACAGTGCAACTGGATCCAGCCATCTTCTCTGATTCAAAAACCCCTAAGATCCTAGAGATAATGCAGCTCTGAAGCACTGGGAGTATAGCTGACAGAGAGGAGGTTACCCCTAACTTTTAACTTCTGACCACACAAGGAGCTGTGGATAGAATAGTGGACCAAGTGTTCACTCCTTGACTATCACTGGTGTTAGGGACAGTTCTTGTGAGATGCACTCCTAGGCACCTATCACTAGAGGAAGGGTCAAACTTCAAACCCCAACTCATACACAGTGGAGCCATCAGCAGGCCTAGTGCCTAAGAAGACTGACCATGAGTTGTGAGACCAACTCAAAATATGTTCTTGGAAGAGCCCAGACATATGAATGACCTGCATTTGAGAGAAAAGCTTTCACACATATATCTGTCTACCCACGCATTTGGTAGGTTCTAAAGGATGGTATTTTTTTAAAATATACACCTTCTTATTTTTTTCCTTACAATGTTCAACTGCTTTGTCTCCAGGCATACAGAAAACATTTCAAAGTTCTGTGTACTGAGGAAAATATGGGTGATAGAAGCATTAATGAGAATGTAAGTTTGATCACTCAGCTGTCACCATTTCCTAGGAGAAACAACTTGCATAAACATACAATTAGACCAATGAGAAGCACTTCAATAAGTTATGTGCAAAGGAAGAAAGGATTATTAACTCTACCAGTGTGGCCAATAGTCAGGGAAGCCATTGAAGAAATGTTATCTGAAAAGAGGCCGAATGAAAGTTTACAAGGAAGGTGAAGGGAGATGGCAAAGGTAGGGCACTTAGGTGCATGGAGGTATTTGCAGAACTTCTAGTAATCTGGTGTGCTTCCTACTTTATGCTGCTTGTGGTGATATTCCTGGAGGTAAATGCTGTAAAAGAGGTGGAGATCTGGTTAGGAAAGATGTTCTATACAGTGCTAGGTAATTTACATTTATCCAAATGATAAAGTAAGACTTATATGGACTGAATTGTGTCCCCCTCAAATTCATATGTTAAAGCCCTAACCCTCAGCCCCTCAGAATGTGACTGTATTTCAAGATAGGACCTTTAAAGAGGTAAGTTAAAATGAGGCCAGTAAGGTGGGCCCTAATCCAATCTGATCTTATAAGAAAAGGAAATCTGGACATAGGAGGAAACATCAGGGATGTGTGTGCACAGAGGAAATACCATGTAAGATTCCAACGAGAAGGTGGCCGACTATAAGCCGAGGAGAGAGGCCTCTAAGAAACCAGACCTTGATCTTGGACTTCTATCCTCCAGAACTGTGAAAAAGTAAGTTTCTCTTGTTTAAGTCACCCAGTCTGTGGTATTTTGTTATCCCAGCCCTAAAATTAATACAAGGGTTTTTATCATCAGAGGACACATTTTCAAATGGAGACTTTGTATGTTCAAATCGGGCCTTTAGAAGTTGACATAAGTTGACACTGTGATCCTTTAATCATCTCAGTAATCTGAGGTAGTTTTGTTTTGTTTTGTTTTACAGTCTCTTTTTTTGGACCTTAAAAAAGTACAGTGGCTAAAGGTAACTATCTTTGCTACTTTAACCAAGAAATCAATGGGTCTGGAAAGTGAGCCCCAGCATACTCGAACCAGTTAGTGACACATTTATTCAGTGTGCCATGCAACATTCCCCAGGGCAGGAGGGATGTGATTTTCCTCTGGCAGTAGAGGAATAGAACTATCAAATCTGTAATAAATAGAAATCCTTTTACCTTTCACCCATTTTCATAATTTACCCCGCTGCTTCAGCTAATTAATTATCAGTGCTATTTGTGTTTAGACAAGGGGTTTGTCTCCTTCATAGCCCATCTGCTTCTTGGTAACCTTGCTGTGAAGTCATTGCAAAGCAGAGTTGCTGATAAAGCTATCATCTCCGTGGCAACCACTGCTATGTCACAAACCCAGGAGGTGACCTCACTGCAGTTAAAAGGAGAAATCAAAGTGGTGTCTGTTGTGTGAGGTGATAAGATGCACCTTAATCAGATGCACAGTTTGTTTATTTATTTATTTATAGAAATCCAGGAGAGAAGGATCCTTCTAGAGGAAAGTTACTACAATAACCTTGCTGCTAATTACAAAATAGTAAATGAACATCTTAATATTAGGAGTGCAATATAAACGTGCAGCTGGTTATACTTGAGGAGGAAATGTCCTCTGTAAATATGATACTGATTCAGAAAGGTCTTTTGGTCCATAAAATGTGAATTTCACCCTTCTTCAATTGCCTTTGCATTTTTTTTCTATTGGCTTCTTACTAATGATAGCAAACAACACTGAGTACTTACAACCTACCAGATCAACAACCCATGAGGTAGTGACCATTGCCCCCATTTTACAGTAACAGAACTGAGGCTTAGTGAGGTGGAGGGACTTGCCCGAGGGCACACAGCTGGAATGGTGGCACTGTGTGGAACCCCGGACTATGGCTACTAAGCCAGGCTCTTCCCTGCTGTGTTCTCCTGCCTACCTAGGAACCGTCTAACCCCTCAGCGTAAGCTTTGCTGTGGATTTTGTGTGTGTGTGTGTGTGTGTGCTGGAAATAGAGTTTCCAGAATGAGAATTTAGTGTCATAAAATCTTAGCAGTTTTTAGACATCAATGACACTTTAGTAATAAATGAATTGCAGGATACCAGAATTGGTTTTGTCCAACTCCTTTATTGATGAGAAAACTTCGTTATGTAGTAAAGGACTCTACCCAAAACAGCTCAGGGATTATCTGTTGCTACTCTGATGGTTCAGAAAAACAGTTACAAGTTTTTCTTATGAAAGGCTGTGTCCATCCCCCATCCCCTAGCATGGGAATATGATGTGCTGGTGTCACAGCGTGGCTAAGCGGTCTCTCTGTCAGAACACCCCCTGACACGTCACCCCAGATGCACAAGAAGGGTGCTCGCTCTGCTCAGACAACTGCAAGGCAAGCCCTCATCCTTCTCTTCTAACCAGGTGGCCTTGAAATCCCTTCCTGTTTAGACACTCTGGAGCCACCAATGGGAAAAGCAAAACAAAACAAAACAGCCACAGGATACTGTAGCCGTGGTTTCGAATACCAGTTTTGTGATTTAAATCACTTCCTTGACATGGTCATTTAGGAGCAGTCACAGTTCCTTAAAAAATTGGCTTTAACTTCTTCCATAAGGAAAAGTAGTACCTCGTCTATTTTATTAGCTGGGATTAACTGACTATAAGTGAAATTAAATGTGGGCCTAATTCAGTGTTTTTTCTTTTGTTGCCCTATTGGCTCTCTACAGGTTAATTGCTTTAGCATCCAACTAATGAGACCTTTATTTATCCTGCAAATATTCCATGATTGTTACACATCTCTTAGTAAAGATGACACTCCTGGTATGATGTTTACCAAGCTTGAGGAAGTAAGCAGTGTCTTCCTTACTTACTGCATCCATTTGTACAACAGCCCATGTACTGACGGGGAATTATGACATGTAACCACAGGGTCTCTCTTAGAGAAAAAGCTAAACGCTGAGTGAGACGGTGAATTCTGAAATCGACCCACAGGAGCTGTTACCATAATTTCTGATCAACCTGTGATTTTCTTCCTTGGATAGCTGGTTAACTAGTTACTCAGTTGTATGACGCAGGCAGTAAATTTTGTAACCTAGACATGCTGCATCTCTCCAGCTGTTACAGAGCTAAGGCAACCACATCACTGGGAATTAGCTGTGTGTGTGCATGTACGCACTGGTAAGAGAAAATCAAGAGAAGAGTGTGTGCAGCCCGTGCACTACAATTGCTTACAATGTTGTGGGAGATACGTAGGACCAACAGCACAAAGAAAGAGACATAGAATCAAAGGTCATGCCCATTATCATGTTTCACAGTTTCTATGAGTGGTAGGTGTAGGAATAAAAGAAAGACATCAGACAAACCCTGCATTAGATGACAATTTTTTCAAACAGATGACTAGAAAGAATATATAAAAATAGCATTTTGGGAGCATTTAATATGTGCTGGGCACCCTGCCAAGCACTTTATATTTTTCTTATCATTTAATCTTTTTCAAAAATCTAAGCCATGGGCTTTATAGCTTGCCAATGAGAGGATTGAAGTTCGAGGGTTTAAGTGACTTGTCCAAATCAGCAGGCAATAAGTCAGCAAATTTCAGAACCTGTGTTTCTAGAACCTACAAGTTTATGCCAAATTTCCACTGCCTATAAAAATCAGGTAGGAAAATGGCATAGATAGAGCACAGAAGAGAATAAGTAACATCCTTCAGAGGACAGTTCAGATCCCTTCTATTCCACTTCCTCATTTCGATTGACTAAGGGCATAGCCGCATGGACTGGCTTCCCTACGGCTTTACCCAGGATTCCTTCAGGTTCAAATAAAATGTTTTTTGGTTGTTCTTGTAGCATTGGAGAAAGATATGCCAGCTCATGTTGCTTGAAAGTATGCACTGCCTTGCAATCATCCACCTTTGAACAGGTTGGTGTTTTAGGAATTAACTGAGTTACATAGACTTAGCAGGATTTATATATTGATTATATTGATAGATCTTATTTTTTACCCATATAACTGGGTACTTAAAACTGCAGTTTTTTATAGACTGCTGTTCAGACATCTTTGCCATATAAAATCCATAGATCTGTAACACATGTTTTCCGATATAAATAATTCATTCTCCTTGCTTGTTTTGTGTTCTCATTTGTCCCTGGGAATCTAAAGAAGGCAAATACTTGGAGAGTTAAGAGACTTCAGCTGGATGTCCTTGTGGCTGAACAAATTAGATTTGGATAGATGGGAGCAGGAATTACTTGTTGGCCTTAAAGTTTAGATTTTAAATTGGAGGCAACTTGAGGCTCCCGAACATTACTTATCGGGGATGTTGTATGAGCTAAAAGAAGTATTGTTTAGCTTTTCTTTAACTCTAGAAACTCACATATAATTTATATTTTTCAGAGAAAAAAGCAGAAATGGGATTGAACTATACATACTGTTACATAATTTGTTTTGTTTTGTTTTCACACAATACTGCAGCTAGGACATTAAGTATACATTATGAATAGATTTACTTCATTCATTTTAGTCACTGCATGGTGATTTAGTAGGTTTCTTTTGATGGATTTAGGTTGTTTCTAGGGTTTTTATTTTATTGTATGGTTTGTTCGATTTTGTTTTGTTTTGCTATTACAAAGAATCTTGCACTGAACCTCTTTATACATGTGTTTTGCAAACTTGGTGAGTATCTCTGTAGGATACATTCCTAGAAGTCTGTTGGGTCAAAATATAGGTGGATTTTACATTTTTATAGATACTGCCAAAGGCTGCACAAAATGCATCAATATAAACCTCCACCAAGATATATCTAGTGTTTCAATACATCCCTTCAGCATTAGGTAATATCAAAGTTTAAAATTTTTACCATTTTGATTTGTAAAAGATGATCAAACATTTAGGCTAAATCTCTTTAATTATGAGTGAGTTTGAATATTTTATGTTAATTGAGCACTGGTGTTTCATGTTTCTATGAATTGTTTGCTCATGTAATTTTCTCATTTTCCTATCAAATACATAGTTTTAAAATTTTATGTATAAAATTGCTTTAATATTAAAAGTATTAGTTCTTAGAATATCATATGGGCTGGCAATAGTTTTCCTTGTTATCATTTCTCTTTTGACTTGGTTTGTGATTATTTTGGGAGTGATAGAAGTTTTAAATTTTTATACAAATTTATCAATATTTTATGATATTTTTTGGTTTTAATTCTCTACCTCAGATATTTAAGAAAAAAATCACATATTTTCCTTTTGTTCTTATATAACCTTGTTTTTTTCTCTTTTTGTTTATTTACTTACTAATTCTTTGATCTATTTGGGATTTATTTTCATGTAAGATATAAGAAAGTGATCCAACAATTTTTTTTTTTTTTTAGCCACTAGTAGGTTGTCTCAACAATATTTGCTACATAATTTACTTTACATTCACCTTTATCATATACTAAATCCCTTTAGGTATTTATCTCTATACACGATTTTGCTTTTCCATTGTTCTCTGATAATCTAGGCCAGTGTAAACTATTTTAAATATTGTAACTTAATATGTTTTAATATTTAGTAGTGCCAGTTTCTGTTTATTATTATTTTTCAGTTATCCTGACTTTTCTACGTGCTTTTGTCTTCCATAAAAAAAACTTGAGATCATCTTGGTACTTTGGTTGAGACTGTGCTGATTTTATAGATTAGTTTAGAGGAGAATGCTATCATTACCCAACATTATCATTATTACTGAAATGTTACCCAGAGATAAAGTATGTATTTCCACTTATTCATTTTTAATTCCATGGTGTAACTAAATAGAGCATCTTTTTTTTTTTTTTTTTTTTTTTTTTTTTTTTTGCCGTACGCGGGTCCTCTCATTGTTGTGGCCTCTCCCGTTGCAGAGCACAGGCTCCGGACGCGCAGGCTCAGCGGCCACGGCTCACAGGCCCAGCCGCTCCGCGGCATGTGGGATCTTCCCAGACCGGGGCATGAACCCGTGTCTCCTGCATCAGCAGGCGGACTCTCAACCACTGCGACACCAGGGAAGCCCAGAGCATCTTTTTAATATATTTCTTTCTTAGTTTTCTTTATAACCTCTATAAATTTTTAGAGAAAACTGTTTTTCATCTAACATCTACAGTGTTTTGCTTTTCATTACTCATTCCGTTTTCCTGATATCATAGTTTTCTCTTCTCATTTAACCTCGGACATTTTGAAAGTCCACAGAAGTGAATTAATTCTTCCAAATTCTGGAGACTAGCCTTTTAGCCGTGAAGGGTGAATGACATAGTATTTGAATAATAGCTAATATTATAAACAGCCTAGAACATCTATATCTCACTGCTTTTTCCTGGTGTACAATTATTACTAGTGCAGGACTGAGTGATTTGGGTGAAGTTTACTTAAGGATCACTGTCATTATATATTTATGAATAGCAGCAAACACTACTTAGGCTAAGCCATTCCCTGAGAATTGCCATGCTACATCAGGGACTGGGTGATAGAGTTCCTTGGCCTGTGTTTACAGCACTAACAATTTGTTTCATAAGCCAGCTTCTGCAAGCTAATGATCACAGCCACTAACCATTCTATTTTCATTTTAATAAAAACTGCAAGGAGAGGAAAGAATAAGAGAAAAAAAGTGATGGATGTACTGTTGAGGCCATCTGTAAACAAATAAAATCCATTTAACCTTATTTGGAGGAACAATAGAAGAAAACGTGAAAACCTCTAGTAGCAGTAGCAAGACATTTCCATTTGTACTCATATTCTCCCCTGTATTCTAATCCCCTTTTCCCAAAAGTGGGGAAAAAAGGGTATTCTTGCACAGTGTAATCAAGTTTTTGTGCATTTTCTCTATTTTTGTTGTTATTGGTGGTATGTTTTAATGGAGGCTACCATCACTACAGCCTTCTGAAGCTATGCAAATAGACTGATGTTCTTTTCCATTACCAGACAGTTAATTTTGTCAGGGAACAATTCTTTGTAGAGTGGAAGTACTCTGATCTTGTGGGGCACACAAAGGAACAAAGGACTAACTTAAACTCTTGTCATTGACCAGGCTATACAGCTTTATAAGGATCAGGAGCCAACATTCTACCTGCTCCCCCTACCCTATCTTCCTCAATCTTATCTCTTGTCCCTGTGCCTGTTCCCTGATGTCAAGTCCAGCATTCCCAACCTTGTCAGGTCAGTAATTGGGCTTAGGCATAGAACAAAGGGAGTGGAATTCTTTTTGGATATTCATTGGGAGTCTGAGATGTCTTAAACCTCTATTTTGTCCACTAACCAGAGCCATCGCTGGCTCAAAGTCTGATTACTTTTATTATCTGAAACACTATAGTGTTGAATGTTGCCTGCTAAAATGTTCTGTTGGTGTGGCCTTAGGAAACAGGGACTGAGAAGGCTGAAGAGC
Organism: Mesoplodon mirus; assembly: GCF_964341445.2. Classification (NCBI taxonomy): domain Eukaryota; kingdom Metazoa; phylum Chordata; class Mammalia; order Artiodactyla; family Ziphiidae; genus Mesoplodon; species Mesoplodon mirus. The sequence continues at coordinate 84,213,195 of NC_138982.1, forward strand.
TAGGTATCAAGCTGTGTCCCATCGTCCAGCCTTTCCTCCTTTCACTGATCTACAGTCACCACAGCGGCAGGGTTGGAAGAAGGTGGGGGTAGGACTACTGATTAAGATACCCTAACACTACACAAGAACAATGGAAGTTCTAAGCCAGAGGGCTGTAGGCTTCCTGGTGCTTAATGAGGTGAGGCATCAGTTTCTGAATGATGTCTGTGTGATTGTGAGATGCTAGTTAGCAGGAATGGGAACCTCTTATGGAATTGATATCATTTCTAGGAATAAAGATGATATTGTACATTTAATTGAGAGATGGAAGAAAATATAGAACTATCACAAGGGCTGAGGATGAATTACTGGAATAACTTGGGAGTTTCCAGCCCTCTCTGTTGGGTGTATTGGCAAGCACTTGCAGTCTCATCAAAGAATGCTCCTGGGGGACATACAGCTGTATTTCCTCTCACCTGGCAGAGCTGTGAGTCTGCTTTTTGGGAATCCTGTGGGTCCTATGACTGTCCTTCAGATGTCAAAATCCATTTCAATAACATAAATAACGCAGGAATAAACCAGAGAATAAGAGCTTCTGATTGTCCCCCTGGCACTGTCCTGTCTAGATCCCTGATATATTATACAGAAATGAGACTTTCAAGAAAAGTTGGCTTTATCAGTCCAGAGCAGAATTTAGAATAACAGTAAAGCTATTACATGACTGTTTGTCAAGTGAAAGGGGATTGGTAAGTAAAGCTAATCATGCTCCTGAAGTCCCACCCCTGATTTCCTTTGCTCTTAGGATGGAGATGAAACTTCTTAACTGGGTCGAAAGGGTCCTGTGTAGTTGGCCTCTACCAAGGCCTCCAACCTCATCTCCCACAGGCTCTTCTTTTACTTTCCAACCACAGTCTTCTTTAGCCCCATGTGCCCATGTTACTTTCTGCCTTCACAGGGCATTTTTGTGTGGCATGACCTCTACCTAGATCCCTTTCCTTCTCCTTTATGTTCTTTAAGTCACCCTTTACATCTTGGGTTAATCATTAATTTCTTGGGAAGGCTCTTAGACATCCCTGAACAGATCAAATAACATTATAGATTTTCAAACAGCATGTACTGTTCCATGGTGGCCCTTGTCACTGTTGTATTTTCACATTTATTTATATGATTTGATCCATGATCCATGTCTACATTCCCCCACTAGACTCTAAGCAATTATGAGAAGAGAAAACCTACATGTGTTGTTCATTATTCTATCCTTAGTGCCTACAATGGTTCCTGGCACAGAGTGGGTGCCCCCAAAAAGGTGTTGAATGACTATTGACTTTAACTCATGTCTGTATCTCCATCAGAAATGCTTAGGGCCTTTGGAGAGCAGGAAGAACTCCTGCAGAAGTGTTTCACTGGCCTGGCTGCAGAGAGAATGTAGGATATGGGTATACTCTGCTGCCCTGAAAGTATACCATCAGCTAAGCTGAATGAGAGATGCTGAATTCAGGAGTTGTGACACTGAACAAAGAGAAGCAATAGAATCTAACGGTTGCCAAGATAACACTTCAAAATCACCAAGAAAAGAGTGACAATATAAACCTATCAAAGAATCATACAATGTTAAATCTGGAAGGAATGTTCAGTGTTGTTTAAGAGTAATCTGCCTCTTTTAAAAATGAGAAAGCAGAGCCTAGCAATGGAGTATTAGGACGAAAATCCAAGGTTCCTTACATGTAAGGCATACTCTCTTGACCACACCTTTCTGCTTCTACAAAATAGTTGCTCTCCGAGATACTTGGACATTCAAAAAGAAATTGGGGGAAAAAGTCAATGGAATTCATGCACTGTACAAAGATAATCTGTAGCTTAGTTTTTTTTTCTTTCCATAAAAATGCAAAAAAAAAAATAATGACAATATTATCTCTGAAACATATTGTGTGGAGAATGGCAGTATGGCAGTCACCCAAAAAAGCTTTTACTCTTTCTGGAGTATTTGTTTGATACGTTAAATTATTTTTTTTTAATGGAAAAGGCAGTCCCTCTCCCTGCTCCCTCTAAATGAGAGATGAGAAATGACAGATCAGGACCCCATTCCAGAAGCCAGCCAATCATCTAGTCAGGGATTCCCTGGGCCTTCAGGAAAGTTTTGCTTCTGTAGCTGTTCAGTTTCAGGGAGTTAATTTCTGCCAAGGTTTTCAGCATACATATCTAAATATAGTTTTTCAAGCTACGGTGACTTGATGTCCAAAATTCTAAAGCTGTTTTATTTCTGTGTTAAAACAAAAAGCTTCAACATTGAGCTTGATTATAAATTGAAGTGCCTCCCAGGCCACCAAAAATAAATAAAAGCATATGTAAACAATAGAGAAGGAGAGGAAGAGAAGGAAAAGTCAATTACCCAATCTTCTATAAGAATAAGGCAGCATCAACACATATATACGGAATCTAAAAAAATGGTTCTGATGAACCTAGGGGCAGGACAGGAATAAAGACGCAGATGTAGAGAACGGACTTGAGGACACAGGGAGGGGGAAGGGTAAGCTGGGACAAAGTGAGAGAGTGCTATGTACATATATACACTACCAAATGTAAAATAGATAGCTAGTGGGAAGCATCCACATAGCACAGGGAGATCAGCTTGGTGCTTTGTGACCACCTAGAGGAGTAGGATAGGGAGGGTGGGAGGGAGACTCAAGAGGGAGGGGATGTGGGGATATGTGTATGCATATAGCTGATTCACCTTGTTATACAGCAGAAACTAACAACATTGCAAAGCAATTTTCCTCCAATAAAGACGTTAAAAAAAAATAGACTAAGGCAGCATCTGATAGAGTGACTGTGCTGTGAATATAATTTGGGTGATTTGGGTTAATCCTCCACCCCGCCACACACCTTTGAGAAAGACTAGAAGGAAATACAATAGCGTGATTCTTGTGATTTTTCTTTGTATCTCTTCATTTCTCCAAATTTACTTTTTTATTATGTTATTTTTATAATTAAACATTACATCTTTGAATGCCATTTAATATGGCAAAATAAGATAGAGTGAAACCTCCCTCCCATATCAAACTTACCATTGCAAATTTACTAATCCAGACTTGACGGTTCTGTTCTTTGCCAACCCCCAATTGAACCAGAGAAGTTACAGCAAGATATGGCAGGGATGGTGCCCAGAGAAAGCATTCAAAAGACAAAGCATGTTCATCATAAATAACTCTTAACCAGAGGTGGATTTATTATCGGACTAATGATTCACAAGCTTCTCATTTTCATAAGCCCCTTCCTAGCCCCTGGGAGGTACACTGGTAATATTGTATTCCTACTATTGACTTTATTTTCTTAAGGAGCCCCTTCCCCCAATGTATAAGTTTTATGTTCCACAAAATTTAATTTGAACCCTGCTTTCACAAGAAAAAAAGTGCAGGCAACTCCATCTGGTCATTAATTTTGGTCATTAACTTGAATCCCAGTGAGTGAATGTCCTCTGTCTGATACTTTTGACACTTTCAGTCTTGAGTATCCTGAGCAAGTCCATGTCTGAGTGTTCTCTTGTGTTATCTGTTAAGCACCATCCACACAAGGCCTAGTCAGTGATGGATTGCTCTTCAATTAGCTGATTTAGCCCTAGAAATATTTGTTTCTTAGCCTTCCTCTTATTTCCCCCCAATAGTTGATTTTTCTGTGTCCATTTTTTTTCCCAGCAAAATGGTGAATCCTTGCATATGTTTACCTATAAAAGTACCTATACCTATAAAAGTGCATATCCATGACTTTGGCTTTAGGCAATAATCTGCTGAATTTACCAATGCTTCCCTCAGTGATATAGTTCTGAGGGCAATATCTCAGTATGAAAGGTTGTTGGTAAACTCTCTACCCTCACATTTCATAGTGGATTTCCAGGAAACAACAAAAAATCAATCCCTGACCCTTAATGGATGTCCTTTTGTCTTTCTCATGTCCTCATTCTCTGTTTCTCTTGTCAAAGCTCAAGAGGGGTAGCAGCCAACGAGAAGTTCTGTATCACACTGAATCTCTGGCTCTGTCTTGGGTCAGCCTCAAAGGTGCCATATCTCTAGGGAAACATGAAAATAATTCTCATAAGAAATAAGAAAAAGTATTTTTTTAAATGCTTTACAAAGGCAGGCTTTAGTGGAAATGGCGAGTGGCCCCCAGAAGAGTCTCCAAAGGTTTATTCTTAAAATGAACTTGATATTGACTTGACACTGAATGATGAAAACGGAGCTAGTGAGACATTGTCTTGCCAGGGAGATGTCACTGGCTTGGCACAGCTTCTGATGAGAGACCACATTTAAAGGGGAAATTTCTGTCCATACTAACTGGCAAGACAAGATGGTTCATACAGAAATGTGGCCAGTGGGAGCCATTCTCCCGAGGGAGCCACACCTCTCTGTCCAAGGAGCTAGAAAGGAGGAGGATGAATCTTTGGATATATTATTTTTTTTGTCCCCTCAATTGAAGGAGAAAGGACTTGAAGTTCTTTATTATTTTGAAAACTTCCTGCCAGGCATAGTTATTCTGCAATAATAGCTCAACATAAATGGATCTAACAGCAAAGCTATTTTCTGGTGAAAGTACATATTAAATCTTGAGCACCTACTGTGTGTCTGTGGACCAGTTTCTTTGGAGACTGTATATATAAAAATCTCCATAATCTCCACGTGATTTCCATATGATCTCCATTTACTCTTCACATTAACTCCATGAGATAAATGTTGTCCTTTCCCATTTTTCCACTTGAAGAAACTGAAATTTGGGGAAGTTGTACAACTTGTTTGAGATTTATCTGATAGGTGGTAGATCTGGGATCTAGAGGTGACCCCAAGCACATGTCTCACTAGGCCACATGCTGTCCGACCTCTTTACCACCAGATTAACACTTACTTTCAGGACATGACTATTGGAAAAGAAAGTGTTGGCCATATTATGCCCATAGCACACTTCCAGAAATCAGTTAACAGAGGAGACTGTGATGACCATGCCAGACCCCTGAGAGAATCATGCTGGAAAACTGAACACACTAAGTGTTAGTGCCAGTGTTGGAACACAGAGAGACTGGGTTTCTTAGTCACAGCATTCATACACAAAGATTAAATCTGCTTCTCATTGCAACCCAAATCTACCTTTGCTATTGAGAATTTCTGTTATTTCTAATGCCAGTAATTTATAGGGCTTCTCAAAGAAAAGGAGAGGGAGGGAGAGATGGGATGTTCTTTCTAGATTCCAAGTCAGAGTGGACTGTTGCAGCTATTGACCGAAGGTGTTGTACCAGTAAGTGACAATAAATAGAAGTGTCTGAGGACAAAGTTAAAGCCCATTAGATTACATTTTTAATTTTTTCTTTTTTTTTTTTGCGCGGTACACGGGCCTCTCACTATTGTGGCCTCTCCCGTTGCGGAGCACAGGCTCCGGACACACAGGCCCAGCAGCCATTGCTCACGGGCCCAGCCACTCCACGGCATGTGGGATCTTCCCAGACCGGGGCACGAACCTGTGTCCCCTACCTCGGCAGGCGGACCCTCAACCACTGCGCCACCAGGGAAGCCCTAGATTACATTTTTACATGCTGTAAAGAACCTAAGAAAGAGGTGTGAACAAATTGTGGCTGGCTCAGCAGGTTTCTAGAAGATGGTAGATTCAGAACACTTGCAGATTCTCAGTTGTGTCCCGAGCTGTATTAATGAACTGTATTCTGAAATCTTTGAGCTGAGCAGATAAAAAACTGTAGGCGTTAGAAATGGATTTAGTATTTGCTTTCAAGCCTCATTGTACAGCTCTTACTTGGCCTGTTGCAGACTGTGTTTGAGAATGAAGGTCCAAAGTGTAACAGTAACTTCCTAACATATGAGAATGTTTGTTTCTGTATACATTTCTTCTCCAACTTCATTTCTATGACAAATTGCCTAAAATGCAGCAAATAATTTGCAGTGTTAGTATCACAGCAACAGCAGGTCTGTGTGGATTGGTTGTTGATTTATATCTAAAATAAATGACATCTTTCAGAAGGAAGGATGGATGCGGCGGGATGCGTGGTTCTATGTTCTCACTGTTGTTAGCCTGTGCTTTTGTGCCAGCATGTCTGTGCAAGAAAACTTGATTGTACCTGCAGCTGTTAACGTGTGTCCATGCCTGGTATCTTCATGAAATTATTTACAAAGAGCACACAGTATAATCTAACACGCACACCTACTCACATCTCACAGAAAGGTAGGAAGGACTTATGCCAGTGTAGGGTTCCCCAATGTAGACCCTCTGTTTTATCCTTTCCAGATAATAAACCAGTCTTTTGTTGTTGTTGTTGGGAGGGGTGTGCGTAAGGGAGTGTCAGGCATTTCCTAAACATAATCCGGACGGAAATTGGAAGGTCCAGCTACTTATTTAGCAGAATTTCAAAAACATCCTGCTGTTTCACTTCTGCTTTTATCTCACTTCCAGTGGTTCTGGACACTACAAATACCTGAGTCCTTAAAGGGGAGGGAGTTGTTTCTACAAAGCAAATTTAGTGTCTCTTAGATTTCTGCTCTTTTAGTTAGAGTTGAACTTTCTCATCTCAGTTTACATCAATTACCACTAGCTGTTTTGTTTTACCTTTTCCAGAGTTTTGTTAAACAAATCGTTTCTTCTTTTTGTCCTTTATCCCTTTTATTCCTTTTGTCAGGTTAGTGAAGTTTTGGAAAGAAGCAGAGGTATATCTGTGTTAAACTTGCCATCTTTAATTAGGAGTGTGTTCTTTAGCTTGTAACTCTTAAATCTCCACCTTTATTTGGGGACCCTGGTATTATACTATAGTATGAATCTCCCTGAATTTTGATGCCAAGGGAGAGATGGTCTAAATGAGTTTTTGAAAATGCAGTCAATTCCTCACTGCAGCTGTGAACAGCCGCTGAGAAGCTGCAGATGAATTTAAAACTGCTGATTAACTTACCCTTCGAAAGAGCAGAATTTCTGGGGCTAGGCCTGGGACTAGGAATTGTCTTTATTCTCAAAAATATATGCATCCCTTATTACTAGGCTGGGGCGTAAAATAGGTCATTTTTAAAATGATTGTTCTAATCCAATTTACTACCTGTGTCCTCAACTGAGAAGAAAGTGTTGATGTCATTGCTTTGATCCTGAGGATAATTTAATTCTGCAGTGTACCTAGATCCTTTGCTTGTTATATAAGAAACCCTTGTTGGTAAATTTAAGAAGCACAAGAACTGATGCAAGAAAAATTAGACTTGTAGAAATAATGTAAACTAAAATCACACGTAGTAAAATTTGTGATGGTTGAAAACGGATTCAGGGATAATATCTAATGGGAACACTGAGAATTGCAAAAATTGACTCAAGAAAAATTAGATATAGGAAAAACAAATGGAGCAAAATATAACTGAGAGCAGCTAAAACTGCATGTAATAACATTTGTTATTGACTAAAATTAATAGAAAAATAAAATATTCCTGATGAAATTTTGATCTGCAAAAATTACTGAAAAAATGGATTTGGTAGCATTAATAAACACATACATACAAACACAAAAGCCCTACATGCAAAATGCAGACACTTTAATTGATGTAATTCAATATGTACAAAAGACCTTGATCTTTCAATTATTCATTGTACAGTTTACACAGAGAAAGCATTGATCATAATAAAGGCAATTTTAACAAAGTGAAAATGAAAAAAGAGATGGAAAAAGTTTAAAAGCATCATATAGAAATATTGATCGAAGAATGAAATTGGTAAATGGAGTTTTGTTCAGAAAATGCTATCTCTAAGTCAACAGTGTTCATAGAATCTTGATTAAAATATTTGTATGTGTATCAAGAATTTAAACATTTTTTTCTGTCAAAATCTCACTTGCCCTTAACACATTCTCAAGCTAATGTTCATGGCTAGAACAATTGTTTTCTATGAATAATGCCATATGAAGACACAGGTAGGAAAGTACAAGAGTGTGTGGTCTGTGGACAAAGAATGTTGCCTGCCATTCTGGTAAACATCAAATGTTGCCTGCCGTCAAGCCATAAGCCACTACAGCTGCCTGTTGGGGTGTCCTGAGGGGAATTCAGGATGGAGAAAAATAGTAGGATACTGTCCCTAGATAAGATGCGTATCAAAGGAATAATTTCAATGAGTCCAGACTCTTGCATCTTCCGATACATAGAAAAACATGGAGATCATTAACTTGAGATGTCTGTTTTCGTGCTTAGCAGTAATCTTTTGATGTTTGACTACATTTTTTTCTTTCTTTCTTTCTTTTTTTAATCAGTAAGCCTCCTACATATCCTGGCTCCTCTCTTACCTCTTTGGAAGAGTTAGTTCCTCAGAGCTATCTGAGAGGCTGTCTACCAGGCTATAGTCCTCAGTAAGGTCCCTGAGTAAAACATAACACTCACCTTTAGGTTGTGTGTGTGTGTGTGTGTGTGTGTGTGTGTGTGTGTGAGTGTGAGTAAGTGTTTTCCAGTTCACGGGTCTGACTCAATACATGACATTATAGCACATTATAAGCTAGAAATTCTGCCAAATTGAGCCAAGATCCTGGCTCTCTCAGCTCTCTGATCTAAGTTTGAGAGAGACATAGCCGGGAGAGTATTTTGCAGACAATAGTATATCACTAGGTTTTGTGGAATTATGTTTTACTGAACTACCTCAAAGGGATATGCTCAATCCTTGATCACAATTTGTTTATGGCCCAGATGATTATTCTATTTCTTGACATGTTTATGTGTTCCCCAGTTCTATGTACATTCTACTTTCAACCTATGCTGAGGCTCCTCCCCCAACAATCTGACTTGCAGATACCTCCTGACTCTCGGCAGATCCTCAGGCCAGATAAAGTGTGTCCCCTTTTAATTCCAATTTAACTTCTTTGTTCACATTCTCTAATAAATCTGCCTTGAGTCTAATTTTACCTTTTATCTCTTTCCGGTTGATCAGCCCTTGTATAGTATCCAACTTTGTGCTAGATACAAGCTAAGTTAAGAATTGCATGCAAATGTACGATAAAAAATAAATCCTAAATCTGTACATAAAAACAATACCACAATCCTAAGGGGAAATTAACAGGTGGAATTTGTCAGAGCAAATCATGGCAAGATGTATAGTCTTTGCTCAAGAGTGAGATGGCCTATAAGAAGTCTATGTTCAGCAGCAAAACCATCCTGTTTCTTAAGGCAGCTTTCAGTGTGGCTTAACTTTTTGCTTAAAATGCAATCCCAGGACACAAAGGAAACTGTATACAAAAGCAAATATATAAACAAATCCTATGCTAGATATCAGTTATTTGAATTGTGTCACTTTGGATTATACTTATCGCTTTGTTTTTCCATTCATGTGAATCATTTTTTTTAATTTTAATTTTAATTTTTATTTATTTTTGGCTGCATTGGGTCTTTGTTGCTGCATGTGGGTTTTCTCTGGTTGTGGCGAGTGGGAGCTACTCTTTGTTGAGGTGCATGGGCTTCTTATTGCAGTGGCTTCTCTTGTTGCGGAGCACGGGCTCTAGGTGCATGGACTTCAGCAGTTGTGGCACGAGGGCTCAGTAGCTGTGGCTTGCAGGCTCAGTAGTTGTGGCGCACACGGGCTTAGTTGCTCCGCAGCATGTGGGCTCTTCCCGGACCAGGGCTCGAACCTGTGTCCCCTGCATTGGCAGGCGGATTCTTAACCACTGCTCCACCAGGGAAGCCCCATTCATGTGAATCTTTGAAGGTTGGTTCTTTTGTAAAACCACTTCAATTTTGCAAGAAATATGTGCATATTAAGGAAACCTTATGGAAAGAGGAAAGGCATTCCTAATAGGTATATGTATTAGTGCTTGTAAACAAGTGCGGGCAGAAGAAAAAATTGTTTGATTGTGAGAATGTTTGTACTGTGTTATTGGCAGAAGAAAAAAAAAATTTAAACTTCAATATTTTTAAACAGTCAATTCACAGTTCAAGGAAAATACAAAACATAAAATAAACTAAATTAAAAGCATTACTCTCTACCTGATAGAAGTATGTAAAACAGAAATAAGAAAATGGAACTTAGAATTTAGAAGAGCAATTAGAGATCATTTAGAATAATTTTCATATGTTAAAATGAAGAAATTGAGTCCCAAATAGGTCAGATGGTTTTCCCAACCCCAGGAAGCTAATGAATAATTGTCTATTTTCTAGGACAAACACCTTGCACATGTGAATTATTTTTCACTTTAAAGAGGTGTTATTGGTAATTCACCCTCTGTTACCTAAAGCAATACACAGTGTATAGTTGATGAGTCATCTCAGAAGCTGAATGAATTTGGGAGACAGAGGAAGGCAGGTAATCAAACTTAATGAGCATTTAATATATGCTAGGTGTTGTGCTAAGTTCTTTATTGCAGCATTTGTAGAGTCATTGTATGCTAATGAAATGATTCATGCATTTGCTAGTGAGGGGCTTTAGTGTAGAGAGAGTGTATGTAAATGTGCCAAATGTCCCGGACTGAATATTGGAGTTAGGACTCGAACCCGGATCTCTGCCTCCGAAGTGCATTCCACTAAGCCAAAGCACTGAGAGAGAATTCTGCACAATTCTGGCATTTCTGCATGTTTTCTGAGCCACTGGAAGGTTATTTGCTTTACAAACAACCTTGGAAGCTAGAGTTCCTGTCTTTCTAAAGATAGAGATCCAGCTAGACCATCAAAAATAGTAAAGTCTCCCACCCACCTCTACCTAGAGAGAAGGTTTGCACTTACTTTCTAAGGTAAAAAACAAACCCCCCAAAGCTAATTTATCTCCAGAGGGGAGGATGAGCAGGTTTGCCAGCAGCCCCTTCTGACATTAGGAGTTTCTTTTTTTTTCTTTCTTTTTTTTTTTTTTTTGGTACACGGGCCTCTCACTGTTGTGGCCTCTCCTGTTGCGGAGCACAGGCTCCAGACGCGCAGGCTCAGCGACCATGGCTCACGGGCCCAGCCGCTCCGGGGCATGTGGGATCCTCCCGGACCGGGGCACGAACCCATGTCCCCTGCATCGGCAGGCGGACTCTCAACCACTGCACCACCAGGGAAGCCCAGGAGTTTCTTAAACTCAGTGTTTCCAGGCTTTGGCACAGCCCCGAGTGACCAGCACCTGCCTGGGATGGTTCCACATTGTCCCCATGGAACTTGGGGGACAAGAGAAACTGATGTGAACCTACCCTTCCATTGGTAAGAGATAGTCTAAATCAATGTGGGCTTATTGTTTCCTTACCAAACAAATTTATGGAAGTGTGGTGAGCAAATTTTAGGGGCTTCTGGACCATTTGATACACACTACTTTTGCAAACCGAAAATCTGCCTGCCAGCTCAGCTTTTAGAAAGAGATCTCATTCATTCCCCGACAAAGCCTGTGCTCAGTCAAATTATTTAACTGTGAAAAAATATATGACATTTCTCAGGCCCGTTGATGATAGCTTAGATTCTATGCAACTCATTAAAAGCCAAAGGAGACAAAATAACAGGCATTCATGAGATACAGTAACAAAGAGAACAGCAGTTATGTGCTAATTTAATTTAGTTAATTTACAATTTAGTTAATTTCTAAAAAAACCTCTAATTTTCTTTCTGATTCAGTGCTGTTTGTTATCATTTAAGAAATCATTCTGTGAGCATTTCTCTGATACTCCGAATCAGGAAGGTGGTTACCATTTATAACCAAATGCCCACCTTTTGCCAACTTTGCTTTGTTTATGCTCCTCCCCTCCTAGCATTCTTGACAAAAAAAAAATCATTCACTTTTATTTATACTTTCAATTATTGGTAAAGTATAATCATCTCCACCTCATGACCAGCACTTGGCTAAGATGCACATATTAAAAATTCTTTAACCTTTTCTCATTAACAAAATACTCCATTCTTAACATTGTTACAGTTTTCCTTTTGTGAGCTCCTTTGCATTGAATAGAATCTTCCAGCACTGTAGTGCCTGAATCTGAAAAGGTACACGCTAGAAGCATTGTCACTGGCATGGCCACCAACTAACCTGTAAAACGGTACAGCTATCTGCTGCTCAGAATAAGCCTTGGCCCTTTTGGCTGCTAGCTCGCATAATTCTTTTGTGTGCTCTCTGTCCTTCTGTATGAATATGTGCCTGATCTGATGAGCTGTCACTCCCCTCTGACTGCTACTTGGATCGGATACCCCCACCACACACACACACACACACACACACACACACACACACACACACACACTTGCCTGACCTGCCCGGGCCCTCTGGAGCAATGGGTTTTGAGAACAGAGGAAAAAGACATATGTTTAGACAGCTGAGCAGGATGCAATCTTCCAGTCTTTCCAATAACAACCATGATAAAAGGAAGCTGAATATGAGAGGCAGGGAGAAGATTTTGTGGTTAATTTCTTCTTACTGAGAAAGTCTCTGGCATGAATCAGACCATGGCAGACAGAAGTACTGTATTTCTTGTCAGGAGAATTAACTAGTTTTTCATTGTGGGGAGATTAAAAAACAAAAAAAAAGGCATCAGAAGCAAAATGGTCACAGTTATTCTTTGTACCCTGTTCATACCTTTGTGCCGGGGTGAGGCCAATTGAAGATATTAGGTCATTAATTTCCATAGTATCCTTGTGAGGGAGGACAATGGAAACTAATTATCCTTATTTTATAGATACTGAGAGAAGTAGAGACCTCTCTGCAGCCTGTGTAATTCATTGGTAGTGGAAGCTCAAACCTCAATTTAATTTCACAGTAGTTCGTGGGTTTGATCAAGTCCTAAGGAAGTACAGATCTGTGCTGGGGAGGGAGCATGTCACTGGGCGCACTTCCCTACGTGGAAGGCTTGTGACCTTTTCTCATATTCCCCAGTTGTTCTCAGTTTCCAAAGAGACAGGGCAAGATCCAAGTAGAAAAGGAGGGATTAGGAAGTTCATGTTTGTTCAGAAACAAAACCAAGGAGAGCATTTAACCAAGTGATTGATTCACTGGAATAAAGCCATGTGGTCAGTGCCTGATCACTTTCCAGTCTTTAGAAATATCACAGAAAAGACTGTTCCCAAACCCATCAGCTTCTTGGTTGATAAAGTGGGAAGCTTCCCCCGCAGGGTCCATTAGACCTAGTGACGGTTGTCATCGCCTCACCGAATTCTCTCCATCCTCCATGAAATAGAGCTTCCTTGGGGTGCAGAGGTTTTCTGCAGGGTCAGGGGAGAGAGGAGAGGAGGAAAGTGGTTATAAGGCTGTAAATAAGACTAAGAATCCTGTTAGGTGATTTTAAAATCATGGAAGTGAATTTTCCTTCATAGAACCCCAGGAAGGGGGAGGAGATGCATATCGTAGCTGGAAGCTCAAGGAAATCCTGAAGAACATATAAGTGGTTACAAAGAACTGATGATAAGCAATATGGAAAAATAAGCAAATAATAACTTCTCTTTCTACCAAAGGTGAAATGGTCAGAAGTTTGGCATATAGAATTAAAATGAAAAAAAAAACTGAAGAAAAATTACTAAAGGAAATTGCAGCTCTGGTGTTGCTGTCTACTGTGCTCTGCTGTAGTCTGGACATGTGTACTAGAACTTCTGAGTTCATGTGTGTGTATATATACATATATATCTCCACACATATACACACATATATTTTTATACACACACACACACACACACACACACACACGAGGAAATGTGTACAAAATCCTGTCCCTGCCACGTTCACCCAAAAAGCCCACATGGAAAAACAACTGGTTCTGAGCTGTCTCAATACGGAACATTGTCAAGCCCCCATCAGGACCAGTGGAGTAGGTAGGCTACAAGACCTCAGTGATGAGAAGTGGAGAGTGGAAAACGGTTTGCAGTGAGGGCTCAATAATTAGTCAAAGCAAAAAATTCTAATGAAGGCAGCAGCCACAGCAGAACACAAATGAAGCATTTATGGAGCTAGGGATAAATGTAAGAGAAACAAGGAAGAGGTAAGAAGCACAAAAGTCATGTTGCCCATGAATGAGAATGTCAAACATCTGAATACGTGACTTTTCAAGGCTCCTGAGGGCCAGTTGGGGCAGAAAGTCATGCTACATATGAATTATCATCTCTTCTCTTCAATACACATGTATTCAGAGCTTGGGAGTTTGATGTGGCCGAGATTTGATCTATGCCCCCAGGGTTTGGATGCTTTACTGGGAGCTGGTCGTGATGACCCAGCCAAGAGCCAGCCTGAGGTGGGCTTTTTTTTTTTTTTAACATCTTTATTGGAGTATAATTGCTTTACAATGGCATGTTAGTTTCTGCTTTATAACAAAGTGAATCAGTTATACATATACATATGTTCCCATATCTCTTCCCTCTTGCATCTCCCTCCCCCCCACCCTCCCTATCCCACCCCTCTAGGTGGTCACAAAGCACTGAGCTGATCTCCCTGTGCTATGTGGCTGCTTCCCACTAGCTATCTGTTTTACATTTGGTAGTGTATATATGTCCATGCCACTCTCTCACTTTGTCCTAGCTTACCCTTCCCCATCCCCATATTCTCAAGTCCATTCTCTAGTAGGTCTCTGTCTTTCTTCCCGTCTTGCCCCTACAATCTTCATGACCTCTTTTTTTTTCTCTTAGATTTCATATATATGTGTTAGCATACGGTATTTGTTTTTCTCTTTCTGACTTACTTCACTCTGTATGACAGACTCTAGGTCCATCCACCTCACTACAAATAATTCAGTTTTGTTTCTTTTTATGGCTGAGTAATATTCCATTGTATATATGTGCCACATCTTCTTTATCCATTCATCTGTTGATAGATACTTAGGTTGCTTCCATGTCCTGACTGTTGTAAATAGAGCTGCAATGAATATTTTGGTACATGACTCTTTTTGAATTATGGCTTTCTCAGGGTATATGCCCAGTAGTAGGATTGCTGGGTTGTATGGTAGTTCTATTTGTAGTTTTTTAAGGAACCTCCATACTGTTCTCCATAGTGGCTGTATCAATTTACATTCCCACCAACAGTGCAAGAGTGTTCCCTTTTCTCCACACCCTCTCCAGCATTTATTATTTCTAGATTTTTTGATGATGGCCATTCTGACCGGTGTGAGATGATATCTTATTGTAGATTTGATTTGCATTTCTCTATTGATTAATGATGTTGAGCATTCTTTCATGTGTTTGCTGGCAATGTGTATATCTTCTTTGGAGAAATGTTTATTTAGGTCTTCTGCCCATTTTTGGATAAGTGGTGCTGTGAAAACTGGAGAGGTACATGTAAAAGTATGAAATTAGAACACTCCCTAACACCATATACAAAAATAAACTCAAAATGGATTAAAGACCTAAATGTAAGGCCAGACACTATCAAACTCTTAGAGGAAAACATAGGCAGAACACTCTATGACATAAATCACAGCAAGATCCTTTTTGACCCACCTCCTTGGGAAATGGAAATAAAAACAAAAGTAAACAAATGGGACCTAATGAAACTTAAAAGCTTTTGCACAGCAAAGGAAACCATAACCAATATGACAAGATAACCCTCAGAATGGGAGAAAATATTTGCAAATGAAGCAGCTGACAAAAGATTAATCTCCAAAATTTACAAACAGCTCATGCAGCTCAATAACAACAACAAAGAACAACCCAATCTGAGGTGGGCTTTTTATCACTTCCTTATATCCTGACACCTAATAATTCTGAGTTTTCTGTGTAACAGTACAAGCAAAGCAAACATGCATTTATATTTTCTTCACATAATCACTCATTTATTAATCAATAATTATTGAGCAGCTACTATGTGCAAAACCAAGGGCAGCATAGTGCAGGCAAGAGACAGAAGTGTTTATCAGAGTCTCAGCTCTTAAAGAAAATATAAAATACTAGATTGAATTTAGTGCCACGAGAGAATTGGAGACAAAGTAACATGGAAATTCAGAGGAAGGCAAGATCAATTCTTCTTTGGGAGAAACCAGAAAAGGCTCAAGAGAGGAGGGGGTTGAGATGGGAGTTGAGACTCACAGAATGGTTGGAGTTCTCTAAGGAAGCTATGACAGCCTCAACACAACAGGAAAAAAGGAGAAGTTAAGCATGATTGTGTTGTCTTTAATCATGTGAGGTTATGCTCCTCTAATTTATCTGTTCTTTATAGCCACATTTATTCCCCCACTGCATTGTAAAATAATTTGAAACCACTGAACAACTAACAATGCATGGATTGTGTGATTCGACAGAGAACAGCCACAGGGAAAAGCAAATGGGAACACTGGGGAGCACTTGCCTTTATTTTGAGTAAGTGTTTTGTGACAAACTCTGGGTTTGTCACTGAGGATGCAAAGAAGTAGAAGACCTCTTTCAGTGGCCACATAGTTACTCAAATGGCCACAAAACCACTTGATACCTTCTCTTTGGGCAGCTTTCCTGAATTGTCGTTCTTCACAGATGACCTAAAATGGCAAATCTCTCCTCTAAGAAATTGTGTTTTGAGGGGAGATAAATATACATATGTTCACATGTAGATGAACACCTAATATATTCACTAACCGGTGGATACCACTTTACAGTTTGTAAAGGCTTTTTAGAATGTCTTGTCCAAGTTGTGGACTCCATGAAATAAGCCAGGCAAATATTATGATTATCCTATCTTATATAACATCCAGGAGAGTGAGTCTCAGTGGGAAGAGAGACCTGTCTATAGTCAGGCAGCTAGAGATGAGGCCACTCCAAATAGATTCATCTTGGTTTGGTGTTTTTAGCAATAACCAATAGGAGTCAGCCATCTTTCAAGTTTTTTCAACAAATATTTCCAACCATATTACTTAGCCATCTCAAAGTCTCTGTTTTTGACCAGATATTAGCATGACTGATGTGTATAACAAAATCTTTCTGATTAGGGCAGTGGTTGCTTTTCAGGTTTTTCTTAAAAATCTTAATACTTCCAACCCAGATATGCTCTTCAGAGGTGGCGTATTGGGAATTATCCAACGGTAATGTGATCTAAACAGCGCAAAGGTTTCCTTCTAATTCCTTTTTGTTTGTTTTTCAGTAGCCAGGGACGTAGTGGAAGCAATTTGAGATGTCTAGAAGAGGGCTATAGAAGATATTGCATGCATACATTAAAGCATTGGCTCTTTTCTGTTATGGTTTCTTTTATGGTTTGTGTGTCTAAATCATATTTCAGCCTGCTAGTATGTATTGCTATTATGTTTAGCACAGTGCCTGAAAAAGAAATCAAACCTAGAATGTCTTCGCCCCCAATTCCATCAAAGTTCCCATGAAGTTATTGGCGATAGTGCTGCATCCTTGATCTTGGATTCTCAAAATCCATGCAGAGTGCATTACTGCATACACATGCAGGGTGTGCTGACTTGCAGTATCCAAAGAGATCTTTAGCAGAGCCTCTGGTTCTATATGGTGAAAACCTATCCGTTGGGGTCATCTAAGTTGCTACAGGCAGGTCATGATTCTCTCTGATCTGGGTTAGGAGATTTTTCTCTAGCTGTAAAGAAACAGCTAGCTGTATGTACTGGTTGTTTTTCTTTGTTGGTATTGTTTTGTTTTGTTTTTAGTTGCCTCCAGTTCCTCTAGAAGCTCAGGGAAGTTCCAAAGGCCTCTGAAGCCCTGCAGAGACTCTGGGGTGAGAGCTCAGTGAGAGCTTTTCCTTTCATGAACTAATCAGAGGGCAGAGGGCTGGCAGGGGTCTCTCTCCCCGCTGGGTGCTATGGGGCTTTATTTTGGGAATAGGACCACCTAGTGGGGCAGTCTGGCCAGCCTTTTCTCCTGGACTGAATGGTTTGGTAGCTGAAAGGGAGTAACAGTTTCTGAGAGGTGAAAAATGTGTCTCTCCAGAATCTTGAGAAAGATTCTGAATCCTGTTCCCAATTCCCGAGTACCAGTCCGCTTTCAACACTGCAATATCAATCAACACATGCCATGAAAACTTACCAAAAGTTAGGGTGAGGGGAATTATTTGGAGGATTATATAATCCTGTTTCTATTTTAAAAAAAGAAAAACTTTAAAAGGCAGCAGAGAGAGGCTTCCTGCTGCTAAGGAAGATAAAGCTGCTCTTCAGTTATGAAAATCACACACAGCTGTCCACCCCGGCACAAAGGATTAACATCAAACTGGAGAAAGATTAAAAACAAGATAAAACAAAAAAACAAAAACCTTCTCCCCATCAGTGGGCCTCCTCCACATATTTACTTTGTTTTGTTTTGTTTGTTTGTTTTAAGTTATGGTTCATGTTTTGAACCTCATGTATGCCTTGTGAGATAGCAGAGCCTCCCTGCCAGGTGCATTTAGGACAGTCCTCATCACCCTGACATCTTTCATTTTCCCCTTCCCGGTAATCTCTAGACTCTACGGTTACACATTACGGATCCTTTTCCCTAGTAAAGTTTTCTCTAGGACAGTTTATCTTTTACCCCTTTCCCTTAAAATTCTATGGTTGATTGTGGTTCTGATTAAAACTATTCCAGCCGTTAGCATTTCAAAAGAAGAATTTAAGAGATTAAATTAGACAGAGGAGGAAGGAAGATATATCGTAATTGATAATTAGGTGAACTTCACTGTAGCCTCCTCAGGATAACTCCCTGGTCTTTGAGCTAGGTTTTGGAGAGTCATGAGTTTTTATCCGAAACCCACTTTGTAGCCAGTGGGAGTCTTGTTCTCTCCTCTCAGTGCGAGCTGTCTTTGGTAAAAGGCTTATCAGTGGTAATGGGCCAGCCACTCACCCCTACTCCACACCCTGCTGCAGACTGCTGACCCATAGTGCACTGCCATTGAATAAAGAGGTGAAGATCAAATAGAATCTGGTCGCATCCCACAGAAAGCCGAGAATGGGCACATTTTCACAAATTATTCAGAGACAACACCTGAATTGCTGTCAGCTAACTGGATAAATTGGGGGAAAGAGAATAGCACCCCGCCTTTCCACTGCCCACTTATTCAGGTGATATTTTCTGGTCTTAACTCCTTTCATGGAAATATAGTCTAAAATCCAATATACCCTTAATTCAATGTAAGATAATACTTCGGCTTATTGTGGATACTGGGCAGAGATTCTCTTGATTATTTCATTACAAAAATTAGACCACATCTCCCATAAATAAAATGTGTGAGGAGAAAACCTTAAGGTAGTTGGGGCTCTATGAGACGTATCTGAAGTATTTTTTCTCATTTTGACCATAATTTTTTTTGAATTACAAAGAAATCCATAACTAACTAGTTTTAAACAGTAACATGGACTGCAGTTTAGCTAGTGGTTGAAAATCGTAGGCTCTGAAGCTAGACCATGTAGATTAAAAACTTGCCCCCATCATTTTTGGTTATGTAATCTCAAGAAAGCTACTTTACCTCTTGGAGCTTCAGTTCCCTCATTTGCAAAATGAGTGCAATAATAATACCTCCTTAGGTTGGTTGCTATGAGCATGGAATACGATAGTTAGGACTAAAGTAGCCAAGTCTGGCTCATTCACTGGATTTTTCTGTTGATATGATCTCTAACCACAGAGTTACGCATGGTCTTATGTTCTGTTCCCACATGCTTGATTGGAAATTTCACAGCACAAACTTGCAGATACTGAAATTATCAATAGCATACCTATTTATGGCAGAGTGATCTGTGAGCCCAGGGGTACATTTCGATTCAGGATCCAGATGTGTCGCTAGGTACCCATCTGGGGACACTTTTAGCTAAGTAAGCTCTAGGCCTGCGGAGCTCTTGAGGTATAGAAGACAGAGAGCACTGCTCACAACAGTACAAATTGTTTAGAAGATTTCCTGTACTGCATTAATAGCGCTTTCTAGGTTCTAATACTCTTAAAATTTAGAACTATTAGACTGAACCCCTTACTCTCAGCCAACTGAAATATAATTCTCTCCATATATTTGGTCACCCTTGCCTCTTGGTTAAATGTTCATTCTCCTGTTACCTCTCCCCACCCTTCAGTCTTTGGCATTGCTTCCTTAGATCTGAACTTCTTTTCCTCCCTAAATGCTGTCTAGAATCTCCTTGTAGAGTCACCATCTTAAACACAGCTCAGAGACTAATTATTTGAGTCTGGCCCAGCCCCTGGAACTCTTTACCTCAATTTCTCCACATGAGCATCATTTTCCTTTTTTTTTTAATTTAAAAAAAATTATACAATTTTTAAAGTTTACACTCCATTTACAGTTATCACAAAACACTGACTATATTCCCTGTATTGTACAGTCTATCCCTGTAGCCTATCCTACACCCCATAGTTTGTACTTCCCACTCCCCCAGCCCTGTGTTGCTCCTCTTCCCCCAACTGGTAACCACTAGTTTGTTCTCTATATCTGTGAGTCAAGCATCAATTCCTTTGAGTTTGCTTTGATGCCTTAGCAAGATGTAAACACTATAATGTTGATATAGGTCTATATAGGTCTTTAGGTAAGTCCCTTAGTTCCATACCTAACCTCAGTCAACTGAATTGAGGTGCTTACTTCTTGTGCATGTTCTGTAGTGCATGTTCTGTAGTGCACTTACTCTTTGTTTATTTGTTTGCTGGGGAATGGCTCCTCTTTTAACCTGGTTTCTCTAAGGATCCCAGCATTAAGACTTGGATCAGTTATGACAAACTAGGTTATGCTGTAGTAACAAATGACCCCCATATCCTAATTTGTCATAGTAATAAAGTATTTCAACTCACTCACCATGTTATCATGGGTTTGCTATGATTCTGTTCCATGTTGTCTTCATCTCAGGATACTCTAGCTGATGGAGTAACCTCTATCTGTTAGAACCTGTATCTTTAATGTTGCCATCAGTAGGGAAAACCAAATCATGTGCCCAGCTCTTACTCTAACAAGATGGGAATGTATAATTTTCCTGCAAAAGGGGAGCATTGGAGGGTAGGTTACCAAATATGAATGAGCAGTAATTTGATCTATACTAAAGCCAGTTGCTGTAACTAGAGGAAAGACTCTAATGCAGACTTAGAAATTCTTCTGATTCCTAACACAGTAAGCTGAACTTCTGGCTTTCCATATCTCCAAGTTACACAAAAACTGGTAAAATCCAGTGATTCACAAATTGTAGTTTTTTGTTTTTGTTTTTTGTTTTTTTTTTTGCCATATGCGGGCCTCTCACTGTTGTGGCCTCTCCCGTTGCGGAGCACAGGCTCCGGACGCGCAGGCTCAGTGGGCCATAGCTCACAGGCCTAGCCTCTCCATGGCATGTGGGATCTTCCCAGACCGGGGCACGAACCTGTGTCCCCTGTATCAGCAAGTGGACTCTCAACCACTGTGCCACCAGGTAAGCCCCACAAATTGTAGTTTTTAAGTTAATAATGAAGTACGCTTAAGTTCTAAGAGGGAAGTTTATAGCAATACAAGCCTACCTCAAGAAACAAGAAAAATCTCAAATAAACAATCTAACCTTACACCTAAAGTAACTAGAGAAAGAAGAACAAACAAAAAACAAAGTTAGCAGAAGGAAAGAAATCATAAAGATCAGAGCAGAAATAAATGAAATACAAATAAAGAAAACAATAGCAAATATCAATAAAACTAAAAGCTAGTTCTTTGAGGAGATAAACAAAATTGATAAACCATTAGCCAAACTCATCAAGAAAAAGAGGGAGAGGACTCAAATCAATAAAATTAGAAATCAGAAAAGAGACGTTACAGCAGACACTGCAGAAATACAAAGCATCCTAAGAGACTACTACAAGCAACTCTATGCCAATAAAATGGACAACCTGGAAGAAATGGACAAATTTTTAGAAAGGTATAACCTTCCAAGACTGAACCAGGAAGAAACAGAAAATATGAACACACCAATCACAAGTAATGAAATTGAAACTGTGATTAAAAATCTTCCAACAAACAAAAGTCCAGGACCAGATGGCTTCACAGGTGAATTCTATCAAACAATTAGACAAGAGCTAACACCCATCCTTCTCAAACTCTTCCAAAAAAATTGCAGAGGAAGGAACACTCCCAAACTCATTCTATGTGGCCAGCATCACCCTGATACCAAAACCAGACAAAGATACTACAAAAAAAAGAAAATTACAGACCAATATCACTGATGAATATAGATGCAAAAATCCTCAAGAAAATACTAGCAAACAGAATCCAACAACACATTAAAAGGATCATACACCATGATCAAGTGATGCCAGGATTCTTCAATATATGCAAATCAATCAATGTGATACACCATATTAACAAATTGAAGAATAAAAACCATATGATCATTTCAATAGATGCAGAAAAATCTTTTGACAAAATTCAAAATCAATTTATGATAAAAACGCTCCAGAATGTGGGCATAGAGGGAACCTACCTCAATATAATAAAGGCCATATATGACAAACCCACAGCAAACATCATTCTCAAAGGTGAAAAACTGAAAGCATTTCCTCTAAGATCAGGAAAAAGATAAGGATGTCCACTCTCACCACTCTTATTCAACATAGTTTTGGAAGTCCTAGCCATGGCAATCAGAGAAGAAAAAGAAATAAAAGGAATACAAATTGGAAAAGATGAAGTCAAACTGTCACTGTTTGTAGATGACATGATACTGTATATAGAGAATCCTAAAGATGCCACCAGAAAACTACTAGAGCTAATCATTGAATTTGGTAAAGTCGCAGAATACAAAATTAATGCACAGAAATCTCTTGCATTCCTATACACTGATGATGAAAAATCTGAAAGAGAAATTAAGGAAACACTTCCATTTACCATTGCAACAAAAAGAATAAAATACCTAGGAATAAACCTACCTAAGGAGACAAAAGACCTGTATGCAGAAAACCATAAGACACTGATGAAAGAAATTAAAGATGATACAAACAGATGGAGAGATATACCATGTTCTCGAATTGGAAGAATCAATATTGTGAAAATGATTATACTACCCAAAGCAATCTACAGATCCAATGCAATCCCTATCAAATTACCAATGGCACTTTTCTCAGAACTAGAACAAAAAATCTGAAATTTGTATGGAGAAACAAAAGAGCCCAAATAGCCAAAGCAGTCTTGAGGGAAAGAAACAGAGCTGGAGGAATCAGACTCCCTGACTTCAGACTATACTACAAAGCTACAGTCATCAAGATAATATGGTACTGGCCCAAAAACAGAAATATAGATCAATGGAACAGGATAGAAAGCCCAGAGATAAACCCACACACCTATGGTCAACTAATCTATGACAAAGGAGGCAAGGATACACAATGGAGAAAAGACAGTCTCTTCAATAATTTGTGCTGGGAAAACTGGAGAGCTACCTGTAGAAGAATGAAATTAGAACACTCCCTAACACCATACACAAAAATTAACTCAAGATGGATTAGAGACCTAAATGTAAGACCGGATGCTATAAAATTCTTAGATGAAAACATAGGAGGAACACTCTTTGACATAAATAACAGCGAGATCTTTTTTGATCCGCCTCCTAGAGTAATGGAAATAAAAACAAAATAAATAAAACACAAAACAAAGAAACAAAAAATAATGAAGTACGCTTACACCTTATTTTTTAAAGAATCCTTATTCCAGAATTCCTTTAAAGAAGGATAGTAACTATTAGAGAAAAATTATACACAATTGTCCTTCTTTTTAACTTTCACTTTAGCTCTAAAAAATTTTTAAAAAGCAAATCAAGATCATTCTTTAAATTGTGGATCTTTTCAATATTATATAAAAATATGATGTAAATATACCATCAAAAGCTGAGCTTTGTTATAGAGAGAAAGCACATATCCAAATGAATTTATTCAGATCAAATCAGTTTAGTGAAAGCTTTAAATAAATAACTGATAAGAAGCAATACCTAGCGATAAAGTAGCTAAAAAATGAGAGCAAAGTCTCATCTGAACCCATAGGAAATATGTTACAGTAGGAGAGCTGACAACAAAATTAAAGTAATAAATGAGAAATACATAGCATATCAATTCAATAAATCTGCAGTGAATGCACTATTTTACTTTCCCAATAATGTGGCTTATTTATTACTCTGTTTTTTAGGAATGGGAATAAATATTGAGATCTTTAAAAGCCAGAGCTCTTTCAAATTTGTTTGAAGGAATAAAATAAGAGCAATGTAACTTACTTTCTAGGGACCATAGAAAACTTTTTTATTTTAAGTTTTATAGGAACGCAGCTGTTCCCAGTTCAGGCACTGGCTTAGTTTCAGTGAAACTGCAAGAACACTGAATAATTTGTGCCTTGGTGAGACAAGGCCGTATTCCAGTGAGAAAGACAAATAATCAATTTCTATCTCTAAAGTTCTTTGGGCATACAAAGGCTTTGTTATTATGTCATATTTTTTAGTTAAGTGTGCATGAGAGATTAGTATTTAGTGTATAATTTGCCATTGCAAATAAAATAAAATACAATAAATAGTTCCCAAATTGTGGCCGTCAATGGCAAATGATTTGTATCAGTAATCACAAATCTCTGAGTTTAAATAGTAGACAAAGGATATAGGGAAATAATAAGAATAGATGATGGGATGTGTAAATTTACCTGTATTTTTGTTTTGCCCTTGCCCAGCAAGGTAGAACGCCCTCTTTAACGAATTATCTATCAAATATTCCTAGGAGAAAGTGCCTAGGACAGATGTTTCTAGCATTGTCTTGCATCTGGAGAAAATGAAGAAGTGATATAGGGAGAAGTAAATACAACAAAGTTGACTAACAAAATCTAAAAAGCCAACTCTTTAACTCTGGCATCATCCACCAAATAGTCCAAATTCATCTCCACTAAACAACCCAAAGAGGGACTTGTAAAGTTTACCTTACTTATCTACAGTCTGAAAACTCAATCATCTTCATAATGTAATTGCTGATGGAGGGTTAACAACCCTAAATCTCTTCAAGTTGGTGAGATGTCATGTGGCAAAAGGCTAATTAGAAGAGACTTGATAGACTTCAGAAGGAAGTGTGGCTACACTTGTAATACCTCCGTGACTGATCTTGAGTTCCAAGCGCCTTGGAGATATTCTGAAATGTTTTGCCATTTGGGAAATTAAAATTTACTGTGACAAAATTGCATATGTTAAAAAAAGAAAGCAAAACCAAACCAAAAGAATGACTTCAATTAATGGGTCAGCCTAGGGAAATGGATTTTTTATTTGTTAAGAACCAAGGGACTGAATAAAGATCCATCAACATACAATACCAGGTAATTCTAATTAACTACAGTAAGCAAAGAGTTTGTCTCAGTTAGTTTAGGAGTCACAGGGGAAAACAGTGCTTCCTTCTTAAGGCACCAGCATTATCTAACATTCCACGAAGGAGAGAATCTTGCTTCCCCCTGGAAATCTTTGCTTGTTCTTCTCCCACTAATATTTTTATTAATCAGTATTTGATTATATTTTTGTTCTCAAAATACTTCAAAATCTCAAATTTTATAATAAAAACTTTCTTGGTCATTATCACTTTATTCTTAAAAAAAACAGAAGGAAGCTACAACTTGGCAGGTTAAAGGGATTGGTGTGAACTTATGGATATCAAGGCTTTAAGAATTTGGAACTTCCCATTATATGGGAATGTAAAGAAAACTCACCTGATTACCAACTTTATTTACCTAATTTATATCTTCTGCCAATTTTGGGTCTTTTATTATTTTTTGTTGAGATGGCAATTAATTAAAACTAAGTTTTAAAAATTTATTAAACCAATAATTTAGTTAACTTAAAAAAACTGCCCTCTATATTTCATACATAGATGTATTTCATATGTACAAAAAGATAATTATTACTATATATCCTGTAAGTTTCACTTAACATGCCAAGTATTTTGTCATTTACCTAAATATTGATCAGTTTATTAGCTATACAACATTTTGTTGTATTAACATCCTAAGATTTGTTAAACTCTTTATTAGTGTGAAATAGATCACTACAATGATCATCTTTATATGCGTACTGAATTATTACCTTAATATAAATTCTAGGAGTGAAATTATCGAATCAAAAGATATACCAGTCCTTGTGGCTTTTTTGCTGCATAGTTTTCCTTTTCTTTATGTATGAATTGACCAATATATAATGCCAATAGCAATGAATTAGTGTGTCATTTTCACTATAACCTTGTCAACAGCGTGAGTTGACAGAAAAATTGATACTTCATTAAATACAATACAGTGTTTCAAATTCATTTAAATTTCCATTTTTTTGACAGTTAAAAGAGTTATGTTTAAGCTAATTAAAGCCACTGGAATCATTAAAGCTATATGGGTTAGTATTGCATTTTGATTCATTGAGTTTAAGATTTAATTATATGCAGATGTGTATAAAATTTAGTTTCAGGAAATCCATGAGTGAAACTTGTTATACAGTGGCATATCACTAAATAAAATTATTTATAAGGTTGAATGGACTCAATCTCATATAAAAAGTACCAAAAGAATCTTGTTAAAAGAATGATCTCATTTGAAAAAGGCTTGAAATGAATTCATTATAACAAGGCATGGACCCCAAGGGCATGGCTGCAGTATTTTAGATTTTATTTGTCTTTGACTGAAAACTTGATTTATTAATAGCATTTCACTGATTCTTTTATCCATGTGCATGGTATAATTCATCTTCATCTTCCTTTCAGAAACGCCACTGGAATAAAAGCTTGTTTGTTTGTTTGATCTTTCCCTGATTTCGGAGTTTATTATTGAGCCCTATATGGGAAATAAAATAATATTTTAAAATACTTATTAAGAAGTAGACTCTGTAATAGGCACTTTAGGCAGAGCTGAAAAATGAGAGTTGGGTCACTTATTTTGTAAGAGTGATATCTTATAGTTCTGAGGGGAACATTACATCACTGATTGGGCCAGGGACCAAATCCCCTCTGCAGTATTTGTGTTCAGTGCTCTCCGAGCCCATGTAGGAACACTCCATGGAGTGGATGTCCTTTGGTAGTTTTCACTCACTGGTTCTTTACACATTCAATTTCGTTTCATCTGTACAGTAACCCTCATTTTAAAAATAAGTGAAAGTCAGAGATGTTACGTAACTACACGACAGGTATGTATTCAATTTATAGATGAAGACATGGAGGCATAGGGATTATAAAATATTCCAGAACCAGGAATTGGCAGGACTGGGATTCTGACACAGGACTATAGAGCTCAAAGTGCAAGTTTTTAACCACTGTGCATTCTGAAAACACTGGGCCTGGTGTTATCAGTGCAGAGTAAAGTGAGGTGATCAACCCCCTCATTCTAGATACTACCATGACTATTGTGGCATCTAAAATTTCCTTCAGAATTTTTTCACAGTTCCATTATGGATGGGCACATGTTAGGCTTACTATTATCTAAATCTACCAAATCCTGTTTGTTTGGCTTTATTTTCCACATTTTCTCCCTTAAATTAAGTTGTCTACAGTTGGTGTCTGAACCCATGTGGGAGAGCTCCTTTCCCTCACTTTATATAAGAAGGCATCTGGAGTTAATACAATTACAGACACCCAGAGCCTTTCACTAAGCTTGAAATCAGATGCAAAATTTTCAGGACATCCCTGTCATGGAGAAGATGAAGAGTTTTAAACATATTCTCCAATAAATTGAAATTCTTGGTTAAAATCCGAGTGAGGATAAATATGTGTTTTCCTTTATCAGCAATTGAAACTGATCAGTTTACTCATTTCTTGATAATGTGATGATGAGTATTGCAAGACATAGTATTAAACACAGATAGAGGACTTTGTAGTGAAAAATTAAAAATCAAAATTTTAATATAATGCTTTACATATATTGGGGAAGATCTGGCATTTACAAATGGCCTAGGCTCTATTATGGTTTGAAACTTTGCTTTGTGTTCTTGGATCTTTCTTGACGTTGCATTTTTCTAAGTCTTTTGATAACAGTGCTAATGAAATGCTCTTCATATGCAATTCCTTCACAAGTTGGGAGAGCAGATATGAAAGCAGTTTGTGACACAGCAGCATAAGCACCAGTGGCAATACTAGTCATAGTAATATTAGATGAAGGAGTGAGAGTGGTGTCTTGTGACTCCATTGGTAATTCACAGCAGTTTCAGTTCATACCTTAAAGAGCCCAGAAACAGAAGATGTAGTCACTGCATAGACCATCTCATCTCTCCCCTACCTCTGGGCCAAATCATTTCCCTCAAAACCACAGCACCTTAATTCTACATGAAAATGAGATGAGTTGATATTGCCTCATTTTTCTTTGTATTGCAGATTATTTTCTGGGAGTGAGAAAAGTAGGAGTTGGATTTGGGCTAAATAAAAACTATGAAAAAAATTAGTAAATGAACTAAGGTTTCAACCAGGGTTATATTTTCAGAACTGACAATGAATTACAGCTTATACTAAAAACCAAAACACATGGTGGCACACATCTATATGGCTCTATGAGTTTCTTTAGCAGGACTTAGCAGCCCTGGTGTAGAAATAGAAAATGTTTCTGTAGAATTGGCATATAGGTGGGAATTTACATGGAGATAAAAACTGAGGGGCAAGTAAAGTGGGGGCAAGTGATATAAAGTGCTCAAAGTAATGGATCCAGGCTGGTGGTGGAAGGAATTAGAATTAGGATAAAACTGATGGAAGGAAATTTGAGGTACCTAAGGACTAGAAGTCTCAGTGAGATCAAATAGCAGATCTAATGAACCTAAGGAACAGCAGAGGGGATGGGTAAAAAATAGGAGCTTGTAATTGGAGGAAGACAGTGAAATGCGTGACTTTGAAGTAGAGTGGTAAAATCGAGTGAGAGGAGATAGAGATGGTGTGGAAGCCCAGGGTGAAGGGATGGAAGCTATTTGCTAAGGTAGAGTGGACTGGAAGTGACTCAGATCTCTGGTAGGCTAGATTATTTGACAGGTACAGATGGAAAATGGAGTTACCTGAGTAGACAATGACACAATCCCAGACAAGAAGGCAGGGAAGTGCAAGGTTTCAGAGATGGTGGGAGAATAGAAGACACATGTGTTTATTTAGTGGGAGTAGACAATTTTTAGAAATAAGTTTTGTGTAATCCTCCCATCATTCTCCTCCTCCTCCACCTCCTTCTCCTCTTCTTCCTCCTCTCCTTCTTCTTTTGACTATAAGTTGTATGAGAAAATAGTGATTGGAATTTTAAGACTAGGTAGAGTTCATGAATTTGCAGCCCACCTCCCTAAACAAAAGAAAAGACAGGTTAAATTACAGGGCTGAGTACTTCTATTATTGTTTAAGAAATGGTGTTATGTGACTGGTTGGTCAGTTGTATACATTCCTCAAAGTCACTTGTACAGAGAAAGCTTAATGGAAAAATGATCTCCACCCTCAAAGAATAACTTATCTATTACCTTTCTTTCCATTTGGGAAATATGCCAGAACTCAAGATTCATAAATGTAGTTTAGTATATTACAAAGGAAAATTATTATAGTTTCTAATGCACTGATCTCATGCTTCCTCCCATTATGTCCCTAAACAAACATAAATATTCCAAGTGACAACTGATGTTTGATCTCCATGGCCAAGGAAAATAGGAAAATTTAGATAATTCATCAGGTAGTACTTTTTATTTTACTGTCATATCAATACATCTATATATCATCTATATAACTATCTAAAATTTGTAAAATATATTTATATTTAATAATATATAATTAAATATAATATGAATATTAATTACTAATTATATGGGATATATATTTTATTATATAATATATAAAATAATATACAATATATAATGTATACATAATATATAAATTTTAATAAATAAAATTCAGTTTTATATATTAGACATTTATACATATTATAAATAAATTATGTAGTAGATATAGATATATAGATACACACACACAAACTGATAGGATTTCAACTGGACTTAGTCTACTTAGCATTATCTTAGCATATCTTCCCAGAATCACCAAATCAGCCAGATGTAACAAGTTAGATTTTATTTTACATCCTATTTTCTTAAAGTTTCATATTATTAATTTTGTTTTGTCTTTTAGATTTCTTCAGGAATAGCATAACTCATGTCTTCCCTTAGGAACAGAGTTCACTATAGAAATGTAAAAATTTGCACCCCTCCCATCCATAAGAGTAATATATACATACATACATATAAGCTTTGGGGTTCTGGTCTGTCACTGGAGGCCCATAACAATAATGGCTCTCTGAAATATGAGTTGGCATTTCAATTTGGCCCAATTTCACCCTCAAGTTAACAATTCTGTGCTCACATTTCAAAAAGGTCTAAAGCACTGCCGAAGATGGAGTCTGATAAGCAAATTTTTGTATAGTTCTGCTTGCTCTCTCATTTTTCTTTTTCTCTGTTCATTTTAAATAATGAAAGCAGTAAGCCTGGAAAGGTCAAATGCTTTAGGTTTTGTCAGGCAGTTTGGGATTTCTCCAGTGAAGAATACATCCCAATTCCCTGGAATGTCAAATCAGCAGCTTAGTCGGTCACTAGAACCAGGACAGATGGGATTCCCCAGGAGGGTTGGCCCATTTTCCTTCTTAGCTCACAGAATTAAAACTTGAAACTGTAGCTTTCTTTGACCTCACATTTGTTAAAAAAAAATTTAAAAACTATTCTTTTTCATCTCTGAGAGAGTTTAAGCCAACAATTTGAAAACTGTTCTTCTAGACAGAGATCAAGAGGGGCAGGAGATGAAGCAGTAGTGGAATATCATATTTTTATATAGGTTATTTAATTAAGAAGTTGTAAATAAATACCCATTGTGTAGAAAATTGCATGTGCTTGATCAATAATACCATTGCTAATATCAGGGTCTAATGGTTGGCTTGAAAAAAATGTGGCTTGGATGCCTTAAGCAATTATCCTGACTAGCTATAGGATTTTTTTTTTTTTTTTTGCATTGAAAAGCTTCATGAGCCTTGTTTTTGTTTTTGTTTTCTCTTCCATAAAGTGTAGCAGTAGATAGGAGCATAATAAGACTTTGGAAATAACTTGTAAACATAGGGTTCTTGTTTGATTTGCTCATGACAATGTCCAGCATTGTACCTGATGCATTATAGGTTCCCAATAAGTGCTTATTGAACAAATGAATGGATGAATAATTGATTTTTGATAAGAAGGCTTGAGTTTTGTCATAAACATGCTTAGTGGTTTTGTCCAAATTATTTAATTCCTTTGTGTAGCTTCTTCCTCTTAGAGTTTCTATGGCTATTATAAAGATTAATAATATTGATTATTATTGATCCAACTTGGGTTATTAATATACTTAGGAACATAGTTCATTAATAGTGTTAATAACGTTTATGTGTCTATTACTGTTATCACTCATTTTTGGAGTCCTGACTGTTTCTATCACACTGTCATCTTCAATTTCAATCAAGACACCTCAACATAGAAGTTTTTGGAAAATGGTCTAATAATATTGATAGTATCATTTGTATTGCTATTACTGTTGTATTATGGCATAAAGTCATGATATAGTACATATTTTTATCAATATAAAAAATTATTCAAACCACAGTAAAATTTTGAATATGTACTGTGTGTTGATTACTGTTTGTCACTGAGGGTCTAGCAATAAACCAGACAGTCAAGATCCCTGAACTTATATTCTAGTTGGGGATGATGGTGCACATAAAGACAGATAAAAAGGAAGTGAAAAAAAAAAGATAATGATAAATGCTTGGAAGAAGATAAATAGGGTAGATGTGAAAAAAGGTGATGGAGAAATGAGGTATTTTAGATTGGATGCTCAGAAAGCGCTCTCAGAAGAGATGGCTTTCGAGCTGAGCCTGGAGGTATCTACAGAACCAGAGCAAATGTCCTAAAAGAGAATGAGTTTGGAAGGTTCTAGGAACAGCAACAAATTCACTGTGGCTGAAACACAGACAGCAAGTGGATAATAATATATTTGTACCAGGATTTGATGCACAAAGAAAAAGGTTATGAATTTTTTCCCATTGTCCCTTTATAAAGATGTTATTTCTTTTGTTACTGTAAGAGGAAGAAGAGCTCAAATAAAATGTGAGTTTTAGAATGTATTTCCAATACAATTGTTCCAGTCTACTTCTTGGGTATGCTGGGTAGTGGTCAGCAGTCTGACAGCATGTAAACATGTGGACATTCTCTGGCTTTGCAAGCAGGAAGTGTTCTGAGAAAGGAATGAGTTTTTGTGTCTTTTTGTGCTTTTTCTTTCGTAGTAAAAGGAAGAGGAGCCTGAAAAAAAGAGGGTGTTAAGAATGGGAAAATGGACTGGGAGTACATTGGTATGTCTCTGAAGATAAAAACATGTTCTTACACATGCTTGGCTGTCATAAAACATTGTAAGAGGTAGAAATAAATGCATTTCAAATCAGAAAAGCACATGGAGTTAGGGTTCATAAACATCATTAAATGGTAACTCAAATATTAGGAAGAAAAGAAAATATGAAATGTGGATTTTTAGTAGGTATTTATGTCTTTCATTATGAATATTCTAAAACATACACAATACCAGAAAGAAAAAAAATAGTGTAGTGAACCCTATGTACCCATCATCAACTTCAACATTTATCAGTGTTTCACCTATGTTGTTTTACCTAACTCACTCCTTTAATTTTTTCAGAGTACTGCAAAGCAAATATTGGTTTGACAGTTTTTCACTCATAAATAATTTAGTATGCTTCAACATGCTTTAACAGATGAGGGCATACTTTAAAAAATACTACCACAGTAACATTATCATACTTAACAGCATTAAAGACATTTGTTCATATTATTTAATAACTAGACCATATTCAAATTCCCTAATTGTCTTAGAAATGTCTTTCTGTAGTTAGTTTGTTCTAACCAGGATCCCAAAAAAGTCCACACGTTGAATTTGGTTGTAATCTCTCTTAAATATCTAGTGTATAATGGCCTTCCTCCTCCAAAGATTTTATTTGTTTGGGAAATTGGGCTATTTGTCTTGTGAAATATCCCATATCTAGATTTGTTTAATTGTTTCTTTATGTTGTTGTTTAAATGGTTCCTCTATTCTACATATGTTCCTAGTTAGAGCTTGATTAGATTCAGAATCAATGATCTTTTTCAGGAATTTTTTTTTTTTTTTTTTGCGGTACGTGGGCCTCTCACTGTTGCGGCCTCTCCCGTTGTGGAACACAGGCTCCGGACGCGCAGGCTCCGGACGCGCAGGCTCAGTGGCCATGGCCCACGGGCCCAGCCGCTCCGTGGCATGTGGGATCCTCCTGGACCAGGGCACGAAACCGTGTCCCCTGCATCGGCAGGCGGACTCTCAACCACTGCGCCACCAGGGAAGCCCCTTTTTCAGGAATATTTTACAGGCATGCTTGGTACATCCGTATCACATATGCAGGCCAGCACCAAATAGCTGTGGTCACACTTTTAGTGATGCTAAGATTAATCAATGGGTTCATGTGCTGTCAGTTTGGCCCCATCGATTTATAAAGTTTCCCATTAATATTTTACCTAATAGTTTAGTTTCCATTGATGAGCATTGCCTAGGCCACAATTTCATTAACGGGTTATGAAATAGTGATTTCAAATTATATTATTCCATTTTCCACCTAAAATTCTTCTATAATGAAGAAATTTTCCTCGTCAATTATTTGGTTACCATGAATTGTGCTATAATGTTCTCCTGTCTTTCATGGAGTAAAACAAATCAGCTGAGTGGTGTACTAGACACAGAATAGTGGTCTATGTATCAATCTGTGTTAAGATACTACCTCTGGCCAAGAACTTAGGGAGGCTTTACAGAGAAGCTGATGTTTGAGTTGACTTCCTTCCCTTCTTTTTCCTTCCTTCCTTCCTTCCTTCCCCTCCTCCTCCTCCCTCTCTCCCTCTCTCCCTCTCTCTTTCTTTCACCTTCCTTCCTCTCTCCCTTCCTTCCATCTTTCTTCCCTCCTTCTCTCCCTCTCCTTTTCTTTCACTCCATACAATAAAGTTCACAGTTCTAAAGTGTGCACTTTGGCAAATTTTAGTAGTTGCGTGTACATACGTAACTTTCTTCTAAAACAAGATATAGAACATTTACATCATCACAGAAAGTTTTCTGGTGCTTTCCAGTCAATTCTAACTCTCCCTCAAGGAATGACTTTCTGATTTCTATCTCCATGCATCAGTTTTGCCCCTTCTTGGAATTTATATGAATGAATCATATAGTACGGGACTTTCAAATTTTTCTTTTGCTGGTGGAGGTATATCTGGCTACTTTTGCTTAACTTAATGTGTTGGAGAGTCATTCGTGTCATCATGTGTATCAGTAGCTCATTCTTTTCTAGTACTAGGATATACCATATTCTTCAGTTGGTGGACACTTGGCTTCTTTCTAGCTTTTGACTATAATGAATAAGGTTTCTATGAACAGTTGTTTTTGCAAATCTATTCTGTGGACATATGTTTCATTTCTCTTGGATAAAACCTTAGGAGTGACACTTCTAGACACACACATATACAATGAATTGATAATTCACCCTTATTGTGGTATAATTGAAGCATGCCAAACTGCACATATTTAAAATAAATAAGTTGATCAGTTTGAGCATATGTATATACTCTTTTTTTTTTCAATTTTCTGTTATTACAAATAATGCTGAGACAAAACTCAAATCTGTCTATTGTGCATATGTATGACATTCTCTTAAAATGGAATGGGTGGATAGCAAGATATAAGCATCTTCAACTTCACTAGATAATGCTGTACCACTTTACACAGTGGTTGTACCAATTTACATGCCTCCCACCAACAGCAGGTGACTTCCTATCACTCCATGTCTTTTTTTTTTTTTTTTTTTGCTTTATAACAAATTTAATCAGTTATACATATACATATGTTTCCATATCCCCTCCCTTTTGTGTCTCCCTCCCACCCTCCCTATCCCACCCCTCCAGGCGGTCACAAAGCACCGAGCTGATCTCCCTGTGCTATGCGGCTGCTTCCCACTAGCTATCTACCTTACGTTTGGTAGTGTATATATGTCCATGCCGCTCTCTCACTTTGTCACAGCTTACCCTTCCCCCTCCCCATATCCTCAAGTCCATTCTCTAGTAGGTCTGTGTCTTTATTCCTGTCTTACCCCTATGTTCTTCATGACATTTTTTTTCTTAAATTCCATATATATGTGTTAGCATACAGTATTTGTCTTTCTCTTTCTGACTTACTTCACTCTGTATGACAGACTCTAGGTCTATCCACCTCATTACAAATAGCTCGATTTCATTTCTTTTTATGGCTGAGTAATATTCCATTGTATATATGTGCCACATCTTCTTTATCCATTCATCCGATGATGGACACTTAGGTTGTTTCCATCTCCGGGCTATTGTAAATAGGGCTGCTATGAACATTTTGGTACATGTCTCTTTTTGAATTATGGTTTTCTCAGGGTATATGCCCAGTAGTGGGATTGCTGGGTCATATGGTAGTTCTATTTGTAGTTTTTTAAGGAACCTCCATACCGTTCTCCATAGCGGCTGTACCAATTCACATTCCCACCAGCAGTGCAAGAGTGTTCCCTTTTCTCCACACCCTCTCCAGCATTTATTGTTTCTAGATTTTTTGATGATGGCCATTCTGACTGGTGTGAGATGATATCTCATTGTAGTTTTGATTTGCATTTCTCTAATGAGTAAAGATGTTGAGCATCCTTTCATGTATTTGTTGGCAGTCTGTATATCTTCTTTGGAGAAATGTCGGTTTAGGTCTTCTGCCCATTTTTGGATTGGGTTGTTTGTTTTTTTGTTATTGAGCTGCATGAGCTGCTTATAAATTTTGGAGATTAATCCTTTGTCAGTTGCTTCATTTGCAAATATTTTCTCCCATTCTGAGGGTTGTCTTTTGGTCTTGTTTATGGTTTCCTTTGCTGTGCAAAAGCTTTGAAGTTTCATTAGGTCCCATGTGTTTATTTTTGTCTTTATTTCCATTTCTCTAGGAGGTGGGTCAAAAAGGATCTTGCTGTGATTTATGTCATAGAGTGTTCTGCCTATGTTTTCCTCTAAGAGTTTGATAGTGTCTGGCCTTACATTTAGGTCTTTAATCCATTTTGAGCTTATTTTTGTGTATGGTGTTAGGGAGTGATCTAGTCTCATACTTTTACATGTCCCTATCCAGTTTTCCCAGCACCACTTATTGAAGAGACTGTCCTTTCTCCACTGTACATTCCTGCCTCCTTTATCAAAGATAAGGTGACCATATGTCCGTGGGTTTAACTCTGGGCTTTCTATCCTGTTCCATTGATCTATCTTTCTGTTTTTGTGCCAGTACCATACTGTCTTGATTACTGTAGCTTTGTAGTATAGTCTGAAGTCAGGGAGCCTGATTCCTCCAGCTCCATTTTTCGTTCTCAAGATTGCTTTGCCTTTCAGGGTCTTTTGTGTTTCCATACAAATTGTGAAATTTTTTGTTCTAGTTCTGTGAAAAATGCCAGTGGTAGTTTGATAGGGATTGCATTGAATCTGTAGATTGCTTTGGGTAGTAGAGTCATTTTCACAATGTTGATTCTTCCAATCCAAGAACATGGTACATCTCTCCATCTATTTGTATCATCTTTAATTTCTTTCATCAGTGTCTTATAATTTTCTGCATACAGGTCTTTTGTCTCCTTAGGTAGGTTTATTCCTAGATATTTTATTCTTTTTGTTGCAGTGGTAAATGGGAGTGTTTCCTTGATTTCACTTTCAGATTTTTCATCATTAGTATATAGGAATGCCAGAGATTTCTGTGCATTAATTTTGTATCCTGCAACTTGACCAAATTCATTGATTAGCTCTAGTAGTTTTCTGGTAGCATCTTTAGGATTCTCTATGTACAGTATCATGTCATCTGCAAACAGTGACAGCTTTACTTCTTCTTTTCCAATTTGGATTCCTTTTATTTCCTTTTCTTCTCTGATTGCTGTGGCTAAAACTTCCAAAACTAGGTTGAATAAGAGTGGTGAGAGTGGGCAACCTTGTCTTGTTCCTGATCTTAGTGGAAATGGTTTCAGTTTTTCACCATTGAGGACGATGCTGGCTGTGGGTTTGTCATATATGGCCTTTATTATGTTGAGGAAAGTTCCCTCTATGCCTACTTTCTGCAGGGTTTTTATCATAAATGGGTGTTGAATTTTGTCGAAAGCTTTCTCTGCATCTATTGAGATGATCATATGGTTTTTCTCCTTCAATTTGTTAATATGGTATATCACGTTGATTGATTTGCGTATATTGAAGAATCCTTGCATTCCTGGAATAAACCCCACTTGATCATGGTGTATGATCCTTTTAATGTGCTGTTTGATTCTGTTTGCTAGTATTTTGTTGAGGATTTTTGCATCTATGTTCATCAGTGATATTGGCCTGTAGTTTTCTTTCTTTGTGACATCCTTGTCTGGTTTTGGTATCAAGGTGATGGTGGCCTCGTAGAATGAGTTTGGGAGTGTTCCTTCCTCTGATATTGTTTGGAAGAGTTTGAGAAGGATGGGTGTTAGCTCTTCTCTAAATGCTTGATAGAATTCGCCTGTGAAGCCATCTGGTCCTGGGCTTTTGTTTGTTGGAAGATTTTTTATCACAGTTTCAATTTCAGTGCTTGTGATTGGTCTGTTCATATTTTCTATTTCTTCCTGGTTCAGTCTCGGCAGGTTGTGCATTTCTAAAAATTTGTCCATTTCTTCCAGGTTGTCCATTTTATTGGCATAGAGTTGCTTATAGTAATCTCTCATGATCTTTTGGATTTCTGCAGTGTCAGTTGTTACTTCTCCTTTTTCATTTCTAATTCTGTTGATTTGAGTCTTCTCCCTTTTTTTCTTGATGAGTCTGGCTAATGGTTTATCAATTTTGTTTATCTTCTCAAAGAACCAGCTTTTAGTTTTATTGATCTTTGCTATCGTTTCCTTCATTTCTTTTTCATTTATTTCTGATCTGATTTTTATGATTTCTTTCCTTCTGCTAACTTTGGGATGTTTTTGTTCTTCTTTCTCTAATTGCTTTAGGTGTAAGGTTAGGTTGTTTATTCGAGATGTTTCCTGTTTCTTAAGGTGGGATTGTATTGCTATAAACTTCCCTCTTAGAACTGCTTTTGCTGCATCCCATAGGTTTTGGGTCGTCGTGTCTCCATTGTCATGTGTTTCTAGGTATTTTTTAATTTCCTCTTTGATTTCTTCAGTGATCACTTCGTTATTAAGTAGTGTATTGTTTAGCCTCCATGTGTTTGTATTTTTTACAGATCTTTTCCTGTAATTGATATCTAGTCTCATAGCATTGTGGTCGGAAAAGATACTTGATACAATTTCAATTTTCTTAAATTTCCCAAGGCTTGATTTGTGACCCAAGATATGATCTATCCTGGAGAATGTTCCATGAGCACTTGAGAAAAATGTGTATTCTGTTGTTTTTGGATGGAATGTCCTATAAATATCAATTAAGTCCATCTTGTTTAATGTATCATTTAAAGCTTGTGTTTCCTTATTTATTTTCATTTTGGATGATCTGTCCATTGGTGAAAGTGGGGTGTTAAAGTCCCCTACTATGATTGTGTTACTGTCGATTTCTCCTTTTATGGCTGTTAGTATTTGCCTTATGTATTGAGGTGCTCCTGTGTTGGGTGCATAAATATTTACAATTGTTATATCTTCTTCTTGGATCGATCCCTTGATCATTATGTAGTGTCCTTCTTTGTCTCTTCTAGTAGTCTTTATTTTAAAGTCTATTTTGTCTGATATGAGAATTGCTACTCCAGCTTTCTTTTGATTTCCTTTTGCATGGAATATCTTTTTCCATCCCCTTACTTTCAGTCTGTATGTGTCTCTAGGTCTGATGTGGGTCTCTTGTAGACAGCATATATATGGGTCTTGTTTTTTTATCCATTCAGCCAATCTGTATCTTTTGGTGGGAGCATTTAGTCCATTTACATTTAAGGTAATTATCGATATGTATGTTCCTATTCCCATTTTCTTAATTGTTTTGGGTTCGTTATTGTAGGTCTTTTACTTCTGTTGTGTTTCTTGCCTAAAGAAGTTCCTTTAGCATTTGTTGTAAAGCTGGTTTGGTGGTGCTGAACTCTCTCAGCTTTTGCTTGTCTGTAAACGTTTTAATTTCTCCATCAAATCTGAATGAGATCCTTGCTGGGTAGAGTAATCTTGGTTGCAGGTTTTTCTCCTTCATCAATTTAATTATGTCCTGCCACTCCCTTCTGGCTTGTAGAGTTTCTGCTGAGAGATCAGCTGTTATCCTGATGGGGATTCCCTTGTATGTTATTTGTTGTTTTTGCCTTGCTGCTTTTAATAGGATTTCTTTGTGTTTAATTTTTGACAGTTTGATTAATATGTGTCTTGGCGTATTTCTCCTTGGATTTATTCTGTATGGGACTCTCTGTGCCTCCTGGACTTGATTAACTATTTCCTTTCCCATATTAGGGAAGTTTGAAAACTATAGTTGAAAACTATAGTTGAAACTATAATCTCTTCAAATATTTTCTCAGTCCCTTTCTTTTTCTCTTCTTCTTCTGGAACCCCTATAATTCGAATGTTGGTGCGTTTAATGTTGTCCCAGAGGTCTCTGAGACTGTCCTCTGTTCTTTTCATTCTTTTCTCTTTATTTTGCTCTGCAGCAGTTATTTCCACTATTTTATCTTCCACCTCACTTATCCGTTCTTCTGTCTCAGTTATTCTGCTATTGATCCCATCTAGAGTATTTTTTATTTCATGTATTGTGTTTTTAATCGATGCTTGATTCATCTTTAGTTCTTCTAGGTCCTTGTTAACTGTTTCTTGCATTTTGTCTATTCTATTTCCAAGATTTTGGATCTGGGAAATAGAATCTTGGATCATCTTTACCATCATTATTCTGAATTCTTTTTCAGGTAGACTGCCTATTACCTCTTCATTTGTTAGATCTGGTGGGTTTTTATCTTGCTCCTTCTCCTGCTGTGTGTTTTTCTGTCTTCTCATTTTGCTTATGTTACTGTGTTTGGGGTCTCCTTTTTGCAGGCTGCCGGTTCGTAGTTCCCGTTGTTTTTGGTGTCTGTCCCCAGTGGCTAAGGTTGGTTTAGTGGGTTGTGCAGGCTTCCTGGTGGAGGGGACTAGTGCCTGTGTTCTGGTGGATGAGGCTGGATCTTGTCTTTCTGGTGGGCAGGTCCACGTCTGGTGGTGTGTTTTGGGGTGTCTGCGGACTTTTTATGATTTTAG
The DNA here is from genome assembly GCF_964341445.2 of Mesoplodon mirus. NCBI lineage: Eukaryota > Metazoa > Chordata > Mammalia > Artiodactyla > Ziphiidae > Mesoplodon > Mesoplodon mirus. The sequence goes on from NC_138982.1 coordinate 84,253,170, forward strand.
GCCACCTCTCTGCTAATGGGTGGCGTTGTGTTCCTGTCTTGCATAGGGTGTCCAGCACTGTAGCTTGCTGGTCGTTGAGTGAAGCTGGGTGCTGGTGTTGAGATGGAGATCTCTGGAAGATTTTTGCCATTTGATATTATGTGGAGCTGGGAGGTCTCTTGTGGACCAGTGTCCTGAAGTTGGCTCTCCCACCTCAGAGGCACAGCACTGACTCCGGGCTCCTCAATTTGGGATGATGTGTTGTCTATTCATGTATTCCACAGATGCAGGGTACATCAAGTTGATTGTGGAGCTTTAATCCGCTGCTTCTGAGGCTGCTGGGAGAGGTTTCCCTTTCTCTTCTTTGTTCTCACAGCTCCTGGGTCTCAGCTTTGGATTTGGCCCCACCTCTGCGTGTAGGTCGCTGGAGGGCGTCTGTTCTTCGCTCAGACAGGACAGGGTTAAAGGAGCAGCCGCTTCGGGGACTCTTGCTCACTCAGGCCGGGCGGGAGGGAGGGGCACGGAGTGCGGGGCGAGCCTGCAGCGGCAGAGGTCGGCGTGACGTTGCACCAGCCTGAGGCACGCCGTGCGTTCTCCCAGGGAAGCCGCCCCTGGATCCCGGGACCCCGGCAGTGGCGGGCTGCACAGGCTCCCGGAAGTGCGGTGTGGGCAGTGACCTGCGCTCGCACACAGGCTTCTTGGCGGCAGCAGCAGCAGCCCCAGCGTCCCACGCCCGTCACTGGGCTCCGCGCTTTCAGTCGCGACTCGCGCCCGTCTGTGGAGCCCCTTTAAGCAGCGCTCTTAATCCCCTCTCCTCGCGCACCAGGAAACCAAGAGGGAAGAAAAAGTCTCTTGCCTCTTCGGCAGCTCCAGAGTTTTCCCGGACTCCCTCCCGGCTAGCTGTGGCACATTAGCCCCCTTCAGGCTGAGTTCTCGCCGCCAGCCCCAGTCCTCTCTCTGCGCTCTGACCGAAGCCCGAGCCTCAGCTTCCAGCGCTGCGCACCCCGGTGGTCGAGCAGACAAACCTCTCGGGCTGGTGAGTGCCGCTCGGCACCGATCCTCTGTGTGAGGATCTCTCCGCTTTGCCCTACCCAGGTATGTGGGGAGTTTCTTGCCTTTTGGGAGGTCTGGTGTCTTCTGCCAGCATTCAGCAGGTGTTCTGTAGGAGTTGTTCCACGTGTAGCTGTATTTCTGGTGTATCCGTGGGGAGGAAGGTGATCTCCGCGTCTTACTCTTCCGCCATCTTACCCGGAAGTCTGTATATACTCTTGATCAAGATAAATATTCCCATCATTTCCCAAAAGTATCCTGTGTCAATCTGTAATCCATTTATATATAAATACCCCATCACAGGAATCCATGATTTACTTTCTGACACTATAACTTTGTTTACATTTTCTGGATTTCATATAAATGAAATTATACAATATGTGCTGTATTTTTCCTGGCATAATTCTTTCACTCAGCATAATGATTTTGAGGAATAGTCCATGTTGTTGTGTGTTTCAATAATTCTTTCCTTTTTATTGCTGAGTAGTATTCCATTGTGTGGGTATACCACCATTTGCTTGTCTATTCAACTGTTGATGAATATTTGGATTTTCCTAAATGGATTTTGGCTATTACAAATAAAACTGCAATGAATATTTGCATACAAGTCTTTGTGTGGACATTTGCTTTCTTTTCTGTTAGGGAGATAACTAGTTGTCAAATGACTGGACTGAATGGTAGGAATATATTGAATTTTTTAAGAATCTACCAAACTTTATCCAAACATTTCCATAACTTTTCCCAAGGTGATTATAGCATTTCTACCCAAAGTATATGAGTTGCAGTTACTTCACATCCTCACTAGGACTTAAAATGGCCAGATTTTTTTTTGTAGTAGGGGTGGTTTTTAAATTTTAACTTATCTATTGGGTATATAGGGTGTATTTCCTTGTGTTTTTGATTTTGTTTCTCCAGTGGCTAATGATGCTCAGCATCATTACATGTGCTATTGGCCATTCATGTCTTTTCAAATCTTGTATCTATTTTCTTATTGAGTTGTTAGCCTTCTTATAATTAAGTTCAAAAAGTTCTTCATATATTCTGGATTCAAGCTTTTGTCTGATCAGTGTGTGTATATTCTACCAGTCTGTGGCTTGTCTTTTTGTTGAATTAATGGTATCTTTGAAGATCAGAAATTTTTAATGTTGATGAAATTCAATTTGTCTTTTTTTTTTCTTGTATGACTCGTCCTATCATGTTCTAAGAAATCTTACCCCACAATCACAAAGATTTTCTCCTAGTAGTTTTATAGTTTTAGGTTTTACATTTAGAACTGTAGTCCACTTTGAGGTAATTTTTGTGCATGGTGTGAGGTAAGGATAGATGTTCTCATTTTTCCATACAGGTATTCATTTATTGAAAAATCTTTTCATTTCTCATTGAATTTCCTTGGCACCTTTGTCAAAAATCAATTCAAATATGTATTTGTCTATTTCTTGACTCTCTTTTCTGTTCCATTGATCTATGCCTATCTTTTTGCAAATACCCAAACTATCTTTTCTTGTTTTTATTTATTTTATTTTATTTATTTATTTTTGGCTGCATTGGGTCTTCGCTGATGCATGCGGGCTTTCTCTAATGGCGGTGAGTGGGGGCTACTCTTCTTTCTGGTGCGCGGGCTTCTCATTGCGGGGGCTTCTCTTGTTGTGGAGCATGGGCTCTAGGCATGCGGGCTTCAGTAGTTGTGGCATGTGCGCTCAGTAGTTGTGGCTGTGGGCTCTAGAGTGCAGGCTCAGTAGTTGTGGTGCACGGGCTTAGTTGCTCCGTGGCATGTGGGATCTTACCAGACCAGGGCTCGAACCTGTGTCCGCTGCATTGGCAGGCAGATTCTTAACCACTGCACCATCAGGGAAGCCCCCAAACTATCTTGATTGCTATAGTTTTAATGGTAAGCCTTGAAATCAAGTCGAGTAAATATTCTAACTTTGTTCTTCTTTCTTTTAATTCCTTTGCCTATTCTAGATCCTTTGCATTTCTGTACAGAGTTTTAAATCAAATTGTCAATTTCTACTAAAAAAGCCTGCTACAAAATGGTTCCATAAGGACATTATTACTTAGTGATAATGGGTAACCATGCATTAATTTATTCTTTTTTTCATTCAGCATTAATTGTGGGTGTGACATATGCAGAGACTTATGCTGGAAATAAAAATATACATAACCGTATGTTATATATATATACCATCTTTTAAAGGTGGCCCTTCAAACACAGGAGAATAGTATAAAAGATTACACTGTGTCATATGTACTGTGATGAACATATGAAAAGATTGTTGTAGGGCCTGAGACTAGTTCTCTGTCTGGGAATGAGGGAAAGTATTTGACAGAGTGAGTAATTGTTGTGTTCTATGTGTTTAACTTAGGATTTTTGCTGTTTAGATCATTCAATTTCATTATTATATGTCATACATATTGTTTATATGACTGATATAATGATTTTACCTATCCTTACATTAAAAAAATTGTTTTTTTTTAAATTTTATTCTCTTTATTACAGATTTTACATACAATAATTAAATATTTTAAGACAAAAAATAAATTTAATTTAATTTTAAAAATAAAATAAAACCTGCTAGAATTTTGATTGGGATTATGTTGAATCCATTCATCAGCTGGGAATCAATTTGGGAAGAATTTCCATATTAATGTTAATATTGAGTCTGGTCAATTGATTTTTGAGAAGGGCACTATATTAATTAAATGAGAGAAAGTATTTTAACCAATGATTCTGGAATAACTGGATGCTCACAATGGGGGAAAAATGACCTCTATGTCTACCTCATTCCATGCCCCAAAATTAATCTGAAATGATCATACATTTAAACATGAAGCCTATAACCATAAAGATCTTGAAGAAAGTATGAGAATTTTGTTTTTACCTTATAGAAGTCAAAGATTTCTTAGAACCCAAAATGTAGAAGCCATAATGGGGAATAAAAATCCTGTTAATTTTGAGATCATCAAAATTAAAAACATCTGCTCATCAAAAGACATCATTAAGAAAATGAATAGGCAAGCCACAGCCTGGAAGAAAATATTCAAAATGCATTTCTCACAAATAAATTGTATCAAGAATATAGAAAACACTCCTAAAAATCAATAATAAAAAGACAAACAATCTAATTATAAACGAGCAAAAGTATTGAACAGACAGTTTACAAAGGAAGATATATGAATGACCAGTAAGCATGTTAATAGGTGCTTACCATCGTTAGTCATCTTGGAAATGCAAATTGAAAACTCAATGAAGAATGCAAATTGAAACTCCAATGAGATACCATTTCACACCTGCTGGAATAGCTAAAATTAAAGAAAAATAAGACAATATAAGATGATCTTGAGTATGTGGAGTAACTTTAATTTCATACGTGCTGGAATTATGTAAAATGGCACAAGCATTTTTTGAAAACTATTTGGCTGTTTCTTAGAAAGTAAAATATACCTCTATCTTAGAGTGTAACTGTAATTCTTATTTCTGTCTCCTATTGGTAAGAGAGGCATCCCAGGGCCTTGATGTTGTTTAGAGCCACAGATAAACCTGGTTATATCTTTTGTGACCAGGGGCTGATTAATGTACCTCTTCACACAATTCAGGGGCCTTTGTTAAGACTGGGGAGTGGGGGACATTAGTATCTACCTGGGAGAACAATGCCAAAATATGCTCAGTTTCTACCTCATTGAGCCTCTGGGAGCGTAGAAGTTTCTTAACCCGTGATATAGACTGACTCCCAGGTCATTTTTAGCTGTAGTTTGGGATGACTGTTGTTCTTTCTTTATTTACCACTTTTGCTATTAGTGTTTGGACTAACCAGATGACTGATGTAGACAGCATAAAGCCTGAAGAAAGTTGAAGAAGGCGAGAATGACCAAAGTAAGGAATATAAGGAGTAAAAGAGGGAGCGGACGAAGTTAGCCTGGTAGGCAAGGATTCATGCATTCTAGTACTATATTTAAGGAAGAAAACAAAAGAAAAAAGGGGGAAAAAAAGCTAAGCTTAATTAGTTCTTGGCCTAATTTATTCTAAGATTGTGATCTGTTGAGTTGAGTACAGGGCATTTTCCTGTAGAATTTCCATATCTCCAATGTGCCACATACTCTTTTTTTTTAAATCATGATTTCCACTGGTCCCTGTTAAGCTTCATTTTGTTGATTTCTGATTACTCCTCCAATTTAACAATGTCATTTTGAATTCAAATACCATCCTCCAGAGTACTGCCCTCCCTGAACTATCCCGGGTTTCATTTGCAAGTTTGGGAATAAACTCTATTACCATTTCATGGTTGGAAATATTAAATATGCAGTTTGAAATGCATAATAAAATTCCCTAAACTATTTCAAGGCTTCACACACATTAAGAATGATCAAACCCATAGTGTCCTCATGATTTAAGGTTTAGAATTTTCATTTTGTGCTAAAACATCAGACTCTGCTATGGTATAAATTGTTATTTACACACAGCTAGAAGGAGTTCTGATGACCAGACCAAAAGCAAAAACTCAGTGTCATTCCAGTGTGAAGCCAGCAGTTGGGAGCCAGAACCACTTGATAATTAGGGAATATATGTAGAGCTGTACCTCCAAACCTAACTGATGCAGAGATGTTTGTTAAATAACAGATCAAAACTGCCAAGCTCATATTTTACTTTATTGCAACATGTAAACAGTTTTTACGAATTACACTCTATTTGAAAATATGTGAAACATTTTAATTTACATCTGATGTTTAAAATATTTTCTCAATGAGGAACAGGTGTCCATCGTACTTAAGCTAACAGCTTCGTTTGTTGACTCTGACAACAGTTTTAAATGAAAGGGGAGATTGTCTCATTCACCTCAGATTTTATAATAACATGTTGAGAGTCTTCTCCCAGTCTCGCTTGCTTCATCTGCTAAGACACATGATGCTTTCCCTCTCTCCCTTCCAGTGTAATTTGCAGCTTTTCCCAGGGCTGCACATTGTCATCACGAGGCTCCAGTGTCTCCTGGTGGAAGAGCGAGTCATGATACCAGGATTCCTGGTTGTTATTTCCAGTTGGCCGAAAACTGAATGTATAACTTGCTGTAGTTGAAATCTCTGAATGCCTTTTTAAAAATCGTTGTGCTAAACATTTTCTAAATTCTCTTTTACTCATGAAATATGTTCCTTGATTCATAATCATTATCATCCTGCTTTTGAAAAATGCAATGATTATTCCTCAATATACAAAATAATACCAGAATATTACTCAATGACAATAAAGAAGGTACATATGTACACTCCTTATAATAATAAGAATAATGATAGCAGCTAACATTTATTGAATGTTATGTGCCAGGCAGTGCTTTGAGTGACGAACATATTCATGTAACCTTCAGAGTAAACCTGGTTGACAGAAGAGTAAACTGAGCAGAGAGAGGTTAAATATCTTTCTGAGCAAGTAGGTGACAGAACTGAGGTGACAGGTGGCTGAACCTCACTGTCTGAATCTGGAGTTCATGGACTTGACCACTTCATACCCTGCCTTCCAATGTTATGGGCTAAGTTGGAGAAGGCATTTTCTGGTATCTTAAAATTGAGAGAACAAGGAGCTTAAATTAAGCAAAAATCTTTAACATCACTTCAGTCTAAAAGTGTAGGCACCACATCAGCCTTTGTGAAGAAAGGAGGGTGGATTAGAGGACAGACAGACTGGAAGTGCCCAGGGAGGGCTATTCATACCCATTTTCTTATGAGACATACAATTATCATGTGGCAAATGGGATTTCATATTTTAGGGATACTATTATTATTCAATACATTTGTAAAATACTTTGAAATTTGGATTTCATGATTCCAGTAAGTTAAGTCTGGATTTTGTAAACATCTGTATAATCTTTTAGCTATAGTTGAAAAGGGAATAAAATTAGAGAAAGTGAAAGAAAAGTACATGCTCCTTACCAAAAGATAACATTTGTTCTTCTATTATTTTTGCTAAATATCATTTGAATTACCTTACGATATTCCATTAAACAAATATACCAAAAGTAAGCAATTCTTTTTCAAGAGGACATTTAAGTTCTTCTAATTTTTCACCACTAAAAGTCATGGGGATAATGAACATCTTTATATATGGATCTTAATCAGTGGATACTTTGGTTGGATTCCTAAGAAAGGATTTACTTCATCAAAGTTGGTAACACTTTTTCTGGCTCTTAATACATTTTGTAGGATGCACTTTATGAGCACTTTTTTTTTTTTTTTTTTTTTTCCTGCTGGAAATGGGATAGTGGCAATGAGTCTAGTAAAAGCATCAGGCTAGGTTCAGGGGTCCTGTGATGCCTTTTAGATGTTACTTAGCATAAGAAAGTTATCTCCCACTGTCTCTCCGGAGTGAGATTCAATGACCAGACTCCTCTTGCTCTTGCCAGGAAAGATTACCTGGGGAAATCCAATACAAAACTTTAAACAAACATCTGAGAAACCTATTATTCCTGACTAACCACTGACATTGTGACTTCTCATAGATTGTTGGATACAGTAATTACTTACACTCTTTCTTCAGGCATCCACTTGAAATTTGACCAAGAATTTCACAGCTTCTGGGTAAATGTAGAACGTAATTTGTGTCTATGCTGCCCAAAATTCTTTTTGACCATTATAAGGAGCTTCAGCTATGGAAAATATCACATATGATGTTAGCATTTACAATGAGATAAAGTTATACTGACTATATTTTATAGGTTAGAAATGAAATAATGAATTAGGTTCATGCTAATGTCATTTAAAAATATTTTATTATAAAGACAATAGATTTTCAAAGTGTTTTACAAATGTAATAATAATACAGTGTCCGTTAAAAGCTTGATTGCTTTGTATTCCTCCTTTTGCAAGTATGTGGAACTGAGCTTTCCGTGACGAAGCCCTTGCCCTAAGTGCACCAAGTTCTGTCACACCTCAGCATTTGGTTTCTGTGGCTGATTTTCAAACCTACTTATTTGCCTCAGAATCTTCTCCATTTCATTACTATATGTGACTAGCTAAATTATATTTTATGTCCAAAGGGGAATACAATGTTCTGTGAACCTAAGAAACCCTTTTAAAGGGGAAGATAGCTTTGTTTTTTTAAGTCGGCTTTATGTTATTGCAAAGCAGGATGTTAATCTTGCCTCCACAGTCAAAACAACTCCTCCTTTTCCAAATTTAAATGCAGCACTAATATAAAAATGAGTTTAGAGACTAGAGAAAAGGTACATTATTAGATATAAGCTTGAACTTTCAGATTTATAAAATCACCTAGGTTCTATGGAACTTGAAAATAAAAATATATGAAAAATTTAGATTGAAGAATATTGGCATAATTATATTTGCAAACGAGACCTATTGGTTGTTTTAAATAGGGAAGGATGCCTCAATTACTAACACCTTAAAAGTGTATATAGGAAGTGTTATGGACTGAATGTTTGTGTCATACCAGAATTCACATGCTGAAGCCCTAACCCCAGTGTGGCTGTATTTGGAGATGGTGCCTCTAAGGAACTTATTAAGGATAAATGAGGTCATAAGCTTGGACCCTGATCCGATAGGATTAGTGTCCTTATAAGAAGAGACACCAGAGAGCTTGTTCTCTCTCTCCCTTTCTCTGCATACACACACCTGGAAAAGGCCATATGAGGACAAAGCAAGAAGATGGCCATCTACAAGCAAAGAAGAGAGTTCTTATGACAAATTGAATTGGCTGGCACCTTGATCATGAACTTCTAGCCTCCAGAACTGTGAGGAAATAAATGTCTTGGTTTAAGCCACCAAGTCTGTGGCATTTTATTATGGTAACACAAACAGACTAATACAGGGGGTTCCAAAACAGAGGGAAGAGTCTGTGGGTTGGGTTAGAATTGTGGGGTACTTAAAGTAGGCGAGTTATGTTCTATTAACACTTCCTGGTATCCTGTATATGGTTTATAGTTTTGTGTTATTTTATAATTATCTTAAGAGCACCTTATTTTTTTCTTCCTGAGTAGTCCATGGGAATAAAAGGAAAGAAATTAACATTTATTAGACACTTAACTTGTGCCAGGCACCATTTCTCATGTATTTTCTCATTTAATCCTTAGAAACATCTTGTAACAAGTATTATTATGCCAATAATTATAGTTAAATAGATGAAATAACTTTTCCCTGCTATCACTTAACTAGTTAATAGGCAGATTTGGGATTCAAACCCATAATTTTTTTTCTACAAAACCATAATCATTTTTTAAATATTCTTTTCCATTATATTTTATTATAAGATACTGAATATAGTTTCCTGTGCTATACAGTTCGACCTTGTTTATCTGTTTTACATATAGTTGTGTGTATATGTTAAGCCTAAACTCCTAATTTATCCCTCCCCCTTTCCCCTTTGGTAACTATAAGTTTGTTTTCTATGTCTGCAATTCTGTTTCTGTTTTGTGAATAAGTTCATTTTTATCTTATTTTAGATTCCACATGTAAGTGATACCATATTATATGTGTCTTTCTGACTTACTTCATTTAGTATGATAATCACTAGGTCCATCCATGTTACTGCAAATGGCATTATTTCATTCTTTTTTATGGCTGAGTAGTATTCCATTGTGTGTGTATGTGTGTGTGTGTGTGTGTTTGTGTGTGTGTGTGTGTGTGTGTATACCACATCTATAGTCTTTCCATTACTTAATATTCAGGATCCAGTCAGAAAATGGAAACCACTCTGGTATTTCAAATGGAAGGGAATTGATTGTACTGGGAGTAAAAGAACGAAAGGCCAAAAATAAGATGATGAAGCAGCCCAGAGAGTACCACAAGCAAGACATGGCTACTACTACCCTTGAACTGGAGAATCTAAGAGAGTAGGTAGTATTACCAGAGCCCAGAAGTATCCTGGTGAACACTCCTTGACTGCTCTATGGCATACGGTACCATGGAGGAGAAGTTGTCTAACAAGAGCCGGAGCTGCTGCCCTGGGCTCTATCCAAGCAGAGAGAGGAAAAAAAATCTCTCTGGGTTTTCTCCTCTTCCCACTCTTCAGTCTTACACCAGTGCCTGTCATTAGCCAAACCTCCAGGAAACCAGAAAGCAAAGGCTCGGGAAATGTGGAACAAGACATAGAAGCAACAAGTAATAGGTCTGAGAGCAAATAAGCAAATGACTTAGGTCTGGATGTCCACGTTGCCATCTAAGTGACAGAGAGTTTCAGATCATGTAACTATTTTGCATTCCTCTCAAATCCCAGGAAAGTGTTATGTTCACATTCATGTTTTTACACCTGAAAGGGCCCCACTACTTGTGTAGACTTTCATTTTACACATTGCAAACCCGTGGCTTAAAAAGATAAATTTATTTAGTAAAAGTCAATAGCAGGTAAATAGCAGAGCCAGAACCAAATCCAGGAATTCTGAAACCAAGTACAGTTTCTTTCCATTTCACCTTGAAATGCTCAATAAGCACTTGTCAAATTGAATTTAACTGAACTGATTCAGCCAAGGTGATTATGGTGAAAGGGAAATTGCTTGCAAGCTTCCCAAAGCACAGCAGTATGTTGTCATATTAGTACCACAAAGATACTGTACAGATAAAGAAAATTCCTGATCAAACCATCATAGTAAACCTTTCTTGTGAATTACTGCTCATCTTTTTGTTATTTTTTTCTATATATACTTTTAATTTTGCCTTGCAGTCAGTGGAAACACAGAACAATTTTAAAATTTATTTTGGATGACTGCCTGGTTTGCTTAAACATATCTACACTAAAGCTGATGGCTATCAAAAATATTAATATAAAATGGGGGCCACTCCATAAGCCAACCACATGTCAGCAACATTTAATTTTTATTCTTGTTTTTTTCTTAAATGAATATGATTTGAGCATTTTCCTTGTCTGATCACATCTGAAACTAATCTCTCCTTCTCCCCAGTTTCCCATAACTTAGGGGTAGTAACTGAAGAAAATTCCTTTCACTCCCCCAAAATATATGCTTATTTCACTTCATAAAAATTCATAGTAATTTCTTCTCAGCATTCTTTTTGTATTTCTCAGTAAATTCACAAGAGAGAGGAGGTTATATTTCTGTTTTCACAAAACTTGCCCTGGCCAAGGAAAAGAAAGATGAAAGTTTATTTTGTACCCTTTATGTTCTCCTAGCCCACCAGACAGACCACAATTTCCCAAATCATAACACATTAGTTATCTTAGCTATGGAACTCAAAGTTTTTATGTGGACTAAAATGGGTATATTAAAATAAGCCCTGATCCAAAACTGACTTTCACCCTCCTCCTACACCTCTTCATCCTCCTCCTTCTCTTTCTTCTCTCTCCCTCTCTCCCTTTCCCTCCCTTCCTCTCTCCCTGACCCTCTCCCTCTCTCTCTCTCCCCTGTTCTCTTCCCCCTGAGAGAGCACCCATATATTACTATGAATTCTGCGCTCAAATTACAGTTCAGAGTGTAGATAATCCTGAAAAACAGTCATGCCAGGTTCATTACATGACTCTACTGTAGGTTGCCAGTGTCTTCTACCTTCCTCCAGACTCTCCTCTACCCCATGAGCTGTTTTTTTCATTCCTTTTGGTGATACAGCCTCACCCCAGTTGTCATTCACAGAGAGCTAGTAGCTCTTTCTATTGTTCATGGATTTAGGGGTAACTCTCTCCCCACTGACTCTCCACCATCATATATATACACCCAATTCTCCAACCCTTTCTCATAGTGAATAGGGGCTTCCATCCATTTATGTGCAGAGACAGAAATATTCGACTAGAGGGAATGAGTCTATTGTTCTCCGTTGCACATGCCAGGAATCACCAGTCACAGCGTGGTCTATGTGAACTGCACCCCCTTGGAGTTGTGCAGTACACAGACATTTACATAGACTCCCAGAAGTTGTGCAAAAGGACATCTTTGCAACGGTATAAACAATATGACCTCAGGCAATTAAATGGGATATAGACAAAAATCAGTAAAGCTTTGTTAAGATTGTAAGACAGTTCTGACCGTGATCCCTCAGTCTATATACCTATGTCTAACTTCCAAGTCCCTCTTGCCAAGCATCTGGAAAGTCTACATTTTCTCATGGCATCCAACTTCTCTGTCTTGTTTCATTCAAGGGCTATATCCCCTTGCAGCCAGTCCTAAGCTTCTTCTAGGTTCCTCATCATTCTCTAACAGTCCTCTACCTTGTACTGGGCGATCTGCGTTCACCTACCATCCATTATTCCCACCACAGAGACCTATATGTTATGTCCAGAAAGAGACAAAGTTCTCTCTTGTTTATTAATAGTTAATAACTATTAATAGTTTAGCTAACTATTAACCTTTGCTCATATAAATAATTACATGACAGCAAACTGATTACCCCCAATATATATATACATAAGAAAATCAGACACTAGCATTCACCAAAGCTTATTTTTCATGAGAGTCTGTGGGAACAGTTTTCATTAATCAGACTTACAAGGTGTCTATCCTTTAAATTATTAATAGAGACCTTAGAATGCATTAGTAAGGTCCCACAAGCTCCTGCTTGTGCTGAAAACAATCATAATTATTCTCTTTGTAGAAAAAAAAGAAGGAAAGAAATAACTAGCATTCATCTTTGCTGTGGTTCATTCAGAACTATTCACAGTGCTAGGCAATATCCTGCCCTATCACTATGCCTTTTCCAAAAGATCATATATTCAGACTAAAGGAGCTACCCTGGCCTACAACAATTTAAAAGAGGTTCTAGGTCCAGAGTGGTTAACAATAATCCATACTCACCTGGCTAGTTAATCACAGAATGAGGTATTGAGCTAAGAGATTCTGAATATCCATGACATTGTATTATTTAACTTCTCAAAATATAGGTAAACTAAGAAATGTCCCTTTTATTTTCTCAACCTGAAAAAAGTCTAAACAGAGACCTATGTTAAAATAATAACACATTTCTCTTCTGTTTTGGAGGCATCATCAACTGGCACTTTTTATTTGGACCATGGATCAACCTGTAGAATCAGAAACAGGTCTGCTTAGTAAGCCTTCTCACCATTGCTGCAATCTCCCTGATAATAATAATTTATTAAAGTGTCCTACCAGCAATATAACTTCTTCAGTTCTGCAGAAACCGTGATAACTCTGATAGACCTTTGAAACTTATGAGCAACACCTGGAGAATTCTGTATGAATCCCATATGTGTCAGGGTTTATCCTATAAAATGTTTATTTTCTGGTTGGACACTAATGCTAGCTTGTATATGCTCTCCTTTTCTTCCATCATCTTCATGAGAAATTTTTGTTGTTGTTATTGTCATTGTTTTAAAGGGAATGGGGAGTGGTAGACATTTATAATGAAGTGGTTTCTTTTTTTAATACTTCAGCATAGAGCAACTAACATAGACTGCAGTTAAGAGGCTGGGTATTCAGCTAGGTTCACTTGCTGACCATGCAACTTGCTTGTTAAGGAGTTTATGTCACAAATTTGTACCTCAGTAATATTAAAACATTTTATACATTAGAGAAGTTTTTAAATTTTTTATTATTTATTGAAGTATAGTTGATTTACAGAGTTGTATTAGTTTCTAGTATACAGCAAAGTGACTCAGTTATATATGTATATATAATATATATATTTTATGTATATATACACATTCTTTTTCATATTCTTTCCCATTATCATTTATTATAGGCTATTGAATATAGTTCCCTGTGCTATACAGTAGGACCTTGTTGTTCATCTGTTTTATATATAGTAGTTTATATCTGCTAATCTCAAACTCCTAATTTATCCCTCCCCCACCTCCTTTCCCCTTTGGTAACCACGAGTTTGTTTTCTATATACATCAGAGAATTTTATGTTGATTTGTGAATTGCCAAAGCTGCAGATGTTGAATTCATAAATATTGAGGTAGCAAACATATCTGGCACTCACCTGAAATGACCATATCTAGTCTTTTTTTCCCGTTACCTTCCTTAGTGTCTCCAGGAAGAAATTCTTAACTCCAGGCCCATGTTCCCATCATGCCATTTAAGACCTAAAGCAGCAGGAGGGAAATTCTCCCTTCCTAGCCTCAGCTTTTCTGCTTGGTTCTGGGGTCCTTTAAAAAAAAAAAAAACAGGAAGGAAAAAAGAAAAAAGAAACCTATCGTGGGGAAGCCTGAAGCTGCAACACAAATAATGATTATTCCTGTCAAGGTTTAGCTGTGGTTGCTAAGTTACTGGCCCGTTCTGAAAAACCTTGAACTATGGGACACATTAGGAGCTCATTAAGTCCCGGTGACTTGCGGTAAATGTACAATTTGTCTCTGCGCTAAACACACTTCAAACGTAAATCCCATATGGCTTAAAAAAATGTGTGACCTTTCTCTTTCTTGTTTCATTTCTCCTCCCTCACCCCCAACATTTCGTAGTCTGGTGTTATTACAAAAGCAGCATTATTGGAAAAATAAACAGAAACATTTTGCAATGGATGGGAACAAGATATATTAGCTTAAAGCCTTTGGCATTTAATGAAGGTATTCACAGAGGGAACCTCATGAATGGTGGAGGAAATCTAAAAGAAGATTCTGTAATAGTTTTTTTACAGTGCAAGCTGCAGGGCCATCAGCCTACTTTTGGAGTGTACCTACAGTGTGTGTAAACCAGGCTGTAAAACCTCTTGGGATCGTGAAGCCCTTGACTGTTTTATCTTATACTTGTATCCATTTTCTTTTTATCCCACTAACATTGTTTGTCCAATTCATAGATCTTGGAGTTAACCTAGAGACTTGTATTTGCAATTCAAAATTATGATACATGAGGACTATCACATTCTTTGCAGCCCAAACTCGATTATAGTTTCAGTTTACTAATCCATTTCCATGGGTGGTTGGGCTTCCATTGTTTCCCTTCAGTTACTGCAGCCATATTTCCACTCACACTATTAGTGTCCTTTGCTGCAGGTTTCAACTTTCTAAAGTTTTGACATGATAGTGTTAGAACAAACTGATGGAGGGAGTGCAGTTGGGGGGAAAGGGGTGAGAGAGAATAGGGTGAGCAGCGGTGGGTGCCCGGAGAGAGGGC
This sequence comes from Mesoplodon mirus, assembly GCF_964341445.2. NCBI lineage: Eukaryota > Metazoa > Chordata > Mammalia > Artiodactyla > Ziphiidae > Mesoplodon > Mesoplodon mirus. The sequence continues at coordinate 84,268,208 of NC_138982.1, forward strand.
GGAAGGAGGAAGAAAAGAGGAGGCCCTAGAAGATATCCTGGGGCAGGTCTCTAGCTATTGCAAAGCTGGCAACTGGCAAAGACGGGGAGTAGCTATTGTGGATTTTCCTGTGAATATGCAAACAATTCAAATAAGGTTTTACTAGCATTTGGGAAGTAGACACTAGAGAATCAGTCGCATTTCCTTGTCAAGTTCATAAATCTACCTTAATTTTTAGCTGTGCTGGTCTGAGATAAAGGATACTACTTGGCTCTGAGAGAACTTCCGAAGATGCTTAGATCTGAACTGCTTCAAAAAAGAAAATCTTTTCTGTTCTTGTGCCAGTAATCAGTGGGAAATCAAATGACATTAAAAAGAACCTAAATTGGCGCTTCCCTGGTAGCGCAGTGGTTGAGAGTCCGCCTGCCGATGCAGGGGACGCGGGTTCGTGCCCTGGTCCGGGAATATCCCACATGCTGTGGAGTGGCTGGGCCCGTGAGCCATGGCCACTGAGCCTGAGCGTCTGGAGCCTGTGCTCCGCAATGGGTGAGGCCACAACAGTGAGAGGCCTGTGTACCGCAAAAGAACGTAAATCAAAAATAATGCTCCAGATGAAACTTTTTTCTCATTTCTTATGTGTGTCTGTGTGTAAATATATATATATATATATATATATGTATATATATATATATATATACATATACATCTTTTCCTTTCTTTATAAAGGTATCTTTCTAAGATACTGCCACACATAGCCGTTGAAATCACATTGCTCTTCTCTTCTTGGCTCCAATACAACAGTCTGGATTTTCTCAAAGACTCTGTACTATTCTCTTCAGATAGTCACATTCCAAAGTAACTCTCCCATTGCCCTACAGTTCTATGAAAACCATACCTTCATCTGTGACATATTCTTATATTAAACAGAGTTGCCAATGAAACAATCTCCACGTCATCCCCATTTCTCTTAGTGAGGAAAATAAAACAAAACAAAAAAGAACACCTACTTTGGAAGGTAAAAGATACCTGTACCATCAAGAACAGACCCTAATTCCTTTCTGAGTTTTCCCAGCTATGTCTGTTATTACAACATAATATTTTCATAAGTTGTGTTTTTTTGTTTGTTTTAGAAATTATTCAGTGATGTAGCAGACTGGGATAATATATTATATTTGTCTGCCCAGCACACGGTATATTCCGTTAATAGATACCATTGCCTAGCAACAGGTGTAGACATGCAACTTAGGTTTAGCCATCAGTGACTACTATTCAAGTAGGAAGAGTCAGATTTCTTTCCGGACTTGATGGACGAAAGTTAAGAGAAGAAATTTCTCTTTCTACTAGGTGTGCTAATTTGGGAAGATGTGAAGCTGTTGCCGATAGTTACCATCTTGGAGAAAGCCTTTTACTATAGCATAAAGCCCAACAGAAACAAGCAGTAATAAAAGACAGGCAGTGTGACTCTTGACAGCACAGCATCAGGATTCTGGTACTTGAAGCCCTGATTCTACCAGTTTTCTCTGTCTTGCTTCATCAGTTTCTCCCTTCTACCTTCCCAGCAGTATAGACATAATTTAATAAAGTTCTTCTTAAAACCAAGGCAAAAAGACTTTAATTTTATAGCACCTTCAACCACTAGCCCATTTCCCTACAAACTTTTTGGAAGAATAGCCTGTGGCCACTGATTCCAATTCTACCCATCCCCTTTCTTCATATTAAGTTTCAATAGTGTTATGTTAGGTTCATTCAGGAGACTGTATATAACACATTTTATATTATGAAGCAGAATAACCCAATTTAAGAATTATAACACTACCAATTCTGTTTTATATGCCTCTGTGTTCCTTTAGTTCCCTTTTCATTATTTTCCCTAGGGAAAAGTTTACCACTGTCTTAAATTTTGTGTATATCTTTCCTTTTTAATTATTTCCAGCTTTATCCATATAGTTTTCATAAACAACATAGTATCTCCCTTGAACGATCCCAGTCAGGTTTTTTTGTCTGCTTCTTCAAGGACACTGCCCTTGGGCTGGTCACCAGTTATCTCCACATTGTCAAGTCCAAGAAAAGACCCTCTGTCACCATTATTTTGACGTATCAAGAGCACTTGACATGCTCCATTATTGACTGTCTTTTGATGATCTTTCTTGGTCTTTGGGAACCACTCTGTGTTGGTTTCCTACTTACCTCATTGAGTGATCCTTCTCAATCTCTTTCCTGGATGCTCCCCACTTTTTAACCTTACTAATTAACTACTGGGGAGTCTAGGGCTCAGACATTTTTCTCTTATTTGTCTATTCTCATTTCCTGGGTGATCTCATCTAGGCCATAGCTATAAAGCCTATGACTTCAAAATATTGATCTTCAGTTGTAAACTCTTCCCTGAATTCTAGGTTTGTTTATTCAACTGACAACTCAGTCTCACTTGGATGTTCAGTAGTAGCATATCAAGCTTAGTATGTGTAAAACCAAGCTCTTTATCCCCTCATTCTCCCTCAGTCTTTCCATTTCAATAAATGGCAACTTCATTCTTTCAGTTGCTCCATCCAAAACTTCTGAATCAAACTTGACTCCTCTCTTTCATTCACATTCATACCAACATTCTAACCATCAAAAAATATTATTTTTTCCTGCCTCAAAATATATCTAGAATCCAACCTCTTTCTACCACTCTTTTGTTACCATTCTGGTGCACATAACCATCTTACCTTCTGTATTAGAGTTCTCCACAGAAACAGAACCAACAGAAAGAAGATATAGGTATAGATATAAGAAGTGTCAAAAATTCAAATGAATAAAATTGAAGATCTAATTGGCTTTATTAAGCAATTCATGAAACAGGCGACATCCCATCTAGTTACTAGAAGGGCATTCTGAGTGGTTGTACAAAATGAAAGGTTTTTATAGGAAGAAGGATGGGGCAAGGGAGCTGTTTGCAAAAGAAAAGAAAGAATTATTTGGGGCCAGGGCTTCTTTTGAGGGTGAAGGGAATGGCAATGGTTTTATAATGCACATTGCCTCTTCTTCCTCTGGGGGATGGGGAGAACCCATGTGACAGATTACTTCATTGGTACTGACCAGAAATATTCTAAACTAGTTGATTAAGATTACATTTCTGGGGAAGGTTGAAACTGCAGTTAAGTTAGGTATTAAATCTAGGTTTGGTATAATGGGCTTTAGCACAAGTGGTTTTTCTGGACCTGTGGTTTTTCTCTTTAACAATTTTCCCCTTTTGATGAGACTCTCAGCCTAACTGAGGGATGTGATAATATTTTAAGGCATTAACATCACTCTCAGCTACTGCCCTGCAGCTTTGTTGATCTTTGGTGTGGTAAAACCCATGTGACATTCACAGGCCATGATTTCAGGTTCACAATTTTTAAGTTGGTCATTCTCTTCATTTTTTTCATGACACTTCAGTCTGAGGGACATCATCTGCTTGGAAGTTATTAGCTGGAAACTTGGATTTAAAGCTTTTGAGAGAATGTACGGGATATTATACTAATCTATAGGATTATAAATCTAAGGAGGTTATTATGATAGCTATAAGCAGAGTAATTTCCAATGTTTGGAGTGCACTTTGGAGTCATGGTTCCCGAGACCCAAATCAAAGAAAGATCCCCTTAAAGAAGTCACCTTTTTAAGCCAAGTGACTTGCTCAATGATCTTATATAACTTGAGTTTCCACTTTCCCAGAAGTGTCAATCTAAGTGTAGCAGGTGTTGGTGGCCACAACACAGACATTTCCTTGCTCAGCTCGAAGATGATCAAGAGCTATTCTGTTGTCAAAAACAACTTTGGCCAGAGAGTCTAAGCCTTTTTTTCTTGGAAAGCTAGTGTCTTAGCGATGGAATCTGTAGTGTTTCCAAGAGTTAAGGAAAGCTTCCTGATCATAGCCTCATTTACATTTACCCCTAACCAGGGTAATAGGACTCTGCCAAAGGAAGTGAACCCTGAATTATGAAAAGCCTCCTGGTAGGTTCTTTCTAGAACAGTTAGGTGCACAGTTAGATAACCTAAGAGGCTTTGTCCAGTTATGTGCCAGTCACCTAGGCATTTATAGTCCCAATGAGAAAGATAATCACTACAGATAAATTTCATCACGGATAAATTTCATCATGGCACAAACTACTCCCACTAAGGTGGTGCTGTTAATAGATTCTTTCTCAAGAGTTACTGAATTTGCTTATTCAAGCCAGGGGTCAGTCTGGTTTTTAGCACATGTGAGAAGAGAATCTCCTATCCTGAAATAAAGAGTCATCCTCAGTGCCTTGGAAAAATGAGTGCTGCTGGTGAGAATGCAGTGAGGGCAAATATGATCTAGATAATTATGCATTGATTGAAATCTTTGATAACAAATCCAGCATTCTAAAAGATTTACCCCTCTTAGAAGTGCCTTAGGAAATACAGATGGTAGCATTAGCTTTCTAGGCCAATGTCAGAGTAAAAGAAAGAATGAAAAGAATAAAGGATTTCATGTTTAGCTAAAGTAGGAGATAAATGTCTTGGATGGAGATACTCTACATCAATGTCAGCTACTTCTTTTCCTCATCAGTTTGATTTGGAGGTTTCCAGTGTTTGTGCAAGACCAGGTATCAGGTGGAGCCTTTTTCAGCTGTGAGATATACACCAAGTCCCTGAAGTTTGACTGCCATCCGGGTACTGAGAAGGACCTGGTACAGCTCCTTTTAAGGAGATTTAATCAGTTTCTGTTCTTAGTGATTCCACATCAGAAGGGTGGGAAAAAATTGGAAATGTTAGTTTCATGAATTATAGCCAGATGTTTGAGGAAACTAGAAGAATTCAGGATCCAGTTCAATTTGCAGGTATATAACAGAACCACAGAGACAACAGGACTAGAATCTAACATCTACAAAGGTGTAAACATAATTTTATCCTCTACAATTATCTCCATTTTTTAACCAAAGATAATTATAGTAAAAATAATTTGTTTGTATAAAAACTTGCCACTATCATTTATATAGATACAGCAAGAAAAGTGATTGATAATTTAAGTCCTTTTTAAGACTGCTTTGTGGGCACATTTTATAAAGAGTTTCAGACTTTACCTGGAATATCATTTCAGTCAAAGTCTTAGTAATATAGCCAATGTTTCCAATTGTGTCCTGTTATAAGCAGCACGAAAATAAGAATACTCACCGACAGTTTCTGAATTCTAGAGGGCCAGGTACAGAGAAAAATTAAATGTTTTATGTTTGTTCACTAACGTGTATCTTACCAAGTTGTAGGTAGCTTAAGAGAAAAGGTTGTTTCAAATCTGGGGAAAAAATTAAAGAACCAGCAATATTTTAAACACAAATTCATGAAAATTATAATCATTCTCACCAGTTCATTCATTCCCATGTTATTGTTTTGTTCTGCTCGAATCCAGATTTTCCTTTAGTTCTCTTCACTAATTGAGGGTGATAGAGACAGTTATAATTCCAAGAAGTGTGCAAGGTTTTTGTTAAGGCTCATGAGATTTGCCCAGTGAAGTGGGCGCTTCAATCACTAGAGATTATGAAAGATATACCCCAGGTGGGAAACACATTTTTTTTTTCACATCTGTTCCCACATCCCTTCCCTCATGCATCTCCCTCCCTCCCACCCTCCCTATCCCACCCCTCCAGGCGGTCACAAAGCACCGAGCTGATCTCCCTGTGCTCTGTGGCTGCTTCCCACTATCTATCTACCTTACGTTTGGTAGTGTATATATGTCCATGCCTCTCTTTCACTTTGTCACAGCTTACCCTTCTCCCTCCCCATATCCACAAGTCCATTCTCAAGTAGGTCTGTGTCTTTATTCCCATTTTACCCCTAGGTTCTTCATGACAATTTTTTTAAAAATTCCATATATATGTGTTAGCATACGGTATTTGTCTTTCTCTTTCTGACTTACTTCACTCTGTATGACAGACTCTAGGTCTATCCACCTCATTACAAATAGCTCAGTTTCGTTTCTTTTTATGGCTGAGTAATATTCCATTGTATATATGTGCCACATCTTCTTTATCCATTCATCCGATGATGGACACTTAGGTTCTTTCCATCTCCGGGCTATTGTGAATAGAGCTGCAATGAACATTTTGGTACATGTCTCTTTTTGAATTATGGTTTTCTCAGGGTATATGCCTAGTAGTGGGATTGCTGGGTCATATGGTAGTTCTATTTTTAGTTTTTTAAGGAACCTCCATACTGTTCTCCATAGTGGCTGTACCAATTCACATTCCCACCAGCAGTGCAAGAGTGTTCCCTTTTCTCCACACCCTCTCCAGCATTTATTGTTTCTAGATTTCTTGATGATGGCCATTCTGACTGGTGTAAGATGATATCTCATTGGGGAAACACATTTTCTAACAGCTTCTTTGTCACTGTGAGGTCATTGGTCTTGTGGCAGGGAAAGGCTTCAAGCCATTAGGAAAGCATACATATAATAACAGAAACATATTGATAACTCATACTAAGTGACAGTTGACAGAAGTCCAGTTGCAGGTGTTCAAAGGGTCCAGAGTCAGGAGTTCTGGGGCCTCTAGGAACAAAAATAATTTTCCTTAAATGTACTATGGTAAGTGATGGAATGCAAAAAAATAAAAATGACGTTTGTCCGGGAGCCAGGAAGAACCAAGTTGCTTTGGTTTCTCATAGCCTCAACTATTTGTTTAATTTACAGCCATTGTTTACCCATCTTAATTTGTCTTATTCAGGAACAGAATGTTGCCCTGTTACAGGGGCATCAAGATGGCACAAATCTGGCAATGAGGGGCCATTTTTAAGGATACAGGATGGACTTCATCCATTTGTGCCACAATCTTTGTACATTCTGTTGCTGCTACCTTTGCATGAAAGTCAACTAGAGCATTGCTCTGAAATTCAGGTTAAGTTCTTACAGTGTAAGCCTCAATTTTGATGACAGAAATTTTAGGAGGTAAGAGAAGAGCAGTAGAATATTGTTTACTTGTTGCCTATTTTTTATTGGGGTCCCAGAGGATGTCATACAACATTGTAAGATAACAACTACAATTACAAGTGGTAACATTATACCAGGATATACCAGATTTCTAGGAATTTAAAACAATTTCTACAAGATTGTATTAATAGCATATATCTACATGAATATAATCAAAGAAAGTTTAGCATCACTTATTGACAACACTTCCCATGTAATTTAACATATCAAATAAGCCTAATTAGTTTAATATTTCTTTTTTTATAAAGAGAGAGAACAAATCTTTTCAAATATTCCAGGGATCCTCTGGAAAATTTCAAATTTAGCTTCCAGTCAAAAAGATTTCATTTAGAATTTGATTTATATATATATGTATATATATATATATATATATATACATGTGTGTGTATATATATATATATATATATATATATATATATATATATATACATATATATATATAAAGGTTTTCAAACACTTGCCTAAATAGGATTACAAATCATTATGAACCTTACTACTCAATTATCTGTTAACAAAACTTAGCCCTTTTAATATTAAGAAAATTTAGTTTTCCTAAGTAATCAAAGAACTGATGAAGGCAGCAAACACAGGAAATTATTTTGATAAAACACAAATATTTGTTTTCTAGGCAGATTGCTTAAAAGGTAAAGAAAAGCTTTGTTTACAATTTCTTATAAGAGCAGAACAACAATCCAAAATACTGTGTCCCTTTAGCAGATGAAATAAAACCAAGTTTTAGTTTTACATAAGTATATTACTAATATTAAAGCTTACTTTTAACACCCTTATAATGTCTATTCAGTTTTAGCCAGCTTGATTACACAGGGTAAACTTCTTTCCTTTCCTCTCTCTCAACTTTTTGTATACATTTAGTTTCTCCTTCAAAACCAGAAGTTCTATTTCAAACAAAAATAATCTCATTTCCCTTAACAAAAATGCATCTCCATTAGCCATACCTTTTCTTAGCCAAAAACACATTCTAAATTCTTTGTATTCAGAGTTGTTTTCTCTATTATTTCTAGTAGCTTTAATTACATATATTAAAATTTTTAACCTAAAAACCTAAATTTCTAGTGAAAAGTAAAGAAGTAAACAGTTATGAACTGTCTTTTATATTAACATTCTATGGATTGGCGGACCCATAAATACTTTTTATAATTTCTAGAAACATGCTTTTGCATAGAAAATTTCTCAGTGTGACACAAAACAAGTTTACTAAGAAACCCAATTTTATCTTTAGTTTCTCTGAAATAGGAAGCCAGAAGTAGATAAACCTATATTCAGTAATTGTTCCACTATTTTATCATATTGGGAAATAACTTAGCAAAACTCTTAAGTTTCAAGTTATCAGAAAGATTTTGGAGGCTATTTTTAAGTCTACATAACATAAAACATAATTTGCTAAAGAGTTCACCTGAAAACTCTTATCCTGTTTGCAACTATCACTTACTCTTAACAATGTTTAGATTACCCATGAAAAATTTATGAGATGTCAGACAAAACCAGCCCTCATTCTAAGTTATTTTTCTGACAGACTTTGTAACAGAGATAATGTGAATTTGACTAGTAAATCCAGGTAGAATAAAAGTTGGTTATCTGCATTATATTCAATGTTAATAGCTTTAAAGTCCTGTTTTAATTAAACCAGTGAACATAAACTAGCTTTCATTTGCCAAACACTATTCCAAATCACATGAATTTGAAAAGCATTTGGGTTAGTTCTGTTAATACTCAATCCTTACAAGTGCTTATCTTCAAACCAACTAAATACATCTCTTCTATAAATTAATTTTGGCAATACTATATGGACATAAAAAACCTCACACATCTACAACATAGATAGAAAATAGATAGATACATAGATAGACAGACATGAGTATATAGACAGACACAGGGACATAATTGCTTTCATTTAAAAATTTTAAACCATGAAATAAGTATGACAATGTAAAACTCATTAGTTTATAAGAGGAAAGTTGGATCCAGTCTGCTTCTCTGGCAGATGGAATAAGTTTACCTGCTCCTATGGCTAAAGTTTTTTTTTTTTTTGCAAAGATGATTTTTAATTTTATTTTAATTTTTAAAAAATTTTAACTTTTTTAAATTTTTAATTTAATTAATTTTTTATACAGCAGGTTCTTATTAGTTATCCATTTTATACATATTAGTGTATATATGTCAATTCCAATCTCCCAATTCATCCCACTACCACCACCCCCGCCACGTTCGCCACTTGGTGTCCATACGTTTGTTCTGTACATCTGTGTCTCTTTTTCTGCCCTGCAAACCGGATCATCTGTACCATTTTTCTAGGTTCCACATATATGTGTTAATATACAATATTTGTTTTTCTCTTTCTGACTTACTTCACTCTGTACAACAGTCTCTAGATCCATCTCTACAAATGACCCAATATCATTCCTTTTTATGGCTGAGTAATATTCCATTGTATTTATATACCACATCTTATTTATCCACTCATCTGTCGATGGGCATTTAGGTTGCTTCAGTGACCTGGCTATGGTAAATAGTGCTGCAAAGAACATTGGGGTGCATGTGTCCTTTTGAATTATGGTTTTCTCTGGGTATATGCCCAGTAGTGGGATTGCTGGGTCATATGGTAATTGAATTTTTAGTTTTTTAAGGAACCTCCATACTGTTCTCCATAGTGGCTGTATCAATTTATATTCCCACCAACAGTGCAAGAGCGTTCCCTTTTCTCCACATCCTCTCCAGCATTTGCTGTTTGTAGATTTTCTGATGATGCCCATTCTAACTGGTGTGAGGTGATACCTCATTGTAGTTTTGATTTGTGTTTCTCTAATACTTAGTGATGTTGAGAGCTTTTCATGTGCTCTTGGCCATCTGTATATCTTCTTTGGAGAAATGTCTATTTAAGTCTTCAGCCCAATTTTTGATTGGGTTGTTTGTTATTTTACTATTGAGCTGCATGAGCTGTCTATATATTTTGGAGATTAATCCTTTTTCTGATGATTCATTAGCAAATATTTTCTCCTATTCTGAGGGTTGTCTTTTCATCTTGTTTGTAGTTTCCTTTGCTTTGAAAAAGCTCTTAAGTTTCATTAGGTCCCATTTGTTTGCCTTTGTTTTTATTTCCATTTCTCTAGGAGGTGGATCAAAAAGGATCTTGCTGTGATTTATGTCATAGAGTGTTCTGCCTATGTTTTCCTCTAAGAGTTTTATACTTTCTGGCCTTACATTTAGTCTTTAATCCATTTTGAGTTTATTTTTGTGTATGGTGTTAGGGACTGTTCTAATTTCATTCTTTTACATGTAGCTCTCCAGTTTTCCCAGCACCAGTTATTGAAGAGACTGTCTTTTCTCCATTGTATATCCTTGCTTCCTTTGTTATAGATTAGTTGACCATAGGTGCGTGGGTTTATCTCTGGGCTTTCTATCTTGTTCCATTGATCTATATTTCTGTTTTTGTGCCAGTACCATACTGTCTCAATTACTGTAGCTTTGTAGTATAGTCTGAAGTCAGGGAGTCTGATTCCTCCAGCTCCTTTTCTTTCCCTCAAGACTGCTTTGGCTATTCGGGGTCTTTTGTGTCCCCATTCAAATTTTAAGCTATTTTGTTCTAGTTATGTAAAAAATTCCATTGGTAATTTGATAGGGATTGCACTGAATCTGTAGACTGCTTTGGGTAGTATAGTCATTTTCACAATATTGATTCTTCCAATCTAAGAACATGGTATATCTCTCCATCTGTTTGTATCATCTTTAATTTCTTTAATTAGTTTCACCATTTTCAGCATACTAGTCTTTTGTCTCCTTAGGTAGGTTTATTCCTAGGTATTTTATTCTTTTTGATGCAGTGGTAAATGGGAGTGTTTCCTTAACTTCTCTTTCAGATTTTTCATCATTAGTGTATAGGAATGCAATAGATTTCTGTTCATTAACTTTGTATCCAACTTTACCAAATTCATTGATTAGCTCTAGAAGTTTTCTGGTAGCATCATTAGGATTCTCTATGTATAGTATCATGTCATCTACAAACAGTGACAGTTTTACTTCTTCTTTTCCAATTTGTATTCCTTTTATTTCCTTTTCTTCTCTGATTGCCATGGCTAGGACTTCCAAAACAATGTTGAATAATAGTGCTGAAAGTGGACATCCTTGTTCCTGATCTTAGAGGAAATGTTTTCAGTTTTTCACCATTGAGAATGATGTTTGCTGTGGGTTTGTCATATATGGCCTTTATTATGTTGAGGTAGGTTCCCTCTTTTCCCACTTTCTGGAGAGTTTTTACCATAAATATGTGTTGAATTTTTTCAAAAGCTTTTTCTGCATGTACTGAGATGATCATATGGTTTTTATTCTTCAATTTGTTAATATGGTGTATCACATTGATTAATTTGCATATATTGAAGAATCCTGGCATCGCTGGGATAAATCCCACTTGATCATGGTGTGTGATCCTTTTAATGTGTTCTTGGATTCTGTTTTCTAGTATTTTCTTGAGGATTTTTGCATCTGTATTCATCAGTGATATTGGTCTGTAATTTTCATTTTTTGTAGTATCTTTGTCTGGTTTTGGTATCAGGGTGGTGGTGGCCTCATAGAATGAGTTTGGGAGTGTTCCTTCTTCTGCAATTTTTTGGAAGAGTTTGAGAAGGATGGGTGTTAGCTCTTGTCTAAATATTTGATAGAATTCACCAGTGAAGCCTTCTGGTCCTGGACTCTTGTTTGTTGGAAGATTTTAAATCACAGTTTCACTTTCATTACTTGTGATTGGTCTGTTCATATTTTCTATTTCTTCCTGATTCAGTCTCGGAAGGTTATACCTTTCTAAGAATTTGTCCATTTCTTCCAGTTTGTCCATATTTTTGGCATAGAGTTGCTTGTAGTAGTCTCTTGGGATGCTTCGTATTTCTCAGGTGTCTGTTGTAACTTCTCCTTTTTCATTTCTAATTTTATTGATTTTAGTCCTCTCCCTCTTTTTTTGATGAGTCTGGCTAATGGTTTATCAATTTTGCTTATCTTCTCAAAGAACCAGCTTTTAGTTTTATTGATCTTTGCTACTGTTTTCTTTGTGTCTATTTCATTTATTTCTGCTCTGATCTTTATGATTTCTTTCCTTCTGCTAATTTGGGGTTTTGTTTGTTCTTCTTTCTCTAGTTCCTTTAGGTGTAAAGTTAGCTTGTTTATTTGAGATTTTTCTTGTTTCTTGAGGTAGGCTTGTATAGCTATAAACTTTCTTCTTAGAACTGCTTTTGCTGCATACCATAGCTTTAGGATCCTCGTGTTTTTGATATCATTTGTCTCTAGGTATTTTTTGATTCCCTCTTTGATTTCTTCAGTGATTTCTTGGCTTTTTAGTATCCTATTGTTTAGCCTCCATTTTTTTGTGTTTTTTACATTTTTTTTCCCTGTAATTGATTTCTAATCTCATAGCGTTGTGGTCAGAAAAGATGCTTGATATGATTTCAATTTTCTTAAATTTACTGAGGCTTGATTTGTGACCCAATATATGATCTATCCTGGAGAATGTTCCATGCCCACTTGAGAAGAAAGTGTAATCTGCTGGTTTTGAAAGTAATGTCCTATAGATATCAATTAAATCTATCTTATGTATTGTGTCATTTAAAGCTTGTGTTTCCTTATTAATTTTCTGTTTGGATGGATCAGTCCATTGTTGTAAGTGACGTGTTAAAGTCCCACACTATTATTGTGTTACTGTTGCTTTCCTCCTTTATAGCTGTTAGCAGTTGCCTTATGTATTGAGGTGGTCCTATGTTGGATGCATATATATGTATAATTGTTATATCTTCTTCTTGGATTGATCCCTTGATCATTATGTAGTGTCCTTCCTTGTCTCTTGTAACATTTTTTATTTTATTTAATGAATTAATTAATTAATTATTTTAAAGTGAGGAGTTTTTTTAATTAATTTATTTTTGGCTGTGTTGGGTCTTCATTTCTGTGCGAGAGATTTCTGTAGTTGCGGCTAGCGGGGGGCCACTGTTCATCGCGGTGCACAGGCCTCTCACTGTCGAGGACTCTCTTGTTGTGGAGCACAGGCTCCAGACGCGCAGGCTCAGTAGTTGTGGCTCACGGTCCCAGTTGCCCCGTGGCATGTGGGATCTTCCCAGACCAGGGCTCCAACCTGTGTCCCCTGCATTGGCAGGCAGATTCTCAACCACTGCACCACCAGGGAAGCCCCACATTCTTTATTTTAAAGTCTATTTTATCTGATATGAGTATTGCTACTCCAAGCTTTCTTTTGATTTCCATTTGCATGGAATATCTTTTTCCATCCCTTCACTTTCAGTCTGTATGTGTCCCTAGGTCTGAGGTGGGTCTATTGTAGACAGCATATATATTGGTCTTGTTTTTGTGTCCATTCAGCAAATCTGTGTCTTTTGGCTGGAGCATTTAATCCATCCACGTTTAAGGTAATTATCGATATGTATATTCCTATTACCATTTTCTTAATTGTTATGGGTTTGTTTTTTTAAGTCTTTTCTTCTCATGTGTTTCCCACTTAGAGAAGTTCCTTTAGCATTTGTTGTAGAGCTGGTTTGGTGGTGCTGAAGTCTCTTAGCTTTTGCTTGTCTGTAAAGCTTTTGATTTCTCCCTCGAACCTGAATGAGATCCTTGCTGAGTAGAGTAATCTTGGTTGTAGAGTCTTCCCTTTCATCACTTTAAATATATCATGCCACTCCCTTCTGGATTGTAGAGTTTCTTCTGAGAAATCAGCTGTTAACTTTATGGGCGTTCCCTTGTATGTTGCTTGTCATTTTTCCCTTGTTGCTTTCAATAATTTTTCTTTGTCTTAATTTTTGTCATTTTGATTACTGTGTGTCTCAGCGTGTTTCTCCTTGGGTTTATGCTGCCTGGGACTCTCTGCTCTTCCTGGACTTTGGTGACTATTTCCTTTCCCAATGTGAGGGAAATTTTCGACTGTAATCTCTTCAAATATTTTCTTGGGTACTTTCTCTCTGTCTCTTCTCCTTCTGGGACCCCTATAATGCAAATGTTTTTGTGTTTATTGTTGTCCCAGAGGTCTCTTAGGCTGCCTTCATCATCTTTTCATTCTTTTTTGTTTATTCTGTTCTGCAGCAGTGAATTCCACCATTATGTCTTCCAGGTCACTTCTCCGTTCTTCTTAGTTATTCTGCTATTGATTCCTTCTAGTGTATTTTTCATTTCAGTTATTGTATTGTTCATCTCTGTTTGTTCTTTAATTCTTCTAGGTATTTGTTCTTTAGTTCTTCTAGGGCTTTGTTAAACATTTCTTGCATCTTCTCTATCTTTGCCTCCATTCTTTTCTAGGTCCTGGATCATCTTCACTATCATTATTCTCAATTCTTTTTCTGGGAGGTTGCCTATCTCCACTTCATTTAGTTGTTTTTCTGGGGTTTTATCTTGTTCCTTCATCTGATACACGTCCTCTGCCTTTTCATCTTGTCTATCTGTGAATGTGGTTTTTGTTGCAGAGGCTGCAGGATTGTAGTTCTTCTTGCTTCTGCTGTCTGCCCTCTGGTGGATGAAGCTGTCCACTAAAGTGTTCTTTTTGTTTTTTAGTATTTTTGGATAAGATGCACAATTTTTCATAAATTTTAAATGACTTAAGTTTTGAATGAACTTTCCCCCTTCTGATATGAATTACGTCCTTGAAGTTTGCATGTCAACGAATGGCTCTAAATCCTAGAGAAGATGGGGGTAGGAAATCTATATCACCAAGGCACATATTAAGTGCAGGACAATTCTATTTCCAATGTCCTGATGTTTTCAAATATTTTGAGAGGAATAGGTGAGATGTGGGCGATTGGAAAAAAAAAAAAAAGAGCAGGTGAACTTTGAACTTCTAGAGCCATACGTTTGTCCCTGCAGAGATTTGCCAGACAAAGATATTTGTTCCCACCTCCCCAATTTTGGGTTATAGTTTTTGTCTTAGGTAACTTTTCTCTCTTTAATTTTTTACTAGCCTTTAGCAACAGATCTTTCAATGATGCTATCTTGGAGTTTCAAAAACTTATGAAGGCTTTTGCATTCTAATTAGAATAGGTATTCCATTCTTTTTGTTTGATTTGGGATCCCTTGCTTTTAAATGCACTTTTTAAATGATCTTATCTATTGGGAAAGTTCCTCATAATGGTCATTGTAATTCTAGACTGTTTTTAGTAAAATTGTCCTCTCTTGTTAGATGTCTGCAGGTTCTGGGATTTTAGTTGTTGAACATAAAATAAGCAGGTATGCTGGAAGATGGCATGCTGAACTCTTGGGATATAAAGGATCCCATTTCTTGAATCAAGGCTTTTGATTCTCTTAGAGCCAAACTGTTAGGGAACTATTGACTGAAACCACCTGCCTTGGCCAGGCCCACTTATCTGAGTTGTCTCACAACAGGAAGTCCCAATAAGGAACATGGTTGATGCTGCTACTAACCAGGAGAATTAGGGAGGGGCCAAAAGTGGGAGAAGCTGACCAACCTCCCAGAATCCTTCTCACTGGGATCCATCTTTACTGAGAGATGCACGTGCCACCAGGAAAAATCCTGAGTCAGACCATGGGCCAAGAAAGATGATTGGTCAGAGACAACCTGGAAACTAACCCCATTACCATAAAACCTGGTACTGTGAGCCACGTGGCAGAGCAGTCCTCCTGGGTTCCTTTACCCTCCTGATCTCCACCTGGGCACACCTTCCCAATAAGGTCTCTTACTTTATCAGTGTGTGTGTCACCTCAGGCAACTCATTTTTGAGTGTTAGACAAGAGCCCACTCTCTGGCCCCGGAAGAGGTCCCCCTTCCTGCAACAACTGGTGACTCTGGTGGGACCTCTTTTTCACTATGACTGATATCCTGACCACTCGGGGTACTCAGGGACTAGCTTGCCACTGACAGACCAGACCTAGCGGCTCCTACCAGGACCATTTTGTCCCTGTTCTCCCTCCTGATGTGGATGACTGGCCAGAATGCCCTGACCGGGTAAGGAACAAGCGACTTTGTTGACCTCTTTTCACTTCCCTCTTTTCAACCCTTTCTACCCTACCCTCCTTTCTTCTATCCTGATGCTGGATGCAGGAGTCTGGTTGAACAGCCTTAGTTATCTGAGGGCTGGAGCCTGATCAGCTCTGGTGAGTGGAGAACTCAAATTATCTGGTATCTGGTTTCTGGTTTCTGATAGGGCAAGTTCTGCTCCTACCTTCCTGGAAGCCCAGGGAAGTTTCATAATGCCTAGGCATCTGGTCTGCAGGTGACAGGAGATGTCTGTAAGGCCACCACTTTTGTCCCTTCTCCTTTTCCTCTTCTTTCAACCTGACCTCCTTTCCTCCCTTTGAAATCTTTGAATACCTGAAATATTTCTGTTTACTCTGTCAGTACTCAGATCTGAAGTTCTGTGTCTCTGAAGGAAGTTTTCTGAGAGACTGCAATCTTGTATTTAAAGGAGTGTCTGATTAGGACAGCCTTGCCTGTGTGTGTTGTATACTTTGTGTTCTGTGTTGTGATTTGTGATGACCATTCTGCCTTATGAAATGGAAATTCTGGTTCTGTTCCACTGTGGAGCCCTCTTGGGAGAATTTTGTCTGACTGGAAAGATTTTAGCTATGAGCCTATGACTAAGAAAAAGATGATATTTTATCATAACACTGTGTGGCCACAATATTCTTTATACTCCAGAAAAAATTGGTTTAGGTGAAACTCTTGAAAATTCCACAACTGGCTCTTTTTTGCATATACAGTTAGAAAAGGCAAGCTTGATGAAATGTCTTTTCAGAATTCTGACGTTGAGGGACAAATCTTTCTAGAAGAACTTGCTTTTCTCTCCCTGTGCCTTGAGACCAGGGCTCTCAGGAGCACTTATTTTATCTAGACCATCTCTAATTCCTGAGACTGAGGAGGAAAAAAAATAAAGAAACAAAACAAACAAGCAAAACTGGGTAAGAAGTCTTTTTAAATTTTACTTATTCCAACTGTTACTTATAAGCTAGTCAGCTTTATATTGTAATACCTGATTCATGACTAAGTTTAGAAAATGAAGCTATGAGATCTCTGGTCATGTTTGTCTATATATCTGTGTGCATTATAGATATGTCCTTACCTTTGGATGGTATTATCAAAAGTAATTTGTCAATGAGCTCTAATTAATTGGTTAAAGGAAGTTAAGTGCTTATACAAATTCTTAAAAATACAGAAGGTAACTGATCAGAATTAATTTCAGGTCACGTGAACTGGGAAATATTCAGTATTAAATTAATATCTGGTATTAAAGTTTGTTAATGTAATTAATATAGACATGTCTTTAGAGTCATCAACATTAAGTATAATACATTTATTGTACCTAGGTTTAATAGAAGTCAAATAAAGCCTTATTATATCTGCTACAAATCTGTCAACAAGGAAAGTAACTCAAAATTTAAAAAAAAAAAACTTTAAGAAAAAGTAAATGTAAATGAGATAAGGGCTTTTAGGTAAACTCTATAGGAATAGTTATGTTTTAGAAAAGTCTACTTGAGGATCATCTCTCCAGATATTTGGTAACATGAAATTTTAGAGTTGTGCTAAGTTAAATGATGGAAGTTTGTGGAATAGCTGGGTCATTTCCAAATAAAATAAGATACTGAGACATCAATTACTAAACAGAAAAAGAAGGTATTTAGGACTATTAATGAATATGTTTGGTGCCACCCTGAGATGTTCTCTATAAGAAAGCAAATGTTTTTTAGAAATTATCACTGGTATTTATGTTCACCAATCTACAGAATGCTAATGTAAAAGATGGTTCATAATTGCTTACTTCTTAGTTTTCACTAGAAATCAAGGTTTTTAAGAGTTGAGGACTCTAATTTAAACAGGTAATTAAAGCTAATAAAAATAATAAAGGAAACATTTCAGTATACAGTAGGAAAGTAGGATGTGTGCTTTCAGTAAAGAAGGTATGAGGAATGGAATTACATTTTATTAAGGGAAAAGAGTAAGTCTGTCTTAGAGCTGTTTGTCTCTGGATGGGAGAATATAAGGAATGAACTAATATCGACACAGAAGGTGATGTAGCATTTGTGGATGGTCAAGATTGGCTGGGTTTAGATCGAAGTTAATTAAATAAGTGAATTTTGTTAAAAGCAAGCTGGTGCAAGACTAGATTTGGTTTTCTCTCTCTATTAAGAGGACAAAGTGTCCTTAGAATGCTGCTTTTGATAACAGATTATGTGAGTTTCTGCACCTTTAAGTGATCTGTATTTGTTTTTGAGATCTCTTGTAACTTTGGTTAGGTTAGTATATGGTGGGGAAGACACAAAAGGAAGGATGTCCAATCAAAAGTCTACCACAGTCTTCTAAGAAAGGAAAAATTTTTTAAATCTAAATAAACCAGGATCAATGGGGATTGAGAGGTGAGTATGGACTTGAGTAATATTTATATGAGTGAATCCACTGGTCTAGATGACTGATTCGGATGTGAGAGAAAGAAGCAGTAAAAGATGTCCTTGAGGAGTCTATCTTGCGTGATTTGGGACTGAAGGTATTGTGGCAGTGATCACATGGAGAAAGAGAAAGACAACCTGCTCATGAAATCCCTTCCTGATCAGAGCAATGTTTGGTGTTCAGATATTTTCTTGTTGATATGAATATTGATTACTGTTATTCAGATAGGAAATTCAGATGGAATTGGAAAAAATATTAAACATCTGATGTATCTCTGCTTCCAGTGTCATATTTTTGAAAGACAGTATGGCTTTGAAATCTTGATGCTGAGATCATAAGGCAGGCTCTTAAAATAACAACTGTCTTTGGCTGAGCCTTTTTAAAGAAATGACTCCCAGCTTTCCATGTTTATGAACTCCTTCATGGACCATCACGTCAACTTATTTTTCTGACTTCAGCCCGTCTCTATGAGTTCTCCACTTTTATGTGTGTCTTACTCAAGCTAAATTACATGTGTGACTTAGCAAGTCTTAGATATGTGCCTGTTAGTGAGGTAACACTGCCACCTAGCATTTGAAGGCGATCTTTGTTGTCTTCTAACAATAGAATCCCAGTGTCTCCTACACCAGGCGTCATTGCCAGAACTCCCACCTTGAAAAGAGCTCATTTATGAATAATTAGCATTGCAACTGAAGAGCTTCTCATTTTTACTTCAATATTTTGGCGTGCTGTGCTAAATGTTTGGAGTGTCTGTCACTGGAAAGTGCCAGAGAGAAGTCAGGACAGTTGTGTATTTGTGTGTATGCTGTGCATGCACAGATATTCTACTTCAGGATGGAGAGAAGGAAAGGGAGGGTGGGAGGGAGCCTGCAGAACGTGGGAAAAAATAAAAAAATTAAAAAACGCAGGTGGACTTGTGCAGGAGGTAACAACAAATCACCAAAGAATCGAATCGTGGGCTTCCCTGGTGGCGCAGAGGTTGAGAGTCCGCCTGCCGATGCAGGGGACATGGGTTCGTGCCCTGGTCTGGGAAGATCCCACATGCCACGGAGCGGCTAGGCCCGTGAGCCATGGCCACTGAGCCTGCGCGTCCGGAGCCTGTGCTCCGCAACGGGAGAGGCCACAACAGTGAGAGGCCCGCGTACCACAAAAAAAAAATAAAAAGAATCGAATCGTTTGTGAGGAGTGGGGGTGGTGGGGGCAGAGAGGATGTAGGGAAATGAATGAAAAGGGCAGGAGAGGAAATGGCATAGGCAGGAACAAGGAGGGAAAATGTAAATATTTGAGACGTCAAGGAGGAAGAACATTTCAAGATCTTTCTCTCCTCTTCCCCTCCTTCTTCTCCTCTTCCCCTCTCCCTCCCCCTCCTCTCTCCCTCCCCCTCCTCTCTCCCTCCCCCTCCTCTCTCCCTCCCCCTCCTCTCTCCCTCCCCCTCATCTCCCCCTCCCCCTCATCTCTCCCTCCCCCTCCTCTCTCCTTCCCCCTCCTCCTCATCCTCTTCCTCCTTCTCTCCTCTCCCCCTCCTCCTTCTCACTCTCACTCTCTCTTCCTCCTCCCTCTCTTTCTTATCATTCTCTCTCATCTCTCACCTATCTTCACTATTTTGGCTGAATGCAGAAGACTCCTGCAACTTCCTAAGCATACTGCCTAGAACCAGCATTTCTTGGTCAAGACATGATTTTTTTTTTCTTCTGATGTGCATTTCTTGGGTTTGAAATGTGTTTTGTGTGCTTCGTTAGTTTTTATGTGTGTGATGCATGAATGGAAGATAGACAGGTGTTCAGGTTCAGTTGTTATTGATCTTGTCTAAAGGGACTTAGAGGTTCTGAACTCCTGGAAAATACCTGTTCTCAAGATTTTGCAGAGACCACAGAAATATGCCCTTTGTGCATCTAGGTTTCTGGGAAAGACTTTTCAAAAAGCTGATCTTACATGGTGCTTTGAGCTGTGTTTGAGAGCACTGTTTCTCCCTGCTGCCCTCTGCTGTGACAGTTTGATGTTTCAAGTCTTTAAAGGTTTGCTTTAGGGAAATGTTTATACATCTGAAAGAAATTGTCCAGGTCCTGATTCCTATGGTGTTTTCTTACCAGTAACAACCCCACACCGAACCGCCAATCTGTCACTGTCTGACTTCCTTCCTGGGTGGCTGCCTTCTTTTTCTTGCTTTTCTCCTTTCTACACTTTCTTCAGGATAAACATCCTCTTAACTTCAATTACTAACATTCATATCTCCTGCTTCTCATAATATGTGTTTGCAAGTATGTCTGTTTCTTGGGCAGCCATGAAGGAAGAACTGCTTCTACTTCCAAGACCTGGCAAATTCCCATAGTAAGAGTCCAGTCAGGGACAGAATTCAGGTAAAGAGTCACCGGGCTGTTGCTGTTCCCTACAGTGACTTTTTCTTCTCCTTCTCCTCCTATAACTGTCCTTGGATTCTGCATTTGCAGTTTCCTACCAAAATAGCTCAGCATTTGACTCTCCTAATGTTTGAGAAAGCCATTAACAAGATCAAGTCCAGAACAATCCTTTTCATCAAGCCATGCCACATTATTCTACACACTGTTTCATTTTTAAATAGGCTAATGTATGTATGTTACCTTTTATACATTGCATTTCATTAGGCCTTTGTCTTGGGCTAGCATCACCCCCTCATCACCTTGTGGCTATGGAACGCTCAGAAGTAGAACCATATGTGCCATGCTTGCTGCCCTACTGTGCTACCTTAATCTTACTCCATGAGCAGCAAGACTTTCTCCATGCTATGCTTCCCTCCTTCACCCCTGTAATCTCTGTGTAAAATTTCACATGGGGGGCTTCCCTGGTGGCGCAGTGGTTGAGAGTCCACCTACCGATGCAGGGGACACGGGTTCGTGCCCCGGTCCTGGAAGATCCCACATGCCGCGGAGCGGCTGGGTCTGTGAGCCATGGCCGCTCAGCCTGCGCGTCCGGAGCCTGTGCTCCGCAACGGGAGAGGCCACAACAGTGAGAGGCCGGCGTACCGCAAAAAAAAAAAAAAAAAAAAAATTTCACATGAACCCAAGTTCCTATAAGCAGGGCTGCAGCAGGACCAGCTGGCAACAGAGTTGCATCAGACAGCACAGTAGTAAGAATTAAAATCATTCGTCTTCTTTCTTTCCACTGGCAGCCAGGGGAGAGCTGGGGGTGGGGAAAGGTTATGAATCACAGCATTACCAAGGCGACCACAGAGAAAAGGAAGAAGGTTGGGGATTTGGGAAGATAGTGATACAGGTTAAGATATGGGTCAGGGGTCTCTACCTTTTTTGCACGGCAGTTCTGCACTTGTATAATTTATACTCCTTTCAGATAAATGTATTCCATGCTTTCAGTCTGGTAATACAGCAACATAGTTTGCTTTCTGAACAGTGCTGCATAGATTTAACCGTTTACAAAACCACTTGGACTCCTCTTTGTGTTGACTGCATCTGGTGATATATTGATTAATTTAAGAAGCAGATCTTTTTTTATGATTTTGGGAAAAATCCATTGATTTGAATTACAGTTTCGGATTTTTGAATACTTTTTTAGCATTGTGATAAATTGGGGTGGGGGGAAACATGACAACAACTAGTCCTCTCTTTTTCTTTCCTTTCTCTCATCCCCAATACTCAGGATTCTAAACACTGTATGTCTCGGTGCCTATGAATCGCTCAGACAATAAAATGTTTATAGCTGAGCTCCACTCAGTGAAGTGTGTATCTGTTATGAAAAAAGATTGCTATTTGGAGCTGGAAAATTACAATAGACACCCACAGGAAGGCATCCTGGTTCAGATCACACTAGGACATAGAGCTCTTCATATTGAATTACTCCAAGGAGCCACTTAGAATAATCAGGTCTTAAAGACAACACAGAATTCACAGAGAAATCCTTCGAAGATTATTTTGTACATGATATTAAAACCAAGTGTTAATTTTTCTCTTCAGTCTCATGCAGATGTCAGGGTCTATCCTGAAATCAAAAATGGAGAGGGCTTATAGTGTTTATTTTATAATGTCTTTTTTTTCTTATTTATTTGTTAGACACCCTTTAAAAGGAGAGCTATAAGCACAGAACATAAAATTGGGTGTAATTTAAACCTCAGGGGTTAATAGTGGGTTCCTTCTTTATTTAAGCTTCTTAATGTTCCTGAGCTTCCTTTTCCTAATCTATGAAATGGAATGAGGGTGCTTTCAGATCCTTAGTTACAAATGAAATTATAGATATTTATGCTCTTTTCTGCAGTTTAGTTATGTTTCTCACATCACCCTTCTCCTCCATAACATATGCATATATAGCACTTTTTAAACGCAGATGGCACAGTTTTTAGAGCCATAGAATGAAGGTAATATTTATCTCAGAATTTTTATAGCTCTGATTACCTAAATATGCTAATAGAAAAATTAGGCTAAGAAAAAGACTGTAACTAAGCAAGATATTCTCATAGTCACACGGGGTATCAAAACTTCAGAAAATGTATTAACCAACCTACAATTACTTGGGAGAAAGGCAAAAGGAAACAGAGTGTAAAAGATTATTTTTGCATATTTTAGTCCTTTGCCATAATATTTGCAAAAGGTAAATATCTGAAAATAGGAAGATGTACTAGACTTAGTTTATAAGCTACCCCAGATACACATTTCCCTTGTTTTCTGGTTGAACAGTATTAGAAGACTATCATCTGTGGGTCTCTCACAATTCATCAAGTCTTGTGAGCAGAGACACTGACTGCCTTTATTCCAGAGATGGAGACAGTGTCTCCCTGCAGAGCAAAAGGCCAGTTTGCTTAGTGTCCATTATAAGTAAGGATATGTCTCTCTCCAGGGCAAAGGTCAGGCAAGCTTATTGCCCATTATAAAAGATTTGAGTTTCCTAAGCTTTGAGTTATTCTCCTAAAGTGGCACCTACGTGTATCAAGTGTAACCTGACCCTGTTCAAGTCACACTGTGGGAATTGGGGCTCAGGGAAATGCACAAATGCTGGCATTCTGGTTAATGTTATCACTGCCAGTAATAAAGTCCCAGCAGTCTCATGTTTTCTGCCAACATCCGTGAGGCAGCGAACTGGTTAACTAAGTAATATCTCAGACCCTTCACTGTTCTTGATAAGCAGCAACTTGTCCTTTTCCCTTGGTTCTAAGTCCAGCTAACCTCACCATTATAGACTGTTGACCTCTAGGTTGTACTGGCTAAGAGCTCAAACTTTGTCAACTCAAACTTTGTCAGCTCCAGCTCGACTGGGGCTCTAGAGCCAGCTACTTGGAGAGACCAGGTGACTCAATGCAGGAAAGTTGATGAACTTTGCTGGAAGGGAGAGCAGGGTCAGGGAGGGAGCCTACAAAAAAAATGCATCTCACACTCTCCTCTTGGAGAGCCTTCTCTGAGATGAAGTCTTCTCTTATCCCCTCTCTAAAGATAGTCTGGATCGCAAGCCCACTAGTGTCCTTTTTCTTATTTGTTTCTCCTCCTTCCTTCCCTTGCTCCTTTTCCCCTCATTTCTGCTTCTCTGAGATTTGATTCTTCAACAGATAGTAGCATACAAGCTACAGGATTTGTTTTCTAGAAAACCTGGGTTAAGAGAGAAGTTTAGAATACTTGCACCTCAACCCTGAATTTTTGCAATTAAAGTAACTGTGAAGCAAAATTGTATTAACAGAAGGCAAATATATTTGAAAATTGGTTAGCTGTCCATGTGAGTTCTTTAAGTGTGAGAAATCTGGCAGAGGTCAGTCTACACAGTAGCCTCCTCTCAGGCACAGCAGCAGGGACAGCCATCTTAAAACTGTTATGTTCATCTTCCTATAATTGAAAACACTGTCAAATAATATTCATAATCGCTAACTCTCTGCAGCTTTAAAAATCAAGACTTGACATAATACATTACTATTGCTGTCATTTTCATTGTTTCTTACAATGACTGTGACCAATACAATACATAAAGAGTATAAGCTACTGACTTATTTAGAGGAAATCTTTGATTCTGGATTCCAGGCAGATCTAGATATCATGGTTTTAGTACTGTGTTCAGATTCTGTTTGACATGGATGAGATTTGAGAATTAATGCCCAAGATGCAGATCATCAGAGGAGGGAAAAGAGGACCTGTAGAAATCAGGGGATAGAAGATGGACTTAATGTTTGATAGATAGACATGGGTTCAGATGCTACTTTTATCACTTCCTAGCTTTCAGTATTTATCAAACACCTTCATGTGCTGTTATGTGTTGAACTGTATCCCCCCTCCCCCCTCATGAAAATTTATATGTTGATATTCTAACATCTAGTACCTCAGAATGTGACCTCATTTGGAAATAGGGTCATTGCACATGTAATTAGCTAAATTAAGATGAGGTCATTAGGATGGACCCTAATCAATTTTGACTGGTGTCTTTATAAAAAGAGGGCATTGGAAACACAGATATATACATAGGGAGAATGCCACGTGAAGATGAAGGCAGGGATCAGGGTGATTCTTCTACAAGCCAAAGAATGCCAAATTGCTAGAAAACCTCTTAAGGGAGAGGCATAGAATAGATTGTTCCTCACAGCCCTCAGAAGGAACCAACCCTTCCAAGACCTTGATCTCAGACTTTCAGCCTCCAGAACTGTGAGACAATACACTTCTGGTGTTTAAGCCACCCCGTTTTTGGTACTTTGTTACTGCATCCCTAAACAACTCATACATGTGCTCTGTGTCATGCTAAAAGCTATACATAGAGAAGTGAAAAAAATACAGACATAGTACCTGCTCTCATAGTACTTACAATCTAGTATGAAATAATAAATAAAATATAACTATAAACTTTCTTAGGAAAGAAACAAAGAGGATGCTATGAGAGAAAATTGGTGATGGGGACCAGTGGTTACCTCAGAGAGTAATAGTAGGAAAGTTTTCTCAATCAGGATCTAAACATCTAAACGGAGACCTTCCATTCAAAGAGTTTTGGGTTGGGAGGTTGAAGTAGGAGAGATAGCACCTGTGTACACCCAGAGACCAGGGAGAATTTAGAATACACCAAGAACTAAAAAAGGGAAACATCTCTATCCTGGTGAGTCAAGGACGAAGGGTAAAAGATAAATTAGAAGTATATCGAGGCCACATCATGCAGTTATCCAGATGGAAACCATTTAGGGACTTAAAAAAAAGAAATTATAGGATCCATTGTACTTGTAAAAGCCTCATTCTGGCTTCTGTGTAGAGAACAGATGGGGAAATACAAGAAAGAAAGTGGGTAGATCAGTTGCAAATCTATCCTAGCTAAGGTGAAAGCATTAGAGACGGAGCAAAATGACAGATTTCATTTGAAGAAAGAATTAATAAAACTTGATAACTATTGGGGATAGAGGAGTGAAGGAAAAGAAAAAATCAAGATGACTTCTAGGTTGTTGGCTTGAGCAGACAAATGGGCAAATAGTGGTGCCATTTGCTGAGAGAGAAAATGGAGGAAGAAACAAGTTTGCATTCTTGTGTGTGAAAAAAGTTAAGATGAGACAAAGGAGAAGAATCAAGAATTTAGTATTATAAAGTTGAGATCCCTTGAGGCATTAAGCAGAAATGTCAACTGGGCAAATTGTATGTAAGCTTTGTCTTTAACACAGAGATCTGTGCTAGAGATAATAACTTTTTTTTTCATCAGCATATAAATGGTACTTAATATTATATGGGAATGACTAGGAAGAAAGTGTAGAGGTAGAGGAGAAAATATACACTCAAGCCTTGGCATAGATGTTAAGAAAATTACTTAACCCCCTTGAAACTTAATCCTGTCATCTGTAAGTGGAAATATTACACACTCTTAAAGTTGTGTGTTGATCAAATGAAATCATGTTTATTTGTAAAATGCAATGCAAATCATAAAAGCTAAATACATGGTGGTTATTGTAATCATATGAGTATTTCTGTTTTGTACTGAAGAGACAGAAAAAATGGAAGTGGGAGACTGAAAAACAGAGGAAGAAATGTTGTTTGGGAAATTCAATGGAAAGGTTCAATAAGTACGGGTAATTAGCTCTTTAAAATGCATATCAGAAGCAAATAAGAATGGGCACTGAGAGTGGCCACTGTGTTTGTGAGGCAATTCCAGAGAACTTCCTTGCTATGATGGCAGAAAACAAACATGTAAAAAGGAGAGAATTTGAGTAGTTTTAAAGGGCAAGGGGCAGTTCAAGTGAAGACTTTTTCCAGCAAAAGGATTATGTGTATGTGTGTTATCAAAGGTAAAAAGATAATTTAAAGGGGAGATCAAAGGTGTTAAATGATGCACCTGAAGTCTTATTTAATTGCTGGGCAATATGTCTCTGACAACAGAGCCAGAGGCCCTCCCCCTGGGGCTAAACTTCGACTCAGTTCCTGAGAGGCAAGTGGTCTTCAGCTTTGATAGTGAAAGTGGTCACAGTGAGTAGAGGGCTAGTTTGAGAAGGGTAGCTGGGTTCTTGGTAAGTGTGGGAAGGCAGTAACTTCCAGGATGGTGGGAAGAAGAGAATTAGGGTCACTAACCATGAAGGAGATGGTCAGAAGAGAACACTTGGTGACTAGAGAGGATTTGGAGGCTTGAGTACAATGGATGAGACTGACCATTGAGAAAGGGTTAAACTGTAGTGAGAGATGTGGCAGGTAAGGAAGGGAACAGATATCAGGCCCCCAAATCTTATGTGGATGATGTGTAAACCCCTTGGTGAGTGAGGAGTGCAGATATCAGTGAAAGCAGGAGAAACCATGAGACAATATTGCTTTATTGCTCAACCACATTGGTGTTGACAATTTCTGGGAGTATAGTAGAAGTAGGGACAGAATATTTTGTAGTTATTCAGATAAAATTAGCATGTCTGATGAAAGATATACTTATGAAAATGCATGCGAGAGCTTAAAGCATGGTTGTAGGCAGGTAGAAGGCAATTGTTAAGTGTAAGTCTAAGTGTATGCTGAATTAGAAGGAAATAATAGGATCACTCCTATTTTTTGAATTATATTCATGTGAATTTCAAATCACATGAAATTGAAGGAAGTCTTTGAGTCTTTTTTTTTTTTTTAAACTGGAGAGGTTTATTTTATTTTATTATTTTTTTATTATTTTTTATTTTTTTATGCTTTATAACAAATTTAATCAGTTATACATATACATATGTTCCCATATCCCCTCCCTTTTGCGTCTCCCTCCCACCCTCCCTATCCCACCCCCCCCCAGGCAGTCACAAAACACCGAGCTGATCTCCCTGTGCTATGTGGCTGCTTCCCACTAGCTATCTACCTTACGTTTGGTAGTGTATATATGTCCATGACGCTCTTTCACTTTGTCTTTGAGTCGTTTTTAATTGTTTATATGGAACTAGAATCCAACTGACTGTAATTCAAAAAACATATCCTCTCCTTATTTTGTACTCCCTATAGTCTCACATTAATGTTAGGTATGTGGCAAAGGGTGCATCTAGTATGAATGAATGGATACATGTATGGACCAGTGTCCTATCTCTGGGTGAGTTTGAGCATAAATTGGCCAGTCACTGGTCAGATACTGTAGAGGGAGTTTAAATTTCAGATGAAAGGAAGAACAATGTGACCTCTAAATCCGCTGAGCAGTAGATTCTAAAATTCTGAGATACTCTGAATCTAAGAATTAGTAGATCGAGGCCAGCCCAAGAGTACA
Organism: Mesoplodon mirus; assembly: GCF_964341445.2. Classification (NCBI taxonomy): domain Eukaryota; kingdom Metazoa; phylum Chordata; class Mammalia; order Artiodactyla; family Ziphiidae; genus Mesoplodon; species Mesoplodon mirus. Next base: position 84,296,185 of record NC_138982.1, read on the forward strand.
TTCTATCTGAGACAAAGCCCCCATACATAAAAAACCACATCCATGTTCCAAATGAATGTGTGCTTTAGCTCTCTCTAAAACTTACCTAGGAAAGCAACAGTTTCCTGTCCTAAATTAAAGCTTTTACTAGAGAAAGCTTTGCTTTCTCAGGGAATATCTTTTTTCAACTTAAAAGGATTATCTTATAGAGTTTTCCATCAGAGAACAGTAGAAAGGGGTACTGAAGAGAAACAAACCTAAAATTCTATTTACATTGGAAGTATTTTCTAGAAACATGCTTTAAAGAATATGTATTTCTTTTGAAAGGAGCAGGAAACCCAGGTATAAAAATGCTAATGATATTCTTCTCTGCTTAAAGAACATTTCATAAATAATATACTTTTTTCAAGAGACCATAGCAATGCTGAACATTCATGGCACTGTTTCAGACCCAGGAAGTTACTGATATTTTCCTGGTGAAATGTGATATTTGCCACATCAATCTGGTTTATGGAAAACCAAATTAATTATATTATTTAAGTTGTTAATGAGATGAGTTAGAATTTTATATTCTTCTACAGCAATGTTTTCTTCATCAACTCTGCTCTCTTTGGTCTCCTTGACACTTTCATGCCTAGCCATAAGACAGATGTTATATTAATACAATAAAATGGTATCAAAATTAAAATAGCAGTAACTAACATTTGTATTACACTTTATTGTTATCAAATTATACTATCACATCTCACTTATTAACCATCTTGTGAGCCAATATTATTATTTTCATTTTCATTGTACAATACGAAATATAGATGCTCAGAAAGTTTCCAGAGGTATATAGTAAGTAAAGAAACTGAGACTAGGAACTTTTCTTGCTACCATTCCATGTTTTTGTTTTGTTTTGTTTTTCTGTTTTCTCTATAGCTGTTCAAATTATACCTCTAAATTGGATACCTTTGGTCCTTTCTTTAGAATTCCCGGGGCAGAAAACAATTTCTCTTTATCTGAGCTGTAAACTGTCTCCAGAAGAGAAAGTTAAAAGATAAGTCCTTGACTCTGGTAATCCAGTAACCTTTTGCTTTTAGGATATTTGGGGTATATAGAGGACTAGACAGATTTTTTATCCCTTCAAAACCTTTAAGCTTTGGGAAGAGATCACCATGAAGCATCAAACATATTCATTTGTCAATCCTACAATGTCTTCTGTTTCCAGGAAACAGAGCTTGACAGTTTCTTCCTTTCTGGAATACTGTGAATAGTGAAATGAGTACAAGCTTAGGAAATAGACAGAATCGAGTTCATATCTCATTTCCTCCATTTATTAGCTGTGTGGTCTCAGAAGAATCATTCAGTCATTGAATCTCAACTATGCATTTGTATAATGGATGATAGAATTTCCTTGAATTAGAGATTCCCTTCTTCTTAGATTGCAGGAAATATATGTAAAGAGACTATCATAGGGACTTCCTAGAATGCTCAGCAGAACATAGTCACTACTGCTATTTCTGCACTAGGTCTTGTAAATCATCTTGTTGCTGCCACCAGCCTTTGAAGAGCTTGCCCTAAAGGTAGGTGGGAATTAACATTAGAGGCTGTATTACATAGTCTCCAAGAAGGTTGTGTGCATTCCCCCAGGTGTCTACCCAATGCCTCCCACCACAATAACAGCAGCAGACTAAGGGCCACACATAAAGAAACTATCCTATTGTATAATCCTTTCATGCATTGGTATAAATGCTTTTATGTGATCTGGTAATTCCTTATTACTGTAAGAGCATCCCCTGGAAACTTCAGGACCATCAGCTGGCTCACATGGTACCGTAAATGCCTTTTTCCATGTCTGATGAGTCCAGTGATCAGAAGATTTTTCTGATGTGCTGAAATCAAATGAATATACCTGAACCAAAAAGTAAATAATTTTTCGCGTGCTTTGTTTGCAGCACCACGGTGTCATAAAGCAGAAAGAAAAGAAATGAGGCTTGTGATCGTTTGTATTGTTGCTGGGTCTTTTCCATTCATGAGGTACCTGTGATCATCAGCTATGCCTGAGAGACACTGGCGGTCCCCAGATCACAGGGCACAGGTGCTGAGCTGCATAATAAAAAAAGGGGATCCTAGCAACGGCATCAAAGTGGATGTTTCGATTTCCTTTTAAATATTTTTTTACTGTAGTTTTTTTATAAAGATGAAAGCTAATAGATTGCCTGTTTTCCAATATATATATATATATATATATATATGACTAATCAGACACCCTGAACTTTAAAATATATTATAAACTGATTTTGTTAAAATAATAGCTTTCAGATATCACAGAAACAGAAAGTCTAAGGTGGGCCCCGAGCTGCAGCTTTATTCATTGCAGTGAGGAGGGGTTGAGTAGATCAGAGTCTGGGCTTGGGAGTCAGATTGTCTGCACTCAAATCCCACATCGGCACTTTCCTGGCTGTATAACCATGGGCAAGTCACATCTTCCCTGGGTCTCAGTTTCTACATGTGCAAAATGGGGATAATTACGGAGCTGTTGCCTGAATTCAGTGAGATAATGTATGTAAATAGCTTAACATAGAGATAGGCACATCACAGGAGCTCAATTAGCAAATGTCATCTACTGTTGTTTTAGTAATTTATTTCCTCAAAAGATATCTATTGGATTCTGAACATGAACAAAATTCCAAACAAAAATAAATAAAACAGTAAGACAGCCCTGGACCTCTAGGAGCCCACCCTCTTGTGTGAGACACAGAGATGGATACGTTTATATCCTAAGTGCTCAAATAGAGGCAGGCATGCCCAGAGTACTGAGGCAAAATGAATAAGGGAAAGCTAGCAGCCCAGGGTGGCAGGAGAAACTTCCAATCATACAATGTTTACTTAGTGGGAAGAGAGATAGGGCATCAGCTGGAGCAAAGCTTGGCAACCTTTTTTCTGTAAAGGGCCAGATAATAAATATTTTCAGCTTTGTGGGTCATTCAGTGTCTCTGTTGCAGTTACTCAACCCTGCAGCTATATAGACCATACATGGATGAATGGACGTGGCTGTCTTCCAATAACATTCTATTTACAAAAACAGGTCTTTACTATCCAGGGTTCTTCAGAGAAACAGAACCTCTAGGATGTGTCCATATACAGAAAGAGATGTTAAGGAATTGACTCATACAATTATGGAGGCTGGCAAGTCCAAAATCTGCAGGGTAGACCATCAGGCCAGAGCCCCAGGGAGAAGTTGAAGCTGCAGTTCAAGTCCTCGAGCTGTCAGGTTGGAGACCCTGAGAAAAGAGCCAAAGTGCTGCTCAAGCCTGAAGGCCATATGCTGCAGAACTTCCCTCCTGCTTTTTGTTCTATTCAGAACAATATATGAGGCCCACCCACACTGTGGAGGGTGATCTGCTTTACTCACCGTCCACTGATTTTAATATAAATCTAACCCCAAAACATCCTTCAAGTGGACACATAAAGTCAACCATCACAAGGCCTCAGCCAGATTTGGCCCACTATAGTTTGCCTACCCCTGAACTAGAGAGAGAATTCTTTCTGCTCAGACTAAAGTGGTGGAGATCTTTTTTCCAAAAGCAATGGTACTCTGATTCCAAGGTATTATGAATTAGTCATTGTGTACTCTGCCAAATCCCAAGGCTTAAGGACCAGAGCAGGGAGACTAGAAGGACCTGAGATTGGGTTTGGTTATCCCCAGACCTCTTTCTCCCATCACTGAGAATGGGAAGGCCACTTGGCCTTAGCTTCATATCCAAATAGGACACAGTGGGGAGAAAGGGGAAGCCAGAACTCATAGTGGGACACTGCTTTCTCCCCTAACAAATGAGACTGTGGGCAGAAGAGGGAGCTTAGCAGAAGGAAAGGATTATGTAGCCACCTTCCTAAATGGATTAAACAAAGTCAAGTAGAAAGGGAGCCCCTCTCCTAATTCCAACCCGACATTGATTCAGTGACTTGTTCAGATTCATACAGAAAGACCCCCATCATGTTCGGTTGGAGACCTGAGAATATGAGACTGTTGGTAAGATAGGAAAAGAAAAAGACTATGGAGGAAGCAGGGGAAGGAGGAACAAGGGAAAAGAGAAGAGGGGTATAGAGAGCAAGGTGGGACATAACACAATAAGTGAGAGAAAAGGGAAGAAAGGTGACTTTTTGTAAAAGGTTTCAAGTTCAATAGTCACACTCTCTGCAACTAAAGAAAGCAGGTACAACTCAACTCAACACAGAAGCTTGTGTGCAAAGTTACGGGAAACAGAGACATTGTATACAAAGTTAGGTTAAGGGTGATTCTGTGGTTTTGTTTTGTGTGTTTTGTTTTGAGGGTGTGGCTCTCCCTCAGTCACCTGAACTCAGCAAAGAAATGGTTATCCTGATGAAATATCAACAGCCGACCCACAGTAAAAACTGACAAATACTAAAAATTAAGAAAAAGCATAATTACAAAAAAAAAAAAAGTTGTCACTGCTTCCTCCCTCTGCATTTTGCTTTTTTAAACTTGTGTGTGTGTGTGTGTGTGTGTGTTTTTAAGTTTTTGATTTTTTTTTTTAAATCCTGAAAGGTAGACAGTAAAAGATCTCCTGGAAGAATTTACAACCAACTGCATGAGGGTCTGGGAAGCTGAGGGGCTGGAGGAGGGCTGGGACAAGAAGACAGGAAGGGGCCCTCCCCTCAGCTCTGTAGCCTCACTATACGACCACGGGCCGTGCGGGGTGGTGGTCTAGGAAAGGTGATTTTTCATTTCACTTTTTAAATGTAAAACTAACTCTATATCTCTCTTCCTTAGATCTTCTACTTCAAAAACATGTCTTCTCTAGCTCGAAGGGTCTTATAGCCCTTAATTCATTTAAATCGCAAAGTATTGATAGTTCAGGACTCTTAGATGAAAAGTATTACTGAAGTACAGAGCTTAGGTTCATTATTAATAAAATCGGTCCTTAACAGCAGTCTTTTTCAAACTTACTGGCTCCTTGAGAATGTCTAAGATTAGTAGTAGACGGCCCTCATCTAATAAAAGCATCAGACAAACGGAGGTATGTATGTATCATAACCCCTTTATGAGAGCTTTGTAAGAACTATGATGTCCAACACTAAACTAAAGGAAACATCTAGGTAGAGGGGTAGCTTGCTGTATGTCACAGCTGACCTGAAAAGCTGCATGAGAATGGAATCAGTGTAAAGTAAAGCAGATTTTAACTACCCCAGACAAGTTTTTATTATTCAGCCCTATGCCAATCAGAAATCTATGGTAACTGGGATTTCTATTTTTCTAAGTAAATATAATAAGAAAAAATAGAAGAGAAACTCCCTGTCACTGTGTTTTCACAAACAAGGGTGATTTATATCACTATCCTTTCATTCATTTTTTAACAAATTTACTGAAGTAAGTTTGAAGTTAAACTATAACCTCTCTGTTGACTTATGGTCAAAGTATTTTTATTTTCCTTTGAACTGATTTTCTTTCTGTTTATTTGCTGCCCACCTACATTTTATTAGTATTATTTATACAGAGTATTTGTATGAATTATTTGTGTGACATACATTGTGGAATAACGTGAGATGTAAATAAACATAATATCAATCATATTTATGTAGAAAATAAGACAAAACCAGCAGCTGCCAATTCACAAGAGCAAGCCCTGGTGAATGTTTGTGGTAGTATCAAAAACCTCACTGTCGGGCTTCCCTGGTGGCGCAGTGGTTGAGAGTCCATCTGCTGATGCAGGGGACACGGGTTCGTGCCCCGGTCCGGGAGGATCCCACATGCTGCTGAGCAGCTGGGCCCGTGAGCCATGGCCGCTGAGCCTGTGCGTCCGGAGCCTGTGCTCCACAATGGGAGAGGCCACAACAGTGAGAGGCCCGTGTACCACACACACACACACAAAAAAAACAGAAACAAAAACAAAAAAAACCTTACTGTCTTTAATCTTCAATCTTCCTAGGAAATTTCCTTCATATTATCTATGAATGTTTAGAGTTCCTTTTCTTGGTTCTCTTAATATTCCTTTCTTATAGCATCTTTTTCCTATTTCATAGCCTCACTTACATCTGTGATGATATTAAGCATTTTTTTCCTTTTACTTCCTGCCTTATCTCTGTTTCCTTCAAGTTTCTTTTTTTTCTTTCTTTCTCTTCTTTTTCTTGTTTTGGTTCCTTTCTTTCTTTCTTTCTTTTCTTTCTTTCTTTCCTTCTTTCTTTCCTTCCTTGCTTCTTCCCTCCCTCCCTCCTTTCTTTCTTCCTTCCTTTCTTTCTTTCCTCTCTCCCTCCCTCCCTCTCTCCTTCCTTCCTTCCTTCCTTCCTTCCTTCCTTCCTTCCTCTGTTTTGGTCTATATCATTCAGGTCATAACTCTTCTCAATGTCTGCTGATCCTTTCCTGTCCATTTATATTTAAGCACAATGTGTCACAACTCTGATTGAAAATGGCAGGCTTTACTTTATAGTGGTCAGCTGGAGGGAGGCTCCTGCTATTGGAATCCACAGGTCTTTTCTTCTAGACAGTGTTTTCCCAAGAAAGGAAACCTCTGATCTCCTGCCTGGAGGTTATAAAACAAAGTGTCAGGTTTTGTAGAACTGAGCTAGGTAAGTAAAGAGGATAAAGGAGACTCATAATTAAAGACATAGCTCTCACCATTTAGTGTGTAGATACACATTTAATTCTTCTGGTTTTAATATTTAATCCCATCCTCAACTTTTTCTGATATTCTAGAGCAGGATTTCTGAACCTCTGCATTATTGATGCTTAGGATTGAGTAATTCTTTTTTGTTTGGACCATCCTGTAATTGTAGGATGTTAGCAGCATCTCTGACATCTACCCACTAGATGCCAGTAACATCACCCCCACTGCCCAATTGGGGACAAAAAACATCTCCCCTTGGAGGCAAACTGAACCTCTTTGAGAACCACTGTTCTTAGGGAAGCCCTCTTATTCAAACACTCCAGAGAATAAGTGACTTGTCTTTTTCTGCTATGGGTCTGTGTATGCATATGAAAGATTAGGAGAGAGTGTTATTTGTCATGCTATACAGATCTAAGGATCTAACTAGATGCAATCTTTACATCTTGATCCCCACTGAATCTTGAGATATCTGCTACCTATAATTCCAGGAATTTTACTGGGTTCTGTGACAAGAAACCACTTGTTTCTTGGCTTCCATAATAAAGATTCTTACTCTTCTTTCATCTGCAAAGTCATAAAGAATTGTCCATCTGCTTTCAGCTTCAAAAATTTTCTTGATGTGTCTTAACTATAGTTATTTCCACTCCCATCCTCTTTGCGCTTGAGAGTTGAGAGGAATTTTTTTAACCCCTTTACTCTAATTCTTGTAAATTTGAAGAGAACAATTTATACATGTGTTCTCTGTCATGTTTTTGCATGATTTTTCAATATTAAATGCAAACCTTAATATAATGTCTGTGTTTATGGTTATGTACACAGAACTTGGAAGGTACATTTTATTTTTTCTAGAGTATTACTATTAATCCAGGAACAGGAATCCCTTGTATGTGCATGAAAAGGGGTGCTTATGTCTTTCCAAAACTCACATGTTGAAACCTGAATCGCCTATGTGGTGGTATTTGGTGGGGGTGCCTTTCAGAGGTGATTAGGTCATGAGGACTGAGCCTTTCATAAATGGGATTAGTAACTTCATAAGAGAGATCCCTCACCCCTTCTGCCGTGTGAGGACACAGTAAAAATAAGGGTCTATAAACCAGGAAGTGAGCCCACACCAGACACTGGATCTGCCAGCACCTTGATCTTGGACTTCACAGCCTCCAGAACTGTAAGAAATAAATTTTTGTTGTTTATAAACCACCCAGTCCATGGCATTCTGTTAGAGCAGCTCTAGTGGACTAAGACAAAGGGTACAGCTTATAAAGCTGGGTCTGGCAATAACTTACTTCTAAGTTTTCAGGATAGCTAGCACATTGCCAAGGCCATCATTAGTGCTCAGTTCATCTGATTGATTAATTGGTTCAGCTGATACTTACAATTGCTCCCTGAAGCTGACTAAATAAATATTAGAACACAGGGAAAGTGAGGCACAGAGAGGTTAAGTGACTTGTTTAAAATGACACAGTTAGGCCCGAAGCCCCGCCCACCCTGGCTGCAAGGGTTGCCGGGACAACCCCCATCTTCTTTAGGCGCGTTGGGCAAGCTGCCAGGCTCTGGAGAGAGGAGACGTTGCTGTCGCTGTTAGTGACTTGTGGCATGTTTCTGTGGGACCAGGAACTTAAAGATAGCCAGAATGGCAGAAAATGGTGATAATGAAAAAATGGCTGCTCTGGAGGCCAAAATCTGTCATCAAATCGAGTATTATTTTGGTGACTTCAATTTGCCATGCAACAAATTTTTAAAGGAACAGATCAAACTGGATGAAGGCTGGGTACCTTTGGAGATAATGATAAAATTTAATAGGTTAAACCGTCTAACAACAGACTTTAATGTAATAGTAGAAGCATTGAGCAAATCAAAGGCGGAACTCATGGAAATAAGTGAAGATAAAACTAAAATTAGAAGAACTCCAAGCAAACCCCTCCCTGAACTGACTGATGAGTATAAAAATGATGTAAAAAACGGATGTTTATATTAAAGGCTTCCCAATTTATGCAACCCTTGATGACATAAAAGAGTGGTTGGAAGATAAAGGTCAGGTACTAAATATTCAGATGAGAAGAACATTGCACAAAGCATTTAAGGGATCAATATTTGCTGTATTTGATACCATTGAATCTGCTAAGAAGTTTGTCGAGGCCCCCAGAAGTACAGAGACACAGACCTGCTAATACTTTTCAAGGAAGATTACTTTGCAAAAAAAAAAAAAAAAAAAGAAGAAGAAGAAGAAAGAAAGGAAAATAAAATAGATGCTAAATTACGAGCTAAACAAGAGCAAGAAGAAAAACAAAAGTTAGCAGAAAATGCTGAAATGAAACCTCTAGAAGAAAAGATTGCTTGCTGAAATTCTTGGGGGACTTAGATGATCAGACGTGTAGAGAAGATTTGCATATCCTTTTCTCAAATCATGGTGAAATAAAATGGATAGACTTTGTCAGAGGAGCCAAAAAGGGAATAATTCTGTTTAAAGGAAAAGCTAAGGAAGCACTGGATAAAGCAAAAGACGCAAATAATGGTAACCTACAATTAAGGAACAAAGAGGTCACCTGGGAAGTACTAGAAGGAGATGTGGAAAAAGAAGCATTGAAAAAAATAATAGAAGATCAACAAGAATCCCTAAACAAATGGAAGTCAAAAGGTCGCAGATTTAAAGGAAAAGGAAAGGGAAATAAAGCTGCCCAGACTGGGTCTGCTAAAGGAAAAGTACAGTTTCAGGGCAAGAAAACTAAATTTGATAGTGATGATGAACATGATGAAAATGGTGCATCTAGACCAGTAAAAAGAGCAAGAGAAGAAACAGACAAAGAAGAACCTGCATCAAAACAACAGAAAATGGTGCCGGAGACCAGTAATTTAGTAAACATTTTTTATTCATTTTAATTAGATTTTAAGCTGCTTTTGTCTTTGGAGGCTTTTAAAAAGAAAACCGAATTAGGTCCACTTCAATGTCCACCTGTAAGAAAGGAAAATTTTTTTGTTGTTTAACTTGTCTTTTTTTGTTGTTACTGTTATCCAAATGAGTATTTTTTTATGTATAATTCTGTTTGTGTTCTTTCAAATTATTCAAATATCAAAAGAAACATTCTTCCACTAAATTGCTTTTGTAATATGAGGATGTATTAGTACAAAGTAATAAAATGTATACTGCATAAAAATAAAAATAGTTTATTTAAAAAAATAAAATTAAAAAATATAAAATGACACAGTTTGCAGCAGATCTAAGACTAGAAACCTAGTTCATTTCTTTTTCACCTATTCTAGTCTTTGTAGAATTAGCATTTCACAAAGAAAGGTCTCACAGCAAAGATGAAATAAGAAGACTGCCTGTTGGTTTTAGAAAGTCAAGGCACTCCTAAGCCTTACTCAGTAGAAGTAACCCATGGTTTCCTGGGTGATGATGAGCCCTTAACTGTGTGCAGGCCCTGTGAAGAGATGATAATAATAATAGATAACACACACTGGGCATTTTACTGAGTGTCTGGCTCTATTGTAGGTTTTTGTGTACTTTACCTCACTGTGTCCTCACAACAACTTCTCAAGGCAGGGCTCTGAGTTGGAAGACAAAAGCTGAAACTAGAATCCCTACTGAGAAATGTATTCTTCTAAAAGTATTAGACTTACCCTTTCAAAAAAGAGAAATTATAGTTAAGTGTTTATGAATAGGAGAATCTCAAAGTCCTATGCTCTCCCCATTGGATGGTAAGCATGGTGCTACCAATATGAACTCATAGTATAGGAATCAAGTCTGTGCATTTTGCTTGTTGGTTTAAAATTCAGTTAGGTGACCCTAAATTTCTAGCTCAAGTCAAAATCCATAATTTTACTTGCCAATTTGGCCACCTGGATGAACCCATAGTTTCCTCATACAGAAATTTTGCAGATTGATTTATTTTTTTACCTGTTGAACATAGCAAACCTCTTCAAAACACAGTAGCTTAAAACAACAATCATATTTTTTTAGCTCAGTATCCTGCTGGTGGGTAATTTAGCTTGGGCTAAACTGTGCAGTTCTCATCTTGCTGGGATCAGCTGATTTCACTCAGCTGAAGTTATCTGGCAGTTGTCTGGGGGCTGATTGGTCTAGAAGGGACTTTGCTGGTGTGGTAGACTGAATAATACCCCCCCTCCCACTACCAAAATGCTCACTTCCTGGTCCCTGGAACCTGTGAATATATTATTTTATATAGCAAAAGGGATTTTGCAGGTGTGATTAAGTTAAAGATCTACAGATGGGGGAGTGTAGTGGATTATCCAGGTGGGTCCGGTGATATCATCACAAGTGTTCTCATAAGAGGGAGGTAGAGGGAGATGCTTCTACAGAAGAGAAGAAGGTGATGTGATGACAGAAGCATAGATTGCAATGATGAACTTTGGAGATGGAGGAAGAGCCCATAAGGCAGGGTATATAGTCAGACACTAGAAGCTGAAAAAGCCTCTCCTCAGAGCCTCAAGAAGGAACCAGAACTCCTGACACCTTGATTTTAACTTAGCAAATCTGATTTTGGACTTCTTACCTTCAGAATTATAAGATAATATTTTTTTGTAGTTTTAAGCCACTAAATTTGTGGTAAATTTGTTATAGCAGCAAAAGGAAACTAATACAGCTGAGATAGCTGGAATGACTGCGGCCCCTCTCCAAATACATGTTCTTCCTTCCTGCCTTCCCTCCTCAATGTACATCCTACCCTCTAGCCATACTGAACTGCCACCAGATCCTATAGCATTGCCATAAAATCTAGAAACATAGATAAGTTTATTTTTTTATTATTTGTATTTACTTCTGAACACCCAGGCTTACTTTTTTATGGGTTACGTTAAATGTGAAGATTTATTCAGTGAAAATCAGAGGTATAATTCATCTAAAGCAATGAATCATAGATGCATATGCAAAGATTGATGGAAATACTTCACTAATGCACTGTATTCATTGTAATTTTGTGCAGCCCATTTAACTGCACCATTAGTAAGGAGTACCACATAGAACGTACCATGTGATGTTTTTGAATATGCCATGTATTTTAATGTAATATCAATAATTCATTTGTAAACATTTATATGTATATTTTTCAATGTTTATAGACGTTATGGACACCATGAATAATGCCCATGATGTTCCATGCTTCCCTGTGTGAGATGCCCTATCCCCCCTTGATGGCTTTACTATATCCTAATTTTCCTTCAGTACTTGGATCAATTAGTTTCTTTATGAAACACTTCCCTATCACTCAATCCTAGTGGCTACATTGCCATCAAACCTCCTCCTTATTCCCTTGATCTTTTGAATTTAATAAAGTGTAAAATGAAGTGTATTCTATAAAGGATTAATACAGGATACATACCTTAAGCAAAAGTTGACTTCAACATGACAGGTGCTAATATCTCAGGGAAGGTAGAAACAAGTCTAATTGGTGTTAAATAAACAGAAAAGCTAGTCTTCTGAGAGTTAAACTGTCCACAAAAGGTAGATAAGCTCCTCTCAGATAATAGAGAATTACAGAAGTTAAATTATGTGCTTGAGAGATGCAGTCAATCAAGTCCATCAGCTGGTTAAAAATAAACCTAGAGATGTCATCACTATAAATTTATTTTTTATCTAGGATCTTTCCTTTCCCATTTAAAATCATTCTCAAATCTTACATTTTCTATGAAGTCTTCATCTACTAATATGCATCTCTGTTCAATGTTCACAATTATCTGTACTTCACCCATTTTTTTTCTTTTTTCATAAGCATTGGGGCAGAGTCCTACTTTATCTCTATGATATATTCATAAAGTGCAGGGTGCATTCACAAAGCTTCATATATAATCATAATAACAATAATCTGTATTACAAATGACAGATATAGAATTGCTATTCCATACCTCAAAATCTCAAATCAGAATAAATAAATCTCTATGCATTTCATTAAAACATTTCTCTCAAATCTGGTTTGTGGAACATAGATAACAATCTACCTATTCCTGCAATGTTTTTTTTTCATTGGAAATGTGTGTAGCAATTTCTAATACATGCTCACACAAACTTAGTTTGCATTTAGTAAATAAAGTCAGACGTTTTATAAAAACAATGAATTGGTTTTATGTTTCATCTGCTTGATGGAATATTACATAGCCATTAAAATGATGAATGTGCAGACTATCCAGGTACATGAAAAACAATATACTGTGAGAAAAGTAATACACAGTGTGATGATATGATCATATCCATTGTGTGCATTGTTTGTTATATGTAAAGCTTGGAAGAGGCCACAGAGCAGTATAAACAGCTGTTTTCCTAGGAAGCTACTGTATTTTTTTTCATATTTGAATTTTTTTTAAAGCAAGAGTGTTTAGGTTGGGATTAACATATACACACTAGTATATATAAAATAGATAACCAACAAGGACCTACTGTATAGCACAGGGAATTATACTCAGTATTTTGTAATAACCTATATGGGACAAGAATCTGAAAGAGAATATGTATAACTGAATCACTGTGCTGTACACCTGAAACTAATACAACATTGTAAATCAACTATACTTCATTAAAAATACAGTATTTATTGAAATAAACGTTTACCTTACCAGACATATAGATTCTTATAACTTATGTTATGTCCATACAAATAAAAATGGATGTTTAAAGGCAGTTTCTTATCTGTAAAATGAGGACATTGGTTAAAATCACCTCTGGGCCTCCTTTGATCATTCAAGATCAGTCATTCATTACAATATTACTAGGAAGGAGAAGGTTTTCCTCTTTATTTTCATGACTGCAAGAGGAAATTACAAACACTGTCTTTTAGAGTCAGATGGCTTGTTTTAAATCATCCCTCCGCCTCCAAATAGCTATTGAATATTTGACCTGGGACAAGTTGCTTACCCTTCCTAAATCTTGGTTTCTTTACCCATAAAGTGGAGGTAAGAAAACTTTCCCTTATAATATTCTAGAGAGGACTAAATGAGAAAAAGCATATAAAGCAAGTGCTTTGCTCAGAACCTGGTACGTATTAAGCTTTCAATAAATGTAGTTATCCACACGTATCTTGAGGCCATACCTGATTTACCGATAATTTCTTTTTTCAAAGAAAAGCCCAATGAAAGAATATGCCTAAGAATAGTACTCTGCAACATTTAGGCCATTCTAGATGAAATCTCAGTCAACAGGGAGTTTCTTTTCTTTTCTTTAAAAGAAATGATTTCATATATTCAAACTTAATTCATAATGAAAGCAGGTTTTGCATGATGCCTGTAGTAGGTGAACTTTCTGCCGATGGGGCTTTGTGATAGAGTTGCAGGTATCCTGAGAACACAATGAACATTTTGTGAATTGATTCCTTTTGGTGAAAGGCAGTGGAATTTGGGACTAAAGTCTTTAGACTAGATGAAATGTCAGTCACGGTGTATTCAACATTTAAATATTTGAATAGATCACTTATGAGCTTTGTCATTCTCTTCTCCATCCTTCTATAAAGCACGTCTAAAATGCTGGGTCTGTATTTTGAGTGCGTCTTGTGTTCCCATCCTGACTGTAAGGTTTAGTATAAAGGTGCAGTGAAGAAAAACAAACAGGTAATCAAAAGAATGATTAAAATATGGTCAGATTTCTACATAATTTATATGTCTTACACATCTATCTTAGCCTCATTGTCAATAGGTTTAGAAAAACCCTCCAACTTACTAAAAGGGTGCAATTAAAGGCTTTTTGAAACCATGTAAGGGAAAGGCTTTTTCTCATCTTTATTATAAAGGTATACAGCTCTCTCTCTTACAGGGAAATATTTAACCTATCCTTACCTCTGTGAGGTCCACTCAGAGAACAGGCAAGAATTTTGAAACAAACCTCTGGCTCGCCAGAATTCGCAATCTCTGATATGTGAGGATCGATTTTAAAGACTATGACACTTGCATGGGGTTAAATAATCTTGGCTTGTTAAATAATGAGGATTTTACACAGGGAGAACACAGATGTTCAAACTAGCCAATGTTAGAACTAGCTTCTTGAAGCTTCTAACAGGTGAATTTAAGACAAAGGAAAAGCTATTGTGTAACATTTGTAATCTGCCTCCCCCCCTTGTTTTTTACATCTTTATTGGAGTATAATTGCTTTACAATGGTGTGTTAGTTTCTGCTTTATAACAAACTGAATCAGTTATACATATACATATGTTCCCATATCTCTTCCTTCTTGAATCTCCCTCCCTCCCACCCTCCCTATCCCATCCGTCTAGGTGGTCACAAAGCACCGAGATGATCTCCCTGTGCTATGCGGCTGCTTCCCACTAGCTATCTATTTTATGTTTGGTAGTGTATATATGTCCATGACACTCTCTCACTTTGTCACAGCTTACCATTCCCCCTCCCCATATCTCAAGTCCATTCTCTAGTAGGTCTGTGTCTTTATTCCTGTCTTACCCCTGGGTTCTTCATGACATTTTCTCTTTTCTTGAATTCCATATAAATGTGTTAGCATATGGTATTTGTCTTTCTCTTTCTGAGTTACTTCACTCTGTATGACAGACACTAAGTCCATCTACCTCACTACAAATAGCTCAATTTTGTTTCCTTTTATGGCTGAGTAATATTCCATTGTAAATATGTGCCACATCTTCTTTATCCATTCATCCAATGATGGACACTTAGGTTGTTTCCATCTCCTGGCTATTGTAAATAGAGCTGCAATGAATATTTTGGTACATGACTCTTTTTGAATTATGGTTTTCTCAGGGTATATGCCCAGTAGTGGGATTGCTGGATCACATGGTATTTCTATTTGTAGTTTTTCAAGGAACCTCCATACTGTTCTCCATAGTGGCTGTACCAATTCACATTCCCACCAGCAATGCAAGAATGTTCCCTTTTCTCCACACCCTCTCCAGCATTTATTGTTTCTAGATTTTTTGATCATGGCCATTCTGACTGGTATGAGATGATATCTCATTGTAGTTTTGATTTGCATTTCTCTAATGATTAATGATGTTGAGCATTCTTTCATGTGTTTGTTGGCAGTCTGTATATCTTCTTTGGAGAAATGTCTATTTAGGTCTTCTGCCCATTTTTGGATTGGGTTTTTTTTTGTTATTGAGCTGCATGAGCTGCTTGTAAATCTTGGAGATTAGTCCTTTGGCAGTTGCTTCATTGGCAAATATTTTCTCCCATTCTGAGGGTTGTCTTTTGGTCTTGTTTATGGTTTCCTTTGCTGTGCACAGGCTTTGAAGTTTCATTAGGTCCCATTTGTTTATTTTTGTTTTTATTTCCATTTCTCTAGGAGGTGGGTCAAAAGGGATCTTTCTGTAATTTATGTCATAGAGTGTTCTGTCTATATTTTCCTGTAAGAGTTTTACAGTGTGTGGCCTTACATATAGGTCTTTAATCCATTTGGAGTTTATTTTTGTGTATGGTATTAGGGAGTGATCTAATCTCATACTTTTACATGTACCTGTCCAGTTTTCCCAGCACCACTTATTGAAGAGGCTGTCCTTTCTCCACTGTACATTGCTGCCTCCTTTATCAAAGACAAAGTGACCATATGTGCGTGGGTTTATCTCTGGGCTTTCTATCCTGTTTCATTGATCTATATTTTTGTTTTTGTGCCAGTACCATACTGTCTTGATTACTGTAGCCTTGTAGTATAGTCTGAAGTCAGGGAGCCTGATTCCTCCAGCTCCGTTTTTTGTTCTCAAGATTGCTTTGGATATTCAGGGTCTTTGTGTTTCCATACAAATTGTGAAATTTTTTGTTCTAGTTCTGTGAAAAATGCCAGTGGTAGCTGGATAGGGATTGCATTGAATCTGTAGATTGCTTTGGGTAGTAGAGTCATTTTCACAATGCTGATTCTTCCATCCAAGAACATGGTATATCTCTCCATCTATTTGTATCATCTTTAATTTCTTTCATCAGTGTCTTATAATTTTCTGCATACAGGTCTTTTCTCTCCTTAGGTGGGTTTATTCCTAGATATTTTATTCTTTTTGTTGCAGTGGTAAATGGGAGGTTTTTCTTGATTTCACTTAAAGATTTTTCATCATTAGTGTATAGGAATGCCAGAGATTTCTGTGCATTAATTTTGTATCGTGCTACTTTACCAAATTCATTGATTAGCTCTAGTAGTTTTCTGGTAGCATCTTTAGGATTCTCTATGTATAGTATCATGTCATCTGCAAACAGTGACAGCTTTCCTTCTTCTTTTCCGATTTGGATTCCTTTTATTCCCTTTTCTTCTCTGATTGCTGTGGCTAAAACTTCCAAAACTATGTTGAATAAGAGTGGTGAGAGTGGGCAACCTTGCCTTGTTCCTGATCTTAGTGGAAATGCTTTCAGTTTTTCACCATTGAGGATGATCTTGGCTGTGGGTTTGTCATATATGGCCTTTATTATGTTGAGGAAAGTTCCCTCTATGCCTACTTTCGGCAGGGTTTTTTTTATCATAAATGGGTGTTGAGGTTTGTCGAAAGCTTTCTCTGCATCTATTGAGATGATCATATGGTTTTTTTCCTTCAATATGTTAATATGGTGTATCACATTGATTGATTTGTGTATATTGAAGAATCCTTGCATTCCTGGGATAAACCACACTTGATCATGGTGTATGATCCTTGTAATGTGCTGTTGGATTCTGTTTGCTAGTATTTTGTTGAGGAGTTTTGCATCTATGTTCATCAGTGACATTGGCCTGTAGTTTTCTTTCTTTGTGACATCCTTGTCTGGATTCAGTATCAGGGTGATGGAGGCCTCATAGAATGAGTTTGGGAGTGTTCCTCCCTCTGCTATATTTTGGAAGAGTTTGAGAAGGATAGGTGTTAGCTCTTCTCTAAATGTTTGGTATAATTCACCTGTGAAGCCATCTGGTCCTGGGCTTTTGTTTGTTGGAAGATTTTTAATCTCAGTTTCAATTTTAGTGCTTGTGATTGCTTTGTTCATATGTTCTACTTCTTCCTGATTCAGTCTCGGCAGGTTGTGCATTTCTAAGAATTTGTCCATTTCCTCCAGGTTGTCTATTTTTTTGGCATAGAGTTGCTTGTAGTAATTTCTCATGATCTTTTGTATTTCTTCAGTGTCAGTTGTTTACTTCTCCTTTTTCATTTCTAATTCTATTGATTTGAGTCCTCTCCCTTTTTTTCTTTATGAGTCTGGCTAATGGTTTATCAATTTTGTTTATCTTCTCAAAGTTAGTTTTATTGATCTTTGCTATCGTTTCCTTCATTTCTTTTTCATTTATTTCTGATCTGATCTTTATGATTTCTTTCCTTCTGCTAACTTTGGGGTTTTTTTTGTTCTTCTTTCTCTAATTGCTTTAGGTGCAGGGTCAGGTTGTTTACTCGAGATGTTTCCTGTTTCTTAAGGTAGGATTGTATTGCTATAAACTTCCCTCTTAGAACTGCTTTTGTTGCATCCCATAGGTTTTGGGTCATTATGTGTCCATTGTCATTTGTTTCTAGGTATTTTTTGATTTCCTCTTTGATTTCTTCAGTGATCACTTCGTTATTAAGTAGTGTATTGTTCAGCCTCCATGTGCTTGTATTTTTTACAGATCTTTTCCTGTAATTGATGTCTAGTCTCATAGCATTGTGATTGGAAAAGATACTTATACAATTTCAATTTTCTTAAATTTTCCAAGGCTTAATTTGTGACCCAAGATATGATCTATCCTGGAGAATGTTCCATGAGCACTTGAGAAAAATGTGTGTTCTGTTGTTTTTGGATGGAATGTCCTATAAATATCAATTAAGTCCATCTTGTTTAATGTATAATTTAAAGCTTGTGTTTCCTTATTAATTTTCTGTTTGGATAATCTGTCCATTGGTGAAAGTGGGGTGCTAAAGTCCCCTACTATGAATGTGTTACTGTCGATTTCCCCTTTTATGGCTGTTAGTATTTGCCTTATGTATTGAGGTGCTCCTATGTTGGGTGCATAATTATTTACAATGTTATATCTTCTTCTTGGATCGATCCCTTGATCATTATGTATTGTCCTTCTTTGTCCCTTCTAATAGTCTTTATTTTAAAGTCTATGTTGTCTGATATGAGAATTGCTACTCCAGCTTTCTTTTGGTTTCCATTTGCATGGAATATCTTTTTCCATCCCCTCACTTTCAGTCTGTATGTGTCTCTAGGTCTGAAGTGGGTCTCTTGTAGACAGCATATATATGGGTCTTTTTTTGTATCCATTCAGCCAGTCTGTGTCTTTTGGTGGCAGCATTTAATCCATTTACATTTAAGGTAATTATCAATATGTATGTTCCTATTACCATTTTCTTAATTGTTTTGGGTTTGTTATTGTAGGTCTTTTCCTCCTCTTGTGTTTCTTGCCTAGAGAAGATCCTTTAGCATTTGTTGTGAAGCTGGTTTGGTGGTGCTGAACTCTCTCAGCTTTTGCTTGTCTGTAAATGTTTTAATTTCTCCATTAAATCTGAATGAGATCCTTGCTGGGTAGAGTAATCTTGGTTGTAGGTTTTTCTCCTTCATCACTTTAAATATGTCTTGCCACTCCCTTTTGGCTTGCAGAGTTTCTGCTGAAAGATCAGCTGTTAAGCTTATGGGGATTCCCTTGTGTGTTATTTGTTTTTTTTCCCTTGCTGCTTTTAATATGTTTTCTTTGTATTTAATTTTTGACAGTTTGATTAATATGTGTCTTGGCATGTTTCTCCTTGGATTTATTCTGTATGGGACTCTCTGTGCTTCCTGGACTTGATTAACTATTTCCTTTCCCATGTTAGGCAAATTTTCAACTATAATCTCTTCAAATATTTTCTCAGTCCCTTTCTTTTTCCCTTCTTCTTCTGGAACCCCTATAATTCGAATGTTGGTGTGTTTAATGTTGTCCCAGAGGTCTCTGAGACTGTCCTCAGTTCTTTTCATTCTTTTTTCTTTATTCTGCTCTGAAGTAGTTATTTCCACTATTTTACCCTCGAGGTCACTTATCCATTCTTCTGCCTCAATTATTCTGCTATTGATCCCTTCTAGAGTATTTTTAATTTCATTTATTGTGTTATTCATCATTGCTTCTTTCCTCTTTAGTTCTTCTAGGTCCTTATTAAATGTTTCTTGCATTTTCTCTATTCTATTTCCAAGATTTTGGAACATCTTTACTATCATTATTCTGAATTCTTTTCAGGTAGACTCCCTATTTCCTCTTCATTTGTTAGGTCTGGTGGGTTTTTATCCTGCTCCTTCATCTGCTGTGTTTTTTTCTGTTTTCTCATTTTGCTTTACTTACTGTGTTTGGCCTCTCCTTTTTTCAGCCTGCAGGTTTGTAGTTCCCGTTGTTTTTGGTGTCTGTCCCCAGTGGCTAAAGTTGGTTCAGTGGGTTGTGTAGGTTTCCTGGTGGAGGGGACTAGTGCCTGTGTTCTGGTGGATGAGGCTGGATCTTATCTTTCTGGTGGGCAGGTCCACATCTGGTGGTGTGTTTTGGGGTGTCTGTGGACTTATTATGATTTTAGGCAGCCTCTCTGCTAATGGGTGGGGTTGTGTTCCTGTCTTGCTAGTTGTTTGGCATAGGGTGTCCAGCACTGTAGCTTGCAGGTTGTTGGGTGAAGCTGGGTGTTGGTGTTAAGATGGAGATCTCTGGGAGGTTTTCGCCGTTTGATATTACGTGGAGCTGGGAGGTCTCTTGTGGACCAGTGTCCTGAAGTTGGCTCTCCCACCTCAGAGGCACAGCCCTGACTCCTGGCTGCAGCACTAACAGCCTTTCATCCACACGGCTCAGAATAAAAGGGAGAAAAAGTAGAAAGAAAGAGAAAAAGAAAGAAAGAAAGAAAGAAAGAAAGAAAGAAAGAAAGAAAGAAAGAAAGAAAAAGAAAGGAAGGAAGGAAGAAAGAAAGAAAGGAGGAAGGAAGGAAGGAAGAAAGAAAGAGGATAAAATAAAATAAAATAAAGTTATTAAAATAAAAAATAATTATTAAGAAAAAAAATTTTTTAAGTTAAAAAAGAAAAAAACACGGACAGATAGAACCCTAGGACAAATGGTGAAAGCAAAACTATACAGACAAAATCTCACACCGAAGCATACACATACACACTCACAAAAAGAGGAAAAAGGGAAAAAATAATAAATCTTGCTCTCAAAGTCCACCTTCTCAATTTGGGATGATTCATTGTCTATTCAGGTATTTCACAGATGCAGGGTACATCAAGTTGATTGTGGAGATTTAATTCGCTGCTCCTGAGGCTGCTGGTGGAGATTTCCCTTTCTCTTCTTTGTTCGCACAGCTCCCGGCGTTCCGCCTTGAATTTGGCCCTGCCTCAGCGTTTAGGTCGCCGGACGGCGTCTGTTCTTCGCTCAGACAGGACGGGTTAAAGGAGCCACTGATTCGGGGACTCTGGCTCACTCACGCCGGGGGAGGGAGGGGTACGGAGTGCGGGACGAGACTGCGGTGACAGAGGCCGGCGTGACGTCACACCAGCCTGAGGCGCGCCGTGTGTTCTCCCGGGGAAGTTGTCCCTGGATCCCGGGACCCTGGCAGTGGCGGGCTGCACAGGTTCCCCGGAATTGGTGTGTGGATAGTGACCCGTGCTCGCACACAGGTTTCTTGGTGGCGGCAGCAGCAGCCTTAGCGTCTCATGCCCGTCTCTGGGGTCCGCGCTGTTAGCCGCGGCTCGCGCCCGTCTCTGGAGCTCCTTTAAGCAGAGCTCTTAATCCTCTCTCCTCGCATACCAGGAAACAAAGAGGGAAGAAAAAGTCTCTTGCCTCTTCGGCAGGTCCAGACTTTTCCCCGGACTCCCTCCCAGCTAGCCGTGGTGCACTAACCCCTTCAGGCTGTGATCACGCCGCCAACCCCAGGCCTCTCTCTGCGCTCCGCTCCGATCGAAGCCCGAGCCTCAGCTCCCAGCCCCTCCCGCCCCGGCGGCCGAGCAGACAAGTCTCTCGGGCTGGTGTGTGCCTGAGGGCACCGATCCTCTGTGCTGGAATCTCTCCGCTTTGCCCTCCGTGCCCCTGTTGCTCCACTCTCCTCCGCGGCTCCGAAGCTCCCCCTCTCTGCCACCACAGTCTCTGCCCGCGAAGGGGCTTCCTAGTGTGTGGAAACCTTTCCTCCTTCACAGCTCCCTCCCACTGGTGCAGGTCCCATCCCTATTCTTTTGTCTCTGTTTTTTCTTTTTTATTTTGCCCTACCCAGGTACGTGGGGAGTTTCTTGCCTTTTTGGAGGTCTGAGGTCTTCTGCCAGCGTTCAGTAGGTGTTCTGTAGGAGCAGTTCCACGTGTAGATGTATTTCTGATATATCTGTGGGGAGGAAGGTGATCTCCGCGTCTTACTGTTCCGCCATCTTCCCCTAGATCTGCCCTCTCTCTTCAGGCTAGGTTACTGCTCTCTTTTCAACTCCCATAATGCACTGTATTATAAAAATGTCTTCAGATCATAGCATGGATTCTTTGAGATTAAGGACCGAAGATTGATTATTCAACTTTGTTCACCTAGCATCTGGTTCCTAGGACACTAAACATAACCATATGACTACCTCAAAAGGTAGAGAAGTCAAAATTTTAATTAGGTTCAGGATATGGTTTATTTGTAGTGACTGAAGGAGAGAACATAGGCTTCAGTGGTTGGTAGCTGTTAGGACTACCACCATGATTTGCAAGAAACCATATTTTGTGCTTCTGTCAGGAGCAGAACTGTGCTGAATGGAGTATTTTTGTAACCCTAGACCCTTTTCTGAGCTATGGCTTTAAATAATTCTTTAGGTTGATGTCCAGCAGCTTGGAATATCCGTGTAATGCACATCATTTATCTGGCTTGCACAATAATTAGCAATCATTTAATTTTTTTGAACCTCAATTCCATCACCTAGAAAGTGAGGCCCTGGGACTAGATTGACTTCAAGATAGGACTCCACTCTCTGTATGTTTTTACCTGGTGATCAATGGTTAGAGTTTTAGGGCCACATGGTGTTTTTTATAACAATAGGTTCGCCTCTCCTCCACATCATAACACCTTGATTTTAGTATCCCACTCAAAACAAAAGTAGAGAGTAAAGAAATAATCTGTTTTCTAACTCAGTACTAAAATAACAGGGGCAAGACTGAAAATAAGTAGCTAAGAAAATTGCTTTTTGTGTCGTATATTTTTTTTTCAAGTTTGCCTATTATAACTCCTTTTTATTTTCAAGAAAATGCCATCAAATTGGAAGGCTTTCTATTTCCTGCTGGCTGCCTTTTTCTTTTTCCTTCCATCTCCTGCCAGAGACTGTGTACTGAAAGCAATTTTAACGGATGTAACTAATGAAGGGTTGCGTACGTACACCATTATTTTACGACCAGGAGCTCTTCTAGATCTCTTCTAGACTTTTCTCCTGACTGCTGCAGAGTTTGATCACTCTGTATTGTACTAGTTTTCCCATGTGTGAAATGGACAGGGGTCTAGCATACATGTCTCTGGATACTGCTGTTATATATACCATAAGTGATCAATACTTGTCTATCACATTAGTATCCCCTGGCAAAAGCACAGCAAGGCACAGTAATCGTTGCATTGCCTACATGTGTCCCTGTGGCTGGTTTGCCTTTTACAGCTGGGGAAGTAGACTTAATTCTGTGCTGCTTTGCTATGGACAGATGAACTTCGTCTTTCTTACTTTACTTGAACTTGACTGCCCTCTTGGGAACTGTTACTTTCTCTGTGAAAATTCCCAAACCTCATAACTCATCACTGGTAACAAAATAAGCAAGGAAACAACAACAACAACAAAATGTTTAATTACAAAAATGAAACCAATATC
The DNA here is from genome assembly GCF_964341445.2 of Mesoplodon mirus. Classification (NCBI taxonomy): domain Eukaryota; kingdom Metazoa; phylum Chordata; class Mammalia; order Artiodactyla; family Ziphiidae; genus Mesoplodon; species Mesoplodon mirus. The sequence continues at coordinate 84,319,467 of NC_138982.1, forward strand.
TTACCAAAGTGAGCAGATTATATCACTTGCCATTGTTACGTATCAAAACAAAATGTATAGACTGTACACATTTACTACTGTGACAGTAACACTGTGTACTCACCTTATTTGAGATGTGGGGAGCAACTCACTGAATATTAGCAACACAACTTTCCAACAGGTGGACCTTAGGAGGAATTTAGTTTTCCCAGTCATCTAATCCAGTCCAATTTTGTGACCACTTATTGTGCATGGTGTTCCACAGGTATCTTGAAGCATATAAAAATGAATGACATGGATTTCCCATTTTAAACTTTTATTAAATACAACTTGATGTATGATATACCCCAAAACAGTCTCATTTAGAATATTGGGATCTTTAAGGAACATTGGAGAAAAGGAAGCCATAACTCTTCCTATCTTTATACAAATGGAAAATCTTGGTAGAGAAGTTTGTTAAACATGATAACTTAAGGTACAGAGAATAATGTAAGGGCATGGATTTTTGAATCAGATATGCCAAGGTCTGAATTCTGCCAGTTATTTCCCCGGGTATTTAGATAAGTTATTTAATTTAATAACTTATCTTCAGATAAATTATTTAATTTCCTGAAACTTCACTTTCTCATCTGTGTATAAAATTCCATTTAGTGGTTCAAAATTGGTTGAATATTAACAAGTTAATGTATGACTCAACTTAATAAGAAGGATGTTTATAGGATGGTGGGAAAGACATGATTGAATGCCCAGTATTGAGTACTTGCTACTGCTGGGACTGCTGTTGCTTCTGTTACCACCACTACCATTAGTACTACTACCACCACCACCATCACCACTACTACTACCACCACCACCACCACTAGTAGTAGTAGTAGTATACTACTACTATATGACTATACTATACTACTAGTACTATACTACTAGTAGTAGTACTACTACTGCCACTAGTACTACTGTTACTACTACTACCACCACCACTAACACTACTACTACCACCACCACCACCACTAGTAGTAGTAGTAGTATACTACTACTATATGACTATACTATGCTACTAGTACTATACTACTGGTAGTAGTACTACTACTGCCACTAGTACTACTGTTACTACTACTACCACCACCACTAACACTACTACTACCACCACCACCACCACTAGTAGTAGTAGTAGTATACTACTACTATATGACTATACTATGCTACTAGTACTATACTACTGGTAGTAGTACTACTACTGCCACTAGTACTACTGTTACTACTACTACCACCACCACTAACACTACTACCACCACCATCACCACTAGTAGTAGTAGTAGTATACTACTACTATATGACTATACTATACTACTAGTACTATACTACTAGTAGTAGTACTACTACTGCCACTAGTACTACTGTTACTACTACTACCACCACCACTAACACTACTACTACCACCACCACCACCACTAGTAGTAGTAGTAGTATACTACTACTATATGACTATACTATGCTACTAGTACTATACTACTGGTAGTAGTACTACTACTGCCACTAGTACTACTGTTACTACTACTACCACCACCACTAACACTACTACTACCACCACCACCACCACTAGTAGTAGTAGTAGTATACTACTACTATATGACTATACTATGCTACTAGTACTATACTACTGGTAGTAGTACTACTACTGCCACTAGTACTACTGTTACTACTACTACCACCACCACTAACACTACTACCACCACCATCACCACTAGTAGTAGTAGTAGTATACTACTACTATATGACTATACTATACTACTAGTACTATACTACTAGTAGTAGTACTACTACTGCCACTAGTACTACTGTTACTACTACTACCACCACCACTAACACTACTACTACCACCACCACCACCACTAGTAGTAGTAGTAGTATACTACTACTATATGACTATACTATGCTACTAGTACTATACTACTGGTAGTAGTACTACTACTGCCACTAGTACTACTGTTACTACTACTACCACCACCACTAACACTACTACTACCACCACCACCACCACTAGTAGTAGTAGTAGTATACTACTACTATATGACTATACTATGCTACTAGTACTATACTACTGGTAGTAGTACTACTACTGCCACTAGTACTACTGTTACTACTACTACCACCACCACTAACACTACTACCACCACCATCACCACTAGTAGTAGTAGTAGTATACTACTACTATATGACTATACTATACTACTAGTACTATACTACTAGTAGTAGTACTACTACTGCCACTAGTACTACTGTTACTACTACTACCACCACCACTAACACTACTACTACCACCACCACCACCACTAGTAGTAGTAGTAGTATACTACTACTATATGACTATACTATGCTACTAGTACTATACTACTGGTAGTAGTACTACTACTGCCACTAGTACTACTGTTACTACTACTACCACCACCACTAACACTACTACTACCACCACCACCACCACTAGTAGTAGTAGTAGTATACTACTACTATATGACTATACTATGCTACTAGTACTATACTACTGGTAGTAGTACTACTACTGCCACTAGTACTACTGTTACTACTACTACCACCACCACTAACACTACTACCACCACCATCACCACTAGTAGTAGTAGTAGTATACTACTACTATATGACTATACTATACTACTAGTACTATACTACTAGTAGTAGTACTACTACTGCCACTAGTACTACTGTTACTACTACTACCACCACCACTAACACTACTACTACCACCACCACCACCACTAGTAGTAGTAGTAGTATACTACTACTATATGACTATACTATGCTACTAGTACTATACTACTGGTAGTAGTACTACTACTGCCACTAGTACTACTGTTACTACTACTACCACCACCACTAACACTACTACTACCACCACCACCACCACTAGTAGTAGTAGTAGTATACTACTACTATATGACTATACTATGCTACTAGTACTATACTACTGGTAGTAGTACTACTACTGCCACTAGTACTACTGTTACTACTACTACCACCACCACTAACACTACTACTACCACCACCACCACCACTAGTAGTAGTAGTAGTATACTACTACTATATGACTATACTATGCTACTAGTACTATACTACTGGTAGTAGTACTACTACTGCCACTAGTACTACTGTTACTACTACTACCACCACCACTAACACTACTACCACCACCATCACCACTAGTAGTAGTAGTAGTATACTACTACTATATGACTATACTATACTACTAGTACTATACTACTAGTAGTAGTACTACTACTGCCACTAGTACTACTGTTACTACTACTACCACCACCACTAACACTACTACTACCACCACCACCACCACTAGTAGTAGTAGTAGTATACTACTACTATATGACTATACTATGCTACTAGTACTATACTACTGGTAGTAGTACTACTACTGCCACTAGTACTACTGTTACTACTACTACCACCACCACTAACACTACTACCACCACCATCACCACTAGTAGTAGTACTACTACTATCACTACCACCACCACTAGCACTACTACTACTACCGCCACCACTACTACTACAATACTGCAGTAGTAGTAATACTACTACTATCACAGCAGTTTCTACTTGTTATCTTCATGATTATCACATTACCAATCACTCTTCTTGTCATTATCATCATCATCATCATTTTCATTAAGGAAGATGAAGTAATGAGCTCCCCAGACATGAGAAAAAATATGTTTCTTAAATTCCTCTGAACACTTTGCAAGCTCCCATCCCTATTCTTGGCAGCCTCTACTTTACAGAACACTATCAGTGTAGGTCAGGAAAGAAGTTCAGGGCAGAAACCACCTATGTTAGACTTCTAGTGATCCAAAGCTAATTTTGTTTTAAAATTAGTACCAACAATGAAAATCAAATACAAACAAGGGATGGAAACTGAAAGATAATTAAAGGTAATTCAAGGAATATAGAAATATAGGTCAAGTGGAAATAAAGGGAAGAGAGATCCACCCAAGAAATAGAATGCGAGTGCTTGGGAAGAAAAAAAAATGGTGAATCAAGGTAAACCTTCCCTTAAAAAGACAGAGAAAAATGAAAGAGAATTGTTTTTTATGAAACAGGCTTAAAAATGGATGACATAGATTCTATTTGCAGTTCTCCTTGGAACATATTACCTGTGTTGAATTCATGGTAAAAATTCTCTCCTGAGAGGCAGCCAATATAGTGACAATAATCCCCAACTAGGTCCCATGCCTGAATTTATCACTAAATATCTGAGTGACCACGACCAAGTCCTGAGATCCTGCCATGGGTAGGTCCTATGATGATATTCAAAATGCAACATTCCTCAGCTACTTTCCAACTTAAACATGTGAATATTTTTATTAATCAGAAAATAGAAAGGAGTGCCTTGGATGCTGCTTAATTTAAATTTAGAAACAGTCTCTTTCAAGTGAATGTTCAAGATTCCAAGGCAATAACTTAGGAAAGGATATGCCCATTGGAAGAAGAGATGAGAACACATTTTAAAGGTCAAGAATGTATAACATTGCTGTATTGATTCTAGCTGCCCTCTGAGGCCCCATATGGGCCATAGTTGAGTATATTAAATACAAACAGTTTCTCAAGCACTGGAGAATTTTGATTGCAAAACGATGACCTGGTATTGTTCTGGGCTGTAAAGTAGTTTCAGATCAATTGGAGGTCTCAGTGTTTAATCGTTGGGGGTGGAGGTTGGAGTGTGGAGTGCGGAGGTGATGTGTGATGTGTGAGTGTATCTGTATCTGTGTGATAGGGTGAAGTATGAGGACTATTATTTTTTAGACTTAATGCCTGGTCTTTTCACTGTTTTCCTTCCCTACTCTTCTAAGCTATCTGGGAAGATATGCTAGTGAATCATTTTTATGTTGGGGGTGGGGATGGGTAGAGAAGTATCCTGGAAGCCAATTGGTTACAAAAAATTTTAACATCTCTAAAAACACAATCAAGGAACTAATCATTGTTACCTTAAATCTTAGTTAAGTATGTTAAACAGTGTGTACTACCAAATTCCTGTACAAAAGACTAGTACCTCTAAAGAACTAACTTGCCCAGCACACAGCTCTTTCTAAACTTACTTAAAGAAAACATGCATCATTCTCTCTCTACATTTAGCTTAACCTTCATTTTTTTCCTGTTTATTTCAATTTATTTTTGTCTTCAGAAATGATGTATACATATAGTTTAAAAATTCAAATAATACTTTAAGCTTAATGATAAAAATAGCACCCTATCTTTCCCCCTAAATCCTTCCACTTACATTCCCCAGAGGCAAAGACTTTCAGCACTTTAGCTGTGTGATTGTCTCTAAATGACATGCTTACACTACTATTTATTTTTTCAATTTATTATATAATTTATTGACCCCCCCCCCACTATTGACAGTGATTCGTTACACACAGTTCCCTTCTTTTTATATAGGTATAATATAATATGGGATTAGATCAGTAGTCAGTGCATTCATGCACTGTGTTTGTGTAATGTGGACTGTGTAGCCAATCACTATCAAGCCATATAGTCTACTTGAATTTCATTTCCTATCTTGGCCTAATAGAAAGGTCCTTTTTGGGGTTCTGTGGTGCAAATTAGCTTGCTGCTTCTCTTTTTCCATTAATATCATCAGTTTCAACTTTCTCCTACCTGCTGAGTAACTTGCTACTCTTTTCTCTGCTTTCTAACTTAAAAATAGCATTACTTTCACTAATAGTAAGTATAATTGTTAATATTTATTTTTATTATGTTCAAATTTGTTCATGTATTAATATTATTAATACGACATATTTGCTAATAATATTCATTCACCTATATAACTGGTAATTATTAGATATTATATTACATATTAATATTAAGTTATTAATATCATTAATGATTAATAACAATAACTATTATTTGCTGAGGTTTCCTATACCATACTCTTTGTCCTTTTATCTTTTGTTAAAAATTATTTTTTTTGTCCCTTTACTCTTGTTGTCATGTAGTTTTAGAGAGAACAGAGATAGCTGCATGGATTTCATATTCTGTGTTTAAACAGAAATGCCAAGTCTTTCTGTGTCAGTTTCTCAAGCCTACATTTGTTATTCTCTTATTCATGTGCTGTGTTTCAGTTTCTGTTTACTCCATAAAGGAAGGCAGTGAGTGAGTGCTTGGTGCACATTTGCATTAGTAGGTTAACTATATACTATTAGTTGGTAAGCTAATATAATAATTATAGCTAATGAAAATGAAATCATGCAAAAAGTAGTTTTTTTAAAATTAAGGTAAGTATAATATACATCATGATTTGAAAATTAGGGAAAAAGCAATTGTTTCTATTTACTTGGTATTAACGATGTGGTACATAACTATACTCAACACTTTATATAATAATTTTATTTAATTCTCATAATAACTTTGCAATGTATATATATTTTAATAGATGAGAAAACTGAGATTTAAAGAGGTAACTTTCCCAACCAGCAAAATTAGTAAAATTCCAAACCTAGTACTCTTTCTACTATACTATGTTATAATAGGATGGTAGTGGTCAAGCAAAGGCAAGGTTTTATTATAAGTTGCTGAAGAAAGTGTACATTGATATAACCTGTATGGAAGAAATTTGGCAATATTTATTAATATTAAAAATTTGTATAATTGTTGACAGAAATTAAATTTTTGAACATTTATCCTACAAATCAGGTGCACACATATGAAATGATATAATATCATTTATATTGACAACCATATAATGGCCTATTATGTAGCTGAAAAAAAAGTACATATTATGTACTAATATGACAAGATCTCCTGTTAACCAAATAAATAAATAAAAGGCAGGATGCATAGAACAATGGGAACAGTTGAGAACAGAATGCTATTTTTACATTTAACACGAGGATATGAACATACTGAAATGCAGTTGTATTTCTCTAAGTGAACTCTGGCGGGATACTTAAGAAACTAGCAAGAGTGGATACCCATAGGCAGTGGGGGCTGAGGAGAGGTTGGATGGGTGACAGGTATAGAAAAGTTACTTTACAGAATACAGCTTTTTATATGTAAAAAAAATTAACCACATGAATGTTTCATGTTCAGAATATATTAAAGATGCTTCCAGTTCTTGATAATTTATGTTAATGTATTCACATGTAAACAATAACATATGGTACCATACAAAGAAATACCAAGAGTACATGTACATGCCTGAAGATGTAGGTGTCATGTATTTTATAAAATTATTTCTGAATATCATTGATATTGAAGTATTTTAGGAAGACTGGGAAATCCCAATAAGAGAAGGAAGCAGGAGAATAACCTGAATTGGGAAATGGGTAATAGGAATAATACTTCTACAGTAAGTCTGCCTAAATCAGTGTTGCTCTCATGGCATGTGTAAATACACCTTGGTGAGCTTCAGTACTCTAGCAGAGAAAGGAGTTCTCTAAACCAGCCCCTACATAGCTAACATAGGACTGGTTTAAAGTGTTCTGTGTCCCATCAGCTAAGATTTAAAGCCACCAGGATTGAATATCTGACCATGTGTGTGTCCAAAGTTTGGGCCTTCTTAGACAGATGAGGTACAACAGCACACACATCAAACTGGGAAGTGGTTTGTCCACCATCCTGACATTTCTTATCTGTGATTTGATTGGCTGTACATTGGCATCTGTTGCCTTCACTCCAATGAATTTTTTCTGGAGTATCAGACCTACTTTCTCACAATCCACAGATGGGGTTTCTTATAAAATCCCAAACTCAAGATTGCAGAAAATCTATAAACATTCAAAGAGGTTTTTCACATACTTACTATCCTATAATGGGACATATAACACTAGAGGTAGTGTGCTATTAGAATCTGACTATGACTTTTGATAAATGTAATATTGATCCTAGGCTGTGCTTCATAGTAAGCTTCTGAAATCTTTTGATCCTATATTAGAGTCTTGACTCTATAAAAAAGTTTCCTGCCTATGAGACATTCATTTTTAGGTCATCCTGCTCAAGACTGTTTATGACTGAAAATGCAATGATATAAATCCTTTGGTGTTCTTAATTACACAAGCTACTTTCCCTTCCATGTAATTAAAGAGAAATATAGTAGAACAGAACCATGTGTACAATTTTTCTTAGGTTGTCTAGACTTTAGTGTCTAACTTCTTATAAAGTGGAATTTAATGTTTCATTTATTCCTCATAGCAACAAATATATCTATTAAAATGTATTACAGTTAGGAAGGCATAATATTTAAAGAATATGCAGTAAACCCTTCAGAAATCTCTCTACTACTTCCATCCTAAGGATGTGATGGTATCTTACTGGCACAAATAGTTTAAGTGCCTAGATATCTGTCCAGACGTCCATTCTTTCCTCTCATCAGAATGCCCATAATGGATTGAATTCCCTCAACCATGAGTGTACTTTATGAATGAGTTGATTTCAACTTTACAAGAATTCAGCTGCTTACTTTAGAACACAGCTACTACCAAACAAGAGATCCTATTATATACAAAGAATGTGGCATCTTGGGAATTCCCTGGTGGTCCAGTGGTTAGGACGCCACGCTTCCACTACGGGGGGTTCAGGTTTGATCCCTGGTCGGGGAACTAAAATACCACGTGCTGTGTGGCACAGCCAAAAAATTAAAAATAAAAAACAAACAAAAAAAACAAGAATGTGGCATCTTGACAGATTCAGGCATGTTTATCAGAGACCATAAGACAGGATGACCTACCCATCATTAAAGGGCATCTATGTCCCATCATGGCCATTTGTTGCTAGCACCATAATTCAACAACTTTGTGTCATCTGGTGTTTTAAGGCTTGTATAAGCAATGAAAAGAAACACAGAAATTCTATTCAGTATTTTGTAGACATATGTGTTCTTATAGTCTTGTTGAAAATATTACACAAAGGCATTGACTCAGAAAGTAAACTACATATTAAAATAATCAAACTTTCTATCGTAAGTATTATATGTCATCTTTCTTATGACTGAGAGATGAAACTCCTTAATGTACAAACTTTGATACAACTGCAGTTAACATCACAGTCTGTGCCTATGGGATTCCACACTAAAGATCAAAGAAAGGGAAGCTAAATAGTACACACACATATTTTTATGCTTAATTTTAAGACATACAAGTCATTAGATAGTTTAGTTTTATTTTATTGTACCTAGATTTTTGCCAAGTCGTCTATAATTATGAGTCCTAGTTGACTGGTTTTCACAAAAATTTTCTTGTTCAAGGGCAGATGTTGCTTGGTTTTACCTGCTTACTTGAATGTGCAGCTTGCAATACAATCTGATCTTCCCCTGGAAAAAAATGTCCACCGTTAAAGGATGATTATTGCTTAGTCAGCTTTTCAGACTCTCCTGGAAACAGTTGTTATGGGAAGAGGAGTGGGTGGAAGATGAATAGACTCAAAGGAACACTTTAAAGAAAAGGTTGAAGCAATTTTTGGTTGTAAAGGGGGCTAATAATTACAAAGAAATTCGTTCTGGAAAAGATCAATAACTAGAAAATTACCCTTTGAACTCATTGTCATAGGAAATCTATTTAATAATATTTTCTCTCCAAAAGACTAATTTTTAAATTGACTCATATTGATACTGGCTAGGGCAACTTTTTAACACAAGTAAAAGAAGGCCACAAACATCACTCCAAAAAGCAAGGGAAAACGATGATTTTCTTGCTTTTTAGAAAAAAAAAATATATATATATATATATACCTTATAGGAAAAATTTAAATGACTTCCATTTACCACATTCAGAAATGGTTAAGGTTTAATCTTATGCTGTATACTTTTATTTATAAAAATGAAAGATGAATTAAGGAGATCTGAAGTAGAGGAAAATATAAAGTATAGTACTATAGTTACCAGGGAATATATTTTGGACCATTTTATGCATTGAAAAAGATCTATTAAAAAGTTTTTTTCTTAGTTTTTGTACAACTCAGCTTTATTGAGGTACACATGGCTTACAATAAATTTTACTCATTTTAACTGTACATTTTGATGAGTATTAAGAAAGCTAGGGCTTCCCTGGCGGCGCAGTGGTTGAGAGTCTGCCTGCCGATGCAGGGGACACGGGTTTGTGCCCCGGTCCGGGAAGATCCCACATGCCGCGGAGCGGCTGGGACTGTGAGCCATGGCCGCTGAGCCTGAGCGTCCGGAGCCTGTGCTCTGCAACGGGAGAAGGCCACAACAAAAACAAGCTATACAGTTGTATATTCTCAACCACAATCATGATATACAACATTTCCATTAACCTGAAAGTAGCCTTATGCCCTTTTGTAGACAGAAACCTTCTCTCACCCCCAGTTCCTGACAACCACTGATGTTTCTGTCACTATGTTGTTTGCCTTTTCTAGAATTTCATATAAGTGAAGTAATACAACATATTGTGGGTTTTGGCTGTCTTTTTTCACGTAGCATGATGCTTTACAGATTCAACTATTTTGTTGCATGTATCAGTAGTTAGAATGTTAATTGCCAAAAGGTATTCCACTGTATGAATCTACTACAATTGTTTATCAGTTCATCAGTCAATGGACATTTGGGTCATTTCCAGTGCTTTGGCTGTTACGAATAAGGCACCTATGAGCATTCAAGTACAAATCTTTTTGTCATCATATGGTTTCATTTTCCTTGTGTAAATACTTAGAAGTGGAATTACTAGGTCATATGGCAAGTCTATGTTTAACTTTATAAGAAACTATAGTTTTCTCCAAAGAGGCAAAACTGTTTTACATTTCCACCAGCAGTGAATGAGCATTTCATTTACTTCACATTCTCACCAATATCCTAGGTAGTTCTAGATCAGTGAACTATTTTGATTATGAACCACAGTAAGAGTTTCATTTTACAGTACAGCTCATGATGCACACACATAACTGAAACATGTTTTAGGAAATAATACTTTGGTTTACTACAAATAAGACAGTATGATTTCTCCTTTCCTCATGTATTTTGCTAAAAATAAAAATGCATGTCTTAACTACTAAACTAATTGCATAACATACTAATAGTTTGACCTATAACTTTAAAAACATAACTTTGATAACATATATACATACCCACACAAGTATCTAATTTTAGGTTTTTGGTTTATTTTTATAATGAGACTATAGATCTATGGTGTAGTGTATATAATTTTCTCTACCAGGGATCAGTTGCTTGAGATTAGAAGGGAAAGCTGGCTGAAGGATTAATCTGGTTTTGGGGTATTGCCAAATAGATAAGAATGACATAAAACAAGGCAAGGGATTGACTGAAGGTGGTTGAACTTTGAATTTAATCAGGGCTGGATGTGGTAGAAAGTATTAGTGGCAACAAACATGTAGCAGAAGATGGACACAGTTTGGAGCCATTACAACTATCACCCTCAGCCACCAAAGTGGCTACCATTTCTCTTCATCCGTTCAAACTATTTTCTATCAGAACCTATGTTAAAAGGATGGGTTTAGGAAAAAAAAATATTGGTAATGGTTAAATGTTTAGAAAGAAGACTGAAATTATTACCTAAAACTATTAGGTTTAACCATTTTACTTATTTATACATTGGTCTGAATCTGTTTTTCATGTTTGTTCAGGAATTAGTTACAGTAAAATGGTTGATGATTAAATGTGAGAGGCTTAAGGTATTAAATGAGGTTGTACTAGAATGATAATTCAGTTGGAAGACAGTGGAGTCATAAAAGGTAAAACTTAAACATTTATTTTTCTGGGTAACTCATGGATTTTGTTTCATTTTTTAAAAATTTGCACTGGCCTCTGCTTTTCCTCTTAAAAGTCACCAACATTGTTCTTTCCATCAGTGAGTGTTCAGTTAAAAACTAAGCTTTTTAAAGTCTTATATTAGAGGAAACTCTGTGAAGTTGCAGAAATCGTTAGTGCACTGATTCAGCATTTCAGATTAGCAGAGGAACACAGTCCAAGGTCACTGAATAAATTACACTGTATCAAAAAATGAAAATTACACCCTGACATTGTATGATTTTAATAAAAAATGAAAATGGGATTTATGACCCCCTTTCTTCAGGCTACTAATGCTCATTGCCAAAAGACGAATCTCTTCTGTGACATTAAATGTGAGATAGGCTACAGAAAATGTTGTGGACTAATTCACTTGCCAGGAAGAGAGCCAAAGTGTATACATGCATGTATTTTTATACCCATCTGCTATCATGGTGAAGCCAAATATGCGTGAGGCAAATAAATTAGGCCAAATAAGGTGATAGTTTTCCCAGTGCCAAAAATGGAAATCTAATGAATAAATGAGATGCAGGTCTAACAGAATTAACAGAAGGAAAGTAACAATGCTGATTGGAAAGAAGTGACAGCCATTTGAATTGTACCACTGAAAAATAATTTAACATACCCCTTCTAGGAACCGTTGATAGGCCACTGTCAATCTGGAGGGACATGTTTTATTGTCTCTAATCAGATACCTCTAAATATAATATTAATGAATACTTCATTAACAACTCATAGAATCAAGTAAAGGAATATGAAAAGCATAATTTACAGATGGAACAAGTATAAGGGCCTTGTAACATGATGTGAGTTTGAATCAACATACATTATACCCTGATTAAATTTGAGAAATTGGTTAAAACCAAGAAGATAAAATCCATATAGTACCAATATAAAATGTTTTGGTGATGGCAGAAATTAACAGATGCCCTCATTTAGAATGACAAAAACTGAGATAGATTCTGCAAGATGGTTGGATGCATAGATTAATGAAGCTGTTAATAAGATAACATTTTACTAAGTATGTCATGAAGGAATATCTTTTCCAGCAGATAATATTTTTATCTTGTCTTAAAGAGAAAGCATCAGTTTCTGAACTTTAAAATGTCAAGATGCTATTCATCAATTGTTTCATGAAAACTCTTATTGACAAAAATAGGACACTACATAGCATAATTACCAAAGCACTTCTTTCTACTGAAGCACTCTTTGTGTTTAGAGGATAACTTTTCTTAATACAGTATTTGTTTGGTACTGCTCCATCTCTATCACTCCTGTTTAGACTGCCTCTTTTTATTGCCAACCCCTTGAACTTTCCAGCTATACCTCTGCCTCCATCTCCTACCTACTTATTTCCTGAAGACCCTATATTCAATCTCCTGTTTCCACTTTGCTCAAATATTTCACTTGCAAGATATTAAAAATGTCCTTTCTATCGATGCAGTGTCTTTTCCTCAGACTTTATTTTCCTTGAACTCTAACATTTGGCATCAGTGACCATCCACCTCTTTTCTGAAATGCTTTTCTCTTTAGGCTTCTACATGTACATCCTTTCTCCTTTCTCTTTGCAACCCTGGCCCTTCTTTCTAAGTCTCTTTTTCAAGAGCCCCTGCTTTTCTCCTATCTACTAAGAATAAAGGTCCCCAAATGTATGTGCTCCAATCTCTTCTTTCCTGTCTACATTCAATCTATTATAATTACTTTTCAGGTATTCAATGAACATCTCTATCATTATCTAATTCTCCAGTCTATATCTCCAGCCTTGAACCCTTACCTAGTCCTCATTCAGTTACTTATCTTACTAGCTTAAAGTATATGTTTATTTGGTTTTCCATAGTTGCCTCAAATGTAACACTTTGCCTGAAAGCACGATTCCATTTGTAATCATTTTCTTACTTCGTTTACATGTATAGATGAATAGAACCACTGTTCTCTCTCTCTGCTAGATCTTGACCCTTTCGTTTTTCTTTTCCCTCATTTATTTCTGTCAAGCCCCTCAGATTAGACTGCATCTCCCCAGGCCCTGTGTGGTCATGTGCTCCAGATACTTCTCACACTGTGGCCATTCCACTGGAAGGCTTTCTACATGGTCTCAGTGCCTTAACTCTGTCCTGTTCCCACTCAGCCTGCACTCTGCTGCCCCTACATGTCTCCTTAACATACAACTTCCATCCCATTACTTTTCTGATTAAGAACTCTCTATGGTTGCCAAAGCCCAATGCATCAAATCAAAGCTCATCCAACTATAGTTAGCCCTTTCATGATCGGTTCCCTTTTTACCAAAACAATTTAATTCCCCACTCATTTCCAATACACAGTGTCTACTTTAGTTAGGCCACCTTCATGTTTATTTCTACCTTGTGCCTTAGTCATAACAGTATTTACATCTGACATAGCAATACTTGAGTTTCAAACCAAGGTCTACTCATAATCATCTGATAGCCTATGATTTGCCCCAAAATGTAAGTCCTTTCTTTGTTTCTTTTGGATAAATGATGCCCATTTCAAGACATTTTTTTCTTTAATTTTCATCTTACTTAGAGTCACTACAAAATAGTTGAGCTATCCAGAATTACTGTAATTTGAATTCCTAAACAAAAAATGAGAAACTTACTGTAGTTTGCTAGGAATAATTGTACATTATTTTATTATTGTTTATTATTTTATTAAGAATGCTACATATGTCAACATTGTAAAGTTTCTACTTCATATGAAACAGAGTGTAGTAATGCTCAGAATATTACAGAAGAATTTGGTGGTTGTTGTTTTACGTATAACATGAATGTTATTTTCTCATGGTTTTCATTTTCAATTGCAGGAATGTTTGCTTTTACCTCTAAATCAGTGTTAATTTAGCTCCATCCTACTTAATTTAGCTTGTTGTTAGTGGATTCATTAACCCTACAGTATGTAGTGATGTATTTTGATATCACCAAAAATGTTGGGTTATAGTTATTAAGTTACTAAGTTTTAAGACATTATATGAGTTGCAGTTAAAATATGAATCCACATACCCCTATTTCCAAGTCAAGTGCATACAAACTTTAAAATTGTACATTGGTACATAATTATTTTTTCCCACAAAAGTGGTAACAGGCAGAGTAAGTCTTTTGCCCTGCCTAAAAATACTTTTAGAGTCATTGATTTGAAACATCTAATCAGGACTGGCATGTTTAATAGCTCCTTCTGCCCCAGGTCTTGTTCACAGCTCTCTTATAAAGTGTATGTTTGGATTCAAGAATCTCTCCAGGCTACAACTTGTTCTATCTTTCATTTCAAATCTAGTTCTTGTTTATTATTTATTCTTTTGGCTTGGATGAAGCCAGTAGAGCATACTAGTGAAAGCAGTGGCTTTGGAGCCTAACCTATTACCTAAGTTCCCTAAACTTCAGTTTTCTCATCTCTAATATGGGATATTGCTTACATGGATGATCATTTGGGAGGATCAAATGAAGTAGCAAGGTAAATCCTCAATAAATGTTGCCACCAATATGCTTTCCTATGGAGCCTACCATTGCCTGGGATGGAGTATTCAGTTCCCCTTTGTTCTTGCATTAGTCAAACTGATTTGGATTGTAGTTTCAGAAACCCAATTAAACAAGAAGGACAATGTATTATAAGTATACAATAATCTTTCACTCAGTAGGAAAATATTCTGTGATGAAGCAAAAGATGGACCCACAGATTTGATGGCTTTCAATTTTCTTTCCATGTCTTTCATTTTTTGCTCCATTATTTACATCTGCTTCACTATTCTTCATATTTTCAGGCTGACTTTCTCTGCTTCTGAATCTACAGAGTGGGAAATATATGGCTGTTAGTAGCCTGTGAGTTTCCTGGCTCCCAGTCTGCTCAACCAGACAAAGGAAGATTACATACAAGCCCAATTCAGAAGAGCCATTTGGTCCAGCTAGAGGAAGAGATGATTGTCCTAGTTTAAATATTGGGCCCACTTTAAATCTAGCATTTTTAGTAGGGGACAGTAGTCTTATATGGACATGACTGCTTCTGCTATAACTGTATATATGGGGTATCCCCCACCCCAAAATGGAGCCTTTTCCAGAAAGGGGAAATCATGAAGTCTAGTTGCACAGCTTAATAGATGTCCTTTATTGTTATCAGTACTCACTCAACCTTAATTCCCAAGCACCAGTCATAGCTGCAAAGACCCATCTTTACTGGGAGGAGAGGTTAGACATTAAATTATTTCCCTTTTCCAACCTCTCCAAATTCTATTCATTCTTAAGGTCCAGCTCACTTAACAGTCTCCTCCATTAACACTTTAAAATTATTTATTGTCTAATATCTTTTCAAAAATATCTGAATATAGAAGTAGGTTAATAGAGTTCAGACAGAGTATAACATTAATTTTCCCTCTTATAATTTCAAGTCTTTGGGCTATTTTCTTTCTATTGGATTGTCTGTCTTTGTCATAATGATATACAAGAAGCATTTTATACATTCTCTATATGAGTCTGGGATGACTTAAATGAATGACCACAAAATTCATCGACATTTCTCCTCTCTTGAGATGAGATCTTTGTTTTCTACCCTTGATTCTAGGTGAGCTTGTACTTGCTTCAACCAATATAATATGCTAAAAAATAATACCATGTGACTTCCAAGGCTAGGTTATAAATAATGATACAGCTTCCACTTTGTTTGCTGGAACATTGGTGCTGAAGCCCTGAGCCACCGTGTAAGAAGTTCTGCTGTCTTGATCAGATGCTGTAGGAGACATCTATAAGCGTGGAGAGGTCACAAGTCACTTTCTGCCTTTGAGTCTTCCCAGACGTGGTCCCAGACTCTGAGGATCAGGCACAAGCCATTCCCACTGTGTTACTCCTAAATTTTTAACAGCCAAATACATTAGTATATTAAAATGGCTATTTTATACAATTTAAATAATTATGGGGTAATTTGTTACACAGCAATAGCAACTGGACAAATGTCCCTTGTCAGTTACATGAACTTTCCCACTTTGCAGCTTGCTTTTTCTTTGTTTTCTTTCTTTTTTTTCCTTTTTGTATATTGAGTTATATTTGACATACAACATTGTATAAGTTTAAGGGGTACAACATATTAATTTGATACATTTATATTGCAATTTGATTGCCACAGTAACATTAACCAACCTCTAACACCGTTTTATTCTGTTAATGGTGGCTGTTGATGAAGAGAAACCAATTTTCAATCTTATTTTTCATGATTGGTGCTTAGAGTGGTTCTGTTTGATAAATGCTTTCCTGCCCAAGAGTTAAAAAGATATTTTCTTATGTTAACATTTGGAAGCTTTACTATTTTACTTTTATTTATTATCTGCAATCCAAATGAAATTAATTTTATATGACATAATAGTCAAGATTCATTTCTTTTTCCTTATGGCTATCCAGTGGACCCAATACCATTTACTGAAAACCTGATCTTTTCTTCATTTGTATTTGGATCTATTTTTGGATAATCTATTTTTTTTCATTGGTCTTCTTATCTTTCCTTCCACACTGCCATGTCTTAATTACTGTATCTTTATAAGTTTGTATATATGATTGCATAGGTTCTTTGACTTCTTTTGGGAAATTATAGTTCTTGAATATTTTGAGGCCTTTGCATTTCACATGAAATTTTAAATCAGCTTTTCAATTTACACGTGCGCACACACACACACAGACAGTTGTGTGTATTGCAGTTGTTTTTAACCTATGGATCAATTTGGGGAGAATTTACATCTTTACAGTATTGGATTTTCCAATTCATAAACAAGATTTATTTCTCTATTATAGATCTTTTAGTTTCTCTGAAAAATGATATAGGGTTTTCTGTGTAGAAGTATTGTGTTAACTTTTGTAGGGTTATGCCTAGATATTTGACTTTTATTTTGCATTTTAAAAGATATTTCATTTTCTATTTTAATTTGATGTATCTTTGTTTCATATACGTGGGTGTGCATGTATTGATCTTGTACACAGTGACCTTGCTAAATTTGTATATTTAAAATAATGTTTATCTCAAGATATCTTTGGATTTTCTTCACACACAATTACATTGTCTAAAAATCACGATACTTTTATTGCTTCCTTTCTAATCTTTTTTTATAGTTTATTATTTTTCATCCCTGAGTAGAGCCTTTATTCCTATATATAATAGAAATAGTGATAGCTAGTATCCTTTCTTGATCCCAAACTTGGGATAAAGGGCTTAACAATTCAGCATAAAATATGATAATTATCTTATATTTTTTAGATGTACTTTATCATATTAAGTAACTTTATTTCCTAGTTTGTGAAGTGTCATTTGTTTTTTTAAAAATAATGAATAAAACAGAATTTTATTACATGCTTTTTGTCTTTCCTTATTGACAATTATGTGCTCTTCCTCCTTGGAATTTTAATATGGTCAGTTATAATAATCAGTTCTCAAATGTTAAACCAACTTCACATTCCTGTAATAAATGAGATTTGGTTGTGATGTACTATTCTTTTAAAATATTGCTGGATTCTTTTTGCTTTCTTTTTGCATCTATGTGTATGGGTGGAATTGACTTATAATTTCCTTTTCTTGAAATAACCTTGTCAGATATCAGCTCTGCTACTTATATATTATTTACACACAAATATACATATATACAAATGTATATAATATACATATATATTTATATAAATAAACCATATATAAACTTTAATGTATATAAAATATTTATATATAAAAACTATATATACTTTAAATAAAGTATACTTTATTATAGACATATGTAGTATATTCAGGGAATATGATGTCAGAGTTATGCCAGCTTTACAAAACAAGTTAGACAATTTCTTTATTTTTTATTATGAAGACATTGGGGCCTAGAGCTTATTTGCAGAAAACTGTTTATTTCTGTATAGAATAAAATATAATTGTGTAGGGTATATCGAGTTTTTAGTAGCAAAACATAAATTATATATGACTATTCAGGTTTTCTAATTTAAAAAAAATTTTTGAGGTATAGTTGATTTACAATATTGAGTTAGTTTTAGGTGTACAGCAAAGTTATTCAAGTATTTTTCTCAGATTATATTCTATTATAGATTATTACAAGATATTGAATATAATTCCCTGTGCTATACAGTACATCTTTTTGTTTATCTGTTTTATGTATTGTAGTTTGCATCTGCTAATGCCATACTCCTAATTTGTCTCTCCCTCCCTCTTCCCTTTCATAACCATAAGTTTGTTTTCTATATCTGTGAGTCTGTTTCTGTTTTATATACAGATTCATTTGTGTTATTTTTAGATTCCATATATAAGTGATATCATATATTACTTGTCTTTCTCTGTTTGACTTACTTCACTAAGTATAATATTCTCTAGGTCCATCTATGTTGCTGCAAGTGGCAATATTTCATTTTTTAATGGCTGAGTAATATTCCATTGTGTGTATATACCACATCTTCTCAAGCCAATCCTCTTGATAGGTACCTGAGTTGCTTCCATGTCTTGGCTATTGTAAATAGTGCTGCTATGAACACTGGGATGCATGTATCTTTTCAAATTAGAAATTTTTGTTTTTTCCAGATATATACTGAGGAGTGGGAATCCTGGATCATATTGTAGCTCTATTTTTATTTTAAGGAACCTCCATACTGTTCTCCATAGTGGCTGTACCAATTCACATTCCCACCAACAGTGCATGAGGGTCCCCTTTTCTCCACACCCTCTCCAGCATTTATTATTTGTAGACTTTTTGATGATAGCCATTCTGACCAGTGTGAGGTGGTACCTCATTGTGGTTTTGATTTGCACTTTTCTAATAATTAGCAATGTTGAGTATCTTTTCATGTGGCTGTTGGCCATCTATTTATCTTCTTTGGAAAAAACTCTATTTAGGTCTTCTGCCCATTGTTTGATTTTTTTCTAATATTGAGTTGTATAAGTTGTTTGTATATTTTTTAATATTAACCCCTTGTTGGTTACATTATTTGCAAATATTTTCTCCCGTTCCGGAGGCTGTCTTTTCATTTTGTTGATGGTTTCCTTTGCTGTGCAAAAGCTTCTGAGTTTGACTATGTCCTGTTTGTTTTTGCTTTTAGTTCTTTTGCCTTGGGAGACTGATCTAAGAAAATATTGCTACGATTTATGTCTGAGAATGTTTTGCCTGTGTTCTCTTCTAGGAATTTTATGGTGCCATGACTTATATTTAAGTGTTTAAGTCATTTTGAGTTTATTTTTGTATATGATGTGAAGGAGTGTTCTAATTTTATTGATTTACATATAGGTGTCCAGCTTTCCCAACACCACTTGTTGAAGAGACTGTCTTTTCTCCATTGTATATTCTTGCCTCCTTTGTTGTAGATTAATTGACCATAGGTGTGTTGTTTATCTCTGGGCTCTCTGTTCCCTTGATCTGTATGGCTGTTTCTGTGCCAATATCATGCTGTTTTGACTACTGTAGCTTTGTAGTATAGTCTAAGGTGTGGGAGTTGTTTTGCCTCTGGCTTTGTTCTTTTTTTTTTTTTTTGCGCTACGTGGGCCTCTTACTGTTGTGGCCTCTCCCATTGTGGAGCACAGGCTCCGGACATGCAGGCTCAGCGACCTTGGCTCACGGGCCCAGCCACTCCGTGGCATGTGGAATCTTCCCGGACCAGGGAACAAACCCATGTCCCTTGCATTGGCAAGTGGACTCTCAACCACTGTGCCACCAGGGAAGCCCCCTCTGGCTTTGTTCTTTTTCCTCAGGATTGCTTTGGCATTTCGGGGCCATATAAATTTTAGGATTATTTTTACTGGTTTTGTGGAAAATGTCATGTGTATTCTGATAGGGATCACACCAAATCTGTAGATTGCTTTTGGTAGTATAGCCATTTTAACAATATTAATTCTTCTAATTCAAGAGCATGAGATATCTTTCCATTTCTTTCATCATCTTCAATTGACTTTATCAATGTTTTATAGTTCTCAGCATGTAAACCTCACCTCCTTAGTCAGGTTTATTCCTAGGGTTTTTTCCAACACAATTTTAAACAGGATTTTTTTTTAAACTTTCTCTTTCTGATATTTTATTGTTAGTGTAAAGAAATGCAACAGATTTCTGTATATTAATCTTGTATCCTGCTACCTTGCTGAATTTGTTTATCAGCCCTAGTAAGTTTTGTGTGGAGTCTTTAGGGTTTCCTATATAGAGTATAATGTCATCTGCATATTATGACAATTTTACCTCTTCCCTTCCAATTTGGATACCTTTTATTTCTTTTTCTTGTCTGATTGCTGTGACTAGGATTTCCAATACTATGTTGAATAGAAGTGGTGAGAGTGAGCAGCCTTGTCTTTTCCCTGAATTTAGCAGGAAGCATTTCAGCTTTTCACCATTGAGTATTATACTGGATGTGGGTTTGTCATAAATGGCTTTTATTATATTGAAATATGTTTTCTCTATGACCACTTTGCTGAGAGTTTTTATCATAGATGGATGTTGAATTTTGTCTAATTCTTTTCCTGTGTCTATTGAAATGATCATATGGTTTTTTTGTTATTTTTGTTTTATTTTTTTTATTTGTTTAGTTGGGGTTTCTTTTTTTTTTTTTATTAGTTTCTGCTTTATAACAAAGTGAATCAGTCATACATATACATCTGTTCCCACATCCCTTGCCTCATGCATCTCCCTCCCTCCCACCCTCCCCATCCCACCCCTCCAGGCGGTCACAAAGCACCGAGCTGATCTCCCTGTGCTCTGCGGCTGCTTCCCACTATCTATCTACCTTATGTTTGGTAGTGTATATATGTCCATGCCTCTCTTTCGCTTTGTCACAGCTTACCCTTCACCCTCCCCATATCCACAAGTCCATTCTCAAGTAGGTCTGTGTCTTTATTCCCATTTTACCCCTAGGTTCTTCATGACAATTTTTTTTTAAAATTCCATATATATATGTTAGCATACGGTATTTGTCTTTCTCTTTCTGACTTACTTCACTCTGTATGACAGACTCTAGGTCTATCCACCTCATTACAAATAGCTCAGTTTCGTTTCTTTTTATGGCTGAGTAATATTCCATTGTATATATGTACCACACCTTCTTTATCCATTCATCCGATGATGGACACTTAGGTTGTTTCCAGCTCCGGGCTATTGTGAATAGAGCTGCAATGAACATTTTGGTACATGTCTCTTTTTGAATTATGGTTTTCTCAGGGTATATGCCTAGTAGTGGGATTGCTCGGTCATATGGTAGTTCTATTTTTAGTTTTTTAAGGAACCTCCATACTGTTCTCCAGAGTGGCTGTACCAATTCACATTCCCACCAGCAGTGCAAGAGTGTTCCCTTTTCTCCACACCCTCTCCAGCATTTATTGTTTCTAGATTTCTTGATGATGGCCATTCTGACTGGTGTGAGATGATATCTCATTGTAGTTTTGATTTGCATTTCTCTAATGATTAATGATGTTGAGCATTCTTTCATGTGTTTGTTGGCAGTCTGTATATCTTCTTTGGAGAAATGCCTATTTAAGTCTTCTGCCCATCTTTGGATTGGGTTGTTTGTTTTTTTGCTATTGAGCTGCATGAGCTGTTTATAAATTTTGGAGATTAATCCTTTGTCAGTTGCTTCATTTGCAAATATTTTCTCCCATTCTGAGGGTTGTCTTTTGGTCTTGTTTATGGTTTCCTTTGCTGTGCAAAAGCTTTGAAGTTTCATTAGGTCCCATTTGTTTATCTTTGTTTTTATTTCCATTTCTCTAGGAGGTGGGTCCAAAAGGATCTTGCTGTGATTTATGTCATAGAGTGTTCTACCTATGTTTTCCTCTAAGAGTTTGATAGTTTCTGGCCTTACATTTAAGTCTTTAATCCATTTTGAGCTTATTTTTGTGTATGGTGTTAGGGAATGATCTAATCTCAAACTTTTACATGTCCCTGTCCAGTTTTCCCAGCACCACTTATTGAAGAGGCTGTCCTTTCTCCACTGTACATTCCTGCCTCCTTTATCAAAGATAAGTTGGCCATATGTGCGTGGGTTTATCTCTGGGCTTTCTATCCTGATCCACTGATCTATCTTTCTGTTTTTATGCCAGTACCACACTGTCTTAATTACTGTAGCTTTGTAGTATACTCTGAAGTCAGTGAGCCTGATTCCTCCAGCTCCGTTTTTCGTTCTCAAGATTGCTTTGGCTATTCGGGGTCTTTTGTTTTTCCAAACAAATTTTGAAATTTTTTGTTCTAGTTCTGTGAAAAATGCCAGTGGTAGTTTGATAGGGATTGCATTGAATTTGTAGATTGCTTTGGGTAGTAGAGTAATTTTCACAATATTGATTCTTCCAATCCAGGAGCATGGTATATCTCTCCATCTATTTGTATCATCTTTAATTTCTTTCATCAGTGTCTTATAATTTTCTGCATACAGGTCTTTTGTCTCCTTAGGTGGGTTTATTCCTAGATATTTTATTCTTTTTGTTGCAATGGTAAATGGGAGTGTTTTCTTGATTTCATTTTCAGATTTTTCATCATTAGTGTACAGGAATGCCAGAGATTTCTGTACATTGTGCTACTTTAAGAAATTCATTGATTAGCTCTAGTAGTTTTTCGGTAGCATCTTTAGGATTCTCTATGTATAGTATCATGTCATCTGCAAACAGTGACAGCTTTACTTCTTCTTTTCCAATTTGGATTCCTTTTATTTCCTTTTCTTCTCTGATTGCTGTGGCTAAAACTTCCAAAACTATGTTGAATAAGAGTGGTGAGAGTGGGCAGCCTTGTCTTATTCCTGATCTTAGTGGAAATGGTTTCAGTTTTTCACCATTGAGGACAATGTTGGCTGTGGGTTTGTCATATGTGGCCTTTATTATGTTGAGGAAAGTTCCCTCTGTGCCTACTTTCTGCAGGGTTTTTATCATAAATGGGTGTTGAATTTTGTTGAAAGCTTTCTCTGCATCTATTGAGATGATCATATGGTTTTTCTCCTTCAACTTGTTAATATGGTGTATCACATTGATTGATTTGCGTATATTGAAGAATCCTTGCATTCCTGGAATAAACCCCACTTGATCATGGTGTATGATCCTTTTAATGTGCTGTTGGATTCTGTTTGCTAGTATTTTGTTGAGGATTTTTGCATCTATGTTCATCAGTGATATTGGCCTGTAGTTTTCTTTCTTTGTGACATCCTTGCCTGGTTTTGGTATCAAGGTGATGGTGGCCTCATAGAATGAGTTTGGGAGTGTTCCTTCCTCTGATATTGTTTGGAAGAGTTTGAGAAGGATGGGTGTTAGCTCTTCTCTAAATGTTTGATAGAATTCGCCTGTGAAGCCATCTGGTCCTGGGCTTTTGTTTGATGGAAGATTTTTAATCACAGTTTCAATTTCAGTGCTTGTGATTGGTCTATTCATATTTTCTATTTCTTCCTGAGTCAGTCTTGGCAGGTTGTGCATTTCTAAGAATTTGTCCATTTCTTCCAGGTTGTCCATTTTATTGGCATAGAGTTGCTTATAGTAATCTCTCATGATCTTTTGGATTTCTGCAGTGTCAGTTGTTACTTCTCCTTTTTCATTTCTAATTCTATTGATTTGAGTCTTCTCCCTTCTTTTCTTGATGAGTCTGGCTAATGGTTTGTCAATTTTGTTTATCTTCTCAAAGAACCAGCTTTTAGTTTTATTGATCTTTGCTATCATTTCCTTCATTTCTTTTTCATTTATTTCTGATCTGATCTTTATGATTTCTTTCCTTCTGCTAACTTTGGGGGTTTTTTGTTCTTCTTTCTCTAATTGCTTTAGGTGCAGGGTCAGGTTGTTTACTCGAAATGTTTCCTGTTTCTTAAGGTGGGACTGTATTGCTATAAACTTCCCCCTTAGAACTGCTTTTGCTGCGTCCCATAGGTTTTGGGTCGTCGTGTCTCCATTGTCATTTGTTTCTAGGTATTTTTTAATTTCCTTTTTGATTTCTTCAGTTATCACTTCGTTATTGAGTAGTGTATTGTTTAGCCTCCATGTGTTTGTATTTTTTACAGCTCTTTTCCTGTAATTGATGTCTAGTCTCATAGCATTGTGGTCGGAAAAGATACTTGATACAATTTCAATTTTCTTAAATTTACCAAGGCTTGATTTGTGACCCAAGATATGATCTATCCTGGAGAATGTTCCATGAGCACTTGAGAAAAATGTGTATTCTGTTGTTTTTGGATGGAATGTCCTATAAATATCAACTAAGTCCATCTTTTTTAATGTATCATTTAAAGCTTGTGTTTCCTTATTTATTTTCATTTTGGATGATCTGTCCATTGGTGAAAGTGGGGTGTTAAAGTCCCCTACTATGATTGTGTTACTGTCGATTTCCCCTTTTATGGCTGTTAGTATTTGCCTTATGTATTGAGGTGCTCCTATGTTGGGTGCATAAATATTTACAATTGTTATATCTTCTTCTTGGATCGATCACTTTATCATTATGTAGTGTCCTTCTTTGTCTCTTCTAATAGTCTTTATTTTAAAGTCTATTTTGTCTGATATAAGAATTGCTACTCCCGCTTTCTTTTGATTTCCATTTGCATGGAATATCTTTTTCCATCCCCTTACTTTCAGTCTTTATGTGTGTCTAGGTCTGAAGTGGGTCTCTTGTAGACAGCATATATATGGGTCTTGTTTTTGTATCCATTCAGCCAATCTGTGTCTTTTGGTGGGAGCATTTAGTCCATTTACATTTAAGGTAATTATTGATATGTATGTTCCTATTCCCATTTCCTTAATTGCTTTGGGTTCATTATTGTAGGTATATTCCTTCTGTTGTGTTTCTTGCCTAGAGAAGTTCCTTTAGCATTTGTTGTAAAGCTGGTTTGGTGGTGCTGAACTCTCTCAGCTTTTGCTTGTCTGTAAACGTTTCAATTTCTCCATCAAATCTGAATGAGATCCTTGCTGGGTGGAGTAATCTTGGTTGCACGTTTCTCTCCTTCATCACTTTAATTATGTCCTGCCACTCCCTTCTGGCTTGTAGAGTTTCTGCTGAGAGATCAGCTGTTATCCTGATGGGGATTCCCTTGTGCGTTATTTGTTGTTTTTGCCTTGCTGCTTTTAATATGATTTCTTTGTGTTTAATTTTTGACAGTTTGATTAATATGTGTCTTGGCGTATTTCTCCTTGGATTTATTCTGTATGGGACTCTCTGTGCCTCCTGGACTTGATTAAGTATTTCCTTTCCCATATTAGGGAAGTTTTCAACTATAATCTCTTCAAATATTTTCTCAGTCCCTTTCTTTTTCTCTTCTTCTTCTGGAACCCCTATAATTCGAATGTTGGTGCATTTAATGTTGTCCCAGAGTTCTCTGAGACTGTCCTCTGTGCTTTTCATTCTTTTTTCTTTATTTTCTCTGCATCAGTTATTTCCACTATTTTATCTTCCACCTCACTTATCCATTCTTCTGCCTCAGTTATTCTGCTATTGATCTCATCTAGAGTATTTTTCATTTCATTTATTGTGTTTTTAATCGATGCTTGATTCATCTTTAGTTCTTCTAGGTCCTTGTTAACTGTTTCTTGCATTTTGTCTATTCTATTTCCAAGATTATGGATCTTGGAAATAGAATCTTGGATCAGCTTTACTATCATTATTCTGAATTCTTTTTCAGGTAGACTGCCTATTACCTCTTCATTTGTTAGGTCTGGTAGGTTTTTATCTTGCTCCTTCACCTGCTGTGTGTTTTTCTGTCTTCTCAGTTTGCTTATGTTACTGTGTTTGGGGTCTCCTTTTTGCAGGCTGCAGGTTCGTAGTTCCCGTTGTTTTTGGTGTCTGTCCCCAGTGGCTAAGGTTGTTTCAGTAGGTTGTGTAGGCTTCCTGGTGGGGGGGACTAATGCCTGTGTTCTGGTGGTTGAGGCTCGATCTTGTCTTTCTGGTGGACAGGTCCATGTCTGGTGGTGTGTTTTGGGGTGCCTATGGCCTTATTATGTTTTTAGGTAGCCTCTCTGCTAATGGGTGGTGTTGTGTTCCTGCCTTGCTAGTTGCTTGGCATAGGGTGACCAGCACTGTAGCTTGCTGGTCGTTGACTGAAGCTGGGTGCTGGTGTTGCGATGGAGATCTCTGGGAGATTTTCGCTGCTTGATATTATGTGGAGCTGGGAGGTCTCTTGTGGACCCGTGTCCTGAAGTTGGCTCTCCCACTTCAGAGGCACAGCACTGACTCCTGGCTGCAGCACCAAGAACCTTTCATCCACCCGGCTCAGAATAACAGGGAGAAAAAGTAGAAAGAAAGAATTAGTAGAAGAAAGAAAGAGAGAGGGAAAGAAAGGAAGGAGGGAAGAAAGGAAGGAAGGCAGGAAGAAAGAATGAAAGGAGGGAGGGAGGGAGGAAGGATGGAAAGAAAGAAGGAAAGAAAGGAGGGAGGGAGGGAGGAATGAAAGCAAAAGGAAGAGTGAATGGAAGAAGGGAGGGAGGGAGGGAGGGAGGAAGGAAAGAAAGAAAGAAAGACAGGAGGGAGGGAGGGAGGAAGGAAGGAAAGAAAAAGAAAGTGGAAAGAAGAAGGGTGGGAGGGAGGGAGGGAAGAAAGAAAAAGAAAGAAGGAAAGGAGGAGCAGAGGGAGGGAGGGAGGAAGGGAAGGTAGGAAAAAAAGAAAGAGCAGGTAAAGTAAAATAGAATAAAGTATGAAATATAGTAGCGTTATTAAAATTAAAAAGTAATTATTGAAAAAAAACGGACCGATAGAACCCTGGAACATATGGTGGAAGCAAAGCTATACAGAGAGAATCTTGCACAGAAGATTACACATACACATTCACAAAAAGAGAGCAGGGGGAAAAATAAAAAATCTTGCTCTCCAAGTCCACCTCCTCAATTTGGGATAATTCGTTGTAAAAAGAGGAAAAGGGGGGAAAGTCTTAAATCTTGTCCTCAAAGTCCACTTCCTCAATTTGGGATGATTCGCTGTCCATTCATGCACTCCACAGACGCAGGGCACATCAAATGGACCATGGAGCTTTAATCTGCTGCCTCCGAGGCTGCACAGAGAGATTTCCCTGTCTCTGCTCTCACAGCTCCCGGGTCTCAGCCTTGGACCTGGCCCCGCCTCTGCGCGTAGGTCGCCGGAGGGCGTCCGTTCTTCGCTCAGACAGGACGGGTTTAAAGGAGCCGCTGATTCGGGGGCTCTGGCTCACTCAGGCAGAGGGGAGGGAGGGGCGCGCAGTGTGGGGTGGGCCTGCGGCGGCAGAGGCCGGCGTGACGTTGCAGCAGCTTGTGGCGCTCCGTGCGTTTTCCCGGGAAAGCCGTCCCCGGGTCTCGGGACCCCGGCAGTGGCGGGGTGCACAGGCCCCCCGGAAGGCGGGGCGGACAGTGACCCGCGCTCGCACACAGGCCCCGCGGCGGCGGCGGCGGCGGCAGCAGCAGCCCCAGCAACAGCCCCAGCGTCCCACGCCCGTCTCCGAGGTCTGCGCCTTACCCGCGGCTCGCGCCTGTCTCCGGCGCTTCCCCAAGCAGCCCTCTTAATGCCCTCTCCTCGCGCACCAGGAAACAAAAGGGAAAAAAGTCTCTTGCCTCTTCGGCAGCTCCAGACCCTTTCCCCGGACTCCCTCCGGGCTAGCCGTGGTGCACTAACCCCTTCAGGCTCTCTTCCTGCCGCCAGCCCCAGTCCTCTCCCTGCGCTCCGACTGAAAGCTGATACCTGATCCTCAGCTCCCAGCCCCGCCCGCCCCGGCGGCCGAGCAGACAAGCCTCTCGGGCTGGTGTGTACCTGAGGGCACCGGTCCTCTGTGCCAGAATCTCTCTGCTTTGCCCTCCGCACCCCTGTTGCTGTGCTCTCCTTCGCTACTCCGAAGCTTTCCCCCTCCGCCACCTGCAGTCTCCGCCCGCGAAGGGGCTTGTAGTGTGTAGAAACCTTCCCTCCTTCACGGCTCCCTCCCACTAGTGCAGGTCCCATCCCTATCCTATTGTCTCTGTTTATTCTTTTCTTCTTTTGCCCTACCCAGGTATGTGGGGAGTTTCTTGCCTTTTGGGGGGTCTGAGGTCTTCTGTCAGCATTCAGTAGGTGTTCTGTAGGAGTTGTTCCACGTGTAGATGAATTTCTGATGTATCTGTGGGGAGGAAGGTGATCTCCGCGTCTTACTCTTCCGCCATCTTCCTCTGGGCCTCCGATCATATGGTTTTTGTCTTTCCTTTTGTTAATGTGGTATGTCACATTGATTGATTTATGTATGTTGAGCCATCCTCATGACCCTGGAATGAATCCAACATGGTCATGGTGTATGATGCTTTTTATGTATTGTTGGATTCAATTTGCTAATATTTTGGTGAGGATTTTTGCATCTATATTCATCAAAGATATTAGCCTGTAATTTTATTTAGTGTCTTCATCAGATTTTGGTATCAGAATGATGGTGGCTTCGTAGAATGAATGTGGAAGTGTTCCTGCCTCTTCAATTTTTTTGGAATAGTTTGAGAAGGATAGGCGTAAGTTGTTCTTTGTATATTTGGTAGAATTCTTCAGTGAAGTCAGCTGATCTTGGACTTCTGTTTGCAGGGAGTTTTTTAATTGCAGATTCTATTTCACTTCTAGTAATCGGTCTGTTCAGATTATTTGTTTCTTCTTGACTCAGTTTTGGAAGGCTGTATGTTTCTAGAAGTTTGTCCATTTCTTCTAGGTTGTCCAATTTGTTGGCATATAACTATTCATAGTATTCTCTTGTGATTTTTTGTATTTCTGTGGTGTCGGTTGTTATTTTTGCCTCTTATACTTCTTATTGTGTTTATTTGGGTCTTCTCTCTTTCCTTCTTGGTGAGCCTGGCTAGAGGTTTGTCAATTTTGTTTATGTTTTCAGAAAACCAGTTCTTGGTTTTATTGACCTTTTTCTATTGTTTTTTAATCTCTAGCTTATTTATTCCCTCTCTGATGTTTATTATTTCCTTCTTTCTGCTGACTTTGGGTTCTGTTTGTTCTTCTTTTTTTAAATTCTTTTAGGTAGTAGGTTAGGTTGTTTATTTGAGATTTTTCTCAAGGTCTGTATCACTCTGAACTTTCCTCTTAGAACTGCTTTCCTGAATCCCATAGATTTTGTAAGGTTGTGTTTTCATTTTTGTTTATCTCAAGGTATTTTCTGATTTCTTTGATTTCATCATTGACCCATTGGTCTTTTATTAGCATGTTGTTCTTTTCCCATTTTTCTTTCTGTGGTTGGTTTCTAGTTTCATACCATTGTGGTCAGAAAAGATGCTTGAAATAATTTCTATCCTCTAAAATTTGTTGAAGCTTGTTTTATGACATAATATATGGTCTATCCTAATTTTTAAAATTTTTTATGTATTGGTTTTTTTTTAGAAATTTTACTTAATCTTTACAACAGTCCTAAAATGAAAGGAAGGAATGCCCATAAAACATATAGAATAAAAGACAGAAGTCTATTTTCTGTATTATAAAGCAGTTCTTTTCCCCTTTAGATGATATTTACTATTTACTGAAAGCAACAAAATATTTTTAACTTTTGTAAGATTTTCAATCATGCATTTACTTTGCAAGGTGATTCACAGCTATTTTCTCCGTATTCTAAGTGAGATATGTGGATAGAAGATACATTCTATTCTTCCACAAAACAAGCATATTTGATTTCTTTTTCAGCAGTTTAATCTATCATTCTATAAAATTGTTTTCTATGGTTTGTTTTTACCTTTTCATTTTCTCTATGATTTTTTAAAAATTTAACCACAGCCTCATACTTCATCAGATTTCCTCAGTTTTTTCCCTAATGTTCTTTATTCTGTTTAAGGATTTTATCCAGGAATATCACATGACACTTAGTGATCAGGGCTCCTTAGGCTCTTCTTGGTTGTGACTATTTTCTTAGATTTTCCTTGTTTCTGATGACTTTGATAGTTTTGAGCATTATAGGTTAGGTATTTTGGAGAATATCTCGCATGTGGGAATTTTTTGTTTTTCCCATGATTACACTGAGATAATGTGTTTGGGGGAGAAGACTACAGAAGTAAAGTGCCATCCTCATTACATTAAATGAAAGGGACACTATAGCAATATGACTTATCACTGTTGATGTTAACCTTGACCACCTGGATTGAGGCAATATATGTCAGGTCTCTCCTTGGTAAAGTTAGCTGTTTTCTCTTGCTTTATGTACTGTATTTTTCAAAGAAAGTCATTACATGCAGCCCATACTGAAGTGTGAATTTATACTCCTTAAAGGTGAGGTATCTACATAAGTCAGAATTGTTCTGCACAGGAGGTTTGTCTATTCTCCCATTTATTTATTTATTCAGTCATTTATTTATATCAGCATGATCTCATGCATATTCCCTTTTTACTTTGGGTTATAATATAGTAATGTTTTATTTGTTGCTCAAATTTTTCCAGCTTTGATTATTGGGAACTTTTTAGTTGGATCCTATATTCCTTTGACATACTAACAAACATGGTGAGGTTTTTGGGTTTTGTTTGTTTATTTGTGTTCTGAATATTTTCTTATTTTCTTGTAGCACAACGTGGTCCAGGTTCATCTTGTATATTTCCAATCCTTTCATAAAATCAGCTCTTTTTCCAA
This sequence comes from Mesoplodon mirus, assembly GCF_964341445.2. NCBI lineage: Eukaryota > Metazoa > Chordata > Mammalia > Artiodactyla > Ziphiidae > Mesoplodon > Mesoplodon mirus. Next base: position 84,350,697 of record NC_138982.1, read on the forward strand.
GGAATCTTGATTATTTATTTATTTATTTATTTTTAGTTGGAGAATGGCATTAGAAACCAAGATCTGGGTGCTAGGTGTGCTTTCTTGCAAAATTCTTGATGGGTTATGTTTTCCTAGGTAATTTACATTTTTTCCATTTATCAAATTATTGGAAAAATCTTGTTTGTAATATGTTCATATAATGTCTGTATGATCTATAGTAATGTCACTGTTATCATTTGATATTGGTTATTTGTGCATTCCTTCTTTTTCCTTGAATAGCTTTGATAAGGGTATATAAATAATATAATATTCTTTTCAAAGAAACAACTATTGGCTCTGTTGAACCCATTTATTGCATGTCTCTTTTCTATTTTTTTCTTAAACTTTGGTTCTTTACTATTATCTTCTCCCTATTTATTTGAGTTTAATTTGTCATTCTTTTAAAATAACCTTTTGAGTTAAATGGGTAGAAAATTAGTATTTTGTTTTTCAATATTTCTAATTATTGGACTTAAGTTTATACACTTCTCTCTGAGCAGAACTTTAGCTGTATTTCACAAGTTTTGATATGTTATACTTTCATTATTTTTTAGTTCCAAATGTTCTCTAAATCCCACTATAATTTTTTTGATCAATGAGTTGTTTAGAAATTCAGTGATAAACATCCAAACATATGAGGGTTATCCAGTTACCTTCTTGTTGATTTGTAGTTTAAGTTCACTGTAATCAGAGACAACAGTCTATGATTTCAATAATTTGATACTTGGTGCTTTTTAGACTATTTCCTTTATAGCCCAGGGTATGGCCAGTTGTGGTTAATATGTCATATACACATGAAAAGAATATGTATTCTACAGTTGTTTTATACAGTAGTCTGTGTGTGTCAATTAGACCAAGTTTGTTAAATGAGGTAACACAGACAAAATAGTTTTAGAAAAATAGTAGATGTATCACCTCAGATATATAGCAGCAGCACTTGTTTTTCTACATTTTTGTAACATATAACTTTAACTTTTGTAGGAAACTGTTTAAAAAAATTAATTTCTAGGCATGCTATGAGAATTTGGCAAAGTGGAATTAAGGCAGTAACTTTAGTCATTGTATACAAATTACTTAGCTCTAAGAGGCCCAAGCAAAGTGAACCAACATCTTTTTTTAAGTCTCCACACCCTTTTTCTTTCTTTTTTTACCCCCTACTTTCATGGCTGCCAAGAGCTGCTTCTTTTATGTATAGATATTGGGCTGACTATTATATGAACCAATTATACTGGTTTCACCCCTTGCCCCCTTGGGATTTATAAGCTAAATAGTACCTTTTAAGTATCCTTATATTTTATGTAGGTGAGGGTTTAAATGCAATTCAGATATAAATCCAAAGTATATTATTACCTAGTGGAATATGAAGTGCTATTAGTGCCATAAAAAAAAAAGAATGGAAGGAAGGAGGAACATGAAGTAACATATTCATACCATGAGATAAAATTTGCAGGTAAGAAAAGGAGGGGGCTGAATACATTTGCAGAAAAATAAATGAAATACGTTAGCTTAAAATTGAGTTAGAAGTATAGAGAGTCCAGGCACCTCAGTCATTGCCCACCTGTGGGAGGAAGAGAATGGGGATGGAACAGTGTAAATAAAGACAAAGTAAGTGAGTGATGTGTAAGGGTCGTAGGAGGGAGTCAGAGTCATGAGTTGGGGAAAGAAGGAAAACAGGTGAGAAAGATTGCTAAAATTTGTATGATCAGTAAAGAGTACTTAAGCCTGTGACTTTCTGAATAATGGCTATATTCAAGGAAAATCATGCAGGAAGGAACAGAAGAATTTGCCTTTCTCCTCAGGTTATTTCCTGTTTTGTTTTCAATCTATTGATCTTTCACTTGAAGAACTTGTAGCAAAAGGTTCCTTTTAAAAACATGCACAGTGTGCGAAAGTGTGCTGCAGTCAGAAAGGAGGGAAGAGAATATTCATGCTTTATATGTGCCTTAGTGTTCAAAAGCAATTTATTCAATTACAAGACAAGAAGAATAATTTATGACTTTAAAAACTCAAACAGCTGGAAGAAACAGCGTGAATGTGCTGACACATTCTGAGCTTCTGATTAATGAGTGATTCAGGTATTTCAGGAATAAAAGATGGTGTTTTCAATGGTTGTTCTAAGAGAAATTCTTTTTTAACAGAAACATTAAATCTCAGTACCATAATATTTAAATAATCTCTTGACTCCATTTCTACGTACTTATGATTCCAACCTCTATATCCATATACTATAATCAGTAATTTGGCAGATGTGATTTTTGGTCTTTAAGATAAGTTTCTGTATTGAAATTTTGAGGTATGTGTTGTGGGGTGGCTGTATATGTGCATATTTTTGAGCTATATCTGTGGCATTCTTATTTTCTTGTTTTGCAAAGTTGTCCGTATGCAGGCAAAAAGGCTGATGACTTTTATGTTATTATTTCTTTCTATTAATTAGAAAAATCCATCCCCCCTTTGTCTGTTGCAGTGTTTCTCTCTTATTCACTGGGATTAATGGGGGCAGATCAGCAAACACAGACGATTCTGCAGCAGGGATGCCAGATTCATTTTCAGGATTCAGTTTTGAGCCAGCATATTGGTTCTACCTGCTGCTTAGTGTTACAGTTATTATTGAATTTAGCAGATGGAAGGGGAGAGTTTTAAACTTGGGAACACAGATGGAGAGCAGACTTCAGAGGATTATTCTAGAGTTCAGAGAAAAGTTGTTTCACTCTGAAACAAATCCTTAGAACTAAAGTGATTAAGTCTCTATGCCTAGACATAGAGAAAATGCACACAATTAAAACCAGTCAGCCATCCAAGAAATGTGTTCTGACCAATGGTTTCAGGTTATCCAACAAGAATCAAAACTAACAAACTGAAGGCTAGCTTTTTTTCCTAGCTTAAAAAAAATTTAAACCTTGTTTTTAGCAATAACAGCAAAAGGAAGTAAAGAGATTTTCATTGGTATAGCTTATCGAGATTTGGATATTTGTAATATGGGAAAAGGTATTAGATGCTTCTTAAAGGTTTCGTAGGTTAGTATTTAGGGAATTTACAACTATTTATAATATGGCCAAAAGTCCAGCAGATTCAGAAAACTTATCTCCTAGGAAATGACTCACATTAATCAGACTCATAAGAGAATGAGCTATAAAGACAGAATACGAGTTTACTAATTTTCTTTGAGAAATGTAGGTGTATCATAGGAATTGAAATATTCAAGTAATCTCTATGTATGGAGAGCAATTTAGAAAAACAAGTCATAACCAGATCGTAACAATTACAGAATTTTTTCCACACAGAGAATTTTTGTCCCTGGGAAGAATATCTGGGAAATTTGTAGAATAAACCCCATAGTTATTTCCACAATGGAGATGACCTTGCAGATGCAACTAGACTGTTAAAATCCCTTTTAACTGAGGAGTAGAGCAGCCATGTAGATAGCTGATTCTGGAGCCAGACTGCCTAGATGTGAGTCCCACTGTGCTATTTACTAGCTGTGTGACCCTGGGCAAGTTTCTTAACCTATCTGAACCTCAGTTATAGTTATTTCATTTAGAGATTAATAATACTACCTGTATCATAGGTTTATTATAAATATTAAATGAGTTAATATTTTTCTGAAAAAAGACTAGAACAGTCCTATAAGTAAACACTATGTGTTTGCTAAATATATATTATATATATGTTATTATATATGTGTATAGATATATGATACATATGTATGATATGCTCTAAGGAGTAATCTTCTAAAGTTATTTCCCGAATTCAAGATTTAAAGCTTTGCCTCAGGGACTTCCCTGGTGGCGCAGTGGTTAAGAATCCGCCTGCCAGTGCAGGGGACATGGGTTCAATCCCTGGCCTGGGAAGATCCCACATGCCGTGGAGCAACAAAGCCCGTGTGCCACAACTACTGAGCCTGCATTCTAGATAGAGCCTGTGGGCCACAACTACTGAGCCTGCGTGCCACAACTATGGAAGCCCATGTGCCTAGAGCCCATGCTCCACAACAAAAGATGCCACCACAATGAGAAGCCCATGCACAGCAACGAAGAGTCACCCCCGCTCGCCCCAACTAGAGAAAGCCTTCGCACAGCAACGAAGAACCAATGCAGCCAAAAATAAGTAAATAAATGGATAAACCTTTGCTTCATTATTTCATTGGATAAGACCTTGGAGAAGACCTCTCTAGCCCAGTTATCACATCTCTAAATGAGAATATGAGCAAGAGTACCTTAGAGGGTTGTTTTGAAGATTAAATGACTTATGCATGTGAAACACTAGGAAAGTGCCTGGCACACAACAGATATCCAATAAATATAAGTAATTATTATTCTGCTCCTCCTGGACTATACTTAGAAATACTATATCAATTTATTTTCCTTTCCTAGTTCTAAATTTTTACAGTGTATCCACCAATCTCATTTAATTCTTTTGCTCTTTCAGTAGATAAATTGTAGACCTTGAAGACACTTGGACTTCAAATGTTTCCTCTTTTATTGCTTGTTCATGTGTTTTAGTTGCTAACATTTATAGAGCTTTATCTGCATGTGTGTGTGCCCCTGAAATAAAGTTTCTACGGCCATCACTTCCACATATCTCTGTGATATACGTACTTCTTCATACTTAACTGATAAAAATTTTAAGGATTAGAGGAGATAAGAAATTTGTTCAAACTGTAGCAGCTAGAATTCAAGCCCAAGACTTTTAGACCCAGTGTATTTGTTCTTGCCTACCACTCTATGGCAGGAAGTCTTAGAGGATCTCCCATGTACTGATGATACTGACATGCAGTAAAAATTACTGTGTAATTAATGTGGAAGTGTTAGAGACCACAGTAATGCACATGAATCAAAAATTGCAGATAAAATAAACTTCATCAATAAAACAAGGCGAGGTTCACGTAAGTACAAAGTCCAGATTGAAAAATAATTTAAAATTCCAGTATTGCTTTCTAGCATTATAAATGTTTTAATCAAAGATATAAACTGGCACAGATTGTCAATATATGGCCAGTTCATGAAAGTATACCAAAAAAGTATACCATTCACAGCAAACTTACATAGTTTTATAAGCAATAAACTTAAATGATTTTTTTCAAGCAAGAAGTAATTATATTTTAGTATAAAGATAGTTTTAATTTAATACAAAAAGTAAAAGCATCTTACATTATTGCAGACTTTAAATTAGTCTGTTCATTTTAGTTCAGTTCAATTCGATTTGATTCTATTTGATACAATTTGAGTCAAAATATATTTATGGAATATTATTATGTATGAGGCATTATGCATGGGCTAAACATAATTAGTTTTTATTTTATATGTGTTTGGATAAGGCACACATAAAAGGAAAGAATGAAGCATTTTATTTTGTTGGCTTTTTCTTGTAAAAAATGTTAAAAGTTCTTAACAGGCCCTTTTTACAAATTTAAAATATAAAACTTTTAAAAGAAAGTATCTTATAAGATACTTTATAAACTTTATAAACATGCTTCTGTTTTATATCATCATCTCTTAAAGGATAAAGCAGACAAGGATGAGGAAAGGAGGCAAAGAGACTCAGAGTTAGGCACACATTACTATCAATATAACCAGTGGCGAGCTAGTGACATACTTTCTTTGGTGAAAACAATGTCCCAGATTTGTAAGGTTTGCTGATTTCCCTCCTATCCTGGCCAAATTCAGTCCACTGATGATTTAACAACCAGCTTGCGAAGTATCTAAATATTTAACAAATGACTTTTAGGAGCCATTTCAAGTAAGAGCAGGCTCCAGTGCACCATTACTGCAACCCTATGTGTTTCCTTGGTGGAGGCAGATTTGGCCGTTTTTGTGTGTTTTCTCTATTAGACTGTAAAATCCCCCAAACAGTATTTGTATCTACCATGCATTGCTTTACAGCGTCCCACACCTGGCCCAGTGCCTAGGGTAGATTAGACTCAGGAAACACTTTGGAATGAATTTTGTTTACTCTGTGTCCCTCCCCACCCCATACCAGAGGATTCTCCTCACAAGCCTCTTCAGGAAAGAGGCCTAACTACATAATCCTTCATTCTTTGGATGTCTGTATTATAAAAAGAGAACCCTGACAATCATTGGTAATAATATCTACCCACATTTATTCAATTCAAGTATTTTAATTTAGGTACTTCCTCAATGTGGCAAAAATAATGGTAAATTCTACATATACAAAGATGAAAGCTATCAAGAACTCATGAAGGAACACAGTCCAGCCAGAAAGAAAGACAAACACGGACAGTGGGGTGTGATAGGGCTATCACACTTACAGGGAAGAGAAGCATGCACACAGGGCTATGGAAACGGATGGCTCTAGCTCGACCAATGCAGGATGATACCAAATTGTTTCTTTTAGTTCTTCCATGCCTAGTGCTGTGCTTTCCGATGAGAGCGCTGTGCTTGGTTAATAGTCACAGATTGAGTGACTGACGTTTCACCCACTTTATCTCAGTGAAGTTCTGTCTCTTTAAAATAACAAGAGATAAAACTTCACTGAGATAAAGTGTTGTGGAGAAAAGAATATATCTTTTATATCTATGAGCTCAGATCTTGTTGGAAAATGACTTAAAACCCAGAAAAAGAAAAAAAAAAACCCGGTGAGTTTAGAGTAGAGCCTGATCACGCCATCCAGCTTTACCAAATACTTTTGTAGTTGATCCCCAAATGAAATGATTGCCATTCTTGAAAGTACGAGGCTTATCGAATACAAAGGACTTTGTTAGCATTCAACTATGTGGCCGTTAGCTGCAGAACTAGAAGAAAGACTTGACAGTTTTTCTCTTATTTTGTTGAGCAAGTTTAAGGAAATGTTCGGCCCGTCCTAGAATAAAATTTTATAAGCAGAAAAGTTATAATGTTCCCTGTATTTGCAACTGTATGGTCAGTCCACTCAAGGTGGCTGTTCTCTTGCCCTCTGTACTTCCCCTGCCCGAACAGCGCCTGCTTCACCTGCAGCCTATTCACTGACTGAAATTCCTAGGTACTTGCTGCAGGCCCCAGCTGTTGATTGTTCTTATCAAAGGGGCTGTGAGGGGCGTGCCCCTCTGCTGGTTTCCCTGGTAACCGATGAACCAATCAGAGGTCAATTCCCCCATAATTGGCAATCTCCCCTTCCCTCGGAGGAACGCCGGCCGCCATGTTTAGCTCACCATCTCCTGCTCACGGTGGGGGTATTGCTCCAGAACCTTGCTTCAGACAGGTAAGCTCCGCCATCCATTAAACCACTGCAGGTCAGTAGCAACCATATTAGTAGTCTTGTCCACATCTCTTCCCACAGTGAACACCTGTAAGACAGGTCTTAAATTTTACTTAATTAATGGCGTTTTTGTCTAGCTGGAGGCCAAATGATTTTTGGTTTTTGGGGTTTTTTTTGCGGTACACGGGCCTCTCACTGTTGCAGCCTCTCCCATTGTGGAGCACAGGTTCCGGACGCGCAGGCTCAGCAGCCATGGCTCACGGGGCCCAGCCGCTCCTCGGCATGTGGGATCCTCCCGGACCGGGGCACGAACCCGCGTCCCCTGCCTCGGCAGGTGGACTCTCAACCACTGTGCCACCAGGGAAGCCCGGCTAAATGATTTTTAACTTTCAACCAGAGATATATTAATTATGCTCTCAACTCCTGGTGGAACCGTGCTACCTGAAGGACCCACTAGGCTGAGGGGCCTCTCATTCTTAGACAAAACAGAGCCTCCTCCCTGTTCAAACCCTGGCTTCCCCCCTGTTTAGATCAGCATCCGCTGAGGCACCGCAGTGCCCACGTGCATGTCGTATTCCAACCTAATCTCATTGACTCTCCCATTGGCCGCACTAGGCCAAATGCAAGAACAATTTCATACCCACTTGCTTAAAAACAGCGTTTTGAAAATTACTACTAGCTATTACGATCAGATATAATGTGGTCCTTTATCCCCATTCACCTTTAAAATGCTACTCAACCATCACAGAATTTACAAAAGATGGGCAGAGGGAAAGGGGAACTTGACAGAAATTAAATCGAAGAAACAAAAAGGCCCGAATCCTGCAGCTACCTCTGTTAGGGGGAAAACCAAAGAGAGCAAGTTCCTTTTAAAACCAGGCAACTGGGCTAATGGCTTAACGCTACGCACTCTCAGCCCATGGATGAGGATCCAGCTGACTTATAAAATGCATTCTGTTCAGCTTGCAGTCCTGTTGTTTCTCAAATGGCCTTCCCTGGCATGAACTGAGGCTGGGAAGGGAAGCCACATGTAAACACTGGGCGGGGCCAGCAGAATAAACCTGCATGTGAGCAGCTGCAAACAATCCATTTTAATTCCAAGTCTGTTTAAGGACCGTGGGTGTTATCGTTAGGGAGGTGGAAGTGAAAGTGGAATTGGATTTGGCAGGCATGTATTTTCCTATGGACTGTGCTCAGTTCTTCTAATCATAGTTATTATGAATGTTCCTTTCCAATTTATGCCTCTTGTCACTTTGTGCTTTCATGTTCTCCCCACCATCTGCTAGTCTAGGGTATGGAGAGTAGTTTTTGATCCTATAAATAATAAGGTGGAAAGGTGATTACTATTGAGCTGTATAAACACACGCACACAAGTCTGCCTGGCTTCTGCCCTGCAGGGCTAAACAATTGCGGACATTTGACAAAGGTCAGAATTATCGGAAGTGTGCGAGGACCTTGGTTGTAATCATGTAATTTTCCAAATACAAATGTCTGAGTGTATCATGGAATTATCTTCAGCTATATGACCTTGGGCACTTGCCTCCATTCTCTGGGCCTCAGTCTTTCCTTCAGCAAACCAGGAATAATTCCTAAGGTCCTTTCAGGTATGCCATTAGTACTTTTATCGTTCATTTATTAGCAGGTCGTCTTTATAATAGTGCTTGAAGTGGGAATGAAGCACAGGACTAGAAAACAAAAGGATATTTGATTATTTAAATTCAATTTCATCCTTTTTCCTGCAGCCTCTATCCTGTGTGTCAACCCACTAATTCTGGGCACCTTTTCTTATTCCATCCTTTAATTCACTGCCCATGGTCTAGTCTTTCTGACCCCTCCCATTCTTAACCTCTGGAAACACGTGTGTATGTTAGATTGGGGTATGGATTACACCATAATGAAATTCAAGTGGTGGTGGGGACCATTTCTTTACCTTTTATTCTCTGAAAACTGTTTTAGCTGAGATATTAAAGTGCAGTTGTTACATGGATGAGTTTTCAAGGCTTTTGAAAAAGTTTCCCCAGTGTGAAGGGTATTAGCTCTGGTGTCCTGGCCAAAGTCCAAATGAGTAATTACATTCTTCCCTGCTACATCTTTCCTGTAGTTTTAATTGGAGATGGCATTCTTTATTTCTTTACCTCTACTGGTATCTATTATTCCTGAGCATCTGTTAAAACTTTGCTGCATTTCACTCCAGTGGCGAATTCTTTGCAGTAGTTATCCGAGTATTAAATGGCCTCTTTAAATACACCCCATTTGCAGTTTATGTGTGGGCGTGAGCAGGTGTGAGTAGAGACTTAAATACAATGATTTATAAAGTGCCTTTGGATCCTGGATGGAAAGGGCAATTTAGACCTGGGTTATCAGCAGTATGTGAAAAACATGCTTCTGTAAACCGGTTACTAATTACGCAATTACCTTTAGTGGCACAAGTAAAAAATGTGATGCTTTTCAGCAAATTCTAGATTTAAGTAAATAATTCTTGGCGACAACTGATGAATTGTATTAAGTAGTCTTTACTAGATGCAATTTAGAGGAAATCATTTTCTAGAACAACAAAAACAAAGAACCCCAAACCTAAAAGAGCATGATAAAGTAATTGTAATCTGTAATAAATTTGTCTCTCTAGAAGGAATTTTATATAAAGAAAAATATTTACTTATTATTTTTCTTTCTAGAAGAGCATTTGTGTACTTTAGATATACATGGAAAGTGGATAAGGAAAGCTGTTACATACTAGTAGGGTCAGGTGACATTTTTCACAGTTAGATGATATTCTCCTGGATCTTATAAACAAAGCTACTCCTAATAAGGGTAATTTGGGGACTGATATTAGCTCTGATTTAAGGACAGTTGCACCAAAGGGACAAATAAAGGCCTATGCCACTACTGTCAAAAAACAGTTCTTCCTGGCATGATAAAAACTAATCTATAACTCTTCAGTTTGGGGTTCCAGAATTTTTACAGTGATGCTCCAGTTCATAAATCTACTAATTAGTTCTTATAAATGTCCAAAATATCCAGCAGAAGTGGGGACACAGTAGACACCATGGAGGGTGCATTAGACTCTCTGCTAAGTTTGGGGGACTCAGGGTTGTGATTTTTCCCCCTAGCTCTTGATTAGTAAGAAATAGAGGAAACCCAAATCACTAGTTCCTTTTCGCCAATGGAGACAGAAATATTGGTGCTATTTTCCTGTACCATAAAGGTTGCAGTGTATTAAGATGGGAAACATTTTACTCTGGCTTTATAAGAGATTTAAATATGCCCTGCAAGATCATGGTTCTCTGGCAAAATGAAGTATCTATACACCTTAGTGAGCCCAAATGACAGACAGTCTGGTGAAATTAATCCAAATATCATCTCCTCTGAGGAGACTGTCATATTCATTGTTTGCCTAGACCAAAAGGAAGCCTGTGGCCCTACCTACTTTTAAAAAATAAATGATATCAATCTAATCTTACCAATCAGTACATATCATAAAATGATTAATTGGGCTGTAGTGACCAGGAGTGATTGTGGAAACAACTGAGATTGATGACTTGGCTATATCCCAGCCCACTGTGCGCTCTTCAGTGGAGGGCCTAATATAATATCCAGAATGACGTGAACATTCTTAGTAATGTTATTGTTACTAAAATTGAAAATATGAGCAGCCAGTGGGGAGGGACAGGAGAGAGTATCTTTGGTAGAATTAGCTGAACCCTCACTTGGCACCTAGTGAAAATAAATCTGATTCCATTATTTATCCTTTTGACTTTCTCCATGATCTGAAGGTGTTGAAAGCCCCAGCTAAGTGTCCTGTTCCACAGAAAACATTTTTGTATTTGCATAATATTTTCAGAGATGCTCAGCTCATCCTGAGCCTGAAGAGATACGGATGTTCTCTGCATATTTTATGTTGCTTTCATTTTCTACAAAGACTTGGTCTAAATTGCAAGATGGAAATGGATATACAGTGGGTGTTTGTCATGGGCAGTTAGCAGGTCTTTCTGTGATGTATAAAGTAGGAAAATCCCAAATGTAACTTGTCTTATTTGAGTTATAGTGGTCTTGAAAATTATCAGTGTTTGAACTGAAGAAGGAATTTTCTTTTCCTTATACGTGTTCCTTCTGGACTCTTTAACTTATTCTTTGTAAGTATAGATAATTGCATATAAAGAGACTCTTCACATTTCATAGATAGGTTTATTCCAGATTTTTTTATACTGAGTTTATGGTTAATAGGTCAGTCAACATTAAGCTTTAAGTTTCCCTTACAGTCTGTTCAAATCCCAGTTGTCCTCTTACTACTGGTTTATTCATTTATTCATTCAGCAAACATTCATTCTATGCTGGGCAAGTGCCAGGAACTAATGATACCAAGAAAAATAAAGCATAATCCCTATTATCAATTGTGTTTCTGTCCACATTCTGCCTGGTATTGGTATTTTAGTAGACCATCACTTTAAAAAACCAAACTTTTCCTATGAGATGTAAATGTAATGAAATTAACAATGAATTTTTCATGAATTAATTTTGAACTAGGTCTAAGATACAGGATTAGGAGGTAATTCAAGTTATTTTTCTTTCAAATAAAATGTAAAATCAAGATAATCATTTATAGCCATTTAAGATTCCATGATATTTGGCTTTGAACTGTTTGTTTCCTAACACTTCCCTTTGAGAAATTATATTTCACTTTTCTATGTTTTCTTACAGATTTAATTTATTAGAAAACCTTCAATTTCTACTCTTCTCTGTTGTACAGAGTTGCTCTTTTGTCTGTTAAACAATAATCATAATGTACTCAAAATGTCCCCATTTCAGTTACTAGTAAAGGGATCCTAGTATACAGAACTCAAAAAGTGCTTCTCAGAACCTTCGAGATATCTGGTGATATATTAATTATAATGAACTGAGGGTATAACTCTCTGCTTATATAAGGGACTCAATGTAGTTCTTTCTCCCTTGATTTCAGAAATGAAATATGAAATTTATATATCAATTCTTCAAACACTGCCATCATTACACCAGTTTCCTACATGGGTTACCTATTCCAGATTAATGTAAATTCCTCAACCCAGCAGTGAAGATACTCGTTCTGCTAGATACTCTACTTTCTGCTAGATTCTGGGAAAACAGAAAGAAAGAAAAACAAAAGAAAAAGGAGAAACAGAGCTTAGCTTATGCTCTGAAGAACTATATAGTCTAATGGGGCACACGGGAAGTAAATATTCCCACCATGCCCTACCTCAGCCCCAATTCACCCAAAGGATAGAAAACAATTCCATTGGTAACACTGGCTCTCTGTGGTAAAGTTCCCCAGGGATGATGTTAGTGGTCATAGTGGCAGCAATGGTGATATGGTAGTGACGGTGGTGAGAGTGTAAGTTGTGCTCCATCAATTGGGACTTCGAAATGAACTGCAAACTATGTTCTCTCTTGCCCTACAGTCCTAAGCAACTGAAGTTACAGAATAGTGGGGGCATTACCTTATTACTCTGAGGTATTTGTGTACCTGTGTGTCTTAAAGTAGTTCCCTATATTATTCTGGGTGGTGTGGAAGTTGGATGGGGCTTGTTACTAAGGGAAGGGACATACATAAAGGAAGGTACACATTATTAGAGTTACATATGATTTCCTTTTTACTTCCACTGGAACAAAAGAAAAATGATACAAGATATTCATAGAATTCTTCGGAAATGTATAGAAGCAGCACCTATCTCAAAGTGCAGGAGTGATATGACTCAGTATCGGGGAAGAGTGATCATTTGAGCTTACTCCAGGTGAATGAATAGGAGTTCACCAAGCACATAAGAGAAAGAGAATTAAAGGGGGAGTTGTTACAAGTGGAAGTATTGTCATTAGTAGAAGCTTGATCGTTGGTGTAAATCAACAAATTGTGGGATTGCAGGTCTTTGTTTATGACTTGACAATAGGATGCAAGTTAAAAAGTGAAGAGCCAATTAGGGGAAAATTGTGAAAGGTTTAAATGTTATGTAAAGCATTTAGGATATTATTTAGAAAGTCACTGAAGAATTTTAAGCATGGGTTGGTCAGCCATGAGTTTTGGAAAAATCATTGTGAGAGCAAAATAGAGCATGGATTAAGGGTGAGGGCAGAGAAACCAGTGAGATGCTCTATAAGTTATCCCATTATTTCCTACTGAGCTGAACTAAGAAAGAAGTCTTGGGATAGGGAGAAGGAAATGGATTTGAAAGATAACTGGTGTTTGGTGACTTATTGAACATGAGCATGAGGTGATAAAGGAGTCTGGGATAATTCCCAGGGTTTCCTCTTGGTCTCAGAGGTCTGTGAGTGGTGCCATTAAGCAAGCTAGGTAATTCACAAACGTGAGTCTGTTTGGGTGATTTGGGGGCATCTATTCTCTCCCCAACCAGAATGTAATATTCTCAAGGTCAGGGTCCTTTTCTTTCATTTCTTTTATTCTAGCCATTGTGTGGTACCTACACAAGTTGTATTAACAATTAATTGCTGAATAGAATAAAGAAGCACAGATGAGCCATTAGCATTTTACTGAGAGGTACAGTGAAGCATAGGAAATAGTTAAGAGAACCACATATATATTTACATTAAACATGCATTACATTTGCATATAATTTGAGTAAATCTGTCAAAATATTTTCATTTTTCATGTCCATTTTAAATATTCAAAGTCTATTATTGATGTCTTTTAAAGGAGCCAATATCCATAATAGACAAAATGTCAGTAGCATGCTAAGGACAAGAAGGGGCAAACCTACTCGCATTTATTCATATTCAGATACTCCCAAAGGGCTATTTACTCCTCTTCCTAAAGGTTATTTGTTATACTTGTAATTAACACAACATTAGTTGGAGTTTAACAATGATCTGGTGAAATTCTCTCTCTCCTGCCTCAGAAAACCTCGTCAGTAGTTAGCAAAGTTCACTTACTGGCAACCTAATCATGGAAGGGCTTAGAGAAAGCATATTTAGCAAGGAGAATATAAGATTGTACCCTCCTGTCAAACTACGGGCATCTTATTCTTCCATTTTGTGTTAATATATCTAGAAGGAGCTGGACACCTATTGGGAGGATTCTTGGCAGTGAATTCAAGTTAAAAGGGAAGAATGGTTCCCAATGGCCCCTCCTACTTGAGCCAGTCTGGCAACATTACAATCACCCATAGAGCTCACCAAAAGACAGATTCACAGTCTGCATCACTGGAGATTCTCTCAATACAGCTGAGGGAGGGTTTTGGCATATTCAGTTTAAACACTGAGGTAGAGCCAGGCCTGAGAATCATTGAAATAAATGACCTTAGAAGGTTCTTTGTACCTAGTGTTTTCAGGATTTTTCTCAATACTTGCTTGCCATGGAGCAGTGAAGAGACCTGGCTGTGACTCTGACTCCTCACAAACCTGAGAAGGACTCTGGGGCCTAAACACATGGAAGTATTGAGTATAATCTAGATCATGCACTGAGCCTCTGGGACTCAGAGATGGGTCATCTGGATTCCCAAAACTCAAGGACCTTCTCATCTGACCATAGTAACACTAAGTAGAAATCTTGAGCTTCTTGAGCCAAGCTTGGGCCTTATTTTTAACCAGCACGTTATATATAAAATACTTAACACTTGTCTAATCATATTTGAGCTCTTTTTATATAACTGCCAAATATTTCTTGAGTTTCTTTCCTTCTTCCACCCTCCCTTCCTCCTCTTCTCTCTTCCTCCTGTCATTTCCTTCTGTCAAAATTCAGACTTGATATGAGGTGTTTATTGAGCAAGAAGGAAACTATTCAAAACCAGGGAGACTTCCAACCAAAAGTGGTTAAGAAGCTTGGCTCTCAGTAGCTATCGCTCAGTTCATAAAGCATGAATGAGAAAGTACATTTGTTGTTGTGTGTGTGTGTTTTAATGGTTGGTGACTAGAAGCTTACATTCCTTTTCTCTGAGTAAACTTACTTGTTTGTAGCTGATTATCTAAGAACTGTAAGGTCATGCTGACATGCAGAAGGCATTTCAGGGAAATCAGGGCAGTTTTACGTTTTGGTTACTTGAGTGTTTGATCCAGGGGTATGTTCAAACTGTGGCTTCCACTTTGGTTTTTCTTAACACTTCCTTAACAACGGGAGCAGAATACTGAGTTAGTCACATATCTCATATTGTGGTCCACTTTCAACCTTGATCGGTGCATGGCTACTCTCTGATTTATTTTTCTTCCCATTACTCATTTCCCTTATTCCTACCCAGACATAATCAGCTGTGCCAATATGCTAGGTATGTATTCTTAAATATGTGTCTGTCTTTGTTCAATAAATAATGCTGGTTTTGTGGGTCATTTTACATAAATGATGTGCTAAAAAGTCTATTTCTTATTTTCAGCTGAGTATAATTTTTAGGATCTACTCATTCCATTGTGTTTACATTTAATTTGTTTCTTCTCATAATTGCATTGTATTCTGTTGGATGACTCCAATGCATTTTTCTTATCTGTTCTTGCTTTTATGAACATATGGATTGGCTTCAGTTTTTGCACTGACATAAACAATACTGTTACAAACATTCTCATTCAGATCTCTTCCTAGATCTGTGAAAAAGTTTCTTCAGATATATGTCCAGGAGTTGCTGTGTCAGAGGCTATATGTTTAATTAATTGCTCTAAGTACTGCCAAGTTGCTCTCCATTACATTATACTAGTTTACACTCCCACAAGCCATGCTTGGGATTCCCTATTTCCCACTTCCTGCTCACTCCACACTTGGAATCATTCAGATTTAAATTTTGCCAATTTCCATTTTCCTCATTTTTCTCATTTTGAAAGAGTTTGCATGTGTTTTCATACTGTTTTTAACCATTTAGGGTTCATCCCTTATCCATTTTTCTTATGGGCTCCCTGTCTTTCTTCTCGTTGATTTTAAAGAGTTCCTTGCTTAAGCAGAAAATTAATCATGTGTCATTTTATATAGAACAATGATCTCCCAATCTTTCACTTGTTAACTATACCAATGGCACTCTTCATTAAATGAAAGTTTCAAAAATTTTTTTGTTGTACTCAAAACCATTCATTTTTTATCTAATTGTTTTTCTTTCGTGATCTTGTTTAGAAAGCCTTTCTCCATCCTTAAGACATATTCCCCTCCATTTTCTTCATTTAGCTTTATTTGTTCACGTCTTATCTTTAGGATTTTAACACATTTTGAGTCAATTTTTCAACATGATATGGGAGAGAAATCTAGGTTTATTTTTCTCCGTATTTGTGGACTAGTTTTCTTAACACTCATCTACTAAAAATTAGTCCTTTTGCCATTGATATGTAGAACTACCTTTATAATACTTCAAAATTCACATACTTAAGAACTTTCTTTTCTGTTGCAGAGGTGTATCTCTGTTTCTTCATCAGTACAATACTGCCTTTTTGGTGCTTTTCATTATATGATAGGAGAATGTCCCTCTTTGCTCTTCATTATCAGAAATTGGCCTTATTTATTTACTTTATTTTTTACCCTTTGCGTGTGTGTGTGTGTGTGTGTGTGTGTGTATGTTTGCTAGGTTCTGCAAAATACCATATTATTTTTTGTTGGGATTTTATTTAATTTATAGACCAAATTTAGGAAAAAAATAATATCTTTATAATAGAAATGCATGATACCTTGAGCTTAATATATCTCTTCACTTTTTCAGTTACTATGTTAAGAGAGTTTTACAATTAACTCTATAAAGATCTGAGGATCTTACTATGTTTCTAAGTTTTCTATATTCAGCAAAAAGTTTCTGTAAGTTTTTGGAATACACTATACTTCATACTAAGGGTGTTTTCTACTCCCAGTTTTCTAAGTTTTAATTGATAGATTATATTTGCAAACAAGTTTTCATCGTTTATTAAGATACGTATGTGGTTATTTTCCTTTGCCCATTAGTGTATTGAATTACACTGCTACTTTGCTGATGTTAAATCATCTCTAATTTGGGGGATAAATACTTTCTAATCAGAATAAATATTTTTAATATACTCATGGATTTGATTAGCTAAGTATTTAGAATTTTCTTATGTATATTCAAAATTTTAATGGGCCTATAATTTCCATTTGTTGTACTGTTCTTATTTAATTCTTTGAATTTGAATAAACCAAGTTACCGTTTTTCTATTTTGTAAAATAATTTTTTAAATGTAAGAATTATCTATTTCTTGAAATTTTAGGAAGATTTATCTATAAAATCACCTGGGCCCAGGTTTTTTTTGTTGTTTGTTTTGTTTTTGTTGTTTTTTGGGGATTTTTTGGAAGAAAATCTTTGATTGCCATGTTATATAATTATTTATCTATTAAATTTTCTATTCTTGCCTTGATTTATAAATTTCTTACTTTTCTGATATATTCTTTGTTTAGATTTGGAAATTTCTTATATAATAGTCCTTTGTAAACATTTTATTATTTTTCTCATTCTCTATTGTGTCTTTTTCTCACTTTCCATCAGTGGCATATTCTCTCTGTCCCTCTCTCTCACCTATTGTGAAAAGTCTCTGTATTTTATTATTTTTCTCAGAAAACCAGGTTTTTGGTTTTATTAATTACCTCTTTTCACTTCAGTAATTTCTGTTCTAATATTTTCTTTATTTTTGTATTTTTGTATTTACTAAATTCTTGACTTTAAATGTTTAGCTCATTTGTTTTTCAATATTTTTGGTTTTCAGATAAAGCACTTAAAGCTACAAATTTCTCTCTGTTACAGGTTATCTGTGCCCAATGATTTTGAATGTACTATTTTTAAGGCCACTTAAGTATTTTTTAATGTCTTAAGATTTTTTTCTTCTATCTTTATTTTTTATTTTTTATACAATTTTAAAGGTTACTTTCCATTTACAGTTATTACAAAATATTGGCTCTATTCCCCATGTTGTACAGTATGTCTTATATCCAGGAGTTTGTACCTCCCACTCCCCCACTCCTTTGTTGCCCCCCTCCCCCCTCCCACTGGTAACCACTAGTTTGTTCTCTATATGTCTGTGAGTCATCTTCTTTTTTGTTATATTCACTAGTTTGTTGTATTTTTTAGATTCCACATATAATTGATATCAGACAGTATTTGTATTTCTCTGAGTTATTTCACTTAGCATAATGCCCTCCAAGTCCATCTATGTTGCTGCAAATGAAAAAATTTCATTCTTCTTTATGGCTGAGTAGTTAAAAAAAAAAAATCTGTAATTGGTAAAAACTCAAAATCTTTTTCTTTTCCTCTTTTTTTTTTTAATCTTTAGCCAAAGACTTGTTTAGAAATATCAGTGACTTTTTTGTCATTACCAGACAAACTGTGGCATCTTAGCTCTACCTTTTATGAATAATTTCTGATTTTATTGTATTTTTGTCAGAGAATATTACCTTAATGATAAATCTTTGGAATTCATTTATGCTTTCTTTCATTAGTATATAGTCAGTTTTTATGAATATTCTATATGTACTTGAAAAGAATATGTATCTCTCGGTTATAGGAGGTGAAGTTCTATATTTGTCTATTTAAATCAAACTATTCAAATCATGTTCTTAATATATTCCATATCTTTCCTCATTTTTTTTCTTTTGTCTGCTTTTTCGGTTGGTTCTGGGAAGTGTAGTTTAAATCTAAATAAATATTTGATTTATATAATTCTCTTCAGTGAGCTGTTGGTTTATATATTTTAGGACTGTATGGTTAGGTGTATATATATTCATTCTTGTTTTATCTTTCTGATATATTTTATATAATTTCTTTTTGATTGGCTCATATATTCATTTGCATAAAATACCTGTATCTCCAAAGTCAAAAGCCTTTATTATCCCTTTCCCCTCCTTAGTGCTATTGCTATAACAGTTTCACAGCTAGGTATTAGCAAGGCCAACCAATATGAATAACTATCCCTAGGTTTTTCTCCCTACTTCCCAGTATCCCTGTGCGTCCTAAGTCAAGTAGTAGATTATGCATATGTGTATGAATCAATGAGTACTGAATTGTCCCTGCTAATAAGCACCTCACTCCCACATTCTGAGTAGAGTGGAAAAGAGAGGTTTTCCCCCAAATAAAAATGGAGAAAGATGCTAACCCCTGGAAGGTCTCATTGTTTGAAGGGGGGTTGTAGGACATGGGCTAATGGATATCAAGTATAAGCATAGGCATGTGGCACATGCATGTTGCTTCATTTTTTCTACACCTTTTCCAACATAGGGAAGGAATGGAGTTTCAGTGAAAAAACTACATTTACCCAATCTCACAGAGCCAGTGAAGTGATGGAAGTGAAATAGAAACATTGGTCATTCTGATTCTCAAGTTCACATTCTTTGAATCAAGCCAAACTGCCATTCTGTCATTCTATATTAAGGAAATTTGAGGTAAGGGAGTACCTTTTATCTCAGGATTCTCTAGGAATTGAAAGTCAGGGTGAAAATATCCTGGTTTTACACTTTGGTCTGTAGATGGATAGGATGACTCTACAAAAAGAAATACCAGGGAGATGGGATTGCTTTTAAAGAAACCCAGCACTGCTGACCAGCCTAGCACAGTGTTACTGAATGTCTTTCAAGGTTTTTCTTAAAAAAAAAAAAAATGTAACAGAGAAATTCAAATTGTTAAAGTTAATTTGCAGGATTAAATTGCCATTTCTCAATAGCAATGTAATTTGTATTATAAATTACAGGACTGTAGCTTTCAGGCATATTTTATCAATATGTTTCCAATGATTTAATAACAATATTTCTCAAAAAGAAGCCAAGCCACTTTTTTCCTCTTTTTAAATGAACATGTTCAGAGGGTTTTCATCAGCGTGCTAGCCAACTCTGCAAAATTTCTAGTAAATAAATTGTCACCAGGAGGCTCAAAATCCATTACCATAAAAAAAGCCATTTTTCCCTCCCTAATCGATTGCCCACTGTGCAACTGCTAATGGGACCATACACACATGTTGTGCAGAGGGAATTCATTTTCAGGTTCTCTCTTTTTATTTTACAAAGAATTTCTCACTGAATTCATAAATTAGTCAATGCATAAAATGAACACTTCAGCTTCCATCAGGAGAAACATTAAGGTTGTGCAACTAGAGAATTTTCCAAGCTGGTTCTCAAGGAAATGGAGGTTGCACTAGGTGCTTTGCAAACACTATGGTGCCTTCCTTCCTGAGAGAGCCAGCCCTTTCCCGGCTCCCAACAATATTATAGTTTGTCTGCTTACGTATCCTTACGGACACACACATTTCCTATATGTGCTGATAGTTATTCCATCTGACAAGGGCACTGAGCAGTATTAGCCTTTGAACTTAAGAGTTTGAATGTCTTCTTGGGGCAACTAGATCCATTTTACCAAGTCATCTCAGTTCATTCCCACAGTCCCACATTTTACCTCCAGTTCCACTCTTCTTTCTTTCACAAATGATATTGCAGTTGTATAAATTCCAATTTATAGCCTTCTATAAGCCCAGAGCCTTGGCTGTCAAATCAGTCTTGCCTATGCACAGTATAGCTAATCTTAGTGACTAAAATAAAGCAATTGATATGCGAAGAACCTAGCCTGCCAAATTTTATCCCAACTGAGAGCTATTAAATCTGATATTTTTTATTTAGAAATTATTTATTTTGGCCACTCTGGTTGCCTTCCCTCAACAGCTTAGAATTCTGAAGCTAGAAGCTGACTTAAATTCAATTATTTAATCACCTTCAGTTCACAGATGGTTTGTCTTGATAAAGGTGGTACTCTAGTAAGAAGTAAAGTCTGGAATCTAGTCTAAATTTCCTGATTCTTTATTTTTGGATGAAATTACCCATTTTGAGGAACATTTCAGTGGTAGTGGAGTTCAACCAGCCTGAGAAGGAGATTACTGCAAATACTGGTGTGAAGTGAGGGTGGATAGGAGAAAGCAGGCCAGGAATGGGGAACCAAGGAACATTTAAAGGGGTTTGGAAAATAGAAAGTTATAGTGGGAATACATAGTGGATTTAGTAATTTCTCTATGTGTTCAGATCCTGCTCTGCCTATCAACATATGCCATGCTTAAGATGTTTTTAAAGTTCTCTGATAGTAACCTTTTTTTTTTTTTCTCCTTCTCTCCTTAGGTAAGTGGCCATTCCTGCTTTTAAAACTCTATTGTTCCAGAAAAAGTCATGTGTATGCGGCAGTAGTCATAACTACTATATTATGGCTTCTCGACTTTTCATCTTCAGGTAACAACTTCTCTTTGCATATTTTTATTTGGCTAGAGACCTAATTGCACAGAGTTCAGAGTTTTCATTTATTTAAGAATCTGATGGTTTAATCCTTATGCAAGCCAAATGGTCATTTGGAGATTGTTATACAAGGATTACAATGTTGGTTTATATATTTCTGTTTACTACTCAGTTTCTTGTGAGTTTCTTGCTGGGTGTTATCTGACAGATCTTGATGAGTTCTCAAAAACCAAATGAGACTCCTTCTCCTAACACTTGGTCATGCAAAATGGTGGTATGCAAATTTTGCAGAAGAGCAACACAGTTCCTTTCTCTATACCAAAGTTATACAGCTATGGTATCATTGTGATTTTCATTTATCAGTATACTGTCTTAGATGCATGCTGCCTCATCAGAAATTCTTGTATGATTATGATCTGGCATAAATATAGGTAACACATTTTAGAAATCCTTTTGTCTTTTCTTTGTAAATCTTAAGTTAAATTATCCTTTCTGAGGGTCTCCTGTTCATTATTTCACTATGCTTTCATAAATATAAGATTCAAGGATATAGAGGTAGGTAGGTAGATAAAGAAGAAAAGGATGGAGGGGGAGGAAAGAAGGAAGGGAGGGAAGAAAGCAAGAAAGAAAACATATTTACTTGAATAACTATCAAGGAATAAAACTGTGACTATTATTAAAATATCATAAAAATCACAGAGTGAAGGATGGAGATTTATAATTTGTATGGATTTTTTTTTTAACCACTGGAGAGTGTTAATGCCCTGTTATTTGATCTGATGTGTTATATCCTAAACAAACTAAAATATTCACAACAGTTTTTGTAAGTACAGAACCCCCAAACACATTTTGTTAGGAGTATATGTGTGTGTGTTTGTTTATGTGTGTGTGTGTGTGTGTGTATTGAGACAGGATCCAATCAAATCGGAATCTTAAATGGAGTTAACTGAACAATTTCTGTCCTGAAAATAGCCACAGATCCTTAACAGTTTGAAAATAAGTAGCTGTAGTGGGATTTATGGTATTAAAGCTTTGGTCTAATTACAAACATTAATTTTCTTTAGCAGCACTGCTATAGCAACTCTATAGCTAGAGGGTCTCAGGCAAGTCCCAAATTATATATCTTAGAAATGCTTTCCTCAGTTATTAACACCTTGCATTATTGGAACTTTAAGATTATTGTATATTCAAAGGGCATTTCATCAACTACATAATTTGTTTGCTCTTTTAAAAAGTTTTTAACTATTTAAGATAGTGAAATTTCTCCATGTTTAGGTTTTTCACTTTATTCCCTCCTTCTCAGATACTACCTCAAGTTTCCTTTGTGCTAGGTTTTTAACACCACAGGAGAACACATTTTAAAAATATATATTTTCATTGATATTTTCAAAAATAAATTATAGTTGCTTTGGGAACTTTAACAGAGTTTTCTGACTCCTGTGTAATTGTAATCTCAGTCTTATACATTAGCATATTTTTGCATCTAATTTTATAAACAAATGCAAAACTCCATAATAATGCAGTCTTGAGTGGCAAATCTAAAACCATAGAAATTAGGTAATTCCTAAACATAAGCTACCTTGGGATAAGAATGGAATATATCACTATATATATTATAACAGATATACACATATGAAATTAAATAGCTAAAATTGTCAGTGGTTAACATTATTTCAAGTTAGTAAACAAATATAGTTTTTATTCCTCTTTATATAGACTGGGTATATTACACATTAAAAATAAACTTAGCTGTAGACCATCTTTTTATCAGGAAGGTCCAACTCAATAATCATTTAATAAACATCTCTTTATTATTGGGAACTATGCTAAATACTGTTGAGAATAGATAGATGAACAAAATAAAGATGTTCCCACGTAGCCCTTAATAGAGTGGTGAAGATAAGCAAAGTCAGATATAAAAATAATATAATGTAGAATACATAAAAATATATATATATATAAACCCAAAATTAGTGTTATAAATGCAAGAAAAAATAATATTTTGGATTGGGAATTAAGAGAAAACTTTATGAAAGGATTACTTCTGAGGCAGGGTTGGAAAATGGATAGAAATTGGATGAAGGTAGTTTAGAATCACACTAGATAGAAAACCCCATGAGCAAGACCCAGGAGATGAAAGGTCATTTTGGGGAACCCACTGTGTTATAAGAAAAGATATTAGAAGATGTAATTGTCTATTAAGAAATATATTAAATAATTCTTAAGTATCCAGAATTAATTAGGTATTTTTGGTATATATGGTTTTGAGATTGTAAGAATCTTGATTTCATGGCATTCTCTTCTCTTTAATTTAATGATGCACCCTTCATAGGAGTTTAACAGTACACATTTGACAGCTAATTGTCCCCACAAAATATAAGTTCCTCCACGGGTTTATAAAGTCATTGAAAAGGAGATTGTAAATTTAAGGAAAAATTCATTCATCTTTTTTATATCCAGCTTTTAGCTAAGGTTTTTGCATGTAGTGGACCTTAAATAAATGTGTTTCATTGTCTTCTTAAGACTTATTTTCATTGTATTTACTTCTTACTTCACCAAGCTACAACTTACACATTCCTCCCTGGGTCCCCAAACTATTTGACCATGTGCCCTAGAACAGAACAGCTGGACCTTACAAATGTCTAACCCAAGGTAGTGGTGTTTAAGAGTAGAAACTCTGAATTTGGTCTGTCTATGATTGAATCTATTTCACCACTACCAGCAGTGTAGTTTTGGACAAGTTCCTTAATATCTTTGTGCTTCAGTTTCCTCATCTTTAAAATGGGGATGAAAAATTCACAGTTGTTTTGAAAATAGAAGTTATTGGTATATATAAACAGATAGAAATATGCCTGGCTCATGATAGTTCTATATGCTATGTTCATCTTTGAATGCTGAAGTATTTGAAAAACAGCTTTAGTTTAGATGTATTAGAGGGTCTTTTCTTAACATTAAATATAATTAAATAGGCATTAAAACAATTTCTTGGATTTAGTTAATGAAATTCATACTATAGACCATGTTCCTGTTTTAACAATCACTGAGCATATGTACATATAAAAATATTTCATTTTATGTAGAATTGTCCCTGAAGTCATTTTCAAAGAATAAATCTGGAGCTGGAGAAATTTTAGGTGCTGTACCCTTTGCCTATAGCTCAGCATTTTATTCTTGGTTAACGTGCTGCATATTTGTTCCTGTGACCAGAAATTTTACTAAAGAGGTCAGACTTTCACCTTTAATTCTCTTCTGATGCCTCTTATTTGTACTTATATTGCCATTCCTAACAAACAGTCGTGTGTCACCTAGCTTTTTTTAGTATTTCACGTTCTGCAATGATAACTGAGAAGTGTATTTGGTAATAACAGGTATTGCTGTTTTCATTTGTCTCAAGTGCTATTTTATTGACATCTACTGCAGTGTAATGACACAAACCTTGGCAGCACTCTGGGATGAGCTGTGTAGTAGGCAGCACTTGAATGAGAAGGAAAGACTGATCTGCAAAAACATAGAAATGTGAATTTTCCTTTAGAACAGACTTTTCCAGAAGAAACACAAGGACTCTAATGGGAACGTTTTCAATGTTGTTTCTCTGTTCCACTACATAATAGCAGGAAAATATTGAAAAATACAGTTCAATAAAGGTTCATACATTTTATGAACAATTTTATCAGAAGTATTGCTATTTTTCTAAATAGCATTATTATTAGTCTCTGGATTGTGCCAGAAAACTGTGAATATGTCAAAAATGACGCAATCACTTTCACTTATAGTCCAAGGTGCACAAAATCAAATACTGAATCAGAGGTAAAGTACACACAATGATTTCATTTAATGAAGTTCAGTTGCCTTTCCCTTTACTTTGGAGAGTGAGGGGAGATGGTGTTTGAAGCAGAATTTGCTGGAAGAAGTGAGTTAGTAAAATAGCAGAAAATAATTCAGAACCAAGAGTAAGGGATAGCTTAGAAGAATGCTAAATATCAGTATGGATGAGGTGACCACTGGGGGAGAGGCAGTGTAGCATGTAATAAGCATAGGAACTCAACCTTTTATTCCCCCCCCCGCCCGAGTTCCTAATTGAGTAATGTGTAGAGATAGAATTTCATTATATACTTCAAACTTGGGATTTATTTTCTCAAGGCAAATAGCTATAAACATCTTTCTGGATTGTAAAGAATTATGCATACACACATAAAAATATTTTGTAGAGTTTGTTATTTAATTAAATAGTGACATTCACCCAAGTTTTGCCATTCAAGATGTCATAGTCCTTTGCTGACTACACCCTGACTATATTTCAAAGTTTTAGTGCATGTATGTGTGTATATGTATTTATAGCAGATAGATGGATAGTATATAAATCACTTGTTCATTGTGTTTCAAATTTATTCCCCACACTTCCCCCTGCTCTGCTCTGTATCACTGGTCCCTAACCCTACAAACTGTATTTCCCTGGTTCTATTGCCAAGGGGCTTCTGCTAAGTTTAGCAAATGGGAGGCACTGGTAGGAGATTGGCTGTGAGAGCAGATAAGCCAGGCTATTTCTCTCATCTCCGTGTGCTTCTGCATTTCTTCCATAGTCCCAGCTCTGCTGTGATTTTGGTTCCTGTTGGGTGGCCTGACTCTCAGGCCCATGATAACAGCTTCTTCTCCCTTGGATTCTAGAGATGGCAGTATCTTTCTGCCGTTGCTAATTCCTGATTTACCTTATCATCCTCTGTTTAGTTTTCAGCCCTTCCATCATCATATAACTTCTTTCCTAGATTAAATTCCTTCTAATGAACTATCTGCCGAGGATTTTGTTTTCCTGACAGTACTTATACTAAATTTATAGGTTGGGCTTAGAATATTGAGTCTTTGTATAAGTCTAGTCTGTGAACTTTAAAATGGATATCAAGCCACCATACATCTGCCAGCATATCCAACCCAGCTTTCCTAGATCTTTGTACCACAAAGCACAGCTTCACCTCTGATACCTCCACATCAGCCTTGCAGCTTTTCAAGCAGACCCAGAAATGTTTTCATTCTCTTGCCCCTTACTACAAATGCCAACCTAACTGAAGAAGCAAATCGCTAACAGGCTTTAGAAAAAAATTAAAGAAAAAACATTCCAAACAATGTGATGTTGACTTAAATTTTAATAGGAGTTTAAAGAGGGGGGAAAAGGATTTGGAATTTTTTAAATATTTGACTTTTTTAATGGAGAAGGTTAAGCCTCAATTATACCTGAAGCGTCAGTGGAGCATGGATGGGAAATGGCCTTCTAGGTAGAAAAAGAATGTGAGAAAATGGGTATGGTAATAAGCACAGGGTGCTGTAAAAGTCTGAGATGGAGCAGACTGTGTGTGTGAGGAGCTTAGGGAAGTAATGGTGGCTAATCAGAAGTAAGACAATGAAATGTACACAAGAGAGCTCACACTGGCTGGTCTCCAACTTCTGTACGAAGAAGTAGAGGAATTCAGATGAAGAGTAATGGCTGGAATGCAGAGTAATTGGAAATTCATGAATGAGGAGTAAGTTTTCAATCATTGCTTAGAGGGCGGTTGGTCAGTAGGTGATGAACCTTAGAATTGACATCTTGAAAGGAAGGGTAAGGATCATCAGAATCAACCTCTCTTGGGCCAAGTAGACTGTATTTTCCACTAAAAATTCACTCTTTGAAGCATTGTACAATATCTTGTACTCTGATGTATACCATAGGATCTAATATAGGCTTTGGGAAATATATAGACTTAATGGGCTCAGTGGCACATGCCAACTTATTGAAAGATAAACCAGTGGCATTTTTTCAGATTTTTGATGAAATGTATCCAATGCATATAGTTCATTTTGGATAAAAGACATAATTTACTAATACCAAAGCATCAACTTAGATGCTGCACAGCCAGCCAATTGTAGGAATTATTGTTTTTACTAAGTAAGAATCATTTGTGGTCTGATCGACCTTAAAAATTGTTTTTGCCTACAAACAACCTGTCTCTTTGGGGTCTCTGATTATAGAATAACATTTGGTAGATATGTACTTAGTCAAGACCGAAAAGGTTGGAATGAACCTGATGCTTTTGATCACTTTGGGAAAATAATACAAGAGAAATTCAAATTTAAAATGAGCAATAATAGACTCAGTAAGTTTTCTTTTCAAATTGTATTATAGTGCATACTATAGTGCATACATAGTATATACATATAGCACATAGTAAAATTTCGAAAGGCTAACAAGGTAATATTGGCACTAAAATATGTATTACTTTTAGAAATTCAGTGAATTTTAGAGACCAAGTGAAGGGTTAATTTCTTTTAAGGATCTTTTGCCTTAAATTATTTAATTTTAGATGCCAGTCTTCTTGCTAAAGTCTGTTAAACCATTGCAAAAAAGATAATAATAAAAAGATGACATTTATGAATTTAGTGGTCTCCATTACTTCCTTTGGCTTCTTTGGCTTAGACTTCAAGCTATTAGTTTCAAGGCTAGATTCTCTTCATATGATAGATGTTAGGGCTTATCTCATCCTTCTGTGTGTTCCTTCCTTCATACAACAGGAGATTGCCTTTGAATAATAACAGAAAAACTTTAGCCTTAACAAAGTATCTTGTCATATCCATCCATCCATCCATCCAAAAAAAAAAAAAAAATCTGGACCTTAAATTCCAGCATTTCCATTTATTAGCTGTAGGACTTTAAGCAGGTCATGAATTTTGGGAACCTAAGTTTCCCCAAATGTAAAATATGTAAAGTATTATCTACTTTGTTGGATTGCTGGATTATTAAATAAATATTGTAGATGAAAACTTGTAGATGCTTTATAAACTTTAGAGGGGTATATCAATATTAAGGTTTTCTTTCTTTTTTTTTTTTCTTTCAATTAGTTCTTACCCTATGGAAAGTCTAGGTTAGGCTCTGGTCGGGGAGGTAAAAAATGAAACATGACTTCTCACCTCAAAACTTGGTAATACAGTTAAGTTGAGCTAGTCAGCTTGTTTCATTTGGTTTATAAACACCCTTGGAAACAGAGTTTTCTAAGGCTAACACTTATCTTGAAAACTAGGCTTAATCTTTAATAGTTCAAGTAGGCATAGTTAGAATATCATGGAAATAAAATAATATCAGAGTTGAAAAGATTTCTAGCAAGACTTTAGTCCAACATCTTCATTCTAACAAATAATAAAACTACAGCCTAAATAAATAAAGTTATTTGTCCACACACAGTCATTCAGAAAGGTAGTGGATGAGTCAGGCATAGAATTCAGTTCTCTTAATTTCAAGCACAGAAAAATAGGATTACTCATTCTACTTTTATTTGTCCCAAATTCTGTTGATCAGTACCTTTGTTATACTCTCATATGTTTAAACTTTGAAGATTATGTGTCAAAATAAAAATGCAGAGAATAAAAGAAGACTGGCAAACCTAGTGGTCCTTTGTTACGGGCTTAGTGAGAAGGATAGTCCCTCTTCAAAATTGCCCATTGGAAAAAATCGGTCAAAAGATATTAGATTGAGAAGTGTTCAGATCTTAGGAAAGGTCATAGGATTATATGACTGTTGTGTGTGGGTTTTAAGTAAATTCAAGAATAGGCCAATAAACCGATTTTATTGGCTTGAAAATCCTGGAATTATATACTGGTGAGTACTATAATGGTAGTGAAATTAAGACCATAAGAAGCAGAAGTGTATTTTAAGTATCTCATCCTAATTTCCAACTGAACCCTTGTTCTATATTTCTAGTTAGGTATGAGATATTGCCAAGTTTATATCACAAATTTCCAATACCACACAGAAGTAATAAATGTATTTACTTTGTTTTTTATAAATAAAACACTATAAATTGAGTAATGCTCTTCTTTCCTATTCCTTTTTTTTTCTTTTTTTTACCCCCCTTTTTTAAAAAAAAACAACTTATCTGTAGCCTTATGGTTATTTCTGTAAATCTAAATGTTTATGATTTCTCCTATTTGCTGGGTGTACAATAGATGTTTCACAAGCTTTTTGATTCTAATTTGAAAGAACAGCTTACTTTCTAGTGCCTTTAAAAGTTTTTGTCATTTCTGATCTATTTGATATTTCAACTAATTTTCAAAACCTGGGATTCTAAATAATATCAAGACAGAGGCATAAAATTTTAAAAGCACTGAAAGGCAAGGTATTTTCCACTTTTTTCATATTCTTACTTACATATCTCCATTTTTCCCTTTGTCTCAAACCTTATTATTGTAATTATTGCTTATACAATCCTTACTTGATGATGATGATGATGGATGACTCTTTCTCCTCCTCTTCTCCCGCCTCCCCCTCATTACTATTATTATTATCATCACCAAGTCTTGAATATTTCAGAGAATTCGAGGAGAAACCAGAAGAGGAGAGTCAGACCTGCATATGACACCTGAATTGCTTTGGTGGTGTCTTATCCAAATAGGTAATGCCTTAATTCTAAGTTTTCCTGAAGCAAGGAAGACATGGCCTTAGAATGAATTTTCTATACTCGATTTTAAGGATAACTGAACAGAAGAGTATCTGGAATCATGGTTAACTACGGAAGAGGCAATCCCCCTTAACATAGTTTTTTTGTCATTATTGAAATGGTTGGATGAGAGTTCTAAGTTTTAAAGCTATAGCAGGGAGAAAGGAAATGATACAATGGCTGCTTTCCACCCAGACGTTAAAAGCTAGAAAACAGTCTAATCTCAGATTGACAAGAAATGTAAGTCCTGTTGTTGAATATAGATCGGGTCCCAGTTATCCATACTCTTTTTGAGCCCTCTGGCTATGTGACTGTAATGGGTTGGCCTCTTGACATCTTCAAAGGCCAGTAGGAAGCTGGGGAGCCAGAGCAGGATAGAAAGATTCAGTCTAGTCTGTATTGAGGGGTCAAGCAACGCATGTGTTTGCATGCGTTCCTCTACCAACTCCCAAGTTAGTATACAACTCGAGGTATTGACAGGTCTGAAAAGCCATCTATGGTTTAAATATCAGTGGAGCCCGTGAACAACACAAATCACAGAGAGCATCTGTGGTTCTATTATTTCAGTTTTCCTAAGATCTCTGTTAACTAACTGCTTTGATTTTGTTCCTGTGGGGTACTCTGTTCTCTGTTAACCTAATACAATGCTGTTATTAAAACCGAACTTAAAATCAGGCTATGGTGTTACTATTGAGCTATCTGCCTACCCACTTAGGTAAGGAATACTTGATTTCCAGTTAGGACATTCTTTTATAAAAGAGTCACAATGCCTCTTATAAATATTAACTCATTGATTTGCTCTGGCGTCCCTCTGTGACTCCTAGAAAGCATTATTTTTTCTCAGTTTGTAAAGGGTGAGAGAGAACACAGGCACATTTTCCTAAATTCACACTGAAAAGAGGCACAGGCAGAAGGAAGAAACAATCACATGCTTCTCCTAACGTATCATCAGACACCCCAGAGCTACAGCATTATTCCTTTCTTTGAACTTGTCACAATCCAAAAAGCTTACCCAGGTCGTGTCTTAACACTCACTAACGTGTGATCTCAGGTGAATAGTTTTGTCTCCAAATCTCAGTTTCCTCATATATATATATATATATATATATATATATAATATGATTTAT
Organism: Mesoplodon mirus; assembly: GCF_964341445.2. Classification (NCBI taxonomy): domain Eukaryota; kingdom Metazoa; phylum Chordata; class Mammalia; order Artiodactyla; family Ziphiidae; genus Mesoplodon; species Mesoplodon mirus. Next base: position 84,381,644 of record NC_138982.1, read on the forward strand.
TAGGATCGCTGAGAGGACTGCATTAGATTAGATCCTTTTTGTAAACTGCTTAGTAGACTCCTTTCCTGGTATATAGTAAGTGTAAGAAAATGAAAGTATTTCTTAATCAATTAAATTGGGCCACTTTCAAATAGTCACAGTGTCTGATAATGGAAGTGCTATTTCATAAGGTGGTGAATTACCCATCACTGTCAGGGTGGACAGAGACTGATACCCATTGCTCACCTGTGTTAGAGGAGAGGCCATGCATTGGTGTGTTGCTAGATGGTTTCTGAGGTCTCCTCCAACTCTAACAGTCCAAGTAGTGGTAGGTGGTGCGGCATTGTATTGAAGGATCATGAAAAGTCTTGACACTTGCACAGCTTTTTATAGTTTAAATGTACTATGATTATGTATATTCTCATTTAATCCTCATAATAACCCTATAAGGAAGATAGAAGAAGTATAATTATCTTCCTTTTTTTATATGGGAAAATATTAGCATCAGAGGAGTTAAGTGACTTTCTCAAGGTCATATGTTTAGAAAGTTGGAAAGCTGGAACTCACACCCTTTTTTTCTGACTCTGTGTTCTTGTGTCTTGCACCGTGTGTAATCCATTCATGTTTCTGTTATTAGATGGGTGCCATTTGAACACCATTTAAAAGTTCACCTTCTTTTTAGCATTCCTTTCCTGTGTGCTCCACATCTACTCAATTCTTCCAGCATCCACAAAGCACAATGTTGCAATGCTCATATGCACTGGTTGAAGACCTAGAGTGACACTGAAAATTTGGAAAACATTACCAGCCCCCGCAACCTCACCTTCCTCCAAATTTTGCCCTGACATCCAGAATAAGATGAATGCCAAGAGCAGATACCATCCTGTGTTATTCTCTGTGTAGCAATGGCATTCTGAAAGGTCATGGGGTGAGGGGAGGAACATTTCTTGCTGTGAATTGGTCTTGAGATGAAAACTGCTTTCTAATTTAAATTTGTGGTTCCGTAGTCATTCAGCTGGTGACTAATTGGGATGGCTGTAACTGCGGTGGTAGCAGGAAGCCAATTCTGTGAGGCTAAGAATGGGCTCCCACCTTGCTGTAATTTACTGCCATAAAGAGAGGAAGGAGAAAAATGCTGCAAGCATTTAATAGCTAAGCAAAGTGTTTTCAGACCTGATTTTTTTTTCCTTCATCAAGCTCCAGATACACATCACAAGGAGAAGTACCAGTTGCCATTTTTTTCACTTTTCAAGCTTAATTCACGCCGTCTTTTTCCATTTACTGCAACAAATACTTTATCTGCTATCTTAAAAATGAGTTAAATACCACAGCTAGTGGAGACATTGGATTTGCTCTTCTTCACATCTCCCCAAGGCAGTATAACAAAATACTTAAAAAGGCATGAGTGCTACTTATAAGGATTAGAGATGCTGAAACTTTCTTCCTGTTTGTCCTGATGGGAAGTAGAAGTTTGAACTTAATCCATGCAAAGGTCCTTCTCCATCTTGTGTTTGGGCCATTCATCCTGTCTCATTGTTTCCCTCCTGTGAAGCAGTAAGGCAATCAGACTAGTTGTAGGAACACATTAGCTCAGTTTATATGTGTTTGGGCAGGTCGTACATGTATTCCAAGTCAGAATGATTTGTGGAGAAGGCAACACCAAGAAAGTGAAATCATCTGGAAATCGTGAAAGGAGAAGTTCATTCCTTGTTTTATTCCATCTTTCATTCTTTTTTTTATTCAATAAGCCCTGAACACCATATAATTGATATTAAGATAAATTATAAAACTTTGAACCCTTCTAACACCTCTCAGACTCTCATGGGAGACATATCAGTAATAAGACAATGAACTGTGTAATAATAGATGGGAATTCAGGTGTTTCAAAGGCAGAGAAGAAGGGACTCTGACAATGTCTGAGGAGAGCTGAAAGGTTTTCCCAGAGGTGGAGATGCATGAATAGAGTCCCACAGAATGAACTCATGAAGTAGATTTAGGAAAAGGAGTCTTTCTAAACAGCAGGATATACCAATTCATGAACCTGTGAGGAAACCTGACATGTCCAAGGCAAATGGTTTGGTGTGACGAAAGCAACGTGCCTACCTGAAGCAGTGGCAAGAATTGTGGCTAAAGAACTATGGAGAGGTAGCTTTTAAAAGTCCTCACATGTCTTGTGAAGGAGTTTAGAATTCAATTGCGATGAGAGGTGATCTGGTTAAGTTTTTTTGTTTTTTTTTTTTTTTTTTTTTTTGGTGTACACGGGCCTCTCACTGTTGTGGCCTCTCCTGTTGTGGAGCACAGGCTCCTGACGCGCAGGCCCAGTGGCCATGGCTCACGGGCCCAGCCGCTCCGTGGCATGTGGGATCTTCCCAGACCAGGGCACGAACCCGTGTCCCCTGCATCGGCAGGCGGACTCTCAACCACTGCGCCACCAGGGAAGCCCTCTGGTTAAGTTTTTACATTAAGGCAATAGCAAAGGCCACAAGACTCTAGCATCTGATCTATGTGAGTAGCAGCTGGTTGATATCCCTTTCTTCAGCTTGCTTCCTGTTGAAACTGAGGTTGAGACACCTCATTTCCAGAACTTGATTGGCATCAATATAATTCATCTGCATCTCTATGCTGAAGGGATAGACTCATCTAAGTGGCAAGGTATAAAAAAGCACTTCATAACTTTAAAGAAATCCTTTTTTTGAGCTGGACTAATGCCATCATATTGGGGCTTAGAGAAGGGAGAGACTGGAGGGAGATGATATGGGGTAAAAAAATGGGAGGACTTTGACTACAACTCAGTGAACCATTTGGATTCAATGGCAAATGAAAACTGGAACCTGGGCTATGGGAGAATGATAACATTCCCCACTCCGAAAAAGGAGCAGGCATGTGGAAGAACTGTGGTAGAGGAGAAACAGCTTAGGATCCTATATTTCTTATATTGAATTTAAGTTGATGGCTCACACACAACTCAAAGCATCTAATTGTCCTTGATGTTTCTATAGCAGTGTATGTGGTAGGTTTTAAATGACTATTACTTCAGTAACATTATTAAGTAGCTAAGTAGCTCCTAAAGTTCCTTAGGATTACACGCAAGCCAGCTTGTGGGAACAAGAGCAAAGGGATCTATATGTTTATGCTAATTTAAAAAATAATTTATTAATAATAATAATAATAATGAAACATACTATGCACCAGGCCTGTGTTAAGTGTATTACATATATAATATATTTTATATATTAATACATTATATATTTAATCCTCACAACCATAGGAAGGAGGTAGCCTCATGATTAACATTTTATAGAAGAAAAAATCTAAGAGTTGGTAAGGTGAAATGATTGCCCAAGACCTCAAGCTAGCAAATATCGTAAGTAGGATTTTGACCCAGGTTTGGTTACAGAAAAAAGGTAGGGTGCAGTGTGTAATGCTGACTTTCATATCAATAACACATAACATCGGTCAGCCTGTCATCATGAAGCTCCCAAACAAAAAGTCTTTTTTTTCCCCTGAATTGTTTCTTTAAGAAGTCTAAACTTATTAGGCCAGTGAGAGTATTTGCAATGATAATTCAATAGACGGGGTGGGGGAAGGTGGAGAAGAGAGAGAAAGAGAGAGAGAGAATGAACAAGAAACTTTTTTCTGTGTGTAAAGACTTCAGAAACTACCATTCGAGGAGAGTATTTTGTCACAGGTTATAGGGAAGTATGTATTAAGAGTTGGTGGATAGAACCACCCTTGAAGCAATCCTGAAGAAAACAGCTCAGAAATTCTGCTTTTACTAATGAACTGTCTTTGCTCACTGAAGATGAGTCTCCAGGCTGTTCCTGCAGACCCTGCCACTGACATCCTGGTGCCCAAACAGAAGAGCTGGCTGTAGACAGCTGCCTTAGCTTTCCTCACTAAGGAGAACTGTGGGATGGCACCTGCTAACTAAACAGGGCATCAAGGACATCAAGGGCAGTGAAAGACCTAGGTAGTTAGGTAGGTAGGTAGGTAGAGAGATAGATAGATAGATAGATAGAGACATCTGGGTTTCACTAATATTAGAAAGTAAAGTTTTATAAGAACCTTTTAAAAAAAGTATTCTTGACAATGAGCTTTCAAGTATAATGTCAAATTCCACCCTGTCTTCTTCCTCCCAGTTGCCCTTTTTCTAAAGTTATGGTGATGGAAGAAATGTGCTCCAATATCTTGACTTATATCCGAACCAGGAAATTCTATTAGGCTTCCAAAATTAGTTTTTCCACAGTTTCAATTAGGACGGAAAGTCTTCCTCATCCCCTACTTTAGGAAAGCGTGAATGCCTGTTCCACTAACTTCATTTGGATGCAGGAAAGCAAAAATATACTTGCTGAGAAATATATTTGAAAGCCAGGGGGTTGAAAGATTTTCTAGATTTGTGAGGTTATTATTGCTGTATTTCTATGAAAATCTATAGCCCAACCCCTGGCCTTTTAGGGGGAAAAGGGTGCTGAAAATACCCAACGGTGCCATTACTCCCAACACAAGGAAGTAAACACATAAATAAAATATTAGTGGTGATTGTAACAGCACGTTTTGTTCTTTTAAAAGTCTGTTATCACTTTAAGTAGCTGGAACAATGCATTTTGAAATTCACCAAAGGTATTGTGCACACCTCTTTGCGCAGGAAATTAGTGCTCATCAACCTTAATTGAGACTTAAAGAAAGTATTTGAACTGTATTTGGCTGTCATTGTGGGATATCTTCCTTATGTTACATATAAAAAATTCACTTTTTCTGACTTTCCTATTCCTGTCTTCCTCTTCTTTCACCCTTCAACGAGATGTATTTGTGAAAATGGATGTATTTTGAGAGAAATCAGAGAGAAATGACAATGGAATAAAGGGATAGCTGGTACCTGAGCCGGAAAGACATGCAAAAGGCAAGCAGTATTGAAGGAGGATTATGAGAAAATTAAATAGATAAATTTAGAGAAACACCAAATAATTTTTTCCTTGCATTTCTTTATCTCTTCCCATTATTCTCTTTGAAGAGCATGAGCCCTGTAATTTCTCTCTTCATCTTACTTGTCCTCCACTGAATCTCCGGGACTTCTAAAACAAATCAAATCAAGAATTAACCTTTTAAGCATGAAATCTATCTCTTTGCTATGCTCTGCATGTCCTCTATAAATCATTCTGTGGAAGAAGTGTGGGAGATCAGTGCTGCTCCAATCCTCAGGTGACTAGTCGGGAAGTGCTGGCAGCTGCCCCCCTCGTTTACTATGAGAGCCTTTCCCTGGCTGAAATACTGTTGTGCTACAGCCTTGGATAGGAACAAGCATTTCAAATAATTTCCTCGTGCACTATACTGCAACACCACAGTGATAAAACTCGCACGGTGGCAAGGTTATAGGCCCAGAGGAAAGAGGGTAAAATATACTTATTTGTGAGTAGCAAAGCAATTCCATGGCCTAAAGTGGTTGAACTACGCTAAGACTAAATCACAAGGGAAAATATCAAGGAGGCAGGGCAATCCCAGGTTCTTAGCCCTTTTTCCCATCCATTGTTGCCCAAGACTGCTCTCCCTACAGAACTCTGGGCTGCTATTCCCACAACAGTCATGAAAATAGCAATGGCAACCATTTACTGCATGCCTAACCTAGAGCAGGCACGGCACACTGTTACCTCTAATCCCTCCCTCAGCCCTGCAGAGTTGGTACAATGAGAATCTGATCATCGATATCATTGTACAGAGACATTAAATAGTGTGCCCAGGGTCACACGATGGGGGGAGGGTGGGGGTGGCTGACCCAGGATTCAAACACAGGTCAGCTTGACTCAAACTCTGCTCTTGCCATGACTCACAAGGTGAGTGAAGACAACCCATAGGTCTTTGATATCTTTCCACTCTCTGTAAGTAGCTATGCTCTAAAATGCATGTTTAAGAAAAGGAGAATTCTAAGAGAGGAAGATTTTTCTCTAAGACAGTGTTTTCCAACCGTTTTCAATGTTATCATACCCCAAGAGCCTTTTTAAACAATTTTTTTTTCCGAATTGCCCCTCCTTCCCGTGAAATGTTGATACAGTAATATATGGTATATCTTTTTCATATACTGTGACCCTTTGGGAGACCACAAATCACCATAGTAGCCAAGATTTTTCCCACCCCCTCGGGGCTGACATTGCTCCTGTTGAGAATGCATGCTCTCAAGCGACACAGCACGTCACCGAAGCTCTTCTTTGATTCAAAACATCCAACAATGAAAACAGAGGTCTTTTTGCCCTCCTCCTCATTTGTAGAAGAAATACTTTGTGAAAGAATCTCATTGGTGAACATGTACACTTGATCAATTTAGGAAAGAGGGGAAGGTATTCAGAGCTTTCTGAGCACCTGCAGCCTCTCGAAGGAGAAAGACTGAGGCCAGGGAAAGCAGAGCAAGTGAGGCTGCAGTTGTATAATCAAAACCATTGCTGACCGTTAATTGTTTTTCTTGTAATTGTTGATTGATCTGTAATTTGACTGTAGAATCCAGGCTTTTTAATATAAATCTTGAGCTGAACTATCCAATTAAGAATATAGAAGCTCAAAGGAATCCAAACACATGACTGGATTTACTGAGAGACTGAGGTGATTTTTAGCAGAGGGACCAATTAAAATCTCCTGGAAAGTGGAAGAGATTTAGATATAAATTGAATTAGCCTTTATTAAGCACCCACACTACACCAGATATTGGTCTGGATTTTTTAACGTTATCATATATCCTAAAGAAACGCTCACCTTTTACAGCCCAGGAACCTGAAACTCTACACAGATATCCAAAACCTACTTGCTCAAGATGGCATACCTGTCAAGCAGCAGGGTAAAGAGCCAAGGCCCGACATGCTTCAATAAAATCCCAGGTCTTACTTTGGTTTGGATTGCAGTTATTCTCTGCTTCACACAAATCTGATCTATGAAAATACACTTTTATAAAAAACACCATATAAATCATGAAATATTGGAATATATATATATATAGAAGAATTACACCAAAGTTATTTAGAAAATTTGACATTAACTTGTATTGGTTGTACTTTTTAAATGAAGAGCTTTCAGAAACCATACATTTTAAAGGTATCTGTAAACTGCTGACTGGTGAGGAAAGATGATTTTTTATTCTCTCACCAAGCTTCTTCTAGTTTCTTAATTTCTTTTTCCTTTATCTAAAACTGTCACAGATCAAAACTCAGAACAAAGGAGCAGAATATAAATTACTATGCTTGGGTATGGGAGCTAAGCTAATAAGAATCTGTCTTAAATTGACTGTAACATGCAAAATTTGGGGAAAATAACCCTAAGCATCTCGGCTCCTTGCTTAGTCTTTGGAGAGCAATACACTACACTTGTTTTCTGTTAACCCTTTGTATCCTGACCAAGCATCAGGAAGAATAGCTACTTAGAAAGTCAGAGCTGACTCATTCATTTGCCAAATACTTAATACATAACTAAGATGTGCCAGGCTGTGCTAGGCACTAACTAAGCAGAAGTGTATTAACTTGACAAGATTCCCTGCCCTCCAGGAGCTACAGTCTAGGTCAAATTGAACAAGAAACAAGTAGATGAATATCTACTTACAGTGTTAATAAATATTTGAATAGAAAGACCAGGGTGCCTTGACAGGGAATAAGGAAGGGGATGGTGTGAGCCACTTAAGAAGAGTCAACATTAGTTCTGAGGAGATGGGACCTAAGAGTGGATGAGAACTTGGCCATGAGAAAAGAAAGAAGGTGGGCTTGCAGCTTGCAGGAACAAGTAGGTTCTGAGGAAGAAATGGATCCGGCATATTTGAGGAAAGAAAGGAGGCCAAAGTGTCTGGGGTGCTGTGGGCAAGGGGAGAGTAGCCTGGGAGATACTGGAGAATCTAGGAAGGCCACTGCAGGCTATTGAAGAGAGATGGAATCTTATTCTAGGTGCTATGGGGACCCTTTCAAGGGGTTCAAGCCAGAAAATAGCAGGATCTGCTTTATATATCTGAAAGGTCACTTTGGCAGATGGAAAAGGGAGGAGAAGGCAACGTGGATATCAGTAAATAGTTGTCTGTTGTATTGCAGTGTCCAGACACAATGTGTTGGTTGGCTAGACTAGTGTGGTAGCCAAGGGAAATGGAAATGAGTCAAGGCCTGATCTTTGACTGATGCATCAGGAGGCAATTCCCTACAGCTCCATGTGGTGAGGGGGAAAATATCTCAGTGATGAGGACACTGCAATCACTCCAAGGCCAGCTTGTAATTGAGCAGACCCCACATTTACCAGGACAAAATTAGTATGTGGTTGCCTGTCGCCTAGCTCTCTCTGGCTGCATGTATTCTTTATGACTTTCTTCCCTTAAAGGCAGCCTTGGGTGTTGTTTTTTCTTCCTCAGGAAAAACACTTGTATATAAGTATCAGAGATAGGGTTGGAAGAGAGGAGTAGAGATGTTGATTTGCTCTGTGATGTTTCTTTATAAACACTCTTCCTAAATTATATGGCATTAGATGATTTTTTTAAGTACTTGATTTCTCCCACCATAACATCTTAAATCTAGAAAATAAAAATGCGACCCTACTATACTAGGAAAAGTAATGGGAAAGATGAATGTAACCATTTCTCTCCTTACATATAAATTGGGGTGCTAGATATGTTTGCTAATTGGTACATTTTGCAGAACTATCCTGTCAAAGCAAAATGATGAAGCAGGGCTTCCCTGGTGGTGCAGTGGTTGAGAGTCCGCCTGCTGATGCAGGGGACGCGGGTTCGTGCCTCGGTCCGGGAAGATCCCACATGCCGCGCAGCGGCTGGGCCCCGTGAGCCATGGATGCTGAGCCTGCATGTCCGGAGCCTGTGCTCTGCAACAGGAGAGGCCACAACAGTGAGAGACCCACGTACCGCAAAAAAAAAAAAAAAAAAAAAATGATGAAGCAGATGACAACTCTTGGGTCCCTGCTTCTTCTGGGTCTCCAGCTGTTTTGCACTTTCTGGGCAATGGCTGCTGTCCATCCTTCTCCATTCCCCACCTCCAAAACAACAGCTTCTTCAGGGTCTGACTCTAGCTAAATGGTAGTCATATTAGACAGCAACCTGATAAGCCCCCATTTTAAAGTACTCATGAGTCTTTGCAGCCTAAAATATGACTCCTACAGGGATGTTGTATTATGATAGAAAACTCCTAAAGCCCAGATCCTCAACCTAACAAATAGGCATTTCTGGTGGAGAAACATCTCAGGGACAGGCTGATGGGCCAGTTATCTGAGGGCAGCAGTCTTTAGAGCAGCCTCCCTGTAATCAGATGGCAGAGCCGAATGGCTGTTCCATATGCCTGGGGGGCCGGCCCTGCTGCTCAGGATTCTAGATGGTTTGTTTTCTCCTCTTATTTATGTACTCAGAGATGACAGCAGCCCCTCAGCACTGGAAACTGGCCAACAGTCAGTCAACTGGCAAGTATTTATTAAACACCCCAGAGTACATTGCCTTCTTGAGGCCTGGTCTGATGACAGTTTCTGTACTTTTCTCAGAGCCATACTTTTCCTGACATGACTTAGCTCAGGGAGGTTTTGCATTTTGAATGCAAATGTTTATGGGTTAAAAGCTTATTTAAGTGTCCCCAGGGTAGGTTGGTTGGGAGACCACCACTGCCTTCTTGTCACACATACTCTATCCGGAGCCAGTTAAAGACCAGAAAAATTGCTTGAGGAGGCATATGGAAATGTAAGAGGTAGAAAGCAATCAAGGCAACATTTTCTGAGAATAGTGTTAAAATCATGATTGGAAATAGAAATAAATATGAATCAGCCTCTTTTTTTCCCCCTCATAAAATCACCAATACAATTTTCTAACTATCTGGGATGGTTCTAAGGCTGAGTAAGTTGGATTCCCATGTAAGTCACGTTTTATTTTTTCTTTCAAATGTTATGGATTGTTCTTCTCACAGTGAATGGATATAGCTGATGCCTGTCATAGGAAGTATGCTAGGAATAGAGAAGACTCCAAATAAAATATTGCTTAGGAGTCCATGGTGATATTGGCTGAACACACCTTTCTGAATTGCTGGGCTTATGGATTTAGGGCTGATGACTGAATGTCACCAGTGTGTTGCCCCTTGGAGGCAGAGGCTACCTGCCACTGCCATTATGAGTGGAGTGGAGATGACATTTCTTAGCAAGGATACTGGCTCTGAGGTGCTATGACACTAGGGTCTTCCTAGCTCAAAGAAAATAATGCATTCTGTGAGGGAGTGAGCCCCTGTGTGTGTGTACATGTGTGTGTGTATGTGTGTTTCATGGTAGTTAGAAAGAGTCTGAAGAGGTCTAACTAAAATTCCTGTCCAGGCAGAAGAGCGCTGGCAAAGTTGTCCCTCCCTTGATCGGATGCAATTCTATTCCCCGTGTTTTTCCTTAATGTTAAAGTCATCTACAAAATATTTATAGGATAAATAAATGTCTCATACTTACTTTCTCTTCTATTCAGGCAGATCCACATATTGAAGAATTTTTATCTTCAACATTTTCTAATCTGTTGCCTTCTCTCCATCCCTGATGCTGTAGCTCAGGCCCTGTAGCATCTTATCTAGACAATTTTAATAGCCTTCCAACTAATTTCCTTACCTCCTATGTCACCTCTTTCCACCTTATCCTTCTACTACTGCCCAAGTGATTATTCTAAAGCCCAGATTTTATTGAATCACTGCCTAAAATCACTAAGTGGCTTCTAATAGCTTTATCTAATACTTAATAGCTGACAATAATATTCTTTTTTTTATGTGGAAGTTTATTTTTTCTCTTTTTTTTTTTTTGCAATAATATTCTTTATTGATCCCGACCTATGTGGTAGACACCATGCTAGACATTTCCACATGGGTTCACTCATTGAAGGCTTACCTTTTCCTTGTTTTAGGTTATAGGACTAATTTGCATCCTTTACATAAGGAGTGAGTTGTAAGATTCAGAACACCAAGAGACAAACGTCAATCAAATGGCGTTCTAGTATATTTTCAGTATCAATCTGAAATAATATTAAGCAATATCAAGATTTACCCATCTGGGCTTCCCTGGTGGCGCAGTGGTTGAGAGTCCGCCTGCCGATGCAGGGGACACGGGTCCGTGCCCCGGTCCGGGAAGATCCTGTGTGCCGCGGAGCGGCTGGGCCCGTGAGCCATGGCCGCTGAGCCTGCGCGTTGGAGCCTGTGCTCCTCAACGGGAGAGGCGACAACAGTGAGAGGCCCGCATACCGGAAAAAAAAAAAAAAAGATTTACCCATCTAACATGCTGAGACCTATGTCATTTATCACATGTCTGAGTCTATCTATGGGATAAAAGGCATTGCTCAAAGGGTTTGTTTGACTTCACAAATCAGAAATATATTGTCAGATTACCTTCCATAGTGGTTGTATAATTTATATTCACACCTGCAATGCACAAGTGCCTTTTTATACTTATCTCCTTGTCAACATAAACCTCTTGATTTTTGCTACTCTGATAAATGAAAAATAGCAGCACCTTGTAGTTTTAATTTTGTGCTTCTCATTACCTGAGGGAAGTTATATAAAAGGGGAACCTGTGCAATGGTCTCCCAGAACAATTGGGAAGTGGGTGCTACTATTATTCACCCCTTTGTAGGGAAAAACTGAGTCAAGACACTGTCTAGCTTAATTCTTTAACCTCTTACTGTTTAATTTATTTAGTGACATGTCAATGCTTACCTATTGTATTCAGTATTGTAGTCAATGCTGAAACACGTGAGCTTTAATATTCCCCACCATTCACAAGCTCCCCAAACGCACTGTGTCTTCTCTACCTCCACATCTTGGCACTTGCTGCCCTGACTGTCTGGAATGGATCCCCTCCGTCTCCAATGAGCTAATTCCTCCTTATCCTTCAAATCCTTGTCCAAGCATCACCTTCTCCAGGAAGACTTCCCTGATTTTCATTCTTCTTTATGCTCCTAGAGCACCCTCTTCTGACCTCAAGCCCAGCCCTTATCACCCTGCACTATAGTTTTGTTTCACTGTAAGATTCTTGGTGGCAAAACTACCTCTTCTTTGGATTTGTTTCCCAAGTACTTGGCCCAACATTTAGCATGTAATAAGTGTTAAATAAGCTAAAGATTGAATGATTGAATATAAAAAAATAATTGAAAATTCAAAGAATGGAAAGAAAAGATAAATTTTGTATATTACTTTTTTTCCTCAAGATGATGCAGTGCAACTTATTGTTAACATAATTGTATTTTCTCAAAGGCTTTATACCTTTTAGAAGCTATTACTTAGGGTATTCTGGCTTACTCTTCATGTGAACAGAAGACAGAGAAAAGGTCATGTATTTCAGGGGGTTTCGATTGTCTTAGGGACTTGGGGAGCCCTTTGAGGGACCCTGAAAGAAGCAGCGGGGTTGGGATGCTCTACTACCCCTCCAGATGCCACCCCAAGCCCCTCATGCACCCTCACCTCTTTAAACAAAGCAAGGTGTCATCTGTCTTGCACTTTGGATTTCCATGTAAGCTTTTTTAATAGAAAATGTCTGTGGTTCTAAAATGTTTAATGGACTTTAGAAGAGAAGAAAGCCCATGTCTTTAAATCGGGAAATGTGGGTTCTACTCCTGCATCTGCCTTTAGCTAGATTTGTGACCTCACACATTTCCTCATCTGAGGCCCAATATCTTCATCTGTGAGATCAATCCTTTGGGCTCGATGAGAAGAAAGTCCCTTGTAGCTCTAGATCAATGAAACTGTTTATATCCGTGTAGTATATTTAAAAATCTGAATCTTCTCTAGATTTGAACACTGTACTTAAAATTTTCTTTTCATTCACCACTTTGATAATAGAGCCCAGCAACTGTCTCCATTCTTTAAAAAAAGTCACTCTTAGTTTCCAGAGTCTAATGTCTTATTGGCACTTTTTCTTGTCCTAACCTTCAAAACCTCTAACAAGGGACACTGTACTAATGAACACTTTTATCTTGTTGGTTCTCTTGTGTGCCCATTCTTAGCATTGATATTCAGTCACTCACACCACCTTTCTTTCTTTTTTCTTTTCATTTGACATTTTTTTAACATCTTTATTGGAGTATAATTGCTTTACAATGGTGTATTAGTTTCTGCTTTATAACAAAGTGAATCAGCTATACATATACATATATCCCCGTATCCCCTCCCTCTTGCATCTCCCTCCCACCCTCCCTATCCCACCCCTCTAGGTGGTCACAAAGCACCGAGCTGATCTCCCTGTGCTATGGGGCTGCTTCCCACTAGCTATATATTTTACATTTGGTAGTGTATATATGTCCATGCCACTCTCTCACTTTGTCCCATCTTACGCTTCACACTCCCTGTGTCCTCAAGTCCATTCTCTACGTCTGCGTCTTTATTCCTGTCCTTCCTCTAGGTTCTTCAGAACCATTTTTTTCTTTTTTATTAGATTCCATATATTTGTTTTAGCATACGGTATTTGTTTTCCTCTTTCTGACTTACTTCACTCTGTATGACACACTCTAGGTCCATCCAGCTCATTACAAGTAACTCAATTTCATTTCTTTTTATGGCTGAGTAATATTCCATTGTATATATGTGCCACATCTTCTTTATGCATTCATCTGTCAGTGGACACTTAGGTTGCTTCCTGGCTATTGTAAATAGAGCTGCAATGAACATTGGGGTACATGACTCTTTTTGAATTATGGTGTTCTCGGGGTATATGCCCAGTAGTGGGATTGCTGGGTCATATGGTAGTTCTAGTTTTAGTTTTTTAAGGAACCTCCATACTATTCTCCATAGAGGCAGTATCAATTTACATTCCCACCAACAGTGCAAGAGGGTTCCATTTTCTCCACACCCTCTCCAGCATTTATTGTTTGTAGATATTTTGATGATGGCCATTCTGACTGGTGTGAGGTGATACCTCATTGTAGTTTTGATTTACATTTCTCTAATAATTAGTGATGTTGAGCATCCTTTCATGTGTTTGTTGGCAATCTGTATATCCTCTTCAGAGAAGTGTCTGTTTAGGCCTTCTGCCCATTTTTGGATTGGGTTGTTTGTTGTTTGGATATTGAGCTGCATGAGCCGCTTGTAAATTTTGGAGATCAATCCTTTGTCAGTTGCTGCATTTGCAAATATTTTCTCCCATTCTGAGGGTTGTCTTTTGGTCTTGTTTATGGTTTCCTTTGATGTGCAAAAGCTTTTAAGTTTCGTTATCTCCCACTTGCTTATTTTTGTTTTTATTTCCATTTCTCTAGGAGGTGGGTCAAAAAGGATCTTGCTGGGAATTATGTCACAGAGTGTTCTGCCTATGTTTTCCTCTAAGAGTTTTATAGTGCCTGGCCTTACATTTAGGTCTTTAATTCATTTTGAGTTTATTTTTGTGTATGGTGTTAGGGTGTGTTCTAATTTCATTCTTTTACATGTAGCTGTCTAGTTTTCCGAGCATCACTTATTGAAGAGGCTATCTCTTCTCCTCCTTTATCAAATATAAGGTGACCATATGTGCGTGGGTTTATCTCTGGGTTTTCTATCCTGTTCCATTGATCTATATTTCTCTTTTTGTGCCAGTACCATACTGTCTTGATTACTGTAGCTTTGTAGTATAGTCTAAAATCTGGTAGACTGATTCTTCCAGCTCCGTTTTTCTTTCTCAAAATTGCTTTGCTATTTGGGGTCTTTTGTGTTTCCATACAAATTGTGCAATTTTTTGTTCTAGTGCTGTGAAAAATGCCATTGGGAGTTTTATAGGGATTGCATTGAATCTGTAGATTGCTTTGGGTAGTAGAGTCATTTTCACAATGTTGATTCTTCTAATCCAAGAACATGGTATATCTCTCCATCTGTTTGTATCATCTTTAATTTCCTTCATCAGTGTCTTATAGTTATCTGCATACAGGTCTTTTGTCTCCTTAAGTAGGTTTATTCCTAGATATTTTATTCTTTTTGTTGCAATGGTAAATGGGAGTGTTTCCTTAATTTCTCTTTCAGATTTTTCATCATTAGTATATAGGAATGCAAGAGATTTCTGTGCATTAATTTTGTATCTTGCTAATTTACCAAATTCTCTGATTAGCTCTGGTAGTTTTTTGGTAGCATCTTTAAGATACTCGATGTATAGTATCATGTCATCTGCAAACAGTGACAGCTTTACTTCTTCTTTTCCAGTTCGCATTCATTTTATTTCTTTTTCTTCTCTGATTGCTGTGACTAAAACTTCCAAAACTCTGTTGAATAATAGTGGTGAGAGTGGACAACCTTGTCTTGTTCCTGATCTTAGAGGAAGTGGTTTCAGTTTTCCACCATTGCGAACAATGTTGGCTGTGAGTTTGTCATATATGGACTTTATTTTGTTGAGGTAGGTTCCCTCTATGCCTACTTTCTGGAGGATTTTTTTTATCATAAATGGGTGTTGAATTTTGTCAAAAGCTTTTTCTGCATCTATTGAGTTGATCATATGGTTTTTCTCCTTCAAATTGTTAATATGGTTTATCACATTGATTGATTTGCATATATTGAAGAATCCTTGCATTCCTGGGATAAACCCCACTTGATCATTGTGTATGATCCTTTTAATGTGCTGTTGGATGCTGTTTGCTAGTATTTTGTTGAGGATTTTTGCATCTATATTCATCAGTGATATTGACCTGTAGTTTTCTTTCTTTGTGACATCTTTGTCTGGTTTTGGTATCAGGGTGTTGGTGGCTTCGTACAATGAGTTTGGCAGTATATTTTGGAAAAGTTTGAGAAGGGTAGGTGTTAGCTCTTCTCTAAATGTTTGATAGAATCCACCTGTGAAGTCATCTGGTCCTGGGCTTTTGTTTGTTGAAAGATTTTTAATCACAGTCTCAATTTCAGTGCTTGTGATTGGTCTGCTTATATTTTCTGTTTCTTCCTGGTTCAGTCTCAGAATGTTGTGTTTTTCTAAGCATTTGTCCGTTTCTTCCAGGTTTTCCCTTTTATTGGCATATAGTTGCTTGTAGTAATCTCTCATGATCATTTGGAATTCTGCCATGTCAGTTGTTACTTCTCCTTTTTCATTTCTAAATCTGTTGATTTTAGTCTTCTCCCTTTTTTTTGCTGATGAGTCTGGCTAATGGTTTTTCAATTTTGTTTATCTTCTCAAAGAACCAGCTTTTAATTTTATTAATCTTTGCTGTTGTCTGCTTCATTTCTTTTTCATGTATTTCTGATCTGATCTTTATGATTTCTTTCCTTCTGCTAACTTAGGGGATTTTTTCTTCTTGTTTCTCTGTTTGCTTTAGGTGTAAGGTTACGTTGTTTATTTGAGATGTTTCTTGTTTCTTGAGGTAGGATTGTATTGCTATAAACTTCCCTCTTAGAACTGATTTTGCTGCATCCCGTAGGTTTTGGGTTGTCTTGTTTTCATTGTCATTTGTTTCCAGGTATTTTCTGATTTCCTCTTTGATTTCTTCAGTGATCTCTTGGTTATTTGATAGTGTATTGTTTAACCTGTATGTGTTTGTATTTTTACAGATTTTTTCCTGTAATTGATATGTAGTCTCCTAGTGTTGTGGTCAGAAAAGATACTTGATATGATTTCAGTTTTCTTAAATTTAACAAGGCTTGATTTGTGACCCAAGATATGATCTATCCTGGAGAATCTTCCATGAGCACTTGAGAGAAAGTGTATTCTGTTGTTTTTGGATGGAATGTCCTATAAATATCAGTTAAGTCCTTCTTGTTTAATGTGTCATTTAAAGCTTGTTTTTCCATATTTATTTACATTTTGGATGATCTGCCCATTGGTGAAAGTGGGGTGTTAAAGTCCCCTACTATGATTGTGTTACTGTCGATTTCCCCTTTTATGGCTGTTAGCATTTGCCTTATGTACTGAGGTGCTCCTATGTTGGGTGCATAATTATTTACAACTGTTATATCTTCTTCTTGGATTGATCCCTTGATCATTACGTAGTGACCTTCATTGTCTCTTGTAATAATCTTTATTCTAAAGTCTATTTTTTCTGATATGAGAATTGCTACTCCAGCTTTCTTTTGATTTCCATTTGCATGGAATATCTTTTTCTATCCCCTCACTTTCAGTCTGTATGTGTCCCTAGGTCTGAAGTGGGTCTCTTGTAGACAGCATATATATGGATCTTGTTTTTGTATCTATTCAGCCAGTCTATGTCTTTTGGTTGGAGCATTTAATCCATTTACATTTAAGGTCATTATCGATATGTATGTTCCTATTACCATTTTGTTAATTGTTTTGGATTTGTTATTGTAGGTCTTTTCCTTCTCTTGTGTTTCCTTTAGCATTTGTTGTAAAGCTGGTTTGGTGGTGCTTAATTCTCTTAGCTTTTGCTTGTCTGTAAAGATTTTAATTTCACTGTCAAATCTGAATGAGATCCTTGCTGGGTAGAGTAATCTTGGTTGTAAGTTTTTCCCCTTCATCTCTTTAAATATGTCCTGCCACTCCCTTCTGGCTTGGAGAGTTTCTACTGAAAGATCAACTGTTAACCTTGTGGGGATTCCCTTGTATGTTATTTGTTGTTTAACCCTTGGTGCTTTTAATATTTCTTCTTTGTATTAATTTTTGAGTGATTCATATGTGTCTTGGCATGTTTCTCCTTATATTTATCCTGTATGGGACCCTTTGTGCTTCCTGGACTTGATTGACCATTTCCTTTCCCATATTAGGGAAGTTTTCAACTATAATCTCTTCAAATATTTTCTCAGTCCCTTTTTTTTTCTGTTCTTCTGGGACCCGTATTATTCGATTATTGGTGCGTTTAATGTTGTCCCAGAGGTCTCTGAGACTGTCCTCAATTCTTTTCATTCTTTTTCCTTTATTCTGCTCTGTGATAATTTCCACTATTTTATCTTCCAGGTCCCTTATCCATTCTTCTGCCTCAGTTATTCTGCTATTGATTCCTTCTAGAGAATTTTTAATTTCTTTTATTTTGTTGTTCATCACTGTTTGTTTGCTCTTTAGTTCTTCTAGATCCTTGTTAGACGTTTCTTGTATTTTCTCCATTCTATTTCCAAGATTTTGGATCATCTTTACTGTCATTATTCTGAATTGTTTTTCATGTAGACTGCCTATTTTCTCTTCATTTGTTTTGTCTGGTGGGCTTTTACTTTGCTCCTTCATCTGCTGCATATTTCCCTCTCTTCCAATTTTGCTTAGCTTACTGTGTTTGGGGTCTCCTTTTCTCAGCCGGCTGGTTCATAGTTCCCGTTGGTTTTTTTTGTCTGTCCCCAGTGGCTAAGGTTGGTTTGTGTAGGCTTCCTCGTGGAGGGGACTGGTGCCTGTACTCTGGTGGATGAGGCTGGATCCTGTCTTTCTGGTTGGCAGGACCCTGTCTGGTGGTGTATTTTGGGTTTCCTGTGGTCTTATTTTAATTTTAGGCAGCCTCTTTTGTAATGGGTGAGGTTGTGTTCCTGTCTTGCTAGTTGTTTGGCATATGGTGTCCAGCACTGTAACTTACTGGTTGTTGTGTGGAGCTGGGTCTTAGCGTTGCGATGGAGATCTCTTGGAGAGCTTTTGCCATTTGATATTACATGGAGCTGGGAGTTCTCTGGTGGATCAATGTCCTGAGCTCAGCTCTCCCACCTCAGCGGCACAGGCCTGACACCCAGCCAGAGCACCAAGACCCTGTTGGCCACACAGCTCAGAAGAAAAGGGAGAAAAAAAGAAAGAGAGAGAGAGAGAGAGAGAGAGAGAGAGAGAGAGAGAGAGAGAGAAGGAGGAAGGAAGAAAGAAAGAAGGAAAGAAAGGAAAGAAAGAGAGAAAGAGAAAGCAAGAAAATAAAAAATAAATAAAATACAATAAAGTTATTAAAATAAAATTTTTTAATATTAAAAATATTAAAGAAAGAAAGAAGAGAGCGACCAAACCAAAAAACAAATCCACCAATGATAAGAAGCACTAAAAACAGACAGAACCCTAGGACAAATGGTAAAAGCAATACACATGAAATCACACAAAGAAGCATACACATACACACTCACAAAAGGAGAAAAAGGAACAAAAACATATATATCTTTTGGGAAGTCTGAGGTCTTCTGCCAGTGTTCAGTAGGTGTTCTGTAAGAGTTGTTCTACATGTAGATGTATTTCTGATGTATTTGTGGGGAGGAAGGTGATATCCACATTAGTCCTCCACCATCTTGAAGGTCTCTCACACCTTTCTTTTCTTACCTGCTCCCCTAGACCTGGAAATTCTTTACTTTTACTTTATTTATTGATTTGTATTATAAAACACTCTACCAATTAGGCACAGTTCATAAAATCAACTCCATCATTAAGGGATAGTGTTTATTACTTCATTTTTGTTTTACTCATAGGTCAAAATACCCTGTCACAATAGACCTTATGAATAGAAAATAAAATTCTTGTTCACATTTACTTTTTTATGGGAAAGTCTCTTTATTATATACATCATATTGATTATAGACTACAAGTTCCTTGGGGACTAAATTTATGTCTGTTTTAACTACTGCATAAATTAGCACATGTGAAACACTTATGTGAATGTGTGCCTTTATAGCTATAAAAGGAATCAGATTTAAGCTACAAGGCATAGGAGATTCCTGGTTTGGAATTAGAAACACTTTGAAAGTAAAATATAGTTTAAAAATTATTCTCAAATATAGGCTTCTTAGTTCTTTTCTATTATATCTCCTTCCCTGTAAAGTAAGAACACTTATAATTTTGTGAATATCAATAATGTATTTTCAAAGAAGTCCCCTCTACATAGTGATGATATCCTGGAAAAGGAGAATTAGTTTGTAGAGTATAAGGAAAACCCACTTTTGCCACTTCTTTTGTTTTGTTACTGTTGAAAGCCTGCAAGATTTTAAAAAGATCTGTCTCAGGGACCCTTTTCACTACATCTTTTTTCCAAATCCTGATCTTTTTGCTACTGCTTGAAAAACACTAGCCTAACTTCTGAAACAGACGTAGGTGGCCAAGTCCTCTGATGTGAAGTCCTCTGATGTGACACATCCCTATTAATAAGCCAGGGTGGCCCCAAGAGGCAGCCTGACTTCCTCATCAGGGGCCCAAGTGCTTCTGCAGCAGTTCAAGTAGATCTTTGTCTCTCCCCCAACTCCACCTAATGAGCTGACTCTTCCCTTTATCTGGGACACCTCAAAGCTCCACTCCCCCTGAGCCACCGTGGGGAATGGCTTTCTTACTATCATTTTTTCCAACTAGGGTGATACTTCTACCTCCTGTGGGACAAATTACTCTCTGAGCTGCAGCATTCTGTCCCTTTGTGTGTCTCAGAGAGCAGCAGCTTCTCCTTAGACACGGGAATCCACACTGTGTGTCACCACCTCTTATAAAGCTAGACATCCCTCTTCTTTTCTTACTACTTACCACTGGCAGGTTAACTTTCTGTCCTGGGAATTTTCATTGGCACATTCAATGAGTAGACTAGACAACATAATCGAGTGATGCAGTGAGAAGAAGCTTTTTCAGTAGGAAATCACACTCTTTAATCATTTCCAAAAGCATGTTTTCATCCTAAGAGTTTCAGCCCAATACAAAATGACCTAGCAGGCTAAATAAGCACCCAAAGCCCTGTGTACTTACCTATGTCATTCTTCTAATCACCCTGACATTGGATCATCAATAGATGGAATGAGCCCTAATGTCCTCTTGTCTCAGCATCCTTGATGCTGAATGGAACAAGAGGAGGCTGAGTGCCAATAACCCTGCCTCTCCCTCACCACCATCCTTTAACTCTTCCAGTGTAAGGGAACCCTCTGTTTTTATGGCTTAATTCATTTTATAAGTTTCTTTTCATTGGTTAATCAGAAAAGGCAACACCATTCCACACACATGTTCTAAATCACCGTAGTAACTGAGCCAGATTCTTAATGCCATTATGCTGATTTGGGTCTACAGAGTTCTGATTGCAAAGATGGTGTGAGATGTGTGTGTGTGTGTGTGTGTGTGTGTGTGTGAGGCAGGTAGAGAGAGAGGGAGAAACAGGGAGAGAGGGAAGGGAGGAGGCAGGAGTAGGAGAATAGAGAGAGAGATAGAGACGTAGAAGCATGCACACACACTATATGCACATACAGAGACCTGTCTCACTAATTCCTGGTTCTCAAGATCTTCAGAAAGTCTAAAGAGTATGGAAACAGAGGGAAATTACTTGGATTTTAATACTGTCAGTTGTTTGAAATGTGTTTGAGTGGAGACAAAAAAGTAAGACAGGAAGAAAGATAAAATTACCTTTTATAATTTCTTACCTGTCATGGATAGGAAGATTGAACTGTATCACAGACACAGGTTATATTTTTGTCTTGTTTTGTTTTGTTTGTTTATTTTACTTTTCTTTATGACCCTCAAGCTTTTCAAGCCACTGACTTTGGTTGGCTTCAAGAAGCCTTCAAATTGTAGGTAATGCATCAGCGGTGGGATTTGGGCCCAGTCCCTTTTCCTTCCTGCTTGCCATGCTCTAATATGCTCAAATTCTGATCAGGACAAAATTCAGGGGACCTTTCTGTATGTTTGATACAGAACCAAGCTGAATTTGTCTCTGGCTATTGCACTCATGTTGGGACCTTGCTTACATCCTTCTGTACTTCTTTTGAATAAAAGACAGCCTATGAGATGCTGTTTGGTGCATGCAAGAAAACGTTTAAAGGTGGTTCTCTGATATTCACTGTGATACTGAAGGTCCCTGTAGTAAATTTTTAAGATAATGAGTTTAATTTTTTTCTAAGCAGTGATGTATCAAACTTTGTTTCTTTCTTAGTCAGAAAACTCCTAGAAGCTCCTCATTATTAATGTTGGTTGATGTTTTAAGATTTTAATTATAAATAAAGGCACATATAAATCATAATTTGAGCCTCCATGTCATTCCAGTCATAATAGCAAAATTTTAATTCTTAATGCTCAAAACACTTAGATGGAAGGCAGCAAGTCGCTTTTTACACAATATTTTCTACCCTAGCCCCCTTCCCCCCACAATTGTGAACCATAACATCAAACGTATATAGAATTGGGGGCAAATAAAACTGGGACATTTAATGTTTGAGTTAGTACTCAAAATTTTATGTGAAATACAGTTGTTTCTCATTATTCACATTCGTCATGTTCTATAAAATTGCTGTGAACACTGAATTAGTGAATATTGAACCATTGCTCCTAGGATAAATACAGGATTAGATTCCCACAAGCCTTTGGTCACAACGTTTTCACCAACTGATCAATATATAATCTTGTTTTATGCGTGTTTCTGTTTAAAGACACTATATTGAATGTATGTTGTTGATTCATTAACACTGAACTTAAACCAACAGCATCATACCTCATGCATGAATGAAACTTGTCGAACTCACATCCCATAAGGCATATCACAGCCTTCCTGTACTTAGGAACAATAGACAGCCCTTCAGCACTACACTTGGGGGCCATTTTAAGCAGTGAAATCACCGATAAAAAACACAAAAATATGAAAAATGTGGCACTAAATACACCACAAAAAGAACATTTCTTTATAGTTTGAGAGCTGAATCAAGAAGGCAGCTCAGGGCCTCCCTGGTGGCGCAGTGGTTGAGAGTCCGCCTGCCGATGCAGGGGATACGGGTTCGTGCCCCGGTCTGGGAGGATCCCATATGCCGCGGAGCGGCTGGGCCCGTGAGCCATGGCCGCTGAGCCTGCGCATCCGGAGCCTGTGCTCCGCAACGGGAGAGGCCACAACAGTGAGAGGCCCGCGTACGGAAAAAAAAAAAAAAAAAAAAAAAAAAAAGAAGGCAGCTCAGTTGTGAAAGTGTACGTGTGTTGGCCATCTCAAATTTTTCGCCACTCTGTGCATGTCCACAACTGACTAAGAAAGTACAGCAAGTATTGATTTGGGGATTACAAATAAAGTTTAGTGAGTAGGCCAATTCGCAAATAATGGAATCCCCAAATAATGAGGATCAACTGTAACTTATAATTTAGACCAAAGGGCCAGGTGATGCAGGCTTCTAGAGAATAGACAATCCCACCCCATAGATCTCCATGACCTACCTGGTCAATCTCCTTTATCTTCCAGAAAACCCTTCCATGGGGCAGAGACTTCTCCAAATAGCTCTGGAGTAATGAAGAAGGTTCATCAAGTATTACAGATGACAGTGTACCTGGAACTACCAATTGTTCCATTGATGCCTTTGGTTTAACCTGATTCTTATAACGTTCAGTTTTTAGCTTTTTAAAATTCTTTTTAAAATACTTAACTTTCAAAAAGAATTCTTAACTATCTAAAATCTTACTTATCATTGCATTTCAGGCTTTGCCTAGTGCTATCTCAAACTTGCTTTGCCTTCCTACCTGAAGTAACCAACCACCAGCTCATCCTTCATACCTCTAGAAGGGTACCCTTCCCAACCCCAGGACTCTTGGCACCTGAGCCAAGTGCACAGCTTCATCCTTCCTCAGAGCCTTTTTAAATGGAAAATACACATTTAAAATGGATACACCCATACCTATAAACATATATACATACGTATGTGTGCGTATTAAGGAGAAGAGTTATATTTGCAATAAATAGCTCTGAGATTTGGGTTTATTTCAATATTGAATTTTAAAAAGAAAACAAAAAATCCAGGCAGTATATCAGTTCTTTCTTCTCATCTTAATAGCTGAAGTTAATGTAAAAAAATCAAGGACCCTTTAAAAAGATGATAGACGATGGGACTTCCCTGGTGGTGCAGTGGTTAAGAATCCTTCTGCCAATGCAGGGGACGTGGGTTCAAGCCCTGGTCCAGGAAGATCCCACATGCCACAGAGCAACTAAGTCTGTGCTCCACAACAAAAGAAGCCATCGCAATGAGTAGCCCACACACCACAACGAAGAGTAGCCCCCACTCACCACAACTAGAGAGGGCCCACGCACAGCAACGAAGACCCCACACAGCCAAAAATAAATAAGTAAATAAGTTTCTAAAAAAATAATGATAGACAAGAAGTTCTACCCAGTAGTTCCAGGTAAAGTGTGGCGTTCTTGACTCTGCTAAATTCAGCTCTAGAGAAGGCAGAGAGAACACAGAGTCAAAGAGGAGAAATTAGATAGGTATCTAATTGAAACTTCTTTAAGAAGAGTGACTTATTTTTCTTAACAGATGGAATTGTTTCATTGAACTTGTCTCCTGTTTTCCAGAAACTGTATGGCTTAAAGGGAACTTTTATAGAGATTTCAGACATTCCAATAATAATTCTTTTCAGACTTTTAGCCTTGGCTAATATTTCTTGAGTGACCTGAACAAAACAAACACCACTTTCTGGATGCCACTGGTCTTGTAAAAATCTGTCTGTGACTTCCTGTTTCTAATCCATCTAATGCAGTTCTGCTTGGAATTCTAGGTCTCACATACCTGGTCAGGGTTGTTCCTTCCTTTTCTCCAATAGAACAGTTCTGAAACTTCAGGGAGCATCAGAATTACCTGGAAGGCTTGTTAAAATGTAGATTCCTAGGCCCCAGTCCTACTTCTGATTAAGCAGTTCTGGAGTGTGACCCAAGAATTTGCATTTGTAACAAGTTTCCAGGTCCTGCTGATGCTGCTGGCCTGGGGACACCACACTTTAGGTACCACTAACCATAGTACAACAAGCCCTTGGATGCTTTAGTACAAGGCCTGCCACATTGTAAATACTCCATAAATGCTTGCTCTATATCAGTTCAATTTCCTTACTCTCCAGTGAATATGCCATTTTCAACCCTGTCCTTGTTTAGTTGCCCACACTTTATAAATCTGTTTTTACCTACCTAAATCAACCTTCACCTACTCAGATCCACCATGACTAAGGTAAAATCCCAATCAATTTTCTTAAAAACTTTGAAGTCATCACTAACTCTTCCTTTCCTGAATACACATTGACCCATGCAGTTATTTATTTTTTTATTATCTATTGGCATAAATGTGTACTAATTTGTTTCCTTAGTAAAATTGTTTTTCCATCTAAATGAGGAGGGCTGAGGCCTTATCTTCCATATCTGTTCTATCCATCACAGTGTCCAAAATAACTGTTGAACAAACAGGATGGATTATTTGCTTTTGGATGCTCACATATGCATCTATTTTGAAGTTTTTAGAGAAACTCATAAAACTGTATATTTGGGTAATAAGAGGGTAGATGATGAATGCAAATAATTATGCAATTTCTCTTAAAGTACTAAAGGAAGACTTGAAAAAAAATTCAAAACTCAATTCTATTGCCAACTTAAAATTTGCTTTTTTGAAGTTTGAGTGTTTTGAATCTCAAGTCCTACTGCATAGCTGAACCTCTTATCTTCATTATAAATATTTAACATAAATATATATTGTATGTAATTAGTATTAGTGATATATATATATATACACATATGTGACTTAAATGCTATAGAGGCTTTATTTTGCTTCCTTGGAGTTCTGTCTCCATGTCTTACTATTAAAATCAAGCAAAAGGCCTGGAGAAAGACAATTTCCAGGAGGCCCTTATTGCTGCTCCCATCACTGAGGCCTGAAGTACTGTTAGGATTTCTGGGCACCAAGCCATATTTCATAAAGTTCTCCATAATTTTTTTCGAGAAAGCTGAGGGTTTCTAATGAAGGGATTTCTCAGTATTTTTCTCATATTTTGAACCCTTTCCTTTCAAAAGAGACATACAAGTAATTACCCATTGAATTAAGCAACTTCTCTTCAATAAATGCTGACTCCTCTGCTTTTAGATGGTTGACTTGTAGTTAATTTTGTACAGAAAGGAATTAACTTGAACACCATTAGATTTATCAGATATCTCTCAAGGAAGTAACTTTGGTTTAGAAGAAACTGAATTGATTCATTTGTTAATTCATTCAGTAAACATTTATTGAGGGCCTATGAGTGCTGGGCATTGTAATAAACGTTTTAGAGGATAGACAGATGCATCACATATGGAGTCTACTTTCAATCGGCTTATGCCTGGTAAAAAATATATGTCCATAAAGACCTACATTTTGAGCAGAAAGAATTAAGTGTCATAAAGGAGGCTAGATGTGATACATTTTGAGAAGGAGTACGAAGTCTCCAGAGGATGTTAGGGAAACTTTACTGCAAAAGCTGTGTTTAGTTGGGTCAGCAAAGATACAGATGATGTGTGGAGTTGGGAAGATGAACTGCTTTTACTAAACCTGGCCACTCTTCACTCCAGTTGAATTCTGGAGAGAGGGACCTACCAGGGATGGAGGGATGTTAAGATGGAGGGATGTGAAGAAGGCTGGAAGAGCTGGCTGGTGCCATTTCAAGGAGGACTGTCACCTTTAGGCCAAGGAGAATGGGTTTATGCTATGTATAATGGGAAGGGAAATGAAAGGAATCAATCTATACTTGAACAAGATTAGTCTGGCAATAGAGTATAAGTTGAATTGTCTATAATCTCCCTTCTGGTCTCACATCTATGATTTTGATGAATTGGTCTCTTTATGGACCTTTACCTCTCCTGAACCTTGAGACTTAAAGGAATTTCTTGGGCAGTATTGCTTTCCTAAATAAAGAAAGGGCCTAGAATCCATGACCACCTTATTGAAAGGACTTATCTGGAGGATTAAAGTGGATTAAATAGGTAAGGAAGAAAGCCTGGAAGAAAGCCTATGGCTCAGTTATGTATATGTATACTTCATGATTCAACAGGTATATCATGGGCTTCCAAAAAGTATTGAGAGAACAATCAAGAGCTGTAAGCACTCTGAAGAAATATGTAGTTTTCAGTAGCAGAGGTGATTTTTATCCAGCCTAAATTGCTCCAGATTGTAGTCTAGACTGTCTGAGAATGGAAGAAATTAAGTATGCACAAGGTAAGTATTGACATCCTGCAGATAACCTTCGACTCTCCTATGGGGAAGGAGTCCAGCAAATAAATACTTTAGATATCTTATATTATTAAGTTATTAGGTGAGATCTAGAGAGTTGCTGTTTTAGCTTTATATTAATGAATTATGAAGGGTCAGGATATGCATTCAAAGTGAGAGAAAATATGTACTCTCAGAAAACATAATTTTTCTTTCACGTTATTCTGTACCTAAACTAAGGTGAGAAATTAATTACAAAACCAATACAGCTCCCATCAGTGTATTATGAGGCTGAGAAACTCAAAGTCAGCTTTCTAGGTCTGTTTTTGAAATTGATGCACATTTGTGGAAATTAGATAGGTATTAAAAATGACAGAAAGGGGCTTCCCTGGTGGCACAGTGGTTGAGAGTCTGCCTGCTGATGCAGGGGACACGGGTTCGTGCCCTGGTCCGGGAAGATCCCACATGCTGCAGAGCAGCTGGGCCCGTGAGCCATGGCCACTGAGCCTGTGCGTCCGGAGCCTGCGCTCCGCAACAGGAGAGGCCACAACAGGAGAGGCCACAGCAGAAGAGGCCACAACAGCGTAACGCAAAAAAAAAACAAAAAAAAAAATACAGAAAATAAATGTTTATTAACCCTACCCATATACAGTGACAAAATTGAAAAGTTACCCAGTTTGTTCTGTAAACCTAATATACTTCATGACACAAAAAGCTTTTGAGTTTTATGTGTGAAATGTCATTTTTTTCCGTGCTTCTCAAAGTTGTTTGGGGGCTGCTCTGTGTTACAGGTTTTAGATCTGCCAGGCCCACTCTCCCCTGCCTCCTGGCCCCCTCTTTATCCGTGTGCCCCCTCTCTGCTGATGGCTTGGTGGCTCTTTTCCAAAGGCATTATTAGGTGGTGTATAGTTGCAAAAGCAGAGCAATTGCACCCTCAGCTGGTCAGAGAAGTGGTTACATTCTGAGATTATCTGAGCTTGGGCAGAGCAACCCAGGGGGGCTACAAGCATCTATTTTAAGATAGGAAGATGTGCTTTCTTGTGAATTCTAAAGTTTAGCGATTTCCCAAGGCACACTCATTATTGTCGATATTATTACCCCTTCCATGTTATTTCTGGAATTATCAAGGAAGAGAGAAGAAGGTATGCCGAGCTCTTCAAGGAATACTACTTATCACTGGCATTTTCCAGCCTGCCAGCTAAATGGAGTCAACAAAAGTTTAAGTTCATAATAGTCACATCGCAGGCCTATGATAAAAATCTCTGGACAGGATAAGTGAATGACTCATCACTATGTTTCATTTGTCTCTCTAATTCACCTGTCTGCTTTTTAGGAGGAAATCAGCATTAAACTGATTTAGTATTTTCTAAATCTAAGGATGGAAATAAGCATTTGATGTTCCCTCCTGACCTCCCCAGACTCAATGTGAAGAAAGGAAATAATTTTCCAGGGCCCAGGCGGGATACTGAGCACACTGATAGCGGGTGGGAAGGCCCTGGATATGCATCCTGGGCTGACTGTGCAGCGGCAGCTCAGCACCCTGGCGGTGGCCCTGGAGGGTGTGGTGACCACCTCGAGGTCTGTGGCCAACCTCTGACCCTAGTCCTCATTCTTCAGCTCCCCACCCCCAGACCCTTTATCCTAACCCCCTCCCACTCCAGTTTTCTCTGAGTGTGCCCCCGTTTCCCTGATGCTAGCAGAGGACATGACCACAGGACCCTCTGAGACTTCTGAGGAACAGTTGAGGGTCCCACCTGCGTGGACACTTCAGGGGAGTGACAAGCCCCAGATGAAAATTTCCATCATCCTGGCTCTTGGTTGTCAGAGGGTGAACAAGAGACAGGCATGGTAAGGATGGCAAAACCACCAACTGCTCTCGGTGGTAGGTGGGTGAAGATGGGATGCATAATGCCAACCTTAGATGTCAGCTTGGAGACCAGCAGAGCTACCTCTCAGGGACCGGTGGGGGAAACTGAGGCCCAGGGTGGATAGTTCATTGCCCAGTTTGGGTTCCTCTCCCCCCATACCTTTAGCAGGTCTCAACTCCTCTCTGCCCTCCCCCAAATAGATCGAGCCTAGCTATTTCCCTTGAAAAGAAAGCTGAGGGACCCCAAGCAACCAAGTCGGTCCCTTCCACCGAGGAGAAGAGCCACATTCTTTCCACGAGGACTCGGAAGGGACAATAACAGGGGCAGAAACCAGCTCTTTGCCTGTGACGCTCAGCTGCTTTGGAAAGGGCATCTCGGGCACTTTCTTCCTGGGCTCATTGGGTGTAACTGGGCTGTCATTAAGAGCATCTGGGCATTCAGTCTCAGTTATTTACATCAAAGTCATCTGTCAATTGCTAATTGGTTTTCTAAAAGCCATTCACAATTTTAACTTTCAAAAGTACAGTTATACCTTAATTCACACTGCTGAATTACGATGCATTGATTTAGACATGCAATGTTTCCAACTAATTTATGCAAAATTCTGGTGAGCAAGGGAAGAAATGTGGTAGTAGATGTAAGAGGAGATAGGTCCCCAGTTAGAGCTGTTTTTCTAGCAAGACAGATACATATATTACACTGTGTAATTAATTGGTCCTGAGGCTGTGATAACAAGCACACTGTCAGAAATCTCTGAAGAACTGGTATATCCAGCTCTGACCTCCCCCTCCTGACCTAGACCCAAACTCACAACCTCCAACAGGCTTCTTTTTTCTTTTTTCTTTTTTTTTTTTTGACTTGACCCTCTGTTACCTGAAATTCAGCACTTTGTACTTTGAAAATGAACATTTAAAAATGAGCAAAACAGCTTTATCATCTTCCTAATGAATCCACTCTCCCTCCCGACTTGTCTTTTCTCTCCGTGACAGCATCTTTTCTCAGTAATGGATTCATTTCTCACTACTCTTTCTTTCGAGCATCTGTTTTCCAAAGAGATCTCTGTGCTACCTTGATACTCCGTAAATGTTCTTCCTTTTCTCCTTCTTCCACTCACACTTCTACCTCTGTAGTCCTGTCCTGTTACGTGAGTAGGTTATATGACAGCACTGTGAGGCAGTCTCTCCATCTGTGGTCCATTCTCACAGGATGCTCACCAATCACTGAAGGAAAGTCAATAAGCTTACTGTGGTTTTCAGTGTGTTCTGGAATCTGCCTCTGGTCTTTGCTGCAGAAACTCCTACTCTGTGATTTTACTTGTCAGTGAAGCTGGTCCCTCGCACATGCTCTTTGTTAGCTGAATTCTAGGCTTTTTCCATGTAGTTCTCTCTGCCAGAGATACCTTCCCCTCACCTTTCACTTTTTCAAACTATATCCATCTTTCAAGGACAAGCTCACATCCTACCTCTTTTATGGTAACTTCTCTGAATGCCATGCCAAGAAAGAGATCCTATAGTCCCCTCACCCAGCCCTCTATACCAAAAAAAAAAAAAAAAAAAAAAAAAAAAGCATAATATTTGCCATGCCATACATATGGTGCATATGGTATATTTTATCCTTCAAGTGTATTTTTCATTTATTTTCCTAGAATATGTGATATTTGGAGCCTCTTTCATCCTTACGACTCATTCGTCCTTATATTCTATCAAGTATCTAAACATTTAGCACTCTGTACATAACTATTTCTGTTGGTAATTTGAACATATATCTATTTTGAACATATATTTTTAGGGAAAATGCACTTAAAAAGAAAATACTTATACTTAATTTTTTCCTTTATATATCAATAAACCACGAGTTTCAGCTAAATACCTTGCTGAAAGAAAAATATACTAGCATCTGACACAGTCATAGGTCTTACAGAGTGCTCTAAGGCAATTCTTTAGGGCGATTGCTCCAGTGAACAGGTTAAAATCAAATAAAGTTATATAGTTATCATTTATAAGTAAATAGGTACTTTTAAAGATAACACTTGGAATTTTTCCCCTTGATTGTTTTTGAACCCATATTCTAAAACTTAACAAGAACAGCCAGATAAGCTTAGCAAATCCTTTCTTTATAAACACTCCATCCAGCCCATATTCAGACACACATTTTGCAATATTAGATATCAAATTAATAAAATTCTTCTGCATTTCTAATCTTACCTGAACAGTGGTCTCCTTGATGCATTTAAATAGAAAT
Source organism: Mesoplodon mirus (assembly GCF_964341445.2). NCBI lineage: Eukaryota > Metazoa > Chordata > Mammalia > Artiodactyla > Ziphiidae > Mesoplodon > Mesoplodon mirus. The sequence continues at coordinate 84,412,452 of NC_138982.1, forward strand.
GTGGTGAGATACTTGTCATTCAAGAATATTTACTGAGCAACCAATATGTGTCTGGCACCAGGGAAACTGGTGGTTAGCAAAACAGACAAGGTCCTTGTCCTCATTTCTAAGCTTTATGCTGGGAATATGCCTTTTCTATTTTATTTTCTGTTTGAAATACCATTTTAGGGATGTAAGTAATTGTTTAAAAAAGAATTAAGGAATGTAAACTGGTTAGCTACATTTCTGTAATCTGCTTCCTTCTAACTTAAAAATGACAGAGAATAGTACCATGAAAACTTATTTTTATTTTTGCTTTACATCAAAAAAAAGTACCTGAAAAGAAAGTTAATCACCAGTGTTATCAGAGGACATTACTGGGTGTCTGCTGGTTGAGTGCATGCGATTCAAACTTTTGTCTTCCTCTTCTCTTCAAATCATAAAACATACCAATAATGTACGTTTTGGATAGATGGAGAAACTAAACAGAAAGCTTTATAAAAATTTAAATTTAGAGTTGAAAGGGACCTTTGAGAGCATCTAGTCCACCCACCTCGTTTTTCCATAAAGAAAAAGAAAACTCAGAAAGAAAATTACTTTCTCAAGAGTTGGCAGTGAATTAGTAGTAGATCCCAGACCAGAAAGTCTACAGACATCCCGTTCAGTTTTTCTTCCTCTAAACTACATTCTTCCTGACAGCTACTTTTTTCACTTATTCATTCCACACAAACATTGTTTTTTCTACTGTGTCTAGCATTCCTTTGCAATCACTGTGGATATAGTAACAAAAACTCTGTCCATACTATTAAGAACCTCACAACCTGGAGAAGGAGACTGCCTGCTCTAGGGCTGTTTGTTAAATGCTATAATAGGAGATTGCACAGGTTATTATAAGAGCAAAATGGAAGAGCATCTGACACACAGTGGGAGAGCTAGAGAAGGCTTCCTGAAAGAGGAGAAACCCACTCTGGGTCTTAGAAAAAATAGATGAATAATAATTCTGTACATGAGAATAAAGCCATGGGTTGATATTCCAGGCAGAGGGAACATTGTGCAAAGGCTCAGTATGAGATTGCATGGCAAAGTGTATAGGACGTAGAGTCTGATGGGCATAGTAAAAGATGAATCTCAAAAGGTAGAGAGCTAGATCAAGGATCTTGGATGCTTTGCAAAGGAATTTTGTGTTTTTTTCCCTAATAGTGATAAAGAGCTTTAAATTTTTTTTTTTTGGGTGGGGAGTGGTGGGTGTATGCATATGTTAAATGATTAAATTTTCACTTTCAAGAGATCATTACTGTAGCAGTGTGGAGGAGAGTTGATCAAACTGCCAGCAGAGAGACCAGATAGGAGATTGTGGTAATAATTCACACAAGTGATGATAAACAATCTAAATCTCAGTCTTATTACTCATGTTGACCCAAAGAAAATGCAAGCATCGGGCATACAATCCACAACAATACCAGCCCACAAATCCTAGTCTATGAATGGACTTCAGGAGTACATAAGCCCCTGAAAATGAAAACTGATTTGGTGCATGTGGGTATGTACATTTCACTGAAAAGATAGGTATAAAATATTCTCAAAGAGGTGAGACCTCCCACCCCCCACCCAGTTTTTAATATCTACTTCACCAGAAGCCTGAAAGAGCTGAGGCAGTTTCTCTAGTGCCTAACACCGCACCTAGAGGATCCTAGTCTTCCTAGATAATTAGGTTGGGACTTTACATAGAAGAGAAGTCATTTTTTGAGATGTGTATCTTTTGGCTAAAGTCGATGTAGTAGATTTGTAACTCTGTAGAAGCAGTGGTAATTATCATTACTCTCCCAGCAGAATTTAGGTAACAATTCATAAAAGTTGAGAGATAGAGTCTTTTTCATGGTGGAGGTGAAGAAACATTGAAAAATGCACCTTTGGTTGACATCCTTTGGTATAATCAGACTTGCTGGAATTTCTGAGACACAACGTAGCAGCAGGATCCCAGTTTATCTTAAGTCTTAATTTAGATTATTGGGATGTATTCTACACTAGTATAACTCTTTCCTTGTGAGGAACCAAAATGCTATGGGTTTCAGAAAACAGTAAAGATAATCAACAGTCTCAAAATGACTCAGATGACTTAATCTGGAGTATGCAGTATTGCTGCATAAATAGTTTATAATATAACAGATAGGACTCTTCTATGTCAACATCAAGATTACCTGATCATTATTCAGAAAAACCAATGAAATGTGTATTTCTTTGATGTTGGTACATAGTACTAAGTGTTGCATACTGGATACTACAGACATTTAGGAAAAGATGTCAACTGAATGAAATAAAATGCAAATTGGGGCATAAATGCTACCTTCCAAATGCAATGTGCTTATTGATTGCTTCCTATAAAATAAATCTTCAATTATGGAGAGTTGTAACTGTAGTGTTGTAAACATACTGTGTTTTCATATTTGGGGGAAATAACATCTATTAACTGAGATTTTACTATTATTTTGCTTTACTTTGTGTTTAATAATTCATGGATATATACATATTTATGTTTATACTCATATTTATTACATACACACACAAAAATATAAATTACAAAGCAAAATTCGTAATGAATAGCCAAACTAAGGACTGAGATATTGCCCAAATTTGCATCTACCCATATGCTCCTTTCCTGCTTCACCCCCTTTTCTCTCCTTAAAGGTAACCACTAAGCTTACCTATTTTACCTACTGTAAAAATACAATAAATTTTGTATATATTGTTGATTTGCTTTTTGATAAAATATCTGTTTATATATATATTTATAATATATATTTGAATATGTATAAATATATATTGACTATATACTGAACATATATTTAGAATATATATATATACTGAAATAATAAATTACTTTGTTTTACTTGCTTTTAAGCTTCATAAAATAATATTAAATATATGTAGTTTTCTGGAACTTTCTCTTTACTCAGCATTATGTTTATTTCTCATCAGTTTATAATATTCCATTGAGTGAATATTCCACAAGCTATTTACCCATTCTTTTATCAGTGGACACTAAAATTCTAATGGTTCCATTATGAATGTTATGTAAATGTTTTAATTGCATTTGTGCAGATAATTTATTATTCTCATTTTCATCATCTAACATAACAGTGTCTAGACTCTGAATCTCCTTCTCTGTAGGTATAGACAGTGACACTCTTTGCCTCAGAACTGACTCTAACTTTTGACCTGTTATTTTTCCTCCCTGGAATTATTTCTCCTATCAGCTGACTTTCTGGCCAGTCACTTATTCCCCTTATTTGTGGAGTAAAGAAAGACCAGCTGTAGGATAGCCTTGGTGGTATATAGGGCAGCCTTCCTAGAGAACGATGTATTAAATCAAAGGCCAAAGCATCTTTCTTTTAAGAGATATTTTTGTGATCTAGAAAAAAATATGCTTCTTTATTGGTTGATCCAGCAATAGTACTTTTTCACCAGCATGGAAATATTTTTATTATCTATAAATCTACAGAGCACAGGGAGGGCCTTCAGCTCTCTCCTCTGTCTCTTTTGCATGGAGATTGTGGATAAGATGTGAAAGAAGAGTGTCCTTCAGTCCACTGGACATTTTTATGAGAGTGTTTTGGGAAAAGTGTTTACCCTGAGTTTGTATCATACATCTAAGCATCACTAGCAGTACAACTCCAGCATCATCACTCTTACCACCTTTGTCAGAATTACCTGTAAACCTGAGACCTGGTAGTTCTTCTGTTCCTTAATGTTCAACTTTAAATAGAATTCTAGACATTAAGCAACACTCCAAGTTGAATCTTCAGTGATACTACAATTTTTGCATTATGAAATATTATTTATAAAAAAATTGGATATTTTGAAAAATACCTTGGTCCTCTGATAAATACAGAGATGATATCATCAAACATAAAAATGTAAAAAACATTAACATGACTAACTGCTTCCTTATAAGCATTATAAGCAGTAACATGACTTTGTTCTTTTTGAGTAAATTGATGGTAATCACAAGTTTAAAAAAAAAATTAAGCAAATCTGAAAAACATAGGTATTTTGTCCATCTATGAATATGCTCTATAAGCAGAAATTATTACATTATAATTACATTTTCCAAGTACTGAAATTTTGGTCACTGGTGAATTTAGCAAGAAACACATCAGTAGAACTGTGGTAGGTATAGGCCAAGTTGGAGAGGGATAAATAATGGAAGGAAGGGAGAAAATTATTCATAATTCAAATTTAAAATAATAAACAAAGAACACTGATGGTCATGAATGGGGAGTGAGGTGGGGGGGACAGCATGGGCTTTTTGTGAGAGACAATAAAGAAGTAAGACTGTAGCTTGAGGGCATGGCATCATAGTCTCAAGGGTTTGTGTTGGCTTGCCATGTGTATTAGAATTTATTTAAATGCTGATGGCATTTAAATGTTTGGTGACATATCAGCAAATGATTAAAAAAATGCATACGCCCACACAATGTGTGTTGTTATTTGCTTAAACCAAAAGGCAGTGTGGTTAACTGTCACTTACTAGAATAGCACTTGACAATACTAGAATAGCACTTGACAATACCTCCAAAAGAGATGCTGACATAGTGCTGGGAAACTGTTCTGGGATAGACTGGGCTCAAAGATAAATATTCTGAAAAGCTCAAAACACTGTATTGCAAGGTAGCTGCTAAATATTGCTTAACATTTATTGTATTTCCTTTTTTAGTGCTATATCTTTTGATAACATACTCAAACCGAAATTCTGAAATTACTCACATATCAGCCACCTACAATTTACAATGCATTTATTTTGCTTCTTCATATGGCATTGTTACCTATATTGGAGGCATTGGCATGTGCTTTTATGGGACAATACAGTGACACAACAACAGCTTTCTCCACAGGGAAAACACCAGCTAGCAAATGGCACAGTTCTCCTTGTCTGCTCCCCATTATCTAATCTACAAATCTGCCTTTACTTAAAATTTTATTTCTCTCCTCTCTAGTTACTATGGAGAAAGCATCCCTCCTCCTTCCAAAGGTGCAGCTCTTCAAATTTTCTGAATCTTAACCTCCCCCTCTTTCTGAGAGACACTATTCCATCAGTTATGGAACAACACACACACACACACACACACACACACATACGTGCACACATAGAATCTACCAAATCTTCACTTATTCTCTTTTTACTATACCCTCGCCATCAGCATTTAAATAAACTCTAACACACATGGCAAGCCAACACAAACCCTTGAGACTATGATGCCATGCCCTCAAGCTACAGTCTTACTTCTTTATTGTCTTTCACAAAAAGCCCATGCTGTCCCCCCATCACTCCCCATTCATGACCATCAGTGTTCTTTGTTTATTATTTTAAATTTGAATTATGAATAATTTTCTCCCTTCCTTCCATTATTTATCCCTCTCCAACTTGGCATATACCCACCACAGTTCCATTGATGTTTCATGTTAAATTCACCAGTGACCAACATGTTGCCAAATTCAAAAAACACTTTGCCACTCTCATCTTATTTTACAGCTAAGCAGCTTTCAGCACATTTGCTTTTGCCTTTCCTCTTGCAGCATTGTTTTTGCTTGGCTTCTATGACCCCAGTTCTCATGATATTATTCCTGTCTTTCTGACTGTTTCTCATTTTCCTTTGCGGGTACCTTTGAATCCTCCCAACTTCTAAATGTTGGACTGCCTCAGATCTCAATTAGAATCCTCTTTCTTTATTATATTGTCTTACCAGGTCATCTCACCCACTTTTCTTGTTTTAGAGACCACATGTAAGCCAAGGCACTGCATTTTCTTTCTTCAGCTCCCTTCTGAGCTCCAGATTCACACTTTCAGATGTTATGTAACATAGCCACTGGGATCCAGGGGCTTAGCTGTAGGTTACAGGTAAAACCCTTTTAATATTCACCTCCATCAACAACCACGTGAACTACATGAGTTTCAATGGTCAGAACTCTTTGGATAGTTGAAGATTTCCATGGCAGGTAGATGGCTAGAAGCACTGTGTAATTCGGAGAGTAAGTAACAATGACCAGTGATAGAGAATAAAGGGAGAATGGTTCTCTCCTTTGTGCAACTCTACCATTTCCCTTCTTCCTTTTCATAATATTCAGCTATGATGCTGATGGAATTTTTCATAGTTAATGGACCAACTAATAACAGTACCTCTCTTGTATGTTCATACCTTTCTTTTTCTAATTAGTAGAGGTTGTTCTCTAAGAATTCTTCTGATTATATATATTTTTTTATTCATGGCTATTCTGTCCACTTGAATGTCTGTTAAAGAAAGTGCTGGCATGTACCTCTGTCAGCCTGAGGATGATATTGACATGGTATTTCTGACAATGATTGCTGCATGAGGGAGAGCATACTGGGAAAATTGAGAACAAAGGCCTCTCCCACAACAGGCACACACAGACATAGTCACACAAGAGTCATAGACATGAGCTGGGGGAGGGAGAGAGGGAATGCGTGAATGAGCAGGGGAAGAAAGCAGAGGGAGAGAAAGGCAGAGGAGGGGAGAGGAGGAGAGGAAAGGGTCTCATGGAATATACAGGTTGTATCAATATGACATTGGGAGGCCAAAACCCAGAGAAGGAAAGGTAGCATGTCAGTGGAAAGACCAATAGAATATCAGTGTGAGTCAAAATGGATTTGGGATGCCATCCTCTTAATTCTGTTCTCTGTGTCCCAGCTTAGAACGGGTCTTTTCAAATTCATTGCTATGTGGAGAGTACTTCATCCTGCCTTGTTAGTACTAACCTTGGGACTTAGCATGCCTCTTAGACTAGCTTTAGGCTCTTGGCTTTCTATGTCAGCAGTGCCCCTTATCCTGCCCAGATCTTTAATTAATTCACAATTCCTCATGGCAGATATTCTTGTGGGGTGCCTGGCCCCCTTCCCTGATTCTCCTAGTCCTAAATCTTATCCTTGTTAGGGGGAGGAGAAAGTTAGGAAGATACTTTGTGACTTCTGTGCAGTGATAAAATGTCAGAAAATATAATAGTTTCCAGCCAAGCAAGGTTACTAGGTAGATACATCAGCATTGACACATAGTCAATCTATGGACGTACAGCTAGGTGAAGACTTAGATGGATATTAAGAGTGACTGTGGGTTTGAATCGTTTCCCTCTTCATCGGGATCCATATATAAAGCATGTCTGTGCTGAAATTCTAACTGTGGCAGAGAATCTCTGACTCGATTGTTCTCTTTTAGTTATTACGTGTGACTAAGAAAAACAAATATAAAAACTCAAAGAACTTCAAGGAGAGAAAGAGACCATAGGGAGGGAATGGCAGAAAATCATTACAATAGTGAATTCTCCCCTGCCCCGCACCACACTCTGTCCCCCATGCTGTCATTTTTAAACCAAACCTTACTAACTTTTATAGATTCAAATATTCTTGAAGCCTTAGGGGTTTCTAATGATTTGTTTCAGAATCTTGTTTTTACACAATCTCTCAAGTGTACCTGGTTTAAAAAAAATATTTTAAGGAAAAATGCTCAGTTTAGTTCACTTGAATTCAACACATATGGATTAAGTGCCTGCTGTGTATTAGGCATTGTAATAAGTACTAGGGATGCCTCAGAGATAAGGCTAATGCCATCCTTGCTTTCATGGAGCTTATGGTCCAATCTGCAAGACAGCATTTAAGATATAATTTCTAGAGAGGTTTATGTTTTCAGGGAAGAAAATTCAACTCAAGTGAGATGAACTGTAAAATAAAAATGGCTCTGGGATTTATTAAATTAATAACTATTATATACTTTGCCCTCCCCTGGAGAGTTGTGATTCATATTATCATGTTTGAAACTCTAGGAAAAGAAATTGTCATAGTCCATTCAAGCTGCTATAACAAAATATCATGGACTGGGTGGCTTAAACAACAGACATTTATTTCTCACAGTTCTCGAGGCTGGGAAGTCCAAGATCAAGGTGCTGGCAAAATCAGTGTCTGGTGAGAGCTCAGTTCCTGCCTCATAAGGCTGTCTTCTTGCTGTGTTCTTACATTCTGAAAGGGAAAAGTGACCTCTCTGGGATCTCTTTTATAAGGGCACTGATCTCATTCATGAGAGTTCCACCCTCATGATCTACTCACCTCCTGAAGACCTCACCTCCTAATGCCATCACATTGGGGGTTAGGATTTCAATAAAGCTTGACCCTTCAACAATGCAGGGATTAGGGGTACTGACCCTCTGGCACAGTTGAAAATCTGCATATAACTTATAGTCAGCCCTCCATATCTGTTATTCTGCAATCATGAAATCAACCAACTGCAAATTGTTTATTACTATAGTATTTATTTACTATCAAAATCCACGTAAAAGTGAACCCACACAATTCAAGGGTCAATGGCACATGAATTTTGTTGTTTAAGGGTCAAAAGTACATGAATCTTGGGGGGACACAAACATTCAGTCCATAGCAGAAAACTATTTGATTTGTTAAAGGCTATTATGGATAAAGAGTTATTCTGATGTGTGACAGTCTGCATTTTATTTTTTATTGAATTTTTGTTGGCTGTTTTGTTTTTACAGCACCTTGATACATGTGCTTTCCTAAAGTGCAGTTTATGTTATATCTTAAAGCTTCTAGGAATGAAATGTGCATCAGACTTGCATACCATACTTTTGATTACTCCAGATATTACAAACTCCAGAGTTCCAGTGGCAACACACTAATCCAGAGGTTTCTTATTTCTTTCTTATGGGTATAGTGTATTTGGTGCTATTTGTTCAAGGCAGGTTAAGAGCATGAACTGTGCTCTCTAGGTTCAAGTGAGTCTGAGTCTCACATATTTATTTCTCTGTGTTGCTAGGTAGTGGTCTTTGTTGTGGAATAAGATACTCCAGAAGGGAGAAACATTAACAATAGAATATATGGTTTAACAATAGAGGAGCTATTGAACTCCCATGGTGAAAGGTACAAAGTGAGAAAGCAGCACCATCACAGCATCTTCAAAGGGTTGAGAGAAGGGAGTGAAAAAAAGAGATTTGGAGGAGAAAGATAAGTATGTGTTGAATGGCAGGCTGTCCTGGACAGGAAGTACACAAAGGGGAAGTTTGAGTCTAAGATAGATGGCTAAAGATTAGTGCAATCAACATCTATTGAGCAATTACAATGAGTAGTACCAGGGATGTCTCAGAGCAGGAAGCAAGACAGAGGCAGGAAACAGAGCTTTCTCTTCTCTATGTAATCTGGGGGGAAATGAGAGAAGGACCCTGCAATATTGTTTCAGTCCTTATTATAACCTCTGCCTTTAACATATTGCCTGATCAGAAAAGATAACAGATAGATACTTGTTCATTTCAGTATAATTTTTCAAAATTAGGACAAATTCAACTCTTACTGTTTTAGCTACTACAAGTCACATGTTTCAGTTAAATCCATTGACCTGGCCTTATGAGGAGGTTAGGGAATGAAAATGAAACTAATCTGTATTAACTACTTAGAGAATAATTTTCTACTGTGTGAGGAAAAGTTATGTATGTACTGACATATATTTTCTTTTTTAATTCTCAACAAGCCTAGGAAAGCCTGTTACTTTATTTCCCAATGTTAAGAAACCAAGGCTCTGAGAAGTTAATAAACTTACCCAAGTAATACAACTAGTAAATAGAAAAATCATGCTTCCAATCCAGTAAGTGGAAAATTGTCATTTGCATTGGGGTCAGTATGACATGAAAACCCCATCCTTAAATTTGACAGCCTAGTTACAGAAATAGAAAGAAAAAAAAATCCTAGATATCTACAGTGAACAAGCACAAAGACAGTAGAAAATAAATGCTAAATTATTCATAATAGATTGTTGATTCTAGATTTTCAGCGAACAATGGTGTGTGTACATGTTAATTAGATATTATCCTTGGTGCTCACTTCATTAGCCATAATCAGACACTAGTCACAAGGAATTAGCAACTCAAAGCGGGTTAGAACTCACACCGGCAACTAACAATATGTCCAGTAGAGGGAGCCTCCATCTCACAATTGAGTCTCCTACTACAGAAGGTACAAAATCCTGTTTCCTACAGGGGCCCTGAGATTTCCGAAAAAGCAAATTATCTTCAAGTGTATATGAGGGAAGAGTTACTACTATTTTAAAGCCGGTCACTGCCTAGATACAAAGAGGAATGCATAAAATTATTTTCTCATCGTCTAAATTAAAGTTACTGAAATCCAATGGAGTGTTAGATGTTGCCTCTGATTCACTGTATTTTTCAAAGTCTAGAAATGACCAGTGTTGTCATGGTCATTACTGAAGAATTTTATTCCCCAGACTGTGCTGTGGCATCTCCTGGCCTCATTAATATAGTAACTAAAGATACCAACCCACCTTCAATGGGTCTCCTCCTCCTCCCATATTCTCATTTCATCTGATTCCTAAAGGAGAGAGTGAGATAGATCAGGGAAAAGGATAAAATAAATAATAAATACACATAGTTCCCTGCTGGGTGGAAATTTGGGAATAAAGAAGTATCCTAAGGTCAGGTAGAAAAAACAAATCTTAGTTTATTTATTTTTTAGTTGCAGTTTATCTAGAAGATTCTCTGATAAGTGAACTGGGGGAGTAGAAGAAAGAGGGAGACACAGCACATTCTTGTTAGCCTGCATTTTAAGGGGTTGTTGTTGCTATTGTTGTTATTTAGCAGTTTTCATAGAACTTATTTCCTTGTGACGTGGTCCCATCTTTTTCTCTGAATATTTTGTTGCTGTCGTTTCCTCTGCATTTCACTATTCCATTTTCTTCTCTAAGACATCTATTATTTCTCCTTTTCTTTATCTAACTGGTTCATGTTCTACCATTTCACACACAAATTAACTTAGCCAGCTTTTTTACAGAAGCTGTCAGTCTTCTGAGAGTATCCGTATTGTACTGCATCAATTCCACATGATTTGCAATAGTGCAAGAAAGGACCTGCCCAAATCCCGCATCCCATTCCGAAGAAGATGATCTCTAAGGAGGCGTAGTAGCTTCTGAGCTCAGGTACTCTTACCAAGCGATGGCTGGGTCACTTGCCTTGCCTCCAATTGGGCCAAGTGGGAAACGGACACAGGGTGCTAGAATTTGATGTACATGAACCAGGACAGGAAGAGAGGCTAAAACAATTAAGAGGAAAAGATGCAAAGAATGTAGGAATCTGGTATTTAGAGAAAAAACCTTGCTGATGGTAAGGTTAAAGTTAGTATAAGAATGCTAACTGTCCTTAACTAGCTGTGTTATTTGGTTAGGTCTCTTACATTCTCTAAGCCTCAGTTTCCCTATTTATATAATGGGAATAAAAATCTTCACCCCCACAGGTGTGCTGTGAGAATAAAACAATCAGTGTGTATAAAAATGCTTTTTAAGGAGCTTGGGTATAACTAAGAGTATTGTTTTGAAAGATGGTGTGATGATGTTGAAAGGGCATAGGCTTGGCCAGCAGAGGTTCTGGTCCCTGTAGACATTTAATCTCCTGCAGAACTTAGGGGCAGATGCAAAGGCTGCAAACCCAAGTTCTGCTTCTGACATGTTATGGGATCTTGGATAAACCACATAAACTTTTGAGTTTCTATTTCTGTATCTAGAAAATGAGCATAAATAGTACCTGCTTTAAAGTTGACAAGATTGACTATGATGATCTATACGGAAAATTGCTGCAGTCAGGAAGGCAGGCTGCTTGTCACCTCTTTTATTTTCCAGCACAACAAAGCCTTGTCACTCCTCCTGTTGGGATCTCAATTATTTCAACCTGGCACACAGCCTGCTCCTTCTTGTCCTAAGAGCTCTCCAAAATCTCTTCTACCCACTGTTCTAGGTTGAATGTTCCTCCATTAATCTTCTGCTGTACAAAGTGTACCAATTCCCAAGCTTGGAACACAATCACCTGTCACAGTGGCTCTCCAGGTTCTAAATCACAGTGCATCCTGGAAGAAGATGCAAACACTTTCATACTCCTGACTCACCACAAATCATTCTGGCCCTATGGCCAGTGAGGCAGCATTATGTTATCTCTAATAGATGTTCTGAAACCTTCATGCAAAGACTACTGCAGAACTTTCTTGTCAGTGTTCCAATAAACACCACTTTCAACAGATTTAGCTTCCTCCTTACTCAAATGATGGAGGCCATCTGGTGTAACCACCTCTTCTTACTAATAATTCTCCACCTTTGTGTGTGTGTATGTGACACACACACATATACACATACTTTTCTTCTATCAACCTAATATCTGACCATTTCTTCTCTGTCTCCTTAATTCTGCCTCCTTTATTTTCTCATCACTAAAATGTGGACATTGTTAAAGACTTAGGCATAAATGCTTCTATTCTCCTAGCTTTATTTGGATGTTTTAGTACGTGCATCTATTTTTGTAGAGTCAACAATTTCTTTTGTCTAGGTGACTTAAGGTCAGTACCTCCAGCTTTGTTCTCTCTTATGAGCTCTAGTGTTTTACATCCAGCTGCCCTCTGGACATTTCAAGGTTACTCTGTGTTGGTTACAAGATGGTTTAGAAAAACAAGAAATGCGTTACCCTGTTCCTAGAGAGTGCATTATTTTTCCATTACTGCTATAACAAACCTAGCAGCTTAAAACTACACAAATTTATTATCTCACAGTCCTGTAGGTAAGAAATTCAACACAGCATGGCTACATTCTCTGCTCAGAGTCTTACTTGGCTAGAATCAAGGTATCTGCTGTGTTGTGTTTCTCATCTGGAGCTCATGGACTTCTTCCAAGTTCACTGATTGTGGGAGGATTCATTTCCTTCTATCCTCTCCAGGTGGCCTTCTTCATCTTCAAGCCAGCAATGATAGGTAGAGTCCTTCTCATGCTTCCAAACTCTCTGACCTCATTTTCTGCTTTTAAAGGTTCATGTGACTACATTGGACCCAACCTGGTAATCCAGGATAATCACCCTATTTCAAGGCCTATTTGTTTGTAATGTTAATTATATTTTCAAAGTCCCTTTTGCCATGTAAGGTAACATATTCACAACCCCAGGGATTAGAGTGGGGATTCTTATTGGGTGCCAACCATAACTGAAGACACATCTGCTACCTTTAACATAGAAGATTAGAGTTGAAAAGAGTACTAGGTTCTTTCCCATTATAAGTCATTACAAGATATTAAATATAGTTCCCTGTGCTATATAGTAGGTCCTTGTTGTTTATTTTATATATAATAGTGTGTCTGAAAAGAATATATATGTGTATGTGTACATATATGTATATATATATGTGTGTGTATGTGTAATGAATCACTTTGCTGTGCACCCAAAACATTGTAAATCAACTATACAACAATTGAAAAAAAAATGGGAAAAAAAAGAATACTAGGGACCACTTGGTCCAATATCTTTATTTTCCAGGTAAAGAAAGTTGAAGTTCAGTAGTAAATAGACTTGCCAAGGTTGCACACTGTTTAGTGATAACACTAGTGCTCTTCCCACTACTTCCCAAGTGCGGTACTTCCAACTGTTTCTGTAATTTCACCTCTTGAAAACCTCACCATTTAAAAAATTCTGTTGAAATGATATTCAATCATGACTCTTCCATCTATTACAATAACTGTCCATCTCAGCTTTGGAATTTTATTGAATGAAACCGTTAATAAAAACATTCACAAAAATTGTTTTAAGCTTTATGGAAACCTGAGTGAATCAACTAGAGAGAAATCATAATGTAACGTGAATAATAGTATGTGTGGGCATATGCATGTTTATACACACACACACGGGATGTGGAGTGTAAAAGCTGACACAGAAGGAGTCAGGAAAGTCTCGCTGGAGATGAGTTTTGAAGGAAGATAAAAACATATTGGCAGAAAGTAGAGAAGGTGCTGTTATAAAGGAAGAAGGCACAGATGTGTGAGTTAACAAGTCAAGAGCATCAAGCAGATTGGATTTCATTTCATGAAAGGGAAGGACTCTTTTGAGGAATAAGACAGGGGTGATTTTGGATCCATAAGAATGAATCATTTACCAGAAAGCTTTACATCTGAGTCCATAGATCAGTTTTTGGAAAAGCAAACTGAACGATGTATTCCAGCTGGCTCTCTGTCATCTGTGGGTAGGATGGAGAGAGACACCAGGGAGAACCAACCAGGGAATGGTTGCAGGAATCCAGACGTGAATTAAGAAATGTGGAAGGGCTGTGGAAATGAAAAGAATGAGCAAATCAGTGAAACATGGGGAAGACAGAGAAGGATTAGTTTGCTGATTTAATATGGTGCACATAAGAAAGAAAATAATTCAAGTATACAATTTTGAACTGAGAGGATCTGGAGGATGAGTATGCCACCACCAGAGATGGGGGAATTTGAAAATGACTTGTTTTCCTTCATTATATGTGTTACCTCATTCCAAGGCTGTCATATGTCAACTTGAAAGACATTAAAAATTGTAGGCAATTACACAAGGCATTGCTTTTATTCTCTTTTTTTTTCACTTTGTTCTCACAATAATACCAACAATTTACCCCCGCAAAAAAAATCATTAAAGGATAATATAATTATTTGGGCTTTGTGGTAGGTGAGGAGGTTTCTGATACATATAAAATTAGTGTTGGAAGAACTTTACAGAAAATGGAAAATATTCTTTTAAAAGCAGAGACTAAGGTCTGACCCTCTAGACGTATTACTAAATTCTAATTTGTAGAAGTTTCTTTTATATTCTTTTCTCATTGCTGCCCTGCAATGCTCACATTCCCATTACCAGCAATGCCTATGCCTTCCTCGTCAATATCACCTTACCTGCATTTCCATAGGATTGGCAAGTGTATCTCATCAAGGTTCTCCAGAGAAAGAGAACCAATACTTACTTTTGTGTTTGTTTATATATGTATCTGTTTACTTACATCTATTATGAGGAATTGGCTCATATAATTACGGAGGCTGAGAAGTCTCACCATCTGTGGTTTGCAAACTGGAGACCCAGGATGGTGTAGTTCGATCCTAAAGCCTGGGAACCAGGGAAGCCAATCAATGGTTCAAATCCCCATCTGAGGGCAGAAGAATATTTGATGTCCTAGCTCAAACAGTAAGGCAAAAACAAGCTTCTTCTGCCTTTTATTCTATTCAGGCCCTCAGTGGATTGGATGGTGCCAACCCAAGTTGGATAGGGTAATGTACCCTACTGAATTCACTGATTCAAACACTAATCTCATCTGGAATTACCCTCACAGACACACCCAGAGATAATGTCTAATCTGGACACCCCATGGCCAATCAAGTTGACATATAAAATCAACCATCCCAGTGAGTGAACTGGGATAAACTGACTCCATCCATTATTTTTAATAATCTGACAAAAGCTTCAAAAGTGTGAACGACTGGAGACAAAACTGCCCATAAGGTTGGAAAAAGTTGAAAAATGCTGATTTATATTCTGTCCATCTGTTTATCATAATATGATTATCTCCTCACCTCTGGTTTCTATCTCCTCCATTCCTTTGAGTGAATTTTCCCAAAATCTTGCTTTAACATTATCACTTTGTTAAAAAAAAGAAAAAGAATCAAACAACTTTTTAGTTGCTCCTCTTTGCCTAAAGTACGTAACTCCAATTCTTAATGTGGCAGTTTTCTGAGATGGTATATTTGTTTTTTCTCCCAGTTCTTAATGCTCCATTTCTTTTTTTTTTTTTTTTTTTTTTTTTTTTTGCGGTACGCGGGCCTCTCACTGTTGTGGCCTCTCCCATTGCGGAGCACAGGCTCCGGATGCACAGGCTCAGCGGCCATGGCTCACGGGCCCAGCCGCTCCGCGGCATATGGGATCCTCCCAGACCGGGGCACGAACCCGTGTCCCCTGCATCGGCAGGCGGACTCTCAACCACTGCGCCACCAGGGAGGCCCGCTCCATTTCTTCTTTCAAGCAAGTAGCCAGACTCTATTCTCCCTTGTCTCAGGCGAGGTTTGTGACAGTGAGAAGATCAGAAAGTGCCCTCAAGGTGTGTCTTTTCCTGGCTTTTGTTTCTAGTGGGAAGCAGCCACATAGCACAGGGAGATCAGCTCGGTACTTTGTGACCACCTAGAGGGGTGGGATAGGGAGGGTGGGAGGGAGGGAGATGCAAGAGGGAAGAGATATGGGAACATACATGTGTATAACTGATTCACTTTGTTATAAAGCAGAAACTAACACACCATTGTAAAGCAATTATACTCCAATAAAGATGTTAAAAAAACCCAAAAAGTTGGAGAAGTTTAAGATAAATATCATGGAGGGAGAGGAGAAAAGGCTAAAAAATACCAGGTATGGGTAACATTTAGAGATTTTAACTGAAGTTGAATTCAGTGTGAAGTTGGGCATATGGTAGAGTTAAGTACATTCATTTTTGTATAGTCAAAAATCACTTCCACCCAGATGAATACAAGGCAGTATCTCCAGCTTTGTTCTCTTTTATAAGCTTCTGTTCTTCATATGCAGTTGCCCACTGGGCATTTTGCAGGGGGAGGATAAAGGGGGTAGATATTTTTGAACAAATTTTTAAAATTCCCTCTATTCCTAACTTGCTAAAATTTTGTCATGGAATGTTTAATTTTATCATAATACTTTTTCTGTGTTTTTTGAGATAATTGCATATCTGTTGTCTTTTAAATCTGGGAATAGAACAAATTAAGTCTATAAATGTATTACCTTCTGATGCCTGAGATGAAATCAACTAGATTATATTGTATTCTCTTTTTCACATACTTCTGTGATTTTTTTATTGGTATTTTGTATAGAAGTTTTGTTCTAAACAAAACTAATCTAAGGTATGATTGAGATTGGTTTATACTCTTCCTTTTTAATATGATCCTTGCTTGCTTTTGGTATCAGTGTTATCCTAGCCTCATGAAATCAGCAGGTGTTCTTTTTCTATTTACTAGAAAAAAGTATATAAATTCACTAGAAAAAAAATTATTTATTAGGTTAGCATGACCTCTTTCATAGAAGTTTGATAGAACCTTCTATAAAACTAAGCTAAATCATTTCTTCATGGGAAGATTTTTAGCTGCTCACTCTGTATTTTAGTGATTGATTATAGGACTCTTGAAACTCTCCAGTTCTTGAATCAGTTTTGATATGTTGTATTTGTATAGGATGTGTCCAAGCTTCTTAAATTTTCAAATTTATGGGCATAAAGGTGTTCACATACTTCTGTTACTATAATTTTAATTTTTTACATGTCTATTTTATCTATTTTTCCTAATCAGTTTTGACAAAGTTTTTTCTACTTTTTAGTCTTTTCATAGGAATATATTTTGCCTTTGTCGAATGTCTTTATTTTATCATTATTTTCTATTTTATTAATTTATTCTACTATATTAAAGTATTTTTCTATTTCTTTGGGTGTATTCTGATGCTATTTTTCTATACTTTGAACTGGACATTCAGCTCACATGTTTAAAGACACCCTTGTAATTTTTCTGGAATATAGTTATATTTCAGTAGAGGGGTCTCTCACAATGTCTGGTTTTCTGTACCTCCCCAAATGGAAGTCCTTGAAGTAAAATTTATTGATTGAGCAATCGAGGCAAGAGAATAGCTCTATTCCAGCTACTCTGACCACACCTGAAGTATCAATATTATATTGAATTCTCTTTACATAATTAAACCATACATTAACAAATGTAGAACGCACATTGATACAGGTAAATAGGGTGGTAAAACGTCTGAAATTCATGACATATGAGAAAATACTGAAAGAACTATTGATTATTTAACCTGGAAATTATAATGGGGGAGAGGATGAGAAAGTCTTCAAATCTAGAAATGCTGTACTATGAAAGAGAGATTAGATACTTTTTAAAATTCTAAATGACAATAATTAGTTTACCAGATAAAATTTAGAAACTAGAGCTGTATTCTAGAACTAAATAACTCCTAATAAGCTACCTGATGGTAGGAAATCCATTATGATAGGAATTGTTCAGAGGCTGGTCCACCACATAAGTAAATATTGTAATGGAATATCACACATGGTTTAGAGTTGAATTTTACTTGGGATTTTATGATTTTAAGCTCATTGATCGTTGAAAGGAGATCCTGTAACACCTACTGCTTCTGTTTCCACTACAGGATTCAAAACTCCCTAAATGAGCTCTATGAATACTGAAAATGAATGTATAAATGAATGAGTGAATCAGTCATAACAGCAGCACATATGATGAGCGGTCTCTCGCCTTTCCCATCTTGTCTATAGTTAATACAGCCATACACTTAAAACTGTGTGTGTGTGTGTGTGTGTGTGTGTGTGTGTGTGAGAGAGAGAGAGAGAGAGAGAGAGAGAGAGAGAGAGAGAAAGAGAGAGACAACTGGGAGGAAAAGAATCTGTTAAAATTCAACCCCTGGAAGTGATTTCTTATTCAGGGTGAGTAAAATCCTCCAATGTTTCAACTCAGTGACACCCTGGGAATGTTTTATGGATCAGGTTTCATCACCTTTTAGCAGTGGGACTGAGCAGTGGAGCTATTTTTGATGGGTGGCCCTTCAGAGTCTGTCTTTAAAACAGTACCCTTGGCTCGCCCCTTCTTAACTATTCCCTTCTTGCAGTGTTCTGATAATCTTCCTTCTGCTGGCTACTGAGTCAGTATAGGACATCTGCTTTCTTCAGTAAACTCTGTCTGCCTTCCTACCTTCACTGTAAATTACTTATCGGACCTGTAATTCTGCCTGTTTTTCCACGTGGGGAGAGAATTGTATCGTGTATTCTCTGATTTCAGTCATCATCCTCTTATGCCCAGTCCCCTTGCTTCCAGTTTTGTCTCTCATCTCCAATCCAATTCCTGCTCTGCATCCAGGTGACCTTTCAACAACAAAAATGTTGATGATGAAAAAACAAAATGTTGATGATGTAACTTCCTTGTTTACCCTTGTGCAGTGGTTCTGCATTACCAGATAAAGTCCCAAATCTGTAGCATAGCCTAAGAGAGGCTGCAAAATCTGTAACCTGAGTCTTTTCTCACTAAAACCTATCTACACAGGCTGTGAAGTCTTCGATTCTTTGATGCGAATCATTCTCTCTATCTCTTCTCTAGGTGATCACGTAAGTTGTTCCTTTTGCCTGGAACCCTCACTGATAAAATGAGTTTCATTTGGCAAAAATAATTTGAAATGATGGAGATTTGTGACCAGGATAAACATCAGTCAACAAAGCATACAAAAAATTATTCCTTTTTTTTTCCCCATTAAATGAACTTAATCTCAACTCCAGGCCACAATCTTCCACCTTGGTCAGATTTCCATCAGCACCGTACTCATTCTGTTAGCTGGTTTCTCTGATTCCATTACATGATATAATACATTCTCTATATTTCTGTAAGAATACTTTATTGGGGTTTCAAATATAGTTATGTCGTTCCCATCTTTAGATTCATCAATAGCTCTCTAAAGTCAGTAGTGTAAATATGTTGTAGGCTGCCAGTTGTGCTCTCAATATCCGTCTCCTTCCCTCGATCCTGGAACATTGACTACTTAACTACATTATCTCTCAGCATCCCTTTAAGCTACAACTGGCCCTTTAACTAAGCTCAGGACAATGGGATAATGAATGGAAGTGATGGGTGCAAGTTATGGTCATCTCCAAGTGCAGAGCTATTATGCTACAGAGTATTCTGGCCCCTACTTACCTCTCTAGTCTCATATATTGTACTTCCTGAAATTGTGTACTCTAATCATATCAATTTGTGGTTCCTAGTCATGTTGTGTTATTGCATGCTTATGAACTTATTACTCCTGCCCACCTAGTAGGAAATACCCTTTGTCCTTTCATTATCTTCAACTTTTAGAACTCCATCTCCTCCATCTTTCTATCTCTGTTCTGGTCTGCGTTAGATACCTGCCCTGTGAGCTCCCACCATACTAGGTATATTGAAAATTTTTATTTATATATCTAGTTTGTCGATTAGGCTAAAAGTTCCTGAAGAAGGCTACTGTGTTGTATCCATGTCTGTAGCCTTGACACCTAGCCAGGTGCTTCTTTAATGACGTTGACATTGCAAACATTCAGATAGCAGAGACCACTGAAACATGATTGGTTGAATGTGTGTGGTAAGAAACTGGGAAGAATAATGCTCTTCAGGAGATATCGGATGTCTCCTTAACTTGGCCATCTAGAAGAAATCAATTTCCGCTGTAAGGGAAAAGAATCTTTGATTATATGTCTCCATTTCTTTCTGCCTCAGGCCTCCCCAGCGGCATTCGTCATTCACATACCTTGTTTTTCTCTCACTCTTTGTCCACGTTTTCTTTATTCAGTCTTTTTCAGAGCATTCTGCCCTCATACTTCAAATTTGCCAACACGAGGAATACATTCTTATCACTATTTCACAAAGTGTTACAATTCCACTGGGCCAGAGAAAGCAATATAGTTTTAATTTTTTATTTGCTTCAAGTACAGAGAAGTGACGAGATTGGTGAGGCAGAGTGTGATTGAGGACGGGGAGAAGAAATGTTTGGGGGAAAAGATTCATTTTATGGCACAGTGTCATAATGTCATGTCACAGTTGTCACAGGACAATTGTCATTTGCTTTTATATCATATTTATGAATCTGAATCCCTAGCTGACTGAGTGACTCAGATTGTTAGCAATCCATCAGGCCTTCTGCTCACAGAATTAAGCTTAGAGTTTAAAGGTTGTCCTCCGTGCTCCCTTTCAGAGGCCAGGGGAGTTTTAATCCTTCATTTTTCATCTCCTCAAATATGACTGATGGTTTTAGTGGTTGTTTTGATACCTCTAAGATAACATTGTAAGTCAACTATACTCCAATTTTTTCAAAAAAGCTGATGTTTAAAAACTGGTCTTTATAGGCGGGAATGGTAGTCAAAATTAGCTTGTAATTGTTTTCTTTTTTTTGTTAAGATCTTACGTTATCTTGAGGCAGTATAGTATTTCTTCATGGGGTAGTATAAAAGCCTGACCAAGCACCAACAGAGAAAAAACACACACCTGTCTATGTGCAGCCCTCTCACTGTACTTCAAAACACTCTTGTCTTCTTCCATAGTGGTTAAGAGTGCCAACTTTGAAACCAAGCAGCCTGGTTCACATCCGTGTTCTACCACTTAATAGCTGTGGCACCTTAGGCATGTTACCTAACCTCTCTGTGCTTCACAGTTCTAATCTGTAAAACTGGGATAATTATAATCATGGCAATGTAGCGTTGTCATGAGAATTCAATGAGTTAATATTGTAAAGTGATTGGAATGGTGCCTGGCACACAGTAGGCCCTCTGATTTAAGCTGTGTCCATCCATGCCAATCCATTGTTGCAGTACAAAACAGACCAGTTCTTCCTCAGTCCAACTATACTGAGTCTAGATATGAAGCCTCCAAAGTTCCTAACTCCTTGCACACAGATGCTGTGGCCAATTCACTATTACTGGTGTTACTAAGGGTTTTGCATACTATTATGGTGATTGATTATTAGTACTATTATCTGTCCTTAGGTGGGTATAGATACTTGAGTCAGGTCAAGGCAGGCCAGGAGCTATAGGGTATAATAGAAAGTGCATGGACTTGGCAATCCCTCAGACCTGGTTGTGTTCTATCTCAGCTTTTTTCTCTGACTGTGAGTGATTTACTAAACCTTTGTAAGCCCCAGTTGCCTCAATGTAGAAAAACTATCATGAGGATAAAGAGGACAATGGTGCTGATTTGAAATGCAATCACTGCCATAGTAGACTCCCTTTACAGAGAAATCAGACAATGCCTACTTCTTACTGCAGAGTCTTGTATTATGGGTAGCTGCAAGGGGAAAGGGTTTTGTGTGAAAGATTTTTTAAAATAATATGCTTAAATATTTTTTGAATAAGATAATTTATAGGTGTTACATCTGTCAACCCAGTTAATACACATTTAAGATTTAAAAAATTTAAAGGACATTTTAACTACTATTTCAATTAAATTGTTTAATTGAAGGCAGAATGCAGGCTTATTGCTTGTCACTTATATCTGATAAAGAACCTGTGTTTTCTGGTTTATTCAATTTAAAATAAATCCCATCACTTTAAATATATTAGGAGAAAGGGGGAAAAGCCTTTCTCTCTTGAAAGCAACAATGGAGCAAGCTATTATTAAATGTAGAAAATGATGCTAATGCAACCTGATGGCTGAGATTTCACAGCACAAAAATCAGGAAATTCAGAGTTCTGTTTCCCACAGCAACCATAACTCTTCTCCCCTTGAGCATATGTAACATTTCATATTACCAAATATGCTCTTAAATCTAAATGATTACCTGTGCACAATGGGGCCAAATTACAGTTACCGTGGGCACCAGAAATGTGAAATTCCTGACATTTGTGTACTTGAGAATTTAAGTTTCAGTGGTGCTTTTCTTTCTCCTTATTATTTTTATTTTAATTCATTTTAGAATTCTCTTTTGAAATATTGAAAATGTTGCCACTGCCTGCAGCCTTGAGCTTCTGTATATGGTGCAATATATATGTCAGAAAGTTTACAATAATTAGTTCCTTTGTGCATGAATTGGGTACGTGCTACATGTAAAACCCAATTCTGTGCTCTTTAATTATCGTGCAGTTTGTCCTACTTGGCCCTAAGAACCATCAGTCAGCATTGATTAAGTTCAACACCAAAATCCACAGTTTTTCTGTTTGAAAGTGGTATTTGGAAGAACTCACCCTGAAGTTTGCTATAATTAATATTCACAGCCCATGTCCTATCCTAATGTACTTACTTGATTAAGAAAGATAAACACAACTAGCCCTTCAGCTATTAAATTACTTTAGCATATGCTTTTCAACCCCTCTCTATGTCTTCATTCCTTATAACTAAAATCCAAAATAAAAAACTAAAAAGGGAATCAAACAATATTAGTTACTATAAAAAAATCCATGTAATTCAAGTTTTTAATGATATTATTCTAGATCAGTTCTTTGGTACTAGAAAGCAATCCACAGGGACACGTAGTCTCTTGCCAACCAGAGGGAAAGGAAGTTACTAAAATAGTCGGGTGCTTAGAATCCAACAATCTTATGGATCATTGTATTATAAATTCTGCTTTGTGGAATTTGTCCAAACCATCTAATCAGAGAAGGAAACCAAGGTATATGTGCAGAAACAAGCATCATAGCATACACTATAAAGTAAAAAAAAAAAAAGTGGAGATGAGCAAAATACCCTGTAATAAAGACTGGTTAACTAACTATTGACACAACACTGTAATAAGCAACATTTAACAATGATAAGTTAGATATACATTTAAAATTTGTCCTGAGAAGAGTTCCATAATCCATTGTTAAAGAAGAAAAACACAAATTTCAAAGTCTGAATACATAACATGATCTAATTTGGGAATACGGATATATATATATATATAATCATATGTATATTCTCCTATTTATATAGAACTTGAAAAAATGTCTGGAATAATGCCTATAAAACATTGACAATGATTATCTCTGGGTAGTAGAACTTCAGATAATATTTATTTTTCTCATTATGTTTGTGCATGAATTTTTTCCAATAACTATATTATCACTTTCATTATCAGAAAAATTAATTAAATTGCTTTAAAACAATTATATGGTATGCCTTATACATAAATATGTATACATAGATATGTTGACTAATCTGATGCCTTTCACTGTATTAGAGAAAATACACAGCAGCCACAGACAAAGACATGGTCAAAGTGCATACCATTCAACACTTGAGCCTTTGCTTTTGGACCAAATCATGACAGTTAATCAACCTCAAATAAAAATAGAGTCCTACCTAAAGTCACTTGGGTGGGCATCCAAGGATCATAGATGTAAGGCCCAGATTTTCAAGGTGAGACACTTTTATATGATGCTGAGTAGAAAGGGACCAGGAAGAGTCCTGGCATTTCGTTATGGCTTGAGTGAAAGGACACTCACAGGGAGCATGTGAAGGTGGGAGGATGTGGTAGAGTGGGTGCTGTAGCAAAGCAGGTCTAAGTGGATGGGATAGAGATGAGCTGAGGGAAGCATTTTAGTGGGACATGGATATGGTAGAAGATAAGTATAGAATTTAAGGATACGATTTGAATTGATTAGCAGGAAGAGTGGCTGTCAAAAGCCTAGACTTAGAATATAATTCAATCAGGATTTATTGAATGCTTATTTACCAAAAAGCCAGCCAAGCACTGAGGCAGAGATTTAGCCGTCAAGAGCAAGAAAAAGGAAGACATCCTAATGAAACGAAGAGATAATGTGTAATGAATGAGCACTGAGGCCATGCCTAGAAAACTAAGAGACAACACCTCAGCAGAAAATCTTCCACTTGAATTTTGCACATCATCTTCCTTTCTTTCCTTCTCACTGCCATAACCCTCATCTGGGCTGTTATTTTTCTTCACTCACTCACTCATGCAAAATGTTTGTGTTTTCTGCCATTTGTCAGACATTGTGGCAAATATTTGCATCATGGTGACAAATAATACACAGCCCTGACCTTGGAAGCTTATAATCTGATGGGAGAAGTAAATAGGCACTCTTCATATATTTGAAGTGTAATGACATGGAGAGATACAGTGGTAGCAACTCATTCAGACAGGTGAATAGGTTTTGTTTGTTTGTTGTTTGTTTTCTATCTTATTTCTAGATTCCTTCAGTGGCTTCCTAATTGCTAGACCTTGTCTTCATTCCACTTGAAGCACCTTAATGCTGATAATAGATTCAAATTTTCTAAAAAAGGAATTTGCATTCTATCACTTCTTTTTTTTTTTTTTTTTTTTTTTTTTTTTTTTGCGGTACGCGGGCCTCTCACTCTTGTGGCCTCTCCCGTTGTGGAGCACAGGCTCCGGATGCGCAGGCTCAGTGGCCATGGCTCACGGGCCTAGCTGCTCTGCGGCATGTGGGATCTTCCCAGACTGGGGCACGAACCCGTGTCCCCTGCATCGGCAGGCGGACTCTCAACCACTGCGCCACCAGGGAAGCCCTCTATCACTTCTTGTTCACGAACTTACAATGACTCTGTAATTTCTTTTATACATATTTTAAACTGTTGAGTTCCTTCCACATTCTGACTGTGTCATACTTCTACCCAAACTCATAGCTCTTCATTCATTCATTTACTTAGCTAAGGTACTTGTTTCCACCACTACAAGGGATACAGAGGTTGCAAAGATGAGTAAGATATAGTCCCTGTCTCTAAGAGCTTATATTCTAGTAATACAGAGTAGAAATATATAAAAATGAGTATAATAAGTGTATAATTCTATGGTCAGAGTATATACAGGACACAGTGTAAAGGAAGGAGTTATGAATTCTCTCTGAGCAAAGGAGAATAATATTAGTAGAAGAGGTAGAGTTTGGCTAAATCTTAAAAATGAGATGGAGCTTGCAGATTAAAGAACAGCTCTCTTTGTTAAAGGATGAGCATGAGTAAGAGCATAGATAAATGAAGCAACCTATGAATTGGAAGAGAGGCTGACATTGAGATTGAACTCAAAGTACATGGAAAACTTAGGCTGTGGAGATGAATAAAGGCTACATCATAATAAGGTCTCTTTATTATACTAAGTGGCTTGTAGTCACTGACATCTACTGAATGTTTGTAAGAGAGAGTAACATGACCAGATTTGGATTTTTTTTTTTTTGGCACAGTGGAATAGAGAACATTGAGAGGTGAGATGAGAAACAAGACCAATTAAGAGCCTACTGTAGTTATTTGGACAAGGGTACCTCAACAAAGGTACTAAGACAAGTTAATAAAGGGAGGAGACTGATACAAGAGCAGGTGAGGATCTAGCAATAAGAATTTGTGGCATAATTTCAAGATTTTTTCACTTGGTAGCTGGATAGATGGTTGATATTCACTATAGAAGAGATTATAAAGGATTATAGGGAAGCAGAGGAGGTGATGCAGAGATGTGGGGAGGCAAGATACTGAATTCGGTCTTAGGTATGCTGAGTTTGAGATGTTTTGGGGTGATTCAAACAGACAGTTAAATATATGGATTTTAAATCTAGGAGAGAGTCCTAGGCTAGAGAAACAAATTTGGAAACCATATAAAAATTGCAATTGAAATCATGGGAGTAGATCCATTTATTCAACAAATATTTAATGAAAGCCAATTATAGACCACAGTCTTCTAGGTGCTGAGGATTTAGAGTGAGCAAAATACAAAACAATTCCAACCTCTCATAGAACTTGCATTTTTTGCAGAGGGAGCCAAATAGCGGTAAGTAGGTAAAATGTATAATATATCAACTGGTGATAAATAGAGCATGGAAGAGGGCACACAGAGTACGGGGGTGGTAATCACAGAGAGGTCTGCAATTTTTTTAAAGACAGTCAAGGAGGACTTCTCTGAGAGGATGGTGTTTAATCAAAGACAAAAAGAGAGGCAATAGCTGCTATAGTCATGTGTACAAATGGTAAGGCTGAAACTATAAGAGAGGAGGAGAACCTAATAATGTAAGTTTGCAAGTCTCTTTTGAATTTAAAAACTGTTCCAAATTTTTCTATGTAGTTGCAATATATGTTTGGTGATACTTTTAAGTTTAAAATGGAAATGTCATCTGAAAAATATTTTTATGCCTGAAGTGTAAAATGCCGATTGTTAAAATGATGGAAATTACCACAAATTTGGGAGGTTTACTTAAACAGTGAGAAAGGATATATGAAATTGAGATATTTTAGAACATCATTCTAACATGTAGTTTTTATCTTTATATCTAAATATGCATCTTTCCATCAGAATACTTGTTCAAGTAACTTTGGATCATGTCTTTAAGTTCATACTCTGTGTCTCTAACAAGTCTACACTGACCCCTCACCATGGTCAGGCGGTCGTATTAGGAAACTCTCTACTCCACAAGGGCTGAGAGAAAGGTCATAGAAGAGATGCCTAGAGACTTCTAAAACATACTCTCTCCAACACCTTCATGGTTTCTGTGTACCTTTTTATCAAAAACCTCTCATTTTAGATATATAAGTTTACTAAAAACTGTGTGGACATAGTTTAATCTTTTCTTCCTGGTAACAAACAAAAACAAAAGTTGTGTTCATTTGTGATTTATGTCCATAGAGCTAGAATAAAGCATTAACCTTTACTATTTATTTACATATTATTTGCCTGTGTCTAACCAAAACAGTAAGATTAGGAATGCCTAACATGGCATTATTTTAATATACCCAGATACTGTACCTCCTGTCCTAACCAGACAAATTTAATTTCTTGATGTAAGAGAAGATTTTCAGATACATTTATCTTTCTTGCCTGAAAGCATTCATTATATGTTATTCATTCCTGTTAACTTCATTCTTCTCTTACTAATATCTAGATATTTATTATTTAATTTGAAGGTCATAATTTCCTCAAAGTATTTGATGTAACCAATGCACACAACCTTTGAGTATGAGTACAAGTATGAATCTCATACATTCTCACAATTAGAAGAGATTGGCAGCCCATTGTCTTTATCTTTCTCAGAGATGATACCAAATATCCCCAAGATGCCCCCAACCACTTGTGCTCCCTAGAGCTCAACAGGCTTCTACCCACAGACACTCTTTCTCTATCCACAGGACTGTCATTATTATGGAAACCCAGAAATCTCAAAATTTCCATTTAACATCAGATGTAAATCTCTTACTTAGCTGCTTATTTCTTTCTGTTAACTGGATTATTTGTGTGTGGATCTCAGTATTGTTACTCATTATTAAAAAAAAAAAAACTCAAATACTCTGAAGCTGTTCTGTTTAAATCTCCTTTTGCTATTTCCCTCTCTCTCTTTCACATAGCACTTATTTTTTGCTCTCTACTTAGTGGTAATGGACAATTGGAAACAATTATCTAGCAACCAGCTTCACAGGCATGAATAAATGTATTCATTATATTTATAGGGTATAGGAAGAAGTTAGATTTTAAAAAAAAACCAGCAACTTTTATTCTTCCCTGTCAGCTTTTCGCTTTAGCTCTGTATTACTATCTTTATGGGGGGTATATATGTATTTTCCAGTGTACCTTGGGCATAGTTTCTTACTACCAAGCCATATTAGATGGACACTCCTGGAGTCCACAGAATGAGCCCATAGCAGACCATGACTTGAGTTAAACTACTCATAGTGTATGAACTTCCCTATTAGCACACCCATGCTACCCTTCAGTGGTGTGGAAAAATCAAGCGTTAGCTGTATTTGCCTTTTGAATATTGTTACTGTAAATATCCATGTTCTCAGCCTTCTCAAGTAGTTTAGAGTGCTTCCTCTGCCAGCTAACTGTGGCTTTCACCCTCACTAAAGATTCTCAAGTTCAGGCATGAGGGAACCAAAGATGGCCAGTAGCCTGCAAGCTCAGGATAAACTACACCATAAATGTACGGCAAATATCTAACAAAGATACAGTAATTATGCAACAAATACCTCTTTGCTAAGCAATGAATTATAGAGCCCAATATCCTGTAATTACAAACCATTTGTATATCTGCTTAAATTACTGTGGGTGCCACTTAGCATAATCACTTTGGTGATTAGTCAAACATTATGTACAATATGGAATGCTTCAGAGTTCACAGGTGTGCATGTTTTTCCAATGCTTGCCCTAAAGTGTCAAACTGCAAAGTTACTAACATTTTATTTTCCCCACATTTTGCAAAAGTTTCTATAATCCCACATTTTTCTTGAACTACCATGGCTTTATGTTCACTTTGGAGACATTTGGGAATATACCATCTAAGTTTCAATGGTTAAAAAGCTTTGTTTTAATACCTACAGCTTTCAGAACTTCAACATGTAGACACTTCAGGGGGTTAAACCAGAAATAAACTCATCTTGCCAAGGATTTGTTTTGGAGCGAAGCTTTAGTGGTGCCTTGAGCTTCTGTTCCCCTGAGTGAGACCTTTCACAGCTTAGTCACGGAGCATTCAAGGAACTGGGCCAAGTGCCTACCAAGGTGTTCCTTGGGCAGGGTACAGATCTGCCCTAAGGCTGCGGATAACAGGGATTAGTCCAGGACTGTTGGTCTGAGCTCTTGCATTTTGGGCTGCCAAAGACTTTAGTTTAATCTTTCTGGCAACAGTTAAGTAAGGGTCAAATTGGATTATTCTAAACCGATATGAGAATAATTTGAGAACAATTGCTGGCTAGGGAGAGAATGTCATGCAACTGAATTACAGTAAATTATACAGAGTCTTGCCTTGGAAGGGATAATATGATCACAAGACCTGCAAGTAACAATTATTATTGATTGCAGCAGACACCCTTTAGTAGCTCATATGAAAGCATCCTTAGGCAATAAGCTACCTGATCTCTTTGGTTTGTACATGATCCAAATACATGAATCAGTCGATATTATATTATATTATGTTATATTATATTATATAATTAACATTTGCTGTGGCAGGTACTATCCTAAGTGTTTTACTTATATTAACTCAGTTGATCTTCACAATAACTTTATGAGATACATACTATCATTACCCCATTTCATAGATGAGGAAATCTAGCATAAATCTTTTCAGTAACTGGTTCATGTCTGCTAAGTGGCAGTGCTGGCTTTTCAACCCAGGCAGCCTGGCTTCTAAGTCTGTGCTTCTACACACTATGCTATAGGAGCCTCTCTTCAAGTCTAAAATGAGCCCTGCCTGAAGCCGTATTATTGATTTTAATGGTGGTTGCATCTCAGCTGTATTTAATCTCAGAAGTCACTTCCCACCAAAGCTTTTACACAGCTCTCATTTGTACAACCATGCAAGAGCATCTTGGAGCTCCTAAATTTTATTACATAGTGGTTTGGACCCAACTCACACTGATGTGTACTATGACAGAACAGATTGGGGATAAATAACTGGCAGTATAACTTGTTGGTAATTTAGTGTCCGGGATATCAGGTAATTTATTAGCGGTATGACTCTGTGCAGTGGGCTCTATCAATTGCCTGCTTCCTTTTTTTGTCTTCTCCTTTTTTCTCCCCCTTTTTTTTATTCAAGAAAAAAAACATCATCCTTAGACTGTAAAAATTAGGAAGTTGAACTCTAGACATTAGGAATTTCCTTCTCCAGCATTAAAAAGGCAGGAATCCAAAATTGAAAAGCAGCAGACTATTTGAAAAGACTTTCAAATAAATAAATTTGATATGGAAATGTTATAGAAATCCTGGATCATAAAAATAACTAACAGAGAAAAGGAAGGTAAACTGTGGGGATGGAGTGCTAGAAAGAAAAGTAAAAATAAGAAAACCACTTTCATCGGCACTAGAATAATAAAAGCATTCATCTTCCAAATGAATTTGTTCTTGCAAGTCTGCTTTTGGTGAGTGTAATAATAAAGCACATTTCATTATAGGAACATAAAATATTTACTGGGTCACTGTGGACTGGCTTTATCCAAGGCTGAGGTGACAAGTGCAGAGGTATGCTCAGGGGGTAAAAGCAGAGAGAAGGAATTTGAAAAGTAGTAGTTATTAGAAAAGCAGAAAGTTAGGAAACATGGGCAATTTGTTAAGAAACATTGGAATTATTTTATTATTGTTGAGATAGCAAGAGATGAAGAAATTAACTGACAACAGGCAGGTAGATTGAAAATGTCTTAAAAGTGGAGAGAAACCTAAGGGAATTTTTTCAGGTCAGGCAGGTTCTGGAAAAGAGACTTGATAAATTGATTAAAAGGTTTACTAGGAAACTCTTGACATCAATTTGAAGTTTGAGTTGTACAGATAAAGCAATCCAACTCATTCATTCATTCATTCACTCAAACAAATGTATTGAGAATTGATACCACATAAGATACTGTGCTATGCATAGCCCCTACCCTCCAAAGATCAGAATTCAGTAAAGGCAAGAGAAATAACTTCAACCAGCAGTGGTCTAAAAGTGCTGTATTAGAACACACACACACACACACAAACACACACACACAATCCAAGGGGATATTGCAAAGGGAAAGGAAGAGATGGTTGGAAAAGAATTAACAATAGAGGTAACTATGAATGGGCCTAGGTAGGTATCATTTTACAAGGAGAAAGGGAAGAGTCTAATATAACCTTTTGAGGACCAGGTGTGACCTTGTGGGTTTGTATAGGATCTACAGTGCCTAGTAGTGCTTCTCCTCTGTTAATAAACATGGACTCATTTGAGACATTTTTTGATGATTTGTAGTGAATTAGGCCCCATATAGTCTACAAAGAACATCAAGAAGATGTTTTCTCTGTTTCAATGGGTTCTGACATAGTTGGGGTGAGATAATACACCAGTAAACAGATAAATTATGATACAACAAGATATGACTGATAAAAGCAGTCAGAGAATTAAGGAGTAAAATCCTGCCTCAAAGTGACATTTGAACAAGGTTTAAATTGGTGGGGAGAGTTTGGCAGGCGAGAAAACACCATGTGAAAAAGTCTGTAGTTTCGCTTTGTAAACCGTAATTAGAAATGGATCGCACATCTCACACCCAACTTCCATTCTTAGTTTTCCTTGCATGGGTTGGGTTCCAACACTGAACCCCTCTAAGAGGAAATTATGCCTATTTTTCCTATCTTCTGTTGGTTCCTTTGCCCAAATTTAGAAAATGGTACCCTATCTACTAGACCTATGACCAGAATCTTCATTTTTCAGCAGAATTGCATTCTACTGCACCTCTTAATAAACTGTAATTTTACATAACTTAAGACAATAGTTTTGAAGTCAGCACAATACATTCTATGTCATATACACCATCTGCTTAGCTCTATCTCAAACTTTGTTTTTCCCTCCTTTCTTTGAGCTGTCAATCTGCATCTCACTGTGTGAGTTTGCAGGCACGCACACACATGCATGTGTGTGTGTGAGAAAGAGAGAGATTCTGCACTGTATATTTTTAATACCTCAAATAAACATTTTAGAAAATCTAAAACATTAAAAAGTAGACAGAATCTTATGTATTGATCAAGTTTCAGCAATTATCAATTCTTGAGTAATTTTGTTTCATCTATATTCCCACCCCATCTCTCTTCCAATAATCTTAAAGTGAGTCTTCATATCATTTCATCTAAACATATTTCAGTACATTTCTCTAAAAGATAGGGGCGTTTTAAAACATAACCTTAATACAATTTTCACTCTGTTAACTAACAATAATTCCTTAATATCAAATATACACTCAGTATTCACATTTCGCTAATTCATAAACAGGCAGGTAAGTAGGTAAATAGCTAGATAGCTAGATAATCACAATTTGTCCAAATCAAATTCTAAGTCATTTCCATTCCCGTTGTGATTGGTTAATAGTGTATCTTCAGTCTCTTTTAATCAATAGTAGGGATCAATAACAACAGCCTATGAACCAAATACAGATTATAACCTGCTTTTGTAAATAAAGTTTTATTGGAACATCAGTTTATGTGTTTTCTCTGGCTGCTTCCATGATACAACTTTAGTGTTTAATAGTTGTGCCCAAGATAATATCACCTACAAAGCTAAAATATTCACTCTCTGTCCCTGGGCAGTAAAAGCTTGCTGACTCCTAATCTGTGGTCCCCCCAACTCATTTTCATCTCATTTGAAATGCAAAGTTATTCAGGATAAGGATCTTATATACTATGAGTACCAAGTCTGGCTGTAGAAGAAGTGCACCCCCTCCCCTGGCTTTTTAAAAACAAAATGGCATCCTACAAACCATGAACAATTTTGGAGGGATGCAGAAGAGAAGCAGATAAAAGGAGATAGTTTGGCTCAGTCGTCACAAAGTGGAAGTATCTTGCAAAGGTCCCCAACATTATACGTCTTTGCCACTGTACTCAAAGATGATCAAGTCTTGGGGACTAATTCCCACCTCTCTAACTCAGCTTCTTGTCAGGATAATAATTTGTAACAACAGCGATAAGATTTACATTTAATTGGAACTCAGGTGTATTTCTAGCACTACTCTAAATCCTTTACATGTATTAATTAATTTAATTCTCATGCACACACATTGTTATTAACTCCACTTTATAGAGGTGAAAACTAAATCATAGAGAAGTTAATGGAAGTCTCAGGCTGAGCAAAAATTCATGTCAGCTTGCCACTGCATCTCCTCCTCTATTAGAAAATCTACATGGGGAGCCAGTTATATTAATCAGAAAGTTGCTACGTGAGCATGGAGCAAGAGCAGTGCAATTTAGGTAGATTTTTCTTGGTGGTGAAGTACATCAAGATATAATGGTATAATCTGCACTCCATTCCATCAGTACATATACATGTGCCAACCAGCGATCCATATTTGCTCATCGGGGAACCCTCTGACCTCTATTATGTCGAAGATACACTGACATCATTTCCTTGCCACTTGGCTTCCTTTATGTACCTATGCAAACCATTTTTTTTTCCCCTCAGGTTGGTTAAAATCATGTGATTAGGTTTCCCCTTTCCTTTTCTAGTCCTGTTTTTGTAAGCCTTTGCCCAAGCCATCTTACTTAAACTTGGGTACTTCCAAATCTGCTTAGCTTCACATTTTATAAACTCTCTTTGGCACTTCTACAGATGACTAATCTCTTCTAGTCTGCGTCGCTTCTTGCTAGTTTCACTCTCAGGGGGTAAACCGATTTCCATATTCTTGGAGGCACTTTACCTTACCTCTACCTACTCACCAAACTGTTGAGAGGATCAACTCTGTCAGACGGATTTTTGAAGACAGTTTACTTAATTTCTGAGTCCATAATACTGTATATCAGCAGAGTCAGAATTGTGTCTTCAAATGCTAAAAGTTCACTTTAAGTGGAACTGTTTTCTATTGATTCTTACAGATACTTGCACCCTCCAATATTCTGCAAAATGTTGATTGTCTGTATTACCTAACATTCTAAGAACACCTTGTTTTTGCTTACTTTTCCCTAAAGATCCCTAGCAACCTTTGTCTTGCCTTCTTATCTGTGTTTCTACCTTCATTTCTAAAACCTAAAAACCTTCATTTCTTAATTGGCGTGCAACAGAAGCACAAATCCTTCTCTTGTCCCCTCTGACCCACCCCCACAGAGCAGAAATGTGGATGCTATACTTCCTGTGTTAAATCTTAAGTGTCATTCTTCCATCAAGAATGAGATTCATAAGTTTATGTTCAATTTTGAGTTTTTATTTTCGTTTTGACTACTGGGCTTTTGGTGCTTTTGAGAACTGCTTTGTATAGGGAGAAAAATATGATCACAGCGTTTACTTACGTCTAAAATGTTCTTACACGGGCTTCCCTGGTGGCGCAGTGGTTGAGAGTCTGCCTGCTGATGCAGGAGATGCGGGATCGTGCCCCGCTCCAGGAGGATCCCACATGCCGCGGAGCGGCTGGGCCTGTGAGCCATGGGCGCTGAGCTTGCGCGTCCGGAGCCTGTGCTCCGCAACGGGAGAGGCCACAACAGTGAGAGGCCCGCGTACCGCAAAAAATAAAATAAAATAAAATGTTCTTACACATTTAGTGTATAGCTGGCAATATCAGAGGCTACAATAAAACTTTTCTTTAAAATAAATTTATTTATTTATTTATTTTTGGCTGTGTTGGGTCTTCATTGCTGTGCGTGGGCATTCTCTAGCTTCAGCAAGCGGGGGCTACTCTTTGTTGCGGTGCGCAGGCTTCTCATTGCGGTGGCTTCTCTTGTTGCGGAGCACAGGCTCTAGGCACGTGGGCTTCAGTAGTTGTGGCTCACGGGCTCTAGAGAGCAGGCTCAGTAGTTGTGGCACATGGGCTTAGTTGCTCTGCGGCATGTGGGATCTTCCTGGACCAGGGCTTGAACCTGTGTCCCCTGCATTGGCAGGCAGATTCTTAACCACTGCGCCACCAGCGAAGTCCCTAAAGCTTCTTGTTATTATAGTTGCAACACAAATGACCACTTCTTTTTTTAACCATATATGGTGGGTTGGGGGGTCTATGTCTTGTTATGGGTGGGTTTCATCACACAATTTCTCTGAAGGCACAGCTACAAGAGCAAAATGCTTAGATTCTTTGTGTATCGGGATGCGGAGCCAGGCTGTAAAGGCAAAGCAGGGCATGAAGCTCCATGGAGGTTTCTATATTGTGCTTCTTCCAGTAAAAAGCTGAAGGAAAATAAACTGTTGCCTGTTGCCTTAACAACCAGTATTGCTTGTGACCTTCATTGAATATCTCTGTGTTCTTTAGCAACGTTGCTGAGTAAGAGGAAGGCATGGATTGGGGAAGCATATTCTTGGAGACTATTGTGCACAGCCTAAATAACCATCATAATGCGTAAGTGTGAAAAACACAAAGCTGCCTAATTTTAAGACTTGCGCTGAAAGAGAAATCTGGTGGCATCAACTGGGGCCTTGGGCTTTGGGGTTGTTGAAAAGGTTTTGTGTAGGAAGCACTGATTGGCATGATTATGGGTCCAGAATCCAAGCTGTCAGCTGTGGAAGCATAGTATTTCTGCCATCTTACCTGGGCTGTCAGAGAGGAGACCAAACGGATGCCAGGATGAGGAAATGCATTCAGTTTCATAGCTATTAAAGCAGAATAGGAAAATGTCTAGGTCAAAAAAACAGTGGCTGAGACACTGCCTGATTATAGCTTCTTAGAGTCCTGCTGCTTTACCTCTCCAAGTCATATAGCATTGAAGTGGCTGATGAATAGACATGGTGTCTCTGTATATGCCTTGGTCTGACCCTGGCCAGTGACATGTAGCAAGACAATTATCCTTGCATTCTCTGTCTCTGTCTGTCTCTGTCTGTCTGTCTGTCTCCTTCTCTTTTTCTCCCATTCAGCAGTACTTCTGCCTCTGCCTGAATGACATACAAGAATGATTTCTAAGCTAAACCAGAGACTCCTGTGACTAGAAGTAATGGAAGTGAATACACTAGGCAGCCTTCTCATATGGTTCTGCTCACCCATGCAATGGACACTTGATATATTTCTTGCAAAATTATGACACAATTATTATGAAAGATGACCCTACTTATATTACTGACTCTAAGCTTAAGTGCTTGATTGTTTTAAGACACTTTTTCAAAACACACAAATACAGTGTGCACATTATTGGCTTATGTTTGGCATTGAGGGAGAACTCATCATCATAAAACATTGTGGCTTGCAAACGCACACAGGGATATTTTCATTTTCAGGAATGGATACCTAAGCAAATGGGCATGTTCAGTTAAAAAGGGAATCTGAAATTGGTAGAAACAAGTGTGTGGTAGGAACAAGACACAGGAACCAGCTTCACACATGAGGCACAGACTAAGTCACAAGTTTCCTTATGACCAGACTGAATCTGGCTTTCCTCTGAGCACACTTTGGGCCTGGAACACTTAGTTAGCTATAGATCTTGGTAGGAAACTTTCTTATGATACTAACTCCACTGTTTTGATTCCTTTTCATAACCACCAACTTTGGGAGTCCATGGATCTTGGTAAAGAACTTAGGGGTCGGCACTGTTCAATGTGGAGTCCTTCACATATTCATTTATTAAACAAATAATTATTTGTGATAGAAAGATTACAAAATGGGAGGGAGACAGAGTCAAGATGGTGGCATGGGAAGACGCAGAGTTAGCATCTCCCCACAACTTGGGTGCCTGCCAGCTGCTGGTGCAGGACTCTGACGCCCAAGGAGATGGGAGGAACCTCAAAGTGAACCAGTGGCTTATGGGATCTTGGTTCACAAGCCCGGGATCAGTCCGAAGCTCCTGCAGTGGGAGCTCTGAGTCCGCACCACTGGACTAACAGAGAACCTCAGACCCCAGGGAATATTCATCGGAGTGGTGTCTCATGGAGTTCCTCATCTCAGCACCAAGACCCAGCTCTACACAATAGCCTACAAACTCCACTGTTGGAAGCCTCAGGACAAACAACCAGTAAGACAGGAACATAATCCCACTCATAAGGAAAAAAAAGAGACGGCAAAACAATATATCACAGATGAAGGAGCAAGGTAAAAACTTACAAGACCAAATAAATGAAGAGGAAATAGGCAATCTAACTGAAAAAGAATTCAGGGTAATGATAGGAAAGATGATCCAGAATCTTGGAAATAGAATGGAGGCACGGATTGAGAAAATACAGGAAATGTTTTAAAAAGATCTAGAAGAACTAAAGAACAAACAAACAGCTGAACAATACAAAAACTGGAATGAAAAATACACTAAAAGGAATCAATAACAGAATAACTGAGGCAGAAGGAATAAGTGAGTTGGAAGACAAAATGGTGGAAATAACTGCCGAGGAGCAGAATAAAGAAAAAAGAATGAAAAGAATTGAAGACAATCTCAGAGACTTCTGGGACAACACTAAACACACCAAATTTTGAATTATAGGGGTCCCAGAAGAAGAAGAGAAAAAGAAAGGGTCTGAGAAAATATTTGAAGAGATTATAGTGGAAAACTTCCCTAACATGGGAAAGGAAATAGTCACCCAAGTCCAGGAAGCACAGAGTCCCATACAGGATAAACCCTAGGAAAAACACACCAAGACACATATTAATCAAACTAACAAAAATTGAATTCAAAGAAAAAATATTAAAAGCACAAGGGAAAAACAAAAAAATAACATACAAAGGAATCCCAATAAGGTTATCAGCTTATTTTTCAGCAGAAACTCTGCAGGCCAGAAGGGAGTGGTGGGATATACTTGAAGTGATGAAAGAGAAAAACCTACAACCACGATTACCCAGCAAAGTACCTAGTTTCAGGGCAGGAATAAAGAGGTAGTCATAGTAAATGGTCTTGAGGACATGGGATGGGAGGTCAAAGCTGGGGTGAAGTGAGAGTAGCATTGAGATATATACACTACCGAATGTAAAATAGTTGGCTTGTGGGAAGCAGCACCATAGCACAGGGAGATGGGCTCAGTGCTTTGCAATGACCCAGAGGGGCGGGATAAGGAAGATGGGCGGGAGGCTCAAGAGGGAGAGGATATGGGGACATGTGTATGCATATAGCTGATTCGCTTTGTTGTACAACAGAAACTAACACAGTATTGTGAAGCAATTATACCCCAATAAAGATCTATTTAAGAAAAAAAGATTACAGAATGGTTCACAAGATAGACATGATCTCTCCCCTTTTGGATCTTAGAGTCTAGTGGAAGAGATAGATATTAAACAAGCCAACACATAAAATACATAATCTTCAATTATGCTAACTGTACAAACTATACATTTGTATCAGTTGTACGATAATACAGTTTTTGTAAGATACATAGGACAAATCCAACCATTGTTTTTTAGAGCAAAAATTTGATGTATATGGCATTAACTGTTAGTTGTTTTTCAATATCTATTCTCCCCTTCCTTTGCAGTAATAGAACTTTTCTCTGGGCACATGGCCACCCAGATAAAGAATACATTTCCAAGCTTCCCTTGCAGAAAGGTATGGTCCAGTGACTGTGTTCTGGTTAATAGAAAGTGAGCAGGAATGGTTATGTTCAAGTTTGAGGCTGTTTTCTTAAGAGGAGGAGATATGTCCTTCCTCATTCCTTCTGGCCGAAATATGTTCATAATGATGGAACCTAAAACATCTTGGATCATGAAATGGAAGCCACATGTTGAAAATGGCAGACTGACAATCCTTAATACCCTCAAACCCAAATCATACCAAAACATACCAAATCAAACCACCATACCATACCTAAGTCATCTATCTAGACTTTTATGTGAGAGATCAATTTCTCTGTTATATATATCACTGTATTTTTCTACTTCTTTGTTATAGCAGCCTAACCTGTAGCCTAACTAATATAATATGTTTCTTCTCCTATCATACTGATACCGGTTTTCAATTGAAAAAATTTTCATTGCACGAAACCAAAATGGGCATTTTTTTGGACATTTTCCCTAGTAAAATTTGGCTAGAATATTCTTATATTTCTAAATTTATATTTGTCATCATAATTATAACTAAATACTCAATAATGTGCATGAAACCCGTATGATTTGATTTACACAATGTTCAAAACGAGGCAAAACAAATCTATGGTGTTAGGGTCATATTAAAGGAAGCTAGCCATTCGAAGACAATCTTCTAAAGGTTTTGGAGAGCAGGGAGTCATATGGCATTGAGGAAAGAGCTGAGAAATCAGGTAGATGCAGAATTAGATGCTAGAGAGCTGAGTTTAGACACCATTTAATCTGGTTTTTTAGGGCTGTGAGATGGCAAAAGAACTTTTAAGTAGTGACACCCAGGAAGAAGTCTCAGAAGCCCCCTCCCCATTGTGTAAGAATGTTTATCTCTTTCATCCCATTCTAGACAGAAGTAACTCACTGGATATATTAGAAGCATTAACTTAATTTAATCTTCATAGAAATTACATTCCAGAACAAATTCTAAAAATTTTTGACTTTTCAGTTGAAATTATATTTCATATGTTCCAAATCAGCTGCACTCATAAGCGCTTTATTGTATTTTTACACTGATTATTTAAAAAGAAATAATCGGGGCTAGGAATGAGGATTTCTTGGAATAACTATGTGCATTTAGCTAACCAGTTTGAATGAAACTCCAAATGACAAATAACGGATAGTGTGAAACACATCCTATGTATCTTTTCCATCTGTAGTTCCCATTTTACTACTGATATCATGGGAGAGATGTTGTCCACTAAGAAAAATAAGCTAAGAATGGAAGCTACCACATTTATGTACACCATGTATTTCTTGTTTAAAATCTTTTATAAAGTTCAACAAGAAAATAAATTAACAACGTGAATTTCATTACTGAGGTCTGAGCACCACAGTCACAAAGCCATTGGAAAGTTTTGTACCTACATCAGAGGAGGCAATAACCTTGAAGTTCCACTTGTAAACCTCAGACCTCCCAATAATAGTATTTTGGCAGCGATTAGGGTCCAAATGAACTTTTGGTCATGAATTAAAGTGAAACCAGTTAGGCTAGCTATATGTTTTTGTTACCCGCCCCACCCCCCCTTCCTGGTACCATTTAGCTGCTCTTCCATAAGCAAGGCAAAGGAGACAGATGGGTTCAGCAAGGGGGTGAGAGGTTCTGTGAATGAAGGAAAATGGTGAGGAAGAGAGGTAAAGGAGTTAAGGGTGATTATAGCTATGACCCATAGAATTTCAGACAGATTGCAGCAGAGCCAAACGTAAAACTCTTCTTCCCAAGCTAATAGTCTTTTTGTTTGCATTTTTAGCCTACCACTGTTTTTACTGTTTACAGGATATTTTCATGACTTTAAGACTCATATTTTCAACACTCCGATCTTCCTTGAGGAAAGATACCACATCCTATTTTACTTTTATTTCATCATAAGAATAGGCATACCATAGGTGCTCAATAAAGTATACTTAATTAGTGAATTAAGGATGCAGATTGGGGCTAAACTCATTAAAAGTTTTCCATTAAAATTATCATCCCACTGCCAGAAACTTACCCAAGAAATATTTATTTAGTGTGGGTATTTACAGATACAGTACAGTGATTTTAGTGGGATTTTAATTTAGGTTTCATGTAGTATTCCCAATCCATCTGTTAATTGCACTGATTACATCCTCTGGCTGATTACACTGAAAATTGCTATCCATGCCTCAGGTCAGGCAATGAGAAAGTTGTGGGTTGAGTTGTGAGGGAGGATAAATCGATGTGAATTGAAGTAACAAGCAACCGAAAATAAAGGCAGGGGATGTTTGGAGAGAGTGTGCTGATTAGTTACCATGCTGAGCATTTTGCCTTCAACAAAATCTAACTCTGTGGGCCGATTGAAAGCCTAAACTGCTGACTTACTGTGATGCCACATTGTCCCTTAAAGTAACGTTATCAACTCTCTGAATTGTATTTTATGTTATGATTAGTAGGAACGCACCTTGAAGTCCTTCCATGAGGAATGTTTCTTACTGCAATAGCTGGTCTCAAATCATTGTTTAAATTCCCAAAGTGTGAGTCACTTAACTCTCTAATCTGACCTCCTTGAGTGTCCAGTGAAATCCTCTATGTTCTAAGATGTAGTATAGTGTAGTCCAAGATTTAGGGGGTTTAGAGCATGTCTAACTTAGGCTTGAGTCTTGTCTTATTTGAGTATTATCTTGAGTCTTGGGTATTATCTCTAGGCAGAGGAAATTGGAAGGGTGAGAAACCAGAGTCAAAGTGAGGATTCTTTCAGGTCTGGTTTGTTCCCCCAAACACAGGAGCCTTGCTTAAGGCCAGTAAATAGAAGAGAGAAAATAAGAGAAGATGGAGCATTTAAGCAAATCAGTATTTGGCTGATGAACTATACTGAAAGTCTCTATCAATCTGCATTTATTTCTGCTTTGGGCCTCTTTTTATTTAGTAATTTCAGCAGTGATTTGGATAACAAAATAGAGGGCCTGCATATCAAATTTTCAGAAGTCAAATTTGTGAGGGCTATCCAGTACCCTGAATAACAAAATAAAAATTCAGAAGGCTGTCAGCTTAAACGGTGAGCTGAAGTGAACAAGCTGAAAATCAATGGGAATAAATGTGAAGTCCTACACTTAATACTTCCATTGCATGAGGCAGGTTTAGGGAAATGTAACTTAATAGCAGTTTATGGAAAAACAGACATCAATTGTTCTCACAACTTCTGATAAAGACTAGACTGATCTTACAACGAGCTAATAGAAATATAGTCTAGAGAATGTGGGAGATAAAAATCCAAACTTACTCTGCACTGAATAGATTAAATCTGGAGTCTTAGGTTTGGCTAATATATTTTAAAAGAGCCGTTGAAAACAAGATGGTAATCGGATGGTTAAAAAAAAAATCTGTATTCCATCATATGAGATGATTAAACTGGGGAAAGGGCTATGCCTTGGGGATATGATAGCCATCCTTTTATCTGAAGAGTTCCCGCATGGAAGTGAAATTGGACTTGCTCTCCAAAGGCCAAAACTTTCTCCATAAGTTAAACTTAAAATTTGGTTCCAAATTAAGGAACTACTTTCCAGCAGTTAAAGTTGTTTTGTGAAACCAGGAACACTCCTGCTAGAACAGAACCTGGAAGACAGACCGGTAGGTTGGACGTGAAGGGCACACTGGCTTTCAGTGGGGGGTGGAGTTGGATGATCTCTAACATCCCTATGATTCCATAAAAGGGAATTGGATTTGAGAAGTTAAATCTTGATAGTCTAAGTGTGTTACTGGGTATTAGCCATCCTGGCTGTTGAGTCGGGCACATGGGTGCTGTTTGCTGAGTTCATTCTTGTTTGATGGACAGGAGTTGTTCCCAGTGAAGGTGGCTCAGCTCTCTTTGTTTTGGTTACTTTGAAGCAGGGGGACTAATACCCTCTGGAGATATTTGCTTGTTTTTGCTGTCAGAGCAGTCATACTTTTCCCTTTGTATCTCCTGGCTTGTTTTTTGAAGTTTAGCTTCACAGAGAGATAGGCCTCGGGTTTCTTTGGTGATTCATTGGGTCTGGATGGCCCCTCCTCCACCCCCAAAACAGCCACTGAGAGGTTCGTCATCCTGGTTTGCATTCTACCCTCCAGGAAGAAGTTCAGAAGACCACTTTTTGGGCTGAAGCTTAAAAATTCCTTGCAAAAGCTATCTCTCAGAGGTCAAGACAGGCCACAGCCCCTTTCTTTTTCTTTTTTCCTTTGAGGTGCTTTCTATATGGCAAAAGGAGGAAATGCTAAATGTTGTCACTTTATATTTTAAAAATTAATGCTTTCATCAGAAATAA
This sequence comes from Mesoplodon mirus, assembly GCF_964341445.2. Classification (NCBI taxonomy): domain Eukaryota; kingdom Metazoa; phylum Chordata; class Mammalia; order Artiodactyla; family Ziphiidae; genus Mesoplodon; species Mesoplodon mirus. The sequence goes on from NC_138982.1 coordinate 84,454,931, forward strand.
ATATAGAAACCCCATATTAACCCTGTTTGGTAAAAGTATCAATGGTCTATATTTGAAGCCTTTGCCAGTAGGGACAAGTTGACCCTTTTGGTTATTCTTCTACAGAACCCTTTTCTAAAATAGTATTTTCATAACGGCATGGATTTAGAAACACATTTATAAAGACTGAGCATGAATTCAAAGTAGGAAAATGTTTTAATAACTGTCTGTAAATAAAACTATAAATATCTGTGCCTGCTTTATTACCTGAATGTGTTCTGTTAATGCCATATGAAATGGAGAATGTAAATCAAAAGTAAATTTTCCCATGTATATGGCCAGTTTGTAGCCATTTTTCACTGCTGTGTGCTGCAGTCAGAATGGAAATGCCCTGTGGAGTCTTGCTATTCCAAATGTAGTACATGGACCAGCAGCATCAACATCATCTGGGAACTTATTAGAAATTCAGAATCCCAGGCCCTAGCCCAGACTTATGATATCAAGACCTGTACTTTAACAAGATCCCCCAGTGATTCATAAACACATTAAAATTTGAGACATACTGCTATAGAACATATATGCTCCAAAAACTTGCAGCCATCTAAGATCTAACAGTTGGAGCTGGCTCTAAAGTAGATTTCACTATTTTAATGATAGCATTTCAAAAGGGGCTGCCATGCAAAAATCATTACCTGCTAACCACTTCCTTATATTTGGGATAAATTCTGTGGTTTTTAGAGTGAAAGCCAATCTTCCCCATTTCTTTCTTTTTTTTTTTTTTTTTACATCTTTATTGGAGTATAATTGCTTTACAATGATGTGTTAGTTTCTGCTTTATAACAAAGTGAATCAGTTATACATATACATATGTTCCCATATATCTTCCCTTTTGCGTCTCCCTCCCTCCCACCCTCCCTATCCCACCCCTCTAGGTGGTCACAGACCACCGAGCTGATCTCCCTGTGCTATGCGTCTGCTTCCCACTAGCTATCTATTTTACGTTTGGTAGTGTATATACATTATGTACTTTGGGATTGATTCTTTCACTTCTTCCACATGGCTGTTATGGTTTGGGTACCCTGGGTTTCCTAATGGATAAGAAATGCGTCCTTTTTTGTTTCCAGCAAGAACTTAGAAAAGGCTAATAGGAAATCACTTCATGGACGAAGGGAAAGGAAGTATGTAAAGGAGAATATTGTCCAGACTCTGTGCAAAAGGTGTCTTCATAGCTCATACATATTCCAGTTCATCAGTGTCAGAAAACTTCAGTAGATTTAGAACCAACCTCTAGTTAGAAACAGTAGTGTTCATACCTAGTTTATTCTCCATGGAGGTCTCCATTACAGACCTAGCGTGTGGTAGGTGGTTGAAAGGATTCAGGAAGCTGAAACCTGGCAACAAAACATAAATGACATCTCTTAGCACGTTTGAGCTCCATCTCGTTAAGAATTTGATTCTGTTTATGCAATAAATATCCTTGCAAAGGGTGGGATATCATATTAAGTGCATCTCAACACTGCGTTAATGAATGATCTGAGGGCTTCGGTTAACTGAGTTAAGGTCTGAAGCTATACTGAAATCCATCACCCAAGGGAAAGGGGTAACCAGACACCTGAAGCAGGGATCATTTTCACACTGGGTCATCTATAGCATTAAGAGATTACTCACCACAAAAATTCCCCCTGGGAGCACTTCATATCTAATCTACTCCAAGAGAAAACAGCAAGAAAACAGGTAGAATGAAGACAGACCATTGCCTAAAACATCACCTTAAATTCTTTATCTGAACTGTGTATGAGTATACTCTAAACTGTATTGGAATTCTGGAATATAGAGTGTCGTGAGAGTGAACAGATTGTAAACTCAGGGTTAGAGATGTTTTACTTGTGTTTTTCTTGTTTGCCTCAATAGTATGCATTAGTAAACTTCATCATGTCCTTATTTAAGATGAATTAATAATGGCATAAGGTCATTGTGACATTTGGATGAGGTAATGCATGTGAAAGCACTTGGTAAACTGAAAACGACAGCACACCTATTGTATGTACATGTACAAACAAATACTACTTATTCTCGCCCTTGCCATTTTCTCAATGTAGGTCAACCCTGATGGTAACCTACAAACCTGAGATGCCAGTCCTTTTCTTTAGATGTAACTATGTAATTTATCAGAAAGTGCAATTGATGAGCAAACATCCCCTCTTAGCATCGCTCTCTCTCTCATTTATTCACTCCTGTCCTCTTGCTTGGCTTATTCCCTAGACTATTCTAAAAAGTAACACACCATTGTAAAGCAATTATACTCCAATAAAGGAGTTAAAAAAAAAAAAGGAAAAAGTTCCCTCTCTTCTCTCAGTGTTTACATTCTTCAAATGCTCATAGAGTTATCATACCCACCTCAGTTGTTGCTTTGCCAAGCTATGCAGATTTCATCCTTTCATCTGTCCTCATAAGTCAGTGCCTCTATCTCTTTAATCATTTTTCTTGCTGTTCTCTGAATTCCATCCAATTTGTTGATATCTTTTGGGTATGGAGGTGCCAAGAACGGAGTGTACAGCGTGATTAACGAGCCGTGTCCATCACTTCTCAGCCAGATGGGACGGTTGTTACTTCAGAGGACATTTTGAATGTATATTGGGGCCTGAGATAAAGGGAAAGGAAACAGTAAATCTTTAGAAAGTAATTCTACAATTTGTTGTCCCTAGGGAAAATAAAATAAGCATTTAATTAAAAGATGTGTTTCTGGTTTTGTGGCTAGCAGATGCTATTTGGGTGTGAAAGGCAGAAAATGGCATCATTTAATAAGATAAGAAAACACAGTAGCATAATGCCACAAATTAGACACATTCTTACTTTTGGGGAAACAATGCTAAACTATGACCAATATTATCTTGAGAAGTGTTTTATCAAATATGAAAGCAGAAGGGAAATTTGGATCAAGTACATTAAAACATTTAGCATATTCCTTGTACCATGCTAATGCAGATAATACCCAATTCATAAAATAATAAATTCTGTAAATGTATATATATATTATTAACTTATTTTTTTCTTATTAGTCATCCATTTTATACACATCAGTGTATACATGTCAATCCCAATCTCCCAATTCATCACACCACCCCCACCCCCCACTGCTTTCTCCCCTTGGTGTCCATACTATTTTTTCTCTACTTCTGTGTCTCAATTTCTGTTCTACAAACCGGTTCATCTGTACAGTTTTCCAGGCTCCACATATATGCGTTAATATACGGTATTTGTTTTTCTCTTTCTGACTTACTTCACTCTATATGACAGTCTCAGATGCATTGATGTCTCTACAAATGACCCAATTTCATTCCTTTTTATGGCTGAGTAATATTCTATTGTATATATGTACCACATCTTCTTTATCCATTCATCTGTCGATGGACATTTAGGTTGATTTCATGACCTGGCTATTGTAAATAGTGCTGCAAAGAACAATGGGGTGCATGTGTCTTTTTGAATTATGGTTTTCTCTGGGTATATGCCCAGTAGTGGGATTGCTGAGTCATATGGTAATTCTATTTTTATTTCTTTAAGGAACCTCCATACTGTTCTCCATACTGGCTGTATCAATTTACATTCCCACCAACAGTGCAAGAGGGTTCTCTTTTCTCTACACACTCTCCAGCATTTGTTGTTTGTAGATTTTCTGATGATGCCCATTCTAGCTGGTGTGAGGTGATACCTCATTGTAGTTTTGATTTGCATTTCTCTAATAATTAGTGATATTGAGCAGCTTTTCATGTGCTTCTTGGCAATCTGTACGTCTTCTTTGGAGAAATGTTTATTTAGGTCTTCTGCCCATTTTTGGATTGGGTTGTTTGTTTTTTTAATACTGAGCTGCATGAGCTGTTTATATATTTGGAGATTAATCCGTTGTCTGATGATTCATTTGCAAATATCTTCTCCCATTCTGAGGGTTGTCTTTTGGTCTTGTTCATGGTTTCCTTTGCTGTGCAAAAAATTTTAAGTTTCATTAGGTCCCATTTGTATATTTTTCTTTTTATTTCCATTACTCTAGGAGGTGGATTAAAAAAGATCTTGCTGTGGTTTATGTCAAAGAGTGTTCTTCCTATGTTTTCCTCTAAGAGTTTTATAGTGTCCTGTCTTACATTTAGGCCTCTAATCCATTTTGAGTTTATTTTTGTGTATGGTGTTAGGGAGTGTTCTAATTTCATTCTTTTACATGTAACTGTCCAGTTTTCCCAGCACCACTTATTGAAGAGACTCTTTCCTCCATTGTATATCTTTGCCTCCTTTGTCATAGATTAGTTGACCATAGGTGTGTGGGTTTATCTCTGGGCTTTCTATCCTGTTCCATTGATCTATACTTCTGTTTTTGTGCTAGTACTGTATTGTTTTGATTACTGTAGCTTTGTAGTATAGTCTGAAGTCAGGGAGTCTGATTCCTCCAGCTCTGTTTTTGTCCCTCAAGACTGCTTTGGCTATTCAGGGTCTTTTGTGTCTCCATACAAATTTTAAGATTTTTTGTTCTAGTTCTGTAAAAAAAAAATGCCATTGGTAATTTGATAGGGATTGCATTGAATCTGTAGATTGCTTTAGGTAGTAGAGTCATTTTCACAATATTGATTCTTCCAATCCAAGAACATGGTATATCTCTCCATCTGTTGGTATCATCTTTAATTTCTTTCATCAGTGTCTTATAGTTTCCTGCATACAGGTCTTTTGTCTCCTCTTTACGTAGGTTTATTCCTAGGTGTTTTATTCTTTGTATTGCAAAGGTAAATGGGAGTGTTTCCTTAATTTTTTTTTCAGATATTTCACTCATTACTGTATAGGAATGAAAGCGATTTCTGTGCATTAATTTTGTATCCTGCTACTTTGCCAAATTCATTGATCAGGTCTAGTAGTTTTCTGGTAGCATCTTTAGGATTCTCTATATATAGTATCATGTCACCTGCAAACAGTGACAGTTTTACTTCTTCTTTTGTGATTTGTATTCCTTTTATTTATTTTTTTCTCTGATTGCCATGGCTAGGACTTCCAAAGCTATGTGGAATAACAGCAGTGAAACTGGACATCCTTATCTTGTTCCTGATCTTAGAGGAAATGCTTTCAGTTTCTCACCATTGAGAATGATGTTGCTATGGGTTTGTCATATATGGCCTTTATAATGTTGAGGTAGGTTCCCTCTATGCCCACTTTCTGGAGAGTTTTTATCATAAATTGGTGTTGAATTTTGTGAAAAGCTTTTTCTGCATCTGTTGAGATGATCATATGGTTTTTTTTCTTCAATTTGTTAATGTGGTGCATTACATTGATTGATTTGCTTATATTGAAGAACCTTGCATCTCTGGGATAAATCCCACTTGATCATGGTGTATGATCCTTTTAATGTGTTGTTGGATACTGTGTGCTAGTATTTTGTTGAGGATTTTTGCATCTATATTCATCCGTGATATTGGTCTGTAATTTTTTTTTTTTTTTGTAGTATCTTTGTCTGGTTTTGGTATCAGGGTGATGGTGGCCTCATAGAATGAGTTTGGGAGTTTTCCTTCCTCTGCAATTTTTTTGGAAGAGTTTGAGAAGGATGGGTGTTAGCTCTTCTCTAAATGTTTGATAGAATTCACTTGTGAAGCCATCTGGTCCTGGACTTTTGTTTGTTGGAAGATTTTTACTCACAGTTTCAATTTCATTACTTGTCATTGGTCTGTTCATATTTTTTATTTCTTCCTGGTTCAGTCTTGTAAGGTTATAACTTTCTAAGAATTTGTCCATTTCTTCCAGGTTGCCCATTTTATCAGCATAGAGTTGCTTGTAGTAGTCTCTTAGGATGCTTTGTATTTCTGCAGTGTCTGTTGTAACTTCTCCTTTTTCATTTCTAATTTTATTGATTTGAGTCCTCTCCATCTTTTTCTTGATGAGTCTGGCTAATGCTTTATAAATTTTGTTTATCTTCTCAAAGAACCAGCTTTTAGTTTTATTGATCTTTGCTCTTGTTTTCTTTGTTTCTATTTCATGTATTTCTGCTCTGATCTTTATGATTTCTTTCCTTCTGCTAACATTGGGCCTTATTTGTTCTTCTTTCTCTAGTTCCTTTAGATGTAACGTTAGATTATTTGCGATTTTTCTTGTTTTCTGAGGTAAGTTTGTGTAGCTATAAACTTCCCTCTTAGAACTGCTTTTGCTGCATCCCATAGGTTTTCTTTTTTTTAAATTTTTTTTATAACAAATTTAATCAGTTATACATATACATATGTTTCCATATCCCCTCCCTTTTGCGTCTCCCTCCCACCCTCCCTATCCCACCCCTCCAGGTGGTCACAAAGCACCGAGCTGATCTCCCTGTGCTATGCGGCTGCTTCCCACTAGCTATCTACCTTACGTTTGGTAGTGTATATATGTCCATGCCGCTCTTTCAATTTGTCACAGCTTACCCTTCCCCCTCCCCATATCCTCAAGTCTATTCTCTAGTAGGTCTGTGTCTTTATGCCTGTCTTACCCCTATGCTCTTCATGACATTTTTTTTCTTAAATTCCATATATATGTGTCAGCATACAGTATTTGTCTTTCTCTTTCTGACTTACTTCACTCTGTATGATAGACTCTAGGTCCATCCACCTCATTACAAATAGCTCAATTTCATTTCTTTTTATGGCTGAGTAATATTCTATTGTATATATGTGCCACATCTTCTTTACCCATTCATCTGATGATGGACACTTAGGTTGTTTCCATCTCCGGGCTATTGAAAATAGGGCTGCTATGAACATTTTGGTACATGTCTCTTTTTGAATTATGGTTTTCTCAGGGTATATGCCCAGTAGTGTGATTGCTGGGTCATATGGTAGTTCTATTTTTAGTTTTTTAAGGAACCTCCATACCGTTCTCCATAGTGGCTGTACCAATTCACATTCCCACCAGCAGTGCAAGAGTGTTCCTTTTTTTCCACACCCTCTCCAGCATTTATTGTTTCTAGATTTTTTGATGATGGCCATTCTGACTGGTGTGAGATGATATCTCATTGTAGTTTTGATTTGCATTTCTCTAATGGGCAAAGATGTTGAGCATCCTTTCATGTGTTTGTTGGCAGTCTGTATATCTTCTGTGGAGAAATGTCTATTTAGGTCTTCTGCCCATTTTTGGATTGGGTTGTTTGTTTTTTTGTTATTGAGCTGCATGAGCTGCATATAAATTTTGGAGATTAATCCTTTGTCAGTTGCTTCATTTGCAAATATTTTCTCCCATTCTGAGGGTTGTCTTTTGGGCTTGTTTATGGTTTCCTTTGCTGTGCAAAAGCTTTTAAGTTTCATTAGATCCCATGTGTTTATTTTTGTCTTTATTTCCATTTCTCTAGGAGGTGGGTCAAAAAGGATCTTGCTGTGATTTATGTCATAGAGTGTTCTGCCTATGTTTTCCTCTAAGAGTTTGATAGTGTCTGGCCTTACATTTAGGTCTTTAATCCATTTTGAGCTTATTTTTGTGTATGGTGTTAGGGAGTGATCTAATCTCATACTTTTACATGTCCCTATCCAGTTTTCCCAGCACCACTTATTGAAGAGACTGTCCTTTCTCCACTGTACATTCCTGCCTCCTTTATCAAAGATAAGGTGACCATATGTGCATGGGTTTATCTCTGGGCTTTCTATCCTGTTCCATTGATCTATCTTTCTGTTTTTGTGCCAGTACCATACTGTCTTGATTACTGTAGCTTTGTAGTATAGTCTGAAGTCAGGGAGCCTGATTCCTCCAGCTCCATTTTTCGTTCTCAAGACTGCTTTGGCTATTCGGGGTCTTTTGTGTTTCCATACAAATTGTGAAATTTTTTGTTCTAGTTCTGTGAAAAATGCCAGTGGTAGTTTGATAGGGATTGCATTGAATCTGTAGATTGCTTTGGGTAGTAGAGTCATTTTCACAATGTTGATTCTTCCAATCCAAGAACATGGTACATCTCTCCATCTATTTGTATCATCTTTAATTTCTTTCATCAGTGTCTTATAATTTTCTGCATACAGGTCTTTTGTCTCCTTAGGTAGGTTTATTCCTAGATATTTTATTCTTTTTGTTGCAATGGTAAATGGGAGTGTTTTCTTGATTTTACTTTCAGATTTTTCATCATTAGTATATAGGAATGCCAGAGATTTCTGCGCATTAATTTTGTATCCTGCAACTTTACCAAATTCATTGATTAGCTCTAGTAGTTTTCTGGTAGCATCTTTAGGATTCTCTATGTATAGTATCATGTCATCTGCAAACAGTGACAGCTTTACTTCTTCTTTTCCAATTTGGATTCCTTTTATTTCCTTTTCTTCTCTGATTGCTGTGGCTAAAACTTCCAAAACTATGTTGAATAAGAGTGGTGAGAGTGGGCAACCTTGTCTTGTTCCTGATCTTAGTGGAAATGGTTTCAGTTTTTCACCATTGAGGACGATGCCGGCTGTGGGTTTGTCATATATGGCCTTTATTATGTTGAGGAAAGTTCCCTCTATGCCTACTTTCTGCAGGGTTTTTATCATAAATGGGTGTTGAATTTTGTCGAAAGCTTTCTCTGCATCTATTGAGATGATCATATGGTTTTTCTCCTTCAATTTGTTAATATGGTGTATCACGTTGATTGATTTGCGTATATTGAAGAATCCTTGCATTCCTGGAATAAACCCCACTTGATCATGGTGTATGATCCTTTTAATGTGCTGTTGGATTCTGTTTGCTAGTATTTTGTTGAGGATTTTTGCATCTATGTTCATCAGTGATATTGGCCTGTAGTTTTCTTTTTTTGTGACATCTTTGGCTTTGGTATCAGGGTGATGGTGGGCTTGTAGAATGAGTTTGGGAGTGTTCCTCCCTCTGCTGTATTTTGGAAGAGCTTAAGAAGGATAGGTGATAGCTCTTCTCTAAATGTTTGATAGAATTCGCCTGTGAAGCCATCTGGTCCTGGGCTTTTTGTTTGTTGGAAGATTTTTAATCACAGTTTCAATTTCAGCACTCAGGAAATATTTTCTATTTCCTCCTGGTTCAGTCTCAGAAGGTTGTGCTTTTCTAAGAACTTGTGCATTTCTTCCAGTTTGTCCATTTTATTGGCATATAGTTTCTTGTAGTAATCTCTCATGATCCTTTGTATTTCTGCAGTGTCAGTTCGTACTTCTCCTTTTTCATTTCTAATTCTGTTGATTTGAGTCTTCTCCCTTTTTTTCTTGATGAGTCTGGCTAATGGTTTATCAATTTTGTTTATCTTCTCAAAGAACCAGCTTTTAGTTTTATTGATCTTTGCTATCGTTTCCTTCATTTCTTTTTCATTTATTTCTGATCTGATTTTTATGATTTCTTTCCTTCTGCTAACTTTGGGATGTTTTTGTTCTTCTTTCTCTAATTGCTTTAGGTGCAAGGTTAGGTTGTTTATTCGAGATGTTTCCTGTTTCTTAAGGTGGGATTGTATTGCTATAAACTTCCCTCTTAGAACTGCTTTTGCTGCATCCCATAGGTTTTGGGTCGTCATGTCTCCATTGTTATTTGTTTCTAGGTATTTTTAAATTTCCCCTTTGATTTCTTCAGTGATCACTTTGTTATTAAGTAGTTTATTGTTTAGCCTCCATGTGTTTGTATTTTTTACAGCTCTTTTCCTGTAATTGATATCTAGTCTCATAGCATTGTGGTCGGAAAAGATACTTGATACAATTTCAATTTTCTTAAATTTACCAAGGCTTGATTTGTGACCCAAGATATGATCTATCCTGGAGAATGTTCCATGAGCACTTGAGAAAAATGTGTATTCTGTTGTTTTTGGATGGAATGTCCTATAAATATCAATTAAGTCCATCTTGTTTAATGTATCATTTAAAGCTTGTGTTTCCTTATTTATTTTCATTTTGGATGATCTGTCCATTGGTGAAAGTGGGGTGTTAAAGTCCCCTACTATGAGTGTGTTACTGTCGATTTCTCCTTTTATGGCTGTTAGTATTTGCCTTATGTATTGAGGTGCTCCTATGTTTGGTGCATAAATAGTTAAAATTGTTATATCTTCTTCTTGGATCGATCCCTTGATCATTATGTAGTGTCCTTCTTTGTCTCTTCTAATAGTCTTTATTTTAAAGTCTATTTTGTCTGATATGAGAATTGCTACTCCAGCTTTCTTTTGGTTTCCATTTGCATGGAATATCTTTTTCCATCCCCTTACTTTCAGTCTTTATGTGTCTCTAGGAATGAAGTGGGTCTCTTGTAGACAGCATATATCTGGGTCTTGTTTTTGTATCCATTCAGCCAATCTGTGTCTTTTGGTGGGAGCATTTAGTCCATTTACATTTAAGGTAATTATTGATATGTATGTTCCTATTCCCATTTTCTTAATTGTTTTGGGTTCGTTATTGTAGGTCTTTTCCTTCTGTTGTGTTTCTTGCCTAGAGAAGTTCCTTTAGCATTTGTTGTAAAGCTGGTTTGGTGGTGCTGAACTCTCTCAGCTTTTGCTTGTCTGTAAACGTTTTAATTTCTCCATCAAATCTGAATGAGATCCTTGCTGGGTAGAGTAATCTTGGTTGCAGGTTTTTCTCCTTCATCACTTTAATTATGTCCTGCCACTCCCTTCTGGCTTGTAGAGTTTCTGCTGAGAGATCAGCTGTTATCCTGATGGGGATTCCCTTGTGTGTTATTTGTTGTTTTTGCCTTGCTGCTTTTAATATGATTTCTTTGTGTTTAATTTTTGACAGTTTGATTAATATGTGTCTTGGCGTATTTCTCCTTGGATTTATTCTGTATGGGACTCTCTGTGCCTCCTGGACTTGATTAACTATTTCCTTTCCCATATTAGGGAAGTTTTCAACTATAATCTCTTCAAATATTTTCTCAGTTCCTTTCTTTTTCTCTTCTTCTTCTGGAACCCCTATAATTCGAATGTTGGTGTGTTTAATGTTGTCCCAGAGGTCTCTGAGACTATCCTCTGTTCTTTTCATTCTTTTTTCTTTTTTTTGCTCTGCAGCAGTTATTTCCACTATTTTATCTTCCACCTCACTTATCCGTTCTTCTGCCTCTGTTATTCTGCTATTGATCCCATCTAGAGTATTTTTAATTTCATTTATTGTGTTGTTCATCACTGCTTGATTCATCTTTAGTTCTTCTAGGTCCTTGTTAACTGTTTCTTGCATTTTGTCTATTCTATTTCCAAGATTTTGGATCTGGGAAATAGAATCTTGGATCATCTTTACCATCATTATTCTGAATTCTTTTTCAGGTAGACTGCCTATTACCTCTTCATTTGTTAGGTCTGGTGGGTTTTTATCTTGCTCCTTCTCCTGCTGTGTGTTTTTCTGTCTTCTCATTTTGCTTATGTTACTGTGTTTGGGGTCTCCTTTTTGCAGGCTGCAGGTTCGTAGTTCCCGTTGTTTTTGGTGTCTGTCCCCAGTGGCTAAGGTTGGTTTAGTGGGTTGTGTAGGCTTCCTGGTGGAGGGGACTAGTGCCTGTGTTCTGGTGGGTGAGGCTGGATCTTGTCTTTCTGGTGGGCAGGTCCACGTCTGGTGGTGTGTTTTGGGGTGTCTGTGGCCGTATTATGATTTTAGGCAGCCTCTCTGCTAATGGGTGGGGTTGTGTTCCTGTCTTGCTAGTTGTTTGGCATAGGGTGTCCAGCACTATAGCTTGCTGGTCGTTGAGTGAACCTGGGTGTTGGTGTTGAGATGGAGATCTCTGGAAGATTTTTGCCGTTGGATATTATGTGGAGCTGGGAGGTCTCTTGTGGACCAGTGTCCTGAAGTTGGCTCTCCCACCTCAGAGGCACAGCACTGACTCCTGGCTCCTCAATTTGGGATGATTTGTTGTGTATTCATGTATTCCACAGATGCAGGGTACATCAAGTTGATTGTGGAGCTTTAATCTGCTGCTTCTGAGGCTGCTGGGAGAGGTTTCCCTTTCTCTTCTTTGTTCTCACAGCTCCTGGGTCTCAGCTTTGGATTTGGCCCCGCCTCTGCGTGTAGGTCGCCGGAGGGCGTCTGTTCTTCGCTCAGACAGGACAGGGTTAAAGGAGCAGCCTCTGCGGGGACTCTGGCTCACTCAGGCCGGGCGGGAGGGAGGGGCACAGAGTGCGGGGCGAGCCTGCAGCGGCAGAGGTCGGCGTGACGTTGCACTAGCCCGAGGCGCGCTGTGCGTTCTCCCAGGGAAGCCGCCCCTGGATCCCGGGACCCCGGCAGTGGCGGGCTGCACAGGCTCCCGGAAGGGCGGTGTGGACAGTGACCTGTGCTCGCACACAGGCTTCTTGGCAGCGGCAGTAGCAGCCCCAGCGTCCCACGCCCGTCACTGGGCTCCGCGCTTTCAGTCGTGACTCACGCCCGTCTGTGGAGCCCCTTTAAGCAGCGCTCTTAATCCCCTCTCCTCGCGCACCAGGAAACCAAGAGGGAAGAAAAAGTCTCTTGCCTCTTCGGCAGCTCCAGAGTTTTCCCGGACTCCCTGCCGGCTAGCTGTGGCTCATTAGCCCCCTTCCGGCTGAGTTCTCGCCGCCAGCCCCAGTCCTCTCCCTGCGCTCTGACCGAAGCCCGAGCCTCAGCTTCCAGCGCCGCCGGGGCGAGCAGACAAGCCTCTCGGGCTGGTGAGTGCCGCTCGGCACCGATCCTCTGTGCGGGAATCTCTCTGCTTTGCCCTACCTAGGTATGTGGGGAGTTTCTTGCCTTTTGGGAGGTCTGGGGTCTTCTGCCAGCGTTCAGTAGATGTTCTGTAGGAGTTGTTCCACGTGTAGCTGTATTTCTGGTGTATCCGTGGGGAGGACGGTGATCTCCGCGTCTTACTCTTCTGCCATCTTACCCGGAAGTTCCATCCCATAGGTTTTGGATCGTCGTGTTTTCATTGTCATATGTCTCTAGGTATTTTTTGATTTCCTCTTTGATGTCTTCAGTGATCTCTTGGTTATTTAATAACGTATTGTTAGCCTCCATGTGTGTGTGTTTTTTCCATTTTTTTCCCTGTAATTGATTTCTAATCTCAGAGTGTTGAGGTCAGAAAAGATGCTTGTTATGATTTCAATTTTCTTAAATTTACTGAGGCTTGATTTGGGACCCAAGATGTGATCTATCCTGCCAAATGTTCTGTGTGCACTTGAGAAGAAAGTGTAATCTGCTGTTTTTGGATGGAATGTCCTATAAATATCAATTAAATCTATCTGCTCTATTGTGTCATTTAAAGCTTGTGTTTCCTTGTTAATTTTCTGTTTGGATGATCTGTCCATTGGTGTAAGTGAGGTGTTAAAGTCTCCCACTATTATTGTGTTACTTTCGATTTCCTCTTTTAGAGCTATTAGCAGTTGCCTTATGTATTGAAGTGCTCCTATGTTGGGTGCATAAATATGTTTAATTGTTATATCTTCTTCTTGGATTGATCCCTTGATCATTATGTAGTGTCCTTCCTTGTCTCTTGTAACCTTCTTTATTTTAAAGTCTATTTTATCTGATATGAATATTGCTACTCCAGCTTTCTTTTGATTTCCATTTGCATGGAATATCTTTTTCCATCCCCTCATTTTCAGCCTGTATGTGTCTGAAGTGGGTCTCTTGTAGACAGCATATATGTGGGTCTTATTTTTGTATACATTCAGCAAGCCTGTGTCTTTTGGTTGGAGCATTTGATCCATTCACATTTAAGGTAACTATCAATATGTATGTTCCTATTACCATTTTCTTAATCGTTTTGGGTTTGTTTTTGTATGTCCTTTTCTTCTCTTGTGTTTCCAACTTAGAGAAGTTCCTTTAGCATTTGTTGCAAAGCTGGTTTGGTGGTTCTGAATGCTCTTAGCTTTTGCTTGGCTGTAAAGCTTTTGATTTCTCCATCAAATCTCAATACGATCCTTGCAGGGTAGAGTAATCTTGGTTGTAGGTTCTTCCCTTTCATTACTTTAAGTATATCATGCCACTCCCTTCTGGCTTGTAGAGTTTCTGCTGAGAAATCAGCTGCTAACCTTATGAGAGTTCCCTTGTATGTTTTTGTCGTTTTTCCCTTGCTGCTTTAATAATTTTTCTTTGTCTTTAATTTTTGCCAAATTGATTACTATATGTCTTGGCGTTTTTCTCCTTGGGTTTATCCTGTATGGTACTTGCTGTGCTTCCTGGACTTGGGTGGCTATTTCCTTTCCCATGTTAGGGAAGTTTCTGACTATAATGTCTTCAAATATTTTCTCGGGTCCTTTCTCTCTCTGTTCTCCTTCTGGGACCCCTATAATGTGAATGTTGTTGCATTTAATGTTGTCCCAGAGGTCTCTTAGGCTGTCTTCATTTTTTTTCATTCTTTTTTCTTTCTTCTGTTCTGCAGCAGTGAATTCCACCATTCTGTCTTCCAGGTCACTTATCCATTCTTCTGCCTCAGTTATTCTGCTATTGATTCCTTCTAGTGTATTTTTCATTTCAGTTATAGTATTGTTCATCTCTGTTTGTTTGTTCTTTAATTCTTCTAGATCTTTGTTACACATTTCTTGCATCTTCTCGATCTTTTCCTCCATTCTTTTTCCAAGGTCCTGGGTCATCGTCCCTATCATTATTCTGAATTCTTTTTCTGGAAGATTGCCTATCTCCATTTCATTTAGTTGTTTTTCTGGAGTTTTATCTTGTTCCTTCATCTGGTACATAGCCCTCTGCCTTTTCATCTTGTCTATCTTTCTGTGAATGTGGTTTTTGTTGCACAGGCTGCAGGATTGTATTTCTTCTTGCTTCTGCTCTCTGCCCTCTGGTGGATGAGGCTATGTAAGAAGCTTGTGGAAGTTTCCTGTTGGGAGGGACTGGTGGTGGGTAGAGCTGTAAATGTATACTTATATAGAATTTCCATGAAAGATTTTTAGCTTCTCTTTCAAGATTTAGGTTTAGGTTTACTTATAGGATGAATGTGAGATTAAAGTATAAATATTTGTTATGTGGAATGCCCACAGCGTATTAGACTGAAGCTGAATATAGATATTTCAGCCACATGCTTTATTGAAGCTGAGTTTCCTTGCAGCCCTAATTTATCTTTAGCATTTTGCATTATGCTTATGTTTAAAGTTTTACTGTACTCATTGAACTGTGCTTGGTCATTAATAATGGCAGCTATCTTTAATGAGATGCATGTTACCCTCTAGCAGGTGATATGGGCTAATAGTCTAAGAATTGTATTATGAGTCAGAAAGGAAATACTTCTTGTACAGGACTGTATTATAAAATGAGAAAAGAATACAAGCATCTTAAAAATGGAATAACATTTGAATCGGGAGAATAAAAAGAAAAAGAAAAACAGGTTTTCCTGAATAATAGTTATGTCCCCTTAACTCTGAAAGGAAAAATCATAATTCACAAATTGCTATTATGAAATCTAGCAGAAGCTTGGTCAATAATGTGCTGACTTTTTAGTTTAGATAGCCCATCTGTTACTTTGTGCTGTATGGAGGCAGAAGAGAGAGGTGGTTACCTTGGAGCATGTACATTGTCTAGCATTAAAGCTGCCAGAGAAAATAAGTATACATGATCTTACTACTTAGAACACTGAGAACATTTCTAAAGTTGTATTGGCCTGCATACTACCCATTTACATTTACACCAGTGTTGATTCTTACATACAGGTCTAGTTAGAGTGCAGTGTTTAATTATTAATTCGTATCTTCTCTTTGGTACCTTTATCTTAAAATGAGGGTTTGGAAGATGAGAATGTAAGGTCAAGATTTACAGGCACAGTTAACATAGCTCTATAATTGGATTCATAGGAATCAAGGTTTAGATTCAGTTCACCCAGCAGTGTGACATTGGGTGATGCCTTTGAGTCTGTAAATGGAGTAATTATCCATGGTCTCTTTAACTCCCAGGGTAGCTGGGAATATCCAAGGGGATTATTGCATGGGATAATAGTAAGGGAAGTTCAGTACAGAAAAGTAGAATACCTTATTATTATTTTCCATTGTGTGGTAAAGGTAATCACATCTCCTTACATTTCTTTCATCTTCACTTCAAGCTTCATTACTAAAATATGTTAGTCTGAAAATGAAAAAGTATTCAATTCTGTAAACACGTCAGTGTTGCTAGTATGTTTCAGAGTAGAGAATGGGGGAATAGCTTGCACTGTATGAAAAGTAGTACTTACACTGAGAATCTTCTTTCTTAAGAGTTATTGTACTGGGAATTTAAAAAAAAAATTAGTAGAGAAATAAGGGACAGAAAATTATTCCAACCCCGGCTGGGGCTCTGTTATCTCACTGTGTGGTTGTTAACCAAGTACATGGTTACCATCACTTTTCTGATCACTTTTCCATAATGTATTTGGGACGAAGAGGGGTTTGTGCCACTTTCTCTCCCACTTCTTTAGCTTCACTATTCTGGTGGCATTTTCTCTTTCCTGTCATATTTTGCTGTGCCATGGCCCACTGCACATGTGTTGTTGCTGTGTCAGAGAGGTCAAGGGGAGCAGAGCCCTTTGTATGAAGCTGAGACCCTCCAAGTGGCCTCCACAGGGGTGGAGGAGAAGGCAGGGTGTGTATTCTTTTGTTATGCCCTTGTCAATTACTTCCTACCTACAATAGTATTCTAAAAAATTATATGAGCATGTATAGCATATCACTGAAACATTGGAAAACTATCTTAAAATTAAAAACATGTAGAAAAATTTAACTTGTGTACCAAATAGAGTGTCCATTGTTTAAGACAAACATGCTCAAGAAGTTAGAGTTGGCTTGGGGATTTATCTGTGTGTGCAGACTGGTTTATAATATCACTCTCTTATTCTTTGATTTCTCCACCTTTAGGAGGGGCCTTTCTTGTTTCTTGCTGTCAAACATATCTCCACCCACATTTAGAGCACTTCATCCTCTACCCACAGGAGTCAATCTTAAGCATCTTCCAACCCCTAGCAGGATATTTCTCCAAGTCTTTAATGTGTTTCCAGAGAGACAGCCCAGGGTAGATTTTGATAGCTTTAGTCTAACAGAACAATCTAGGGTATCATGGGAACTCTATTTGTGTTTCTCATGAGGTCACAGATTATTTCATCAATATGCTCCTTTTTTTTTTTTTTTTGTAGTGTCTAGCAGTTAGTTGCTAAGTCAGATACACACAAACATATACACACAGCTACACACTCTGCTTGCGCAAGAAGGAAACACTAATTCTCAGAGACTGATCTTTCTAAATGAGAGTTCTCAAACTAGTAATCCCCTAGCCAAACTCAGCCCACAAATATATTTTATTTGGCCCATAGTTTTTGTTTATTTTTAGAAATTGAGCCAGTATTGAAAATGGGCACATTTCATATAAAAATTCAGATTTCTGGCTTTTTAAATGAATATTGTAAGATTTAGATACACTAGACCAACAATGCTACATGGCAAAATTTGACTAAATTCAGTAGGGGCTGTCTCCTTTAGTCAGGACCTGTGGTCTTCATTCAGCCACAGTCTCTACTAGTCCCTGTTACTCCCCTCAACGTGGAGGCCATGCTAGTTGTTATTCATCACTACGTTGTTCTACTCTTTCCTGCCCACTTCACTCCCTGGCATTTTCTGCCTCTCCATGATAGACCATAGTCAAAACCCATAATTCTAAGTCATAGAAAATCAATGTTATGTCCTGATTCCTGACTAAACTTGTTCAGTGGCAGTAATCACTGTTCAGATTTGTCATGTTTTTATCCATAACAAACTTGGATCTGTAGCAAACTTACATTTTGGGGCCATAAAGTGGAAATGATAAATAAGGAGTAAAACTATAAAATCTACCTGATCAAAATAATAACTTTAAGAATGAAAATATGATATCTCTTATAGGCGGAATCTAAAAGAAAGATGATACAAATGAACTTATATACAAAACGGAAATGGACCCAAACTTATGGTTACTAAAGAGCAAGGGTGGGAGAGATAAAGTAGGAGTTTGGGATTAACATATACACACTACTATATATAAAATAAATAACCAACAAGGACCTAATGTATAACACAGAAAACTATACTCAATATTTAATAATAACCTATAAGGGAAAAAAATCTGAAAAAGAATATATGTATTCATATATATATATGCATCACTTTGCTCTACACCTGAAACTAACACAATGTTGTAAATCAACTATACTTCAATCAAAAATAAATTTAAAAAATAAAGAAGGGGTAAAGATGTAGAAAGATATATATATATATACTGGATAGCTGACCATCACTGAAAGCAATTTTAAGTGTTCATGTATTTTGGCAAGGATAAACATATTCTACTTTTTTTTCCCCCCAATTCATAATGTCCTAGAGTAGATGCTACAGACAGATATGTGACAATTATAAAAATGGAGTGGGATTCCTTGAGGAGAGAGAAAACAAGGCAAAAGTCTTATTTTCTCAATTCTTCAGTTGTGAGCTGTCTGGTTGTGGTTGAGAAGGAAGGAATCATGGCATATTAAATCTGGAATGATGCCTACTAACATGATGTACCTTCTCCCACACCCCAACATTTACAGATGAAGAAACTGAGAATTAGAAATGCTGAATGACCAGCCCATAGTCATACTACTCATCTTTTGCAGTATCTGGAACACAGGATCTTTGGCCAAGAGATAGTGCTGCCCTTGATCATTAGAAATTCTCTCAGTACATGCAGTTGGCATTGATCTCTTATATCTGCAGGCTACATGATGTACCTGTTTCAGTAAGACTTAAGTTGGTCAGTGGGCAGGGAAGATGGTCATATCATGGACTAGGGTGAATTAAATTAACGTAGTTTTCATTTTTATAAAATGTTTCACCTCTTTACCTGTTAGGCCGTGAGACTTTATGAACTGTGTTTAATCTATTGCTCTTTTTACCAAGGCAACATAGTAGAGAGAAAGGAGCCCTGGTAATGAAAGACAGTCAGCTCTGATTTATATTCTGGATCTGCCTAGTGTTTAAGACCATGACCAGGAAATTTAATCTTTCTGAATCTCAGCCACTTTATCAGTATCATGAAGATAATGCTACTCAGCTTGGTGGACTGTCAATTTATTATTCATTGAACAAATACATATTAAACCCCTACTATGTGCCAGACATTCTTCTTAATGCTAGTAGAGAGTCAGAAAAAAAAAAAATGTTCTTCCTTACCTTCCAGAGGGCAAGATGGGTGTAAGGATTAAATACATATCTGCAGTGGTTCTTGGCATAGAGGGCATACTCAATAATTTTCATTTTACATTCTCTCCCCTATTCTTTTACAAAACCAAGCCCTAAGATCAGGAGAATCTTTGCTCCGAAGTTTCAGTATAGAAAACAGAGAAGCATATAAATTGCCAAGGATGGGACTTTGCACATAACCAGCCACAATCCAAAATATTTTTTTCCTACGTGCCCAGCCTGAATAAGATAGGTGATATTAAACAAAAGGGTAAGTGCACAAGCACCCCAAGTACACACTTCCTCATGACAACATATGCAATCTCGTCCTTATAAAATACAGAAGCAGGCCCAACATTACTTGTATTTCAGAATTTTTCTGTGGCTCCTGGGAAAATATCACAGATATTTGCTCTGTCATTGTTTCTTCACATAACAGTTATAAGGCAAAGTAAGCTTCTCCTGCCTCTAATTTCCTATACACTAGAAGTGAGGTTGGGGGTAGGTGATTAATCAAGAAAATAATTCTTATATCTTCTTTTGATCTTCATCTCTGAAAAAAAGAAAAGAGTTTAAGCAGAATTAGGCTGAGGGGAGGAGATCTTGAAGGCATTCAGGAAAACTAACAAGTGAATCACTTATTTCTTTTTCCCAAAAGAATCATTTGTTGATAATTGGGGGAAGAAAAGAGAATCAACACTTTGCTGGGCCTCTTCTACATGTTATTTCATTTAATTCTCACAACATGCATCCAACTAATTAGAATAATATATAATTGGTATAAAACACACACAGTTTAAGTATAATTTTAGATTAGACATCTTTTGCCCCTATTTTTCCACTGCATCATGAGTGAGGTTCCTCGTACCCCATTAGCAGCTGTGATACAGGTCTGTGTTTGCCTGAACTTTGTTTCATTTCAATCCAAGGTATACTTTAGTATTACATAGAGTTATTTGATGTGGTGACACCTCCCTAAGATAACATCGTGGGGTAATGTAGAAGATACTAGGTGAATGTCATCAGACATCAATTTCAGGCCTGCTGCTAACTGGCTGCATGGCATGTGTTGGGCAAGTCATGTGATCTTGCTGGGCCTTGGTTTCCTCACCTGTGAAATGAGATGAGGATTGACTCCATTAACTGTAACAGCCTTGTAGCTCAACAAAGCCAGGTTCTCGGGATGTGTGTGTTTAAATTAGTTTTCCTTTGAGATACATGGCTGCCTCACTCTTTCAAAATACTAGAAATATTCTGAATTCTCACAAAAGTAGAGTTCTACTCTCTCCTCAGATATATATGTGTGTGTGTGTATATATGTGTGTGTGTGTGTGCGTGTGTATAAAATTAATTCTAAAATCCTCCCATACACACCTGTCATTGGCACCTGCTCCAGGTAAGCTGATGGAATAGGAAACAGGAAACAGATGCCTGCAGTTATAGATCTCCTCTTTCAGAAGCCTGGATCCTGAATTATGAGAATGCTGTCTCTTTCCTAGAATCTTCTTTCTCTGCCTTCTTCCCTTCATTACTAATCTTAACCTCCTTTCAGTTACCTGAGATGGCTACCCCGGGCTAAATTATTTTTGAAAGTTGTGGCCTTATACTTTACATGCCTGTATTGTAACAGAAGAAATCAAAGACTAATTTTCAATTGCAATTTCAAGCTGTAGCGGAAGTGAGGATTGTTCTGGAAGATGGGAAGGTAACTTCAGGGAAGTCAAGCTTTCTGAGCAGCCCACATCCTATAGATGACAATAAACATTCATGGATTTAAGAAATGTAAAGCCCCAATGGAATTCCCAGTACATAGTAGGAACTGAACATGTGGTGAATCTTCTTATTCTTCCTCTTCAAGCCAGCTTTGCATATTGTATAATCTACTCAGATCCCTGGTAGGCTTGTCCTCTTTTAAAATCCCCTTGAAGTGTTTGAAGCCTGGGACAATGTTTTAGAATTTTACCTAATGTATTAGTTCTACAAATGAACCATTTTTCTCTTGCACTTTCTTTTATCTTTCTCTGGCTCTTGCTAATCCTTTATTTTATTCTCCATTGCTTTTTTCTCTCCTTCCTTCTTTTGAATGTGTACCTTTTACATCTACAGAATTGCCATCTCCTAATATTCTTATTATCCAGCCCACCTCACTTGTGGCCATGGGGTAAAGTAAATTCTCTGGCTTGGGAGCAGGTCTAGTAATGTGCAGAAATACCATCCCTGAGACAAGGGGAGAATTTAATATGCTTTCTAATCTCTTCTTCCCCTGTGCCCCTCCTCTGTTGTCCCTTGTATCAAAGTACTGAGAGTCGGGCAATCTTTTTTTTTCTTTCTTTTTTTTCCATTTTTTTTTCTCCTGCCTTGTTTTGTTTTGTCAGCTTGTAGAAGACTGAGAACCAGGGATGTATGATGAAGAGCCTGACAGTCTGAAAGCAGGAAAACAGCAGAGGGGTGGGCAGGATTGAGGAGGCTGCTGTTGATTCCTGCTCATTCCTGGCATTCTTCCACTTCAATGAACCCTATTTATTTACTTTTCTTTAAAAATGAAGTCAACTACCTGTAGGTTTTTAAAATTAATTTTTATTGGAGTATAGTTGATTTACAGTGTTGTGTTAGTTTCTGCTGTACAACAAAGTGAATCAGTTATACATATACATATATCCACTCTTGTTGAGATTCTTTTCCCACATAGGTCATTACAGAGTATTGAGTAGAGTTCCTTGTGGTATACAGTAGGTCCTTATTAGTTATCTCTTTTATATATAGTAGTGTGTATATGTCAATCCCAATCTCCCAATTTAAAATATATGGAACGCTTCATGAATTTGCATATCATCCTTGGGCAGGGGCCATGCTAATCTTCTCTATATTATTCCAATTTTAGTATATATGTGCTGCCGAAGTGAGCACCTGCCTGTGGTTTTTATTGTCCTCCTTCCCAGGTCTTTGTCTTTCTTATGCCTATTGCTTATTTCCCCCTCTACTTTTTCTTCCTCTCTTCCTCTTTTCCTAGATAACTGTCCTCCCTCTTCTCTAGCTCATACTTTTTTCAAGGATGGCATAAATCCTCTTCATTTCATAAAAGATGGGCTGATCATCAATAATAATAAAACAGAAAATGTGTCTTGCTTTATAAAGTCAGATTTTTTTTTTCATTTTCACATTTCCTCTAACTCTTGAAATAACCCTAAGAGGTACATATTACTGTCATTCCCATTTCACAGGTGACAAAACCAAGCCCAGGCCCCACATTACATTGAACCACTAGGTATTCTGATTCCTGATAATATGCCCTTTGCTCAAAATTTTACTGTCTTTCCATTTTAGTGTGTACTGATCTGTCCCTTCTCCGATTTATTTTAGTACTTGTGCCTGACTGTGTGTAATTTAATATTTAATTATATACTGTCTAGGGCTATTCTGAAATGACTCTATAAATCACTTCATATATATTAGTTTATTCTGTCTAAAAAGATTGTTGGCCACATGAAGATGGTCATTCTATCTTATGCTTCTCTTGGAGTATCTGATTCAGTATCAGTCATCTATGTTTAATAAGTATTTTTAACTGGTTGATTTGAATACAGAAAAGGAAAGATTTATCCTATCTGAACAAGTTTTATATCTCCTTATATGTCTAAAAGTGTGTGGATAGGTGGTAATAGTAATAATGATGGTAAGAATACTTGTTGTTCACAAACTGTCAGCTTTATTCCTCCATGAGAACCATGGCTGCTTTCACTGTTAGGATTCCCCCCATTTTACAGATCCTGACCATGGAGCAGACAGTGGCAAAACCACTTCTGCCTGTGCTGCCCTTTGTCGAAGTGAATGGAGACTGCCTGCCTTTGGGAGGCATATTACACTCTATGTTGTAAATGTGACTAGTTGTGTAAGCCACAGCAGTATTTATCCAAGAGTAAATGAGATTCTTCTGAACAAAGTCAAATGTTTAGAACAGCACTGCAGATCTGGATAAGCTTAATGCCATTGTGTTATACTACTCTCACCTTCTGTGAAGTGTGATATTTATTTAATTCCTTTACGTTTTTGAACTTCTAGTTTTTTGTGTTTTTTTTTTCTTTTTCTGGCAGAAATGGTGTAAAGGGAAAGTAAAGAGCTGGCTTGGGATGTTTTTCTTCTGAGAGGAGGAGTACCTCTTAAAGGAGGAAACAGGTGGTGAAGTGCCTCTTCTCTTCCTTACCCTTACGTGACTCCTTAATTTTCCCATCTTCCTAGGTGGCATGAGAGTCTGGCTTTCATGGCTAAGATCTACAGGAAGTGTTTCTTCCTCAGCTGGAGAGATATTTAGACAGCAGCAGAGACAGACTTGAATCCCCCACCCACAGTAGACCTCTGGTACCATCCAGTCTTTCACATGAGAAAACTGAAACATGCTGGATGTTTTTCTAAAGTTTTAAAATTATTTTTAATAATCACAGTACTCTCTTCCTTGGAGACTGACAGTCTTCTTTATTTTTTCCCTTTCACTAGCTTGAGTTTTGCAGAATTTTGTTATTTACTCTTCTTTTCCTCTTTTTTGAGGGCAGGTAGGAAGTCCCACTCAAGGTTATTATTCAGCTGTCTCTTAAAAGAGACGGTGGCACAAAGATGAAATGCTTGCTTCGTAGTCTAACTGGGAAGCAGTGGTAAAGGAAGGGATGCTTTCAGGACAGTGAGTTCATTCTTTGTCTGAAAAACAGGTCCAAAAGTAATATTGCAAACATAATGAGCTAAAACAACAAACAAAACAAATGAGATGATGTTCAAGAAATCCCATAAAAGAGAACATGAAGGAAAAATTAGGGGCACATATGCAGTGTAGGTATTATTGTGGTGGTTTGAGCTTTCTTAAACACAGAAAAGTGCCACCCTTTGTACTCAGAGTGGGTTCCTGGGAGAAGCAACATCTCTGATGAGCTTGTTAGAAATGCAGTCTTCAGCCCCACCTCAGATCTACTGAATCAGAATATGCATTTGACCAGAATACCAGGTAGCTCTTAGGCACTGCTATAGGCTTCTGCCTTTTTGCATCTAATCCTTTTACCTCTACCTGCCCCTTTATTTTACCATGTTCTTCCTGAGA
Source organism: Mesoplodon mirus (assembly GCF_964341445.2). Taxonomy (NCBI): domain Eukaryota; kingdom Metazoa; phylum Chordata; class Mammalia; order Artiodactyla; family Ziphiidae; genus Mesoplodon; species Mesoplodon mirus. Next base: position 84,479,035 of record NC_138982.1, read on the forward strand.
ATTCTGATTTGATTTCTTGGCTGCTGGATCAAGCAGCCTATTTGTAATAAGTTGTATAATGCCATAGAGGGGATTAGTATTTAGCTAGAAAAACACAATTCTGATGTCAGGCTATCTCTGGGGGTGCTGGTTGTATATGTTGCTGGGTGCTCTGTGGTTAATATATAATTTCATTCTTGAAAGGCAGAAATTAGATCAATGTTTCTTCATTTCCTTGGGTTGAAGAGTAACACACGCCAGGATTAATAGTTCTCAGGTTTTTTTCAAAATATTAAAATTTGTTCTATGTTGTCCGAACAATAAATCATTTACTCTCTGAGTCCTTCATGCTCAAGGAGTAGTGAAACAATTACCGACTCTGGTTGCAAGATTAAACCTCTGAAATGATATTTACTGATACATTCTGTGCCAGAAAATACCACCATTTTCTTTGCCAGTTACCATGGGTTAATAATGAACTCCTACAACCGTACCTTTTGTTTGCTATTGCTTTATGCGAAGGAAGCACAATGAAAGCATCTAGAAAATTCTCACCAGCTATTCTCCCCAAAATGCCATGACACCAGGTTTGTTCTGCACATTACCATATAGTTAAGATTCAAACCTGCTTTGGTCCCTGAGTGTGTTGCTGTGGTGTTGAGGTCTTTCTAGCATATTTTTCTTGGTATTCAGTTACAGAAGCCTGTTTGCTGAAGGTCTTACTCCCATCTGATATTAGAATGGGAAAAACTTAGAATGTTTTTTCCTCCATAGTTGACTACAGAGCCAAAATAAAGTATATTAACTGGTGAATTGGGATAGTGTCTGATTCAAATCAAAAGAAAAATCCATTTTGCTTGAGTAGGTTCAACTCTGGGAGAATTAAAATTTCTTTCACTCTGTCATGTCTACCACTGTGACTGAATTATCTATGGTGGCCCTAATTCAGTATTTTTAACTTTTAGTCATTAATTGTACAGCAGAGGATTTGATCAGCCTTGCAGAAATTTGAATCAGTTTTTAATAGAATAAAAAATACCACTTTCTCTATATCAGGGGAGCTTCATGAACACAGTAGGTACTCAAAAATACGTGTTCTATTTCTTAGATTCTCAATAAAGATATTGAAATTCTACCCTGTTCAGTAGTTATGCCTAAAATTAAAGAAAGAGAGTACAAGGGGAATTGTTTCTTTTTCTTAATATTGAAGATAATGCATCATGCCAGAAGAAAAATTCTAACATCAATAGTTCTTTAATCCATTTCTAAGAGATATGCCTTTGCCTAGAAGTATGTTGATTGACCTTCAGGGTAATTTTAAACCCGAAGCTCCACGTCGGAATTGGAATCAAAACACGTATCTTTCTTGCTGAGCACAATATTCTTTTCAATTCAACAAGAATTTATCATGTGCCCAGCATTATGGTAGGCAAGGGAAATCCTAAAGATAGAAAATATGGTCCCTTCTCTCTATACAGCATATTTATTATTTCATGAACTAGAAGCTCAAAGAATATATAAGTTGGAGACTTGCATTTAAAGATTGTCATTATCTGTTTTCACCAAGCTGATGCAGGTCCTCTTTTAGAAAGTAGCACACTAGCTACCCAATTCTCAAACTCAGTTTTATCCTAAACTCTTCCCTTTCTCTTCCTACTATACCCAATCTATCATCATCCACTTGATTCTACCTCCATAATACATCTTGATTCAATATCTTTCTCTCCATTGTTTATCCTGCTAATTTAGATTGGCCTGCATTACCTTTGGCTTGGACCATTGCAGTATCCTTTTAACTTTTTAACTGGCCTCTCTTACTCTGGCTTTCTACCTAACCAATTTCTTAAAACATAGATCTAAAATTGATGCTGCTCTTATTAGTATTCTCTGTCATTCACAAGATAGAGTTCAGACCCTATATTCTAAACTTAGGCCTCCAGTTTTGTTTCTATCAGCATAGATACTTATACCCTACATTCCCTCCAGAACACACTCAGCTGTTTCAGCATCTGGAGTTTTACTCATCAAACTCCCCTGCCTGGAATGATCTTTCTTCTCATCTTTTCTCCATTTGACAACTAACAAAGCACCTTTTAAATTTTCATTTAAGAAAGTATCTTCCCATCATTTTCCTAAGTAGAATTGACCTTCCTCACCCTTGAGTCCCATGTAGGTTGGGCACACTTCCATCCTTATTCCCACTATATCTATTTCCATTTGATCGTAAGCTCCTAAAGACAGGATCCAGATATTTGTCCGTCTAGCTCCTGGACGAGTGAGTAGAATGTAGCAAGTGCTCATCACAAGGCAAATGAGAGCATGAATGACAAATGTGTGCTAAGAAGATGAATGGCCAAAATGTGATACTCCTATGGAAGAATATCTATGAAGAGGCTCATCCAATGGATGTCTTATATTGCTGCTGTAACAAGTTGGCACAAACTTGGTAATTTAAAAGAGCATGAATGTATCATCTTACATTTCTGGAAGTCAGAAGCCTAAAATGAGTCAATAGGGCTGCATCCCTTCTGGAGGCTGTAGAGGAGAATCTGTTTTCTTGCCTTTCCTAGCTTCTAGAGGCTGCCTCCTTGCAGTGGCCTGTGACCACACATCACTCTGACCTCTACTGCTGTTGTCACATCTCATCTCTGACTCTTCTACCACCCTCTTCCATCCTTTACTTACCTCATGATTATATTTATCCCACCAATGTAATTCATGATAGTTTCCCCATCTCAAAGTCCTTAATTAATCACGCCTACAAAATCCTGATGTCATGTAAAGTAACATTCACAGATTCCAGGGATAAGGATGTGGACATCTTTGGGGGACCATTATTCTGACTACCACCCCCAGGGTCAAGCCATTTCTTGGATATGACAAATACTTTCAGGCCCATTGTTTTGAAAGGAAGATGGAAAATAACCTTGCAGGGAGGAGGTGGCTGGTACTGAGGCAATTAGAAACACACCCACAAAGACCACCTGGGGCTCACAGGCAAGTTTACAGGCTGATACTCATGCCCACAGTGAGCATGTATATGTTCTGCAGGCACCTTCATATCCAGTCTTTTCTGACCCATCTCCAAGTCAAGGCCTTCCACTGTGCTCCCTGGACTCCACATTGCCCTTGTGCTTTTTCTAAAAAACTTTTTCTGAAGATGAACCTTAGCTTGATTTCATGTGTTATGGTGCTGGATGAAGGTGATTTGCCTTAGCTGCCACCCACCTAAAAAGGACCCATGTGGGTAAAAGGTTCTATTTGTACAAGCTCACTTCAGTCTTCTTGACATGGCAAGGGACACTCAGATCTCTACTATTCAGAAATCAGTTGGAGCACTTGAGGGAAGAATGTGAACATCTTTGGTTTGAGATGGTTGTGATTTTCCGAAGAGTTTCTTGCTTTGTTGTTCCTTTGAAAAGCCTCAGGAAAAACTCTGTCAGACTGATTCCAAGACTCATGGCCTGAAATACAACTTGCCCATTGATATATGTCTGCCTTTAAGATTCTCTGTCACTCCTCTAAGGTCACATGTTGTTTGTCTTAACTTTAAATACAGTTTTGCTCCTGAATGACTGAAAGCTTCTTTGATGCTATTGTTACCCTTTCATGTCCTTGGCTGGTAGACAACTGTGAGTAAGTCACATGACTGTTTAAATTTCTCTGCTTCTTTTCCCTTGAGACCTGATGGCCCTCCCTGTCTGGACTCCTCAGCCCTCTAACCCTTCACTCTACATTCTCTAAATGTGTGTTTGCACACTTGTGCATGTGCATGTGTTGGTATCCTGAGAGTCAAATGCCTTTTCTCCTCCCAGTTAACTGGATTCAGTCTGTAATAAGACTGTGTTCTGAAATAGCAGCACTAATCCTCTTGCCCTGAAGGGGATGGTGTTTAGAATCTTGAAAGTCCTTTATCAGACTAAACTCTATTTCTTTATAGCCAGGAAGCTCCTTCTATCATAAATACTTGTCATGCAAGTGCCTTCAGCTGACAAGATAATGCCTTATCAATCATAAAATCCCCAAATTATGCAGATGTCTCCTTCTATTCTGTTTGTATTGTCATTTGTGTAAAAAAAAGAAGTTAGAAGCATAGAAGCAGGACTCTTAATCAGGTCACTTCCCCCATGTGCTTGAAAAGTCAAAGACTTGTTTCTCACTGGATTTAAGAAACAGATTGTCACTCATGCAAAATCAATTAATAGTAATTAGATAGTCACTTTATTAGGGGGCACTGGGTGAGGGGGAAAAAGCGGCATGAGGTAACTTTCTGGCAAATTCAAGTTCCGCAGTGTTGACTGAATTTGATTTTTGTAGAATGGTTAACAACCCAAGGGCATTATCCAGAGCTGTCAGTTATATATCAAGGAGTTCTCTGAATTTGGCTAAGCTTATTAGGGACAGCATTATCATTTATGAGAAAATTCCATGAGGTTTTTTAAGTACATGGAGTCCTCAAGCAATATGAAAGACACACACAGTGAACCACAAGATAGGCAGTGCTCAGTCTCAGGAGAACGACAGGTTGTCTTGACCCAGGCTGGATTTGGAGCTGAGGTTCAGGTTACTGCAGAGTGGAGTTTTAGATCATGAAGTCCCCTCTGGCTCATCTTCTCTGCTTAGTCTGTGTCAATTTTTTTTTTTAAGTACCTGAATTACATTTTTATGTTGTTCTATAAATAAAGTGCTTGCAACATTTTAAATACATTGACAGTTCCTGTAAGTCACTGCTCCTTTCACTTAATTGAAAGGCGGATTGGGTCGTTTGAATTTGGTAATGCGGTAGCAAATGGAGTTCAAATCCAACTCAGAAATAAACAAGCTCCTTCAAATTTAAGTACAAATGAAGCTTTAGTGCTGTTTAAATTGTAACTCAAAAGCAACTTTATTCAAGGAACCTAAATCATTATATAATCTGTTAGAGAAACCCTCAACCAAATATAATGAAGCGTTAGCTCTGAAGTTAGTCATCTCGTTTTATTTTTCTTTGTAATTCAGGAACCCAGTAGATTAGCATGCATTTAATTGTCTATTCACCAAACATTAATTTGTGCCTGTTATATATTAGGACTGTTATACAGCCTGGAAATACAGAAATAAATATCACAAGTCAGTCTTTTAAGGACAAATGTATAGAAAGAGTTGTGGGACAATGTGGGACAGTCACTTTGCCTAGCCTGGGGAAGGACAAAAGATTGCCTAAAAGAGATGATTCCTGAACTGAGCTTGAAAGGGAGGAGGAGGTAGCCAAAGCAAACACTGGGGATTAGAGGGTGGCCATTCTGAGAAGTGGGAAAGCTGAACAGGTACGGAGTTTTCAGTGTGTAGAATGGGAGTGGCAAGAGATATTTTTAAAGAGACAGCAAGGGGGCCAGCATGAAAAGCTTGGTATAACACACTGGTAGTTTTGGTTCTAACCTGAAATTCACAGGCAGCTATTGGGGAGTTTTAAAAACAGACCACCATGTGACTTGGGTTTTAGAAAGATGAGTCTGACAACATTATGGAAGAGAGATGGATGTTGGGGAATAGTGCAAAACTGGAAGCAGAGAGACCAATGAGGTTTCAGAATCCAGAAGATGGCTGTCTGATCTAGAGAAGGAGAGGTGAGGATGTGGGATGTAAAGAAAAGGGAAGAGTGAAGGATAACTCTTCTTTCTTGCTTGATCAGCTGGGTGGATGGCAATAGTGTTTGCCAAGAGAGGGAAAAGTGGAGAAGTAGTAGTACTTTGAGGAGGAAAAGAGGTAAGAGAAGATGAGTGCCATGTAGTTTAGGATGATGGTACCCAATAATAACATAAATAAAATATTCTTGAGCAACATTGCATTACCTTCTTTCATTTAGCAGCCCATACCTTTCAATTCCTTTTAAATGAAATCTGCTTTAATTATATTAACATTATCAACTTTTGTGCCTTTTTTCTATATGTCCCATTTCACTCAACCTCTTATCACATTTTTTTTCCCTTTTTTGTAAGGTCCACACTTTTCTGGTGTAACTTTGGCATCCCACTTACCTCTTGTGTCTTAGTATCCCTGTCTATGTTACAAGGCTAAATTTTAGCATTAGAGATACACATACAGTCTCTTCCAACCCAAACAATCTCTTATTCCATAATCTTGGGTTTTTAATGCTGCTTACCCATATCAGACCTTCTCTTTGCAAATGATTTGATGTTCCTTGGTTGATATCAAGTTGATTACAGGAAAGGTCCAATGTGGGAACATCTAAGCCAGAACAAATTGCCCAAAGCTAATAACTCACCCCTGATTCTGCTGTGTTTTTCCTTTAAAAAGATTAAGAGAAGAAACTGAATGAGCCTTGGGGCAGAAAGAGCAGCTAATGTTCAGCTTACCACCTGTTTCTGAATTGTAAGCAATTTGAGCATTTTGATTGTCCTAAAAAGCAAAGTTTTCTAATAATTATGCAGCATACACCTTGATCATTACACAGTAGAACAAATCCCATGACAGATCTGTCCAAAATTCCCTCATTATATACATTAAAAAAAGGAGTAATAAGATAAAATGAGGAAGAGTGAATTGTCCAGAAACAAAAGAGGGGAACTACAAATTTGAGAAAAGAAGGTGTACTTCCAGAATGGAACTTTAAACTCTTCAGATAGATAATTTCCCCCTTCAGTCAAAAACCCTGCCATAAGTAATATAACATGCACAGATGTGCTTTTTAAGTGTACCTATGAAATCAAAGATGGAGTGTGCTATCTGAGTTTCCTCTCCAGATGTCCACTTGGCTTCCTTCCTTACCTCCGAGCAGTGTTTACTTAGATAACACCATATCAGGGAGGTTTTCCTGACCGCTTTATTTAAAATTGCCCCACTACCCAATTCAACACTCTCCATTCTTTTTTCTTACTTCATTTGACTCCATAGCACTTAAATCCATTTAACAAGCTATATGTTTAGCATTTTTATTTTGTTCTATGTGCATCTCCCCCTGCCCAAATAGAATGTAGAGTTCCTTGAAGCATGGATGTGTGTCTCTTTTGTCTGTTGCTCTATTCACAGTCCGAAGAACAGCGCTTGACACATGGTAGACACTCAATAAATATTTGCTGAATAAGTGAGTGGTCAATTGTTTTAGAGCTATTTGCATCTCAACATTTTTTTCTATGAAATTTAATGTCATCATTTTTTTTCTTACATTAAAAAAATGTACTAAAATTGTTGTATAACCACAAAATCATGAACAGGAGGACTACTATCTTAAGAAAGATGAAAAATATCTTAAGTAGTTGATCCTAGAAGATCTCCATTGACTTTTTTTTTTTAATGGTTCTCTTTTTTTAAAAAAAATTATTTATTTATTTATTTATTTATTTATTTATTTATTTTTGGCTGTATTGGGTCTTCGTTGCTGTGCGCAGGCTTTCTCTGGTTGCAGCTAGTGGGGGCTACTCTTCCTTGCGGTGCGTGGGCTTCTCATTGCAGTGGCTTATCTTGTTGCGGAGCATGGGCTCTAGGCAAGCAGGCTTCAATAGTTACAGCATGTGAGCTCAGTAGTTGTGACGCACGGGCTTAGTTGCTCCACAGTATGTGGGATCTTCCCGGACCAGGGCTTGAATCCGTGTCCCCTGAATTGGCAGGTGGATTCTTAACCACTGCACCACCAGGGAAGTCCCGCATTGACTTTTTTTTAAAGGGGGAAATCTGGTTTAAACAGGATAGATTTAAGGTAACTCTTTTATGATTCTTAGCTTTAGAAAAATGGATTTTTAAAGGGTTTAAAGGGTTTTCATACTCTTGTGAAGTGTCTTCTGGAAATATGCATATAATAGCCTAAGGGGAGGGGGGAGTCATGTGAATATTTTGCTTCTGGCTTTGGAAGCTTTTTATTCTCACTTGAATCATTTGAATAATAGTCTCACAGTTGTTCCCCCACTGTCTGTTAGATTTAGAGGTTTTGGAGGAAGCTCAGAAAGAAATGAATGAGTAGGCAGAGTGTTCATTGATTACACATATAAGCAGAATAATGTCAATTTATCAATTTCTGGTTCATGCCTGTTTTTAAGGGGGTGGAGAATAAAGACATGCTGTGCCCAGAATGGGCAGGTTAAATAGGCAGAAGAGGCCCTGTGCCCTCCCCAATTCAGACCTACTGTGTCTTGCTCAACCTGAGAATTCATGCAGACTTTTATCATTAACTGCAAAACCATAAGGCTGAATGAGGGAAGGGAGGAGAGGTAATACAGAGAAGAGGAGATTTACTCTTTAGGCAAAGACATAGCTTTGACTTCTTCACAAATCTGAAAACTCTTAGATATATTTTCAATTTTGATATGTTCTTATGTTCATTCATTTTTTCAACAAACTTTTTTTGATGCTTGCTCTGTATTAGGTACTGTATTCTATCTAGGTAATATAGGGATTCATTCATTATTGAAAAAATATGTTTTGAGTCCCTACTAGTGCCAGGCCCTGTTCCAAGCACTAATGATAGAGAAGTGAATGCATCAAAGTTCCTTCTTCCACTGAGTTCACGTAACGGAGAATGACAATAAGCAAGTAAATGAAAACAAGAACACGCAAATATTGCCAGGTGCTAGCAAGTGCCACAGTGGCGAATAAAGCCAGTTAAGTGGAATGGAGCACGGGGTGGGGGTATGGAGATGAATCTGAGATGAAACAAAGGGTAATATTATTTTCAGGGGTGGTTTTGTGCTGAGAAACAGCATTCTGGTGACAAATAAGAGGGCCAGTTTGTAAGATGGTGAGATGGGTGTTGGTGGTTAGGTATCATTATAATTGTACAGGGCAGAGATGGCAATGACCATGCTAAGGGGCTGGTAGTGAGGTAGAGAAGAATATAAGTAAATAGATATGTCTTTATATGTATATTTATCTATGTATCATATACGTGTATGAATATATATCAATATCTCTTATTGTATTTATCTCTATAGGAAGAGGGAGAAACTGAATAGAGAAGGTATAAGCTATGTTTAAAAAAAAAGTAGACTGGGCAGGACTCAGCCACTTTTTAAATCTTTAAATCTTTATTGGGCAGTTGCTTAATTTAGGCTATGTGCTAGATAGACATCTCAGACGCACAGTACATGTGTGTAGGTGCACAGTACTTTATGGTCTGTTGTTATGTGTAAAACAACATGGACTGTGTCTACCTCAGAGAATACTTAACAAATTCGTGAACCGAGCCTGTCACGTTTTATGTGTCTTCTCAAAAAAGGTAATTACTTTTTAGAGTGTGTTAGTAAAGGAAAATGTATTTCCACTGTAGAGTCATATTTGTATTACATAAGCAAGTCTTTTCCCTGCAGGACACAAAGCCTGGTCAGCCCTACTGACTGAAGGTAGTAAAAAATGCCATCAGACTCTCAGTAAAGAAACAATTGCCTTGAGAATGAGAAGTGTTAGCTTATAGATAATTCAAAAATTGACGGATTGTTTCCCACTCACACTACCCCCTCAAGAATTTAGCCACCAATTCCATATACACGTGCACACACCCATAGGAAGTAATTTTTAAGGAGGGTTCTCTGGCACTGATGAGTGTCACTTCAGAATGCTTTCTCTTCACATTAGATTGGATTACTGAGCCGGAGAGTGGAGGGTTTGTCCCTTTCTGACCAGGACACTGATGAGCCTCATGAATTAAAATTTATGTCTTCCCTTGTTGCTGATGTGCCACCTGGCTCTTTTGAATTATCACAGCCACCAAATGAATTTTATAGTCCATTGGGGGCTGTCCATGCTTGTTAAGGTGATATTTCCATCTCTGGCATAGCATGGAATCTCATCTTCTCCTTGGTGAATAATCACGGTGCCAAATGCCCATCAGCCATCTTTTGCTTCTTGAAATGGTCTCTAAGTTATGCATCCTCTGCTTCGTAGAAGGCCAGTCGAAAGATGGAATCATGATCAAACCCTAACAGCCCTGTTGATTATCTCTATTGTATTATCAGCTTCCCACTACACTAGCCTCTGGTTTAGTGACGTATGTTCTATTTCCATCTGATTTTCCCTATTTCTGTTCTTCTGTTACTAGTTTCTATTATTTTCTAGTTCTATTTCTTGCCTATTCTGTTAAAATCACTTAGGTTCACTCTGCTGGGAGATTTCCTTACATCATTGTATTTAATTCTTTCAAGAATCTGTGAGTAGGTATATCTATTGCTATATTGCAAATGCAAGAAGGTTGCCCAAGGTCATGTAGGTAGTAGGAGAAAAAGCCAGAATTCAACTTGTGATTATAAGATTCCAAAGACTATGTGTTTTTTTGTTTTTTTAATATCCAATACTGCTTCTTAAGAAAGCCATGTATATTTCTCTCATTCTGCTAAACCTCACTCTGACATTCTCAGTATCTCACAGCAAACTTTCCTGGGAGAAGAGAATAGCACTACAGTATTTACTTCAGTGCCTTTCCAGCAATTTTCTTCTAAGTCATGAAAGTAATATGAGGAGACAAAGAACATAAAATTTGGACTTAGGAAATATGGTTTTGAGTATAGTTCTGGCACCAACTAGTCAGGTGATCTGGGCAAATTCCTCTCAAGTGTAAAATTACATAATAATACCCATAGGATCTTGAGGTTATGGAAAGATTAAAATGAGACTACTTAGAGGTGTCCATGGCCATCCAGTTGACCCAAAGACATACAATGGCTGAAGATCAATGGTTTGGATGGAAGGGCCCTAATGAGATCTCTTATAAGTTTCTGCAAATCAGATCCCGGGGCATGCCTGAATCCCTGTCTTTTCTAAGTTATGTTTGTGAAAACCACTCAATATATTGTTCTAAACCTGGGTTTTTCCCTAAAGTGTTCCAAAGTCAAGTTTTGTTGTGTATCACCCAAGGTATCTGATAAATACGATACCCAATCTACCATTCCCCTGGAGTCTGATGCCCATGGGATCTCAGTGAGACAAGTCTGAGGCCAAAATGGCTAAACTGAGTAGGTCATAGGCAAGGAAGTTGCCTGAGAGACTATATGGTTGTCTCATCTATAAGGGTTTGGGTCCTGGTGGTATCATCATATTCCATACTCCCCTTGAGAACCGGCATTCCTAGGCTTCCTAGAGGGAGCCCCAGGGCCAGAAGTAACTCAGACCTGGAGTACATTCTGAGGGACAGTTCTAGATAATAAGGATTCCCTGAGCTTTCCTAGCTCCATGGGATGCCCATGTTCAGGGATCCCAGAATGACAGTAAGTACTGAAATGGATTGCTAACTGAAACCACTTTGATCCTCAGCAAGGCTGCCTCTGTTGATAAGGAAAAGGGAGGTTCATGTTCTAAGTCCTAGGTGTCAGGCAAGGCTGGATTGGCAGAGGTAAAGGATGACTCATTTTAATGTAACCGTTGATGCACATTTGTGACGAAAGCCTCCAAGTCTCTACCCTCAAAGGGCATCAAGCCTCCAGCCACTGAGTAAAACAGGGAAGAAAGAGATAAAAGATTCTCCTAGGAATTTGCCATTTCTCTCTGTCACAATGTGCCCCATGAGGTATTCTTTAAAACACTTACTATGAATATTATTTTCTTAGGGTAAACTTTACATTTTAGATTGGTTTTGGATAAAACAAAAGAGTGTGTGCAGGTGGATTTCATTTGTATACAGCATTCTTCCTGGGTCTGGCTGGTCATCTTGTTACTGCTGTTAACCTTGCTAGAGCCTATCGGGTTGAGTTAATGTATCCTAACCATTAGTCACTTACCTCATTCGTTATGTGAGACTTAGGTAATTCATACTTTGAAAAAAAATAAAATAGAAAGATGTTTGAATCACTTAATTGAAAGATGGTATAAAGTCCAGCATTTCATAGTTTGCTTGAAGAAAAAAATATATTCTTGATATAGGAGGGAATGGAGAAAGGGTAGAGTGGATTTTCCATTTGGGTCCAATGACTGCATGGCTCTCATCCCTCGGCTGCAGATTAGAATCACCTGCGATGCTTTAAAAAAGACCAATACCCCAGTCACAATCTAGACCATTTAAATGAGAATCTCTGGAGGGGCAGGCTGAGCATTGATAATTTAAAATAGCTTCTTGGGTGATGCTAGTCCACACTCAGAATTGAGCACCCTCATAAAATGCCTATCTCAAGTGACTTAATGATGAGTATCACTAACTACCTCCAATGTTACAGTGTTAGCCTTAGACAAGATAAGATAATGCCTGGGGAGAAGATAACACCTGAAATTGAACATGCAAACTCTGTGTAATTAAACTTAACCTAAAAATTCATAATCATGCAGACACTCTATTTCCTCCTAGACATTCTTACCTTCTTTTCATACATATAATAATCGATACTCTTAGGTTGTTTCTTTTTTTTTAACATCTTTATTGAAGTATAACTGCTTTACAATGGTGTGTTAGTTTCTGCTTTATAACAAAGTGAATCAGCTATACATATACATATATCCCCATATCCCCTCCCTCTTGCATCTCCCTCCCACCCTCCCTATCCCACCCCTCTAGGTGATCACAAGGGACCTAGCTGATCTCCCTGTGCTATGCGGCTGCTTCCCACTAGCTATCTATTTTACATTTGGTAGTATATATAAGTTCTTAGGTTGTTTCTATGTTGTATTTCCTTTCTTTTTTAAGAACTACAATAATTTCCAACTGTTTTAAATCTTGTCATAGCAGTTAATCCTACTTTTAGTTCTTTTGGATGGCTGCACAGCCACCTAGAAAGAAAACAGCACGTTAATTGATGAGACAAATCAGAATTCAAAATGTCTCTTGAGTCAGGAGCTTCTGAAGATTTTGAAGAAGGTCAAATGCCTGTGTGTTTGTCCACTGAAATTAGTATTAGTGGACACAGCCAGTCCAGCTCTTCCATGTGCTAGTGGCAGCACTGTCTTTGTGTTCCTCTGTACCTTACGAAGCAAGTTCCTCATTTTATCCTCACTGTATCCGTGAAGTAGGATGGAATAGGGATTATTATACACATTTCATAGATAAGGAAATTGAACCTTAAGGTTGGTTAATGGCTTTTGAAGTGTAATTCTACTGCAACATGATGCCGCTGTAATTGGGGTATTTTCTTCCTTTGTATTTATACTGGCATTTGCTTGTATGTATAAAAGCTATTTTCTAATGCATTTTATGCAACCATAGTTGATTTACAATGTTGTGTTAATTTCTGCTGTATGGCAAAGTGATTCAGTTATACATGTATACATATATATATACATATATGTATATACACATTCTTTTTCATTATGGTTTATCATGGGATATTGAATAAAGTCCCATGTGCTATACAGTAGGACCTTGTTGTTTATCCATTCTATGTATAATAGTTTGCATCTGCTAATCCCAAACTCCTAATCTATCCCTCCCCCAGCCCCTTCTCCCTTGGCATCCACAAATCTGTTCTCTATGTCTGTAGGTCTATTTCATAGATAAGTTCATTTGTGTCATATTTTAGATTCCACATATAAGTGACATCATATGTTGTTTGTCTTCCTCTTTCTGACTCACTTCACTTAGTGTGATAATCTCTTGGTCCATCCATGTTGTTGGAAATGGCATTATTTCATTCTTTTTTATGGCTGAGTAGATTGTATGTATGTACTACATCTTTTTTATCTTTTCTTCTGTGAATGGACATTTAGGTTGTTTCCATGTCTTGGCTATTTTGATAGAAAAGCTGTTGATTTTTATACATTAACTTTGTACTCACACTCCTATCAAATTTCTTTACTGATCTAATGCTTTTTCTTTTTTTTCCCCTCTGGTTTTGCAGATTTTAAAAATACTATCTCTAAATAATCACAATGTTTCTTATACTTTGCTGTTAATGCACACCTTATTTCTTTATCTTGTCTATTTGTAGTGCTAATTAATTACAGAGCGATGTTAAATATTTGTGATACTGGGCATTCTATTTTTGGTTCTAACTTTAATGAGAATACATTGAAATGTTCCATGTCTAATCATGATACTGGCTTTTAGTCTGAGAGAGAGAAATCTCTATGTGTTTTTGTGTTTATTATATATGTGCTTATAAGATATATGCATGTATAAAATGCAGTGTTAACAAGTATCCCACTCTGACAACTCAACAACTAAAAGACAAAAGACCCAATTAAAAAGTGGACAAAGGACTTGAATAGACACATCTTCAAAGAAGATATTCAAATGGCCAATAAGCCCATGAAAGGATGTTCAACATCATTAGTCATTAGGGAAATACAAATCAAAACCACAATGAAATAACTCCTTCACTTCCACTAGGATGGCTATAATTGTTTAAAAATGAAAAATAAGAAGTGTTGGTGAGGATATGGAGAAATTGGAACCTTCACACATTGCTGGTGGGAACTGAAAATGGTGCAGCACTGTGGAGAACTGTTTGGTGGTTCCTCAAAAAGTTGAACATAGAATTACCATATGACTCAGCAATTCCACTCCTAGCTATATATCTCAACCTAAAGATGTTGTTATCAACTGAATTGTGCCCCCTCCACCCCAAATTCATGTGTTGAAGCCCTAAGCCTCAGTGTGACTACATTTGGACATAAGGACATTAAAAAGGTAATTAAAATTAAATTAGGTCATAACAGTAAAGACCTTAATTCAACATGGTGGGTATCCTTATAAGAAGAGAGAGTTAACAGTGGCTTACATGCACAGAGCAAAGGCCATGTGAGAACACAGTGAGATGGTAGCCATCTGCAAACCAAGGAGTGTGACCTCTGGAAAAAACAACCCCACCAGCACCTTAATCTTGGACTTCTAGCCCCAGAACTCTGAGAAAATAAACTACTGTTATTTACACCACCCAATCTATGGTGTTTTTGTCACGGCAGTCTTAGCAGACTAATACAGATGTTTACATAAAAACTTGTACATGATGTTTATAGCAACAATAATCATAGTAGCCAAAAGGTAGAAACAACACAGATGTCCACAAACTGATACATGGGTAAACAAAATGTGATTTGTCCATACAATGGAATATTATTCAGCCTAAAAAGGAATGAAATATTGATACTTAATACAGCATGAATGAACCGTGGAAACATGCTAAGCAAAAGGAGTCAGACACAAAGGATCACATATTGTGAGTTTTCTTTTGTATACAATACCTGGAATGAGCAAATCCATAGAGAGAGACAGCAATTAGTGGTTACCAGAGGCCGGGGTTCAGGGGTGGGGATAAGGAATGACTGGTTAACGCATATGGGTTTCCTTACCAACCCTTGGTAATTTCTCTCTTTTTCATTTTAGTCATTCTGTTTTGTGGGTCTTGCTAAATACTGCGGTTTTAATTTGTATTTTAGGAATGGCTAATGAAATTGAATACATTTTCATATATATTTTGGCAATTTGGAGATCCTTTTCTGTGAAGTTTTGTTACATCATTTGGCCAAATTGTCTGTCTTTTGCTTATTTATTTTTGGAGTTATTTATATATTATGATCACGATTTCTGAACCCTTTGTTATAAATGCATTACAAATATCTTCTCTCACTCTATAGGTTGCCACTTTATCCTCTTTGATGGTACCATATATCATTTATTTTTCTTTTTTTGTTACTGCTTTTTTTCTGGGTCAGTTTTGTCTTACATCCAAGTGTTGCAAGCACCCATATACATTTAATAAAAGCCTCTTATTATGCTTCTTATGTAGTTTTCAGTGTCTGATATATCTGAATGGTTCTCCATTCTTACTTGTAATTTTGAGTTTCTGTAATTTTTTCTCTTTTTTTATTGTCTAGGTTAACTAGTATTGTATCAGTGATTTGTTTCTCAGAAAAGTGGTCCTTGGATTTCTTAGTTTTGAATTTATTAACTTTATTTGACTTTTATCTTTATTAATACATCCCTTTTGTTTTTGTTAATTGTATTTTGTTGCTCTAATTCCTTGAGTTGAATAATTAATCCATATATTGTCATTCTTTCTTTTTAAGAGATGTAAGAATTTAATTATATAGATGTTCTTTCAAGTACAGCTTTCTTCATATACCTTGGATAGAATACATAATGTTTGCATAATTATTATTTTATAAAGCAACTGTTTGTTTAACAGGAGTGGGCATGGCAACATTATTTAGGAACACAAAATCTTTAATTCAGGCAGGCTGTATCAGACCCTTTTTCTCATTGAATCCACCAAGCTCTCTGCCAGTATAGCATGTCTTCATTCTTTCAGGCTCTACCTCCTTGACCAGCACATGCTCCCAGTTAGGTTGGCAGATGCACAGCCCTTCTCTATGGTGGTTTGACATTTACCCAGCTGTTTTTAGCTGCCTCTTCCCCATCTTTTATTTGTCCACATTCCAACCTGAAACTCATTCTACCTGCCTCTTGAAGAGATGGCATATATCAACCTCCTGAGTGTTGTCAAGCTGCTTTTTGCTTCCCTCATCCCCAAGGAAAGGGACCCAGGATGCTCCTGGGGCCCACATGTGAGATGTTCCAATGAGAGGTTGCTGTTTGGTCTTCAGGGTCATGCCAACTGCTTCTGAAAAAAAATGCTGAAGCCCACTTGGAGTCTATAGAACTCTGGATCGGCTACAATATGCCTCCCTTGGTTTGGTCCCAAATCTGCATCTTCATAAGTTTTGGTTTGAAATTTTTGCTATCTGCTGTTTCAGAGAAGATGGGGTTTCCTTCTCCATTTTTCATTTGTGATACAACTTCCAAGTGGCTCTACGGAGAGCAGGTAATGGTCCCTATCGTGCCATCTTCAATCTGACTTCTGTACTGTGTTAGTTTTACAAGTAATTTTTATTAATGTTTTTTTTTTCCAGTTTTATTGTGATAAACTTGACATAGAGCTGTGTATAAATATTAATATTGTTTTTTAACAGAAAACACAACATAATTATTTTAAGTGAATGATTTTAAAAGGTATTTTGTGTTTCTACCTGTTATATTATTATTTAATGAAGTTCCATCTGCCCTCCTCACTGCATCTCTTTGTAAAGCAAGATGAAAACAGTACACAGTGTACACATTTTTGTGAATACTTTTAATGAGGTGATAAAAGAACATTTGATTAAACAAATCAAATGCCTCCTGACAGCATCTAGTTCTATTTGTTTAAATCTTCCCCAAATCACCCAATAGAAGCCTGGTTCTTATAACAAGTCCTTTCTGACAGCCTCTTACTAAGACACCCCATATTTCCTCATGGCTTAATTCTGCTTTTACAATGAATTGATAAATCCAAACTTTTTCTAGTACAGGTATTTCTGGTAGTTTTTGGCTATAGGATGTTAAGCAACATATTTCTCTTTAATTCATAAATCTATTCAGGACTATTTATTGAGCACATATTATTTGATATAAAATAAAAAAACCAATAATAGCTAATATTGTCATATTATGTATACTGAATAGCAAGAGTTAATTATAATAACCTGAAGTTTATAGAACATTTCTACATATATTATGTGTTTTAATCTTCAACTACTCTATGGCATTGCCTTTCATGGACAGGTACAAAAGTGGAAGTTCAGTGATAGTAATTGGACATGATAATATTAAATACGTAATGTATTAACTTTATGCCATGAAATAGATACTGCTAAGATAGCTACTAATCATTCTGAGTAACAAACGAGGAAACTCAGGTTCAGAAAGGGCCAGTACGTTCCTAGAGATCACATAGTTAGCAAGGGGCAGAGCCAAGGCCCATCTCTAAACCTCATTTTTTTTACTAGCTTTACTGAGATATAATTTATATATAAAATTATGTAAGTCTAAGATGTAAAATGTGTTGATTTGATACACTTATATGTTGCAAAATGAACACCATAGCTTTAGCTAAAATGTGTATCACATCACATAATTACCATTTCTTTTCTGTGGTGACAACATTTAGTATTTACTCTCAATAACTTTCAAGTATATAATACAGTATTATTAACTACAATCACTATGTTGTATATTAGATCCCCAGAACTTACTCATTTTATAGCTGGAGATTTGTACTCTTTGACCAGCATCTCCCCATTTCCCCCACTCCCACACCTCTGGTAACTACCATTCTACTCTGTTTCTATGAGTTCTACTTTTTTAGATTTCACATATAAGTGATATCATACAGTATTTATCTTTCTCCATGTGACTAATCTCACTTATACCCTCAAGGTCTACTCATGTTGTTGCAAATGGCAGGATGTCCTTCTTTCTCATGGCTGAATAAAATTCCAGTGGAAATACATAGATATACATACATATATATATATTTTTAATGTATCTCACACCATCTTTATCTGTTCATCTGTTGACAGACATGTAAGTTGTTTCCATGTCTTGGCTATCGTGAATAATTCTGCAGTGAACATAGGAGTGCAGATATTTCTTCAAGATCATCCTATTTTCATTTCCTTTGGATATATACCCAGAAGTGGGGTTACTGGATCATATGGCAGTTCTAGTTTTAACTTTTCGAGTATTTTGTATTTCCTTCATGATTAATGATGTTGAGCACCTCTTCATGTACCTGCTGGCCGTTTGTGTGTCTTCTTTGTATAAACCTCATCAGTTTTGAGTCCTACACTAATATTCAGAAGCTGAGAAGGGAAGGGTATTCCCAGCAAAAAAAAAGAGACTACATGGTGTTTTTGAGGATATGGGATGCATTTATTATTGCTTGAGTAGATCATTAGTGAGAGAGAAGCTAGAAATGGGGCTGGAAAATGAGCATGGCAGTAGTTTGTGTGTTGGGAGGTGGGTGGGGTAAAGATTGAACTACATTTGAAATAAAATGAAAAGCTATTTAAGACTTAGGGAATGCCATGTGAAATTGTGTGTTTTTGAAATACCGCTCTAACTGTGAAGTAGAAAATGGATTTGAGGAGACTAACACAGTGATAAGGAGACCAATTAGGAGGGTATTGTTCTGGGTGAAATATGATGTTGCCTTAAATGACAATGGTGACAGTAACAATGGAGAAAAGTAGAAAGATTTAAGAGATTTATGAGATAGATTCCATGAGATTGAGTTATTGATTGGATTGAGGGAGTGGCAGAGTGAGTGGAGTCAAGGAGCACAACAAAATATCAGACTTAAGCAAATGGTGGGATAGTGGTAAGTAGAAGTAAATTTGTTGGGGGAGAAAATTTTAGCTTTGACATGCTGATTTTCAGAAGTGCCTGTGTGTAAGTGCTTAATTAGCGAGTTGGATATTCATGCCTAGAGCTCAGGAGACATCTGGTGTGTGTGTGTGTGTGTGTGTGTGTGTGTGTGTGTGTGTGTGTGTGTGTGAATCATCTGCATATAGTTGGCAGTTGATGCCATGGGACTAGAAAGAACTGTCCTGTGAAGTTTCTAAGAGCAAGAAAAACAGAAGAACCCAGACCAAACTTTGAGAAACACCAACATTTAAAGGGTAAGTACAGGAAACATCATGGACAGGAAATTTAAAAAGAGCTGCTAGAAAGGGTCATACCATTGGAAGCCATGAAGTAGGAGCAGTTCAAACTAAGACATGGGTCAAGACAAGAATACAGAGTTATGGAGTTGGATTGGTAGAAAGACCTGCAGATGTGGGAAAAATCTTCCTTCCTTCTCTTTTAATTTTTCCACCGAGACAAAGGGCCTCTGCAGTGTCTTCTTGGATCACCCTTTCCTTTTATATACTCCTTCATGTTTTCCTTGGTCATTGTTTCAATTCCCCAGTTCTGCCAACCTGTGCTGGCTCCATCCAAGAAAGCACATCCCAAGGTCTTTGTGGCCATAAGATTGTCCTGGAAGGGAGTGTCAAATCTTTATTGTGCATCTTTGGTAGATGTTTCTGAAAGAGCTAGACTTCAGAGCAGTACATCTATGGACAAAGGCATCTTTCTCTTGATAATTCTGGCCAACTCACATAGCATTACTTTGATGAGTTGTGCCAAAATATGTCTGCCTTCTACTCTGTCTTACTAAAGACACCTTCTACTGAAGCAGTGATGAAGGAAGGACAAAAGAATAAAGCAAAAGGAAAGTTCTTTCTTGTCACTCTGAACATATGTGTATATACTGTAGAAAAAATGGACTTTGTGGTTAGATGTGTTCATTCTACTGCTTATTTATAAGCCACAGTGCTCACAGATGTCATCACACTCCCATCTCACCCCATTAAAGTTCCAGGAACTTACTTCAAATTCTACTTTCAAATAAATGTCTGTCATATTTTAAATTAAAGGAAATTTATTATTATTGTTATCATGATTATTATTATTATTCACATTGGATGTTTTTGCTCCCAAAAAGCAGATTGAAGCCAGTTCTATGTAATTTTCTAATGTCTAGTTTAACTCTATATGTACTGAAGTTTAACAAACATTTTACACAATGATGATTTTAACTAAAGTAATGGGAATATTGATGGTGTTTTATCTTTTCAAATCTGTGCTGCTTCCCCACCCCTTATTTTTCTTTTTTGCTTCATCTAACTTTATGTTCCTTTACCATTCTGATAGTTCTGATAAATGCAGAAGGAGGTAGGGGTGGCCGATATTCCTACTTTTGCTTCTCTGGATCCTGATTATTTCTCATTTTATTTCTCCATTTCATTTCCATGTTTTTCCTCCTCCTTCCCAGTCTCAACAGAGAGACAGAGAGAGCAGGAACTTTTTAATATGTTTAAAACAATCTTTGAAATGATGCATCTCTGTCACTTTACTCTCACTTTTAATATTATAAACTAAAATAAAAATTGACATATTGATAAAAGTTTCCAAGACTACTGCCTGCTGCTTTCTGGTGATTAGGTGTGAGAAAGTGGCCTTTCTCAGTTCAGATAACAAATATGCAAATGATGATATTTAAACCAAAAATGACAGTGTCCTAAAAGAGGGAGGGGCACACTTATTTCCTTTCTTTTCCACTCTCTCCCTTTGGTATGGCTATCTAGGAAACTGTTTTATAACTTCTTGGATGAGGAGTTGAAGATTAAGGACAAGTTCATTCACAATGGCACACCAGTTCTCCACCTTGGAAAGAAAACATTCCTGACCTTGGCTCACATATTCTAAATGGTTCCTTCTTTATTCAGATGACGCCTTAGGCTTGGTGACTTTTCTGCATGGACAGGAATCTAACATGTTCTTAGCACTTGTTATGGGCCAGCCTTTATGCTGAGCTTTTAAATATAACTTTTTGTTTAATCCATACAATAATCCTCTAAAGTAGGCATCATTATCCTAATTTTCACACCTGAAGAAACTAAAACATGGTGATAATACATATCCAACATTACCATATCTAAGATCGCTGACTAGAAAGTGATGAAAGACTAGGTCTGTTTGACTCTTAAATTATGTACTATTGTCACCACACAAGAAAAGACAGAGATATGCCCAGAGTGGAAACTAAGGAATGACCAATGTCTCTGTGCATGAGCATGTGTCTGAGCACAGCTGAAGACTAAAATCAGTTGTCATGTCTGCTTTAATGACTCCCAATCATCAACATGGATACTATCCAGAAGAAAATGCATAAATATTGTACAGAGAGTGGAAGGAACATACAGATAATGTCGACCTGACATGCACAGGGACTCTGGCCACTGTAGATTTTGAATCTGAGCCTTGAATTTCCATCATTGACTCTGACATATTTATAGTCAAAGTCAATTTAATTTGTCACCCAATAAACTGAGGCAATCATAAGTTTTAATATGTATACAGGCCAGGAATTGGGGTTTTCCAGTGTAAACAAGAATCCAGGAACTGCGACTTCACAAATGCTGTGAATGTTTTGAAACTTAACGGGTAAAGGATGAGGGTGTGAATGTAGTTTACTGCAGACCTTGGCTGGCTAGGATGTGTGAATTTATCTGCATCTAGAAGTGTGTTTCTCTACACAAAAAGAGGCTGAAGGAAGTACAGGAAAACTGGAATGGGTCAGATTTTTCAAACAATAGCTCTACTTGCTGAGCGAAAGGCAGCCAAATGATTTAAATTCTAAATTTCCATTTTTTAGGATGCAGTTAATCTTCAAGTGACATTAACTAGGATTCCAAGGACAGTCAGCTCTCAGGATACAAGCAATTTTCCTGTAAAGCACTGGAGTCACTCACAACCCCTGCTGGATCCAGAAGCAGGCAGAGGAACTCATTTTCTCACTAGAAAATCTGTTACTGACTGACCCAAGATTAATTTTTCTCAAGCTTCTGACATGACTTAAAGATTAAATATTTAACCAAAATGTTAGAGAAAGAGTGGGGAAAAGAAAGAGCATGGTGTCACCAAAGGATCTGGTGTTTGCCCCTTTGGGTAAATGGCTAAATGACTATAGCACTGATACTTCTGATGATGCTTTAAAAGGACCACATGGGGGCTTCCCTGGTGGAGCAGTGGTTGAGAGTCCGCCTGCTGATGCAGGGGACACGGGTTCGTGCCCCGGTCCGGGAGGATCCCACATGCCGCAGAGCGGCTGGGCCTGTGAGCCATGGCCGCTGAGCCTGCGTGTCCGGAGCCTGTGCTCCGCAACAGGAGAGGCCGCAACAGTGAGAGGCCCGCGTACCGCAAAAAAAAATAAATAAATAAATAAATAAATAAAAGGACCACATGTCCTGTTCATACTTCATGGCCTCATTATTCAGCAGCCTTTAATGAAAATGTCCTTTTATGATTTCTTTTCTCCCAAAAGCTCAATCCGTCAAATGGAGGGAGGTAGCAGTCTATCTCTGTAGTTTAAAAGAAAATATTTGAGTAGAATTGGACATCTGTGTCTTTCATTTTAGCCATGTGGAAGAGGAAAAACAAGGAGGAGACAGGAGATGTGGATAGCTGGTGCTCTGCCTATTGTGAAGACCATGGGAACCCAAGCAGCTCCCTCTAGAGACAACCCATCTCTTTATTCTTTTATCAAAGAGAATTCATCATGTTGAAAAGCTAAACTCCTTTAGTGACAGAGAGACCTGATGTTGCTGTTTTGTCTCTCATCACTCACTACTGTTTGATGTAGGAGGCTTTTGAGAGGTAGGTAGCATGAGATTAGGAACCTAATACCATGTTCACCCCTGCCCCCCTCCCTCTTTCCCTTCCTCCACCCAAATGCTATGGGCAGAATGAGAATGAAGCCTTGTGAATTTGGAATATGATTCAGCAGGTTTTATATAAGAGAGAAAACGGAAGTAGTCATCAGGTGTCGAGTATAGCTTCATGTTACTGGCCTTAAATTCTCTGTGAGATACAAATAGATGCCACATTGGAGAAGCTTGACCCAGAATCTACTTAACATATTTCTAATGCTTGTACTGGCAATGAGTAATCTTTTTGAGGACTATAAGTACAAGAAAGTTACAAGGCTGCCACGGTACTCTTTTCCTTTATAATTCACTTAAGGTCAGAAAAACAACTAGACTCATGCCTTTAACCCAAACTTCTTAGGATTTACCAGTCTTATGCCAGTCATACCTCCCTTCAAGCCTATGTACTAAAAGTTGAGTGAAAGAATGATTTCCCCCCTCCTTTGGCATTAATTATCGCTGACCTTGCACATTAAATATTGTTTATTCCGACACCAGCTGGTGTATTGCAATACAACTGTAGCACTAAATACTCAGAGTTAGTGTCAGACTTCACAGGTTTAAGGCTATGGTCCCCAACAGGGCTGTCGTTACTTCAGATGCTAACTGCACATAGGGAATTTCCAGGCCACTCACACTTCTGACTGACTGGCAACAAATTCAGTGTTCTTAGGACCCCCTCAGGTTCAGTAATCTACCATAACACCCCACAGAACTCAGGAGAGTGCTATAGTTATACTTAGAGTTTTATTATAAAGGATACAAATTAGGGCCAGCCAAATGAAGAGACACATAGGGCAAGGTTTGTGAGGGCCTAAAACAGAGAGCTTCGGTGCCCACTCCTCATGAAATCAGGGTGCATCACTCTCCTGGTACATCAGTGTGTCCACTAACCAAGAAGCTCCATTGAGCCTCAGTGTCCAGAGGGTACCTTGGGGTTTCATTACATAGACACAGTTGTTTAAATCATTGACCTCATGATTGAACTCAATCTCCAGCCTCCTTTCCCTCCCCCAGAGGTCAGGCTGGCTCAAAATCCCAACTCTCTAATCATGCGGTTGGTCTTCCTGCTGCCCAGACCCCATCCTGCAACTATGTAGGGGCCACCATGAGGACCATTAGTTTAATCCCAGGGGCTCCTGAATAACAAAGACACTTCCATCACTCAGGAAATTCCAAGGGTTTTAGAAGCTTTGTGCCCAGAACCTGTGACAAAGACCAAACTTTTTTTTTTATATAAAAATGTCAGATCTAGAGGAATCTTAAATATTATGCAGTTATGAGTGTTAGCTCACCCCTGACCACAAAGCCTGTGTGGCAGAAATAAAATGAGCCCAAGAGCCGAGGCTCTGTGGCTGCCTACCATGTCCTCTGCTTCCCATATCTCTGATGTCACTAGCTTACAGGAACATGCCCTCCTAGAAGTGTCTTTATCATATGTATAAGAACAAAGTAATTCAATATGGGATAGGGCTTTCTCTCTTCCTGTCTCCCTTCCTGTTTAACAGCCAGAAGCCCTGTTACCTCATCAGAATGTTGAGACAGCTTCTTAAAGGTAAACATTTTGAGGCGAGTAGAGCTATTGAAGCATATTTAATGCATGTTTTTTTTGGAAAATGATAGTCCAACTCTCTATTGAAAAAAGTTGTTTTTGAATGACCCTTGACAGTTTCTTCCATTTGCTGCTATATGCTCTTCTTATTCAAACCAATAATTCCTATGTACCATCCTACATAATGGCTTGATTTTCAAGAGGATATAGAGAAAATGGTATGTCCTTGATGATGCACTGTTCTGAGCCATTTCATCTTTCCCTTCATTCTTCAAGGGAGAAAGACCAACACTTTCTAATTTCCGAGAATCCATCAATCTAGTACAAATACCTAGATGAAAATGGTACTTAGCTTGCCCTTTCTGGACTTATCTCTCTGCCTGTAAATGAGAAAAAAATTCTACCTCTCTCTGCTGATTCAACTGCAGGAGACACTTATGAACTAGCCTTGGTGTTTGCTTTCACAAACACATGTGGCCATTGTTTTACACATTAGCAGGATTATGAGGTTCCTAGTGGTCATTTGTGCTTAAAGATAATTGATAATTGTGGCTTATATTCAAGGCCAATTTTGGCTTGATTTCAATTGTTTCTACTTGCCTGCCCTCATTCAGATGCTAAGCCTTTTTCTTATTTCTCTTATCACCTATTCATTTTCCCTTTTCCTTCTACTTTCCATCACCCCATATATTTAAAGTATAGTAAGAGATTTCAGCTTTAATATTATTAAAATATCAAAATGTTTACTCTTATTTACCCTATATAATACTGCTACTTACTTTTTTTGTTAAATATCACCAATCATGTCATTCCTTCTCAAAAATCTTTTATGATCTCCTGTTAATCTTCAATAACTCTAAAATGAAGTACAATTTTGGGCTGGCATTCAAGGTCTTTCATAACAAAATTTCTCTCTAATCTTATCTTGTACTATTCCTTCCACATATATTTGATCTGCTTCCCAACTGGCCTATAAAGTGTTTCTTGGATCCCTATCAGCGCTTTGCCAATTGCTTTTGTTATCTCCACTGTCTAAAATAACACCTCCTCAACTGATAAAAATCTCGTCATCTATCAAGATCCAGATAAAATGCCATTTCTGCCAGAAAACCATTCATTCTGTCCATCTGAAGTTCTATTTTTCTTTCCACAGACAATACACTTATTGATGAGCTACCATATGTTAGGTACAGCATTAGTTGCTAGAAATACAAGGTGAATAATTTATCCATAGGAGTTTCCTGCCTTCAGGATTTTTAAGCCCAGGGAAAAGTGAAAGAGAAGCACGAAAATCTGCAAAGGTATATGGAGGAACCACAGGTTTCTATGGGAACACATAGAAATTGAACTTAGCCCAGACTAAAGCAATGAAAGAAGGATTCTAAGAAAAACTGATATCTATGCCAAGGCTGGAATAAGAATTCACCACATGTTAGGATGATGAATAAGAAAGAGGGGAGAAGGCTCAGTACAGATGGAAAAGATATGTGAAGGCCCAAAGGTGGGAAAAGACACAGAATATTTAAGGAATACACAGAATTTCCCAATGATCTGAGAATAGAACAAAGAAGTGATAAAAGCTGACACTGGGAGGAGAGTAAGGGTTTATAATAGTTATGATTGAACTACAATAGGAAAGTTTATCCAGTAGGACATTGGATTTACAAGAAAGGAGAGAGAGAGAGTTTGAAATTTTAGATTTGATCATTTTTGTGTACTGATGGTCACTAACTCAGTAACAGAGTACAATATCACTCAAGATGAATATGCAGAAGTGAGAACCTAAAACATAACCCTGAAGAATACCAGTATTTAAGAAATGGTCAAGGAGTCTAAGCAGAAATGGCCAGAGAAGTAGGAGGAAAAAACCAAAAGTGTGTGATAGCACATCAGCAAGAAATAAAGCAAGGCTTGATCAATAGGAGTTTAATGCTCCTAAGAAGTTGTGTATAATAAAGAATGACAAGTGCCCACTGAATTTGGCCAAAAGGAAATCACTGGGAACACTGGCAAAAGCATCTTCAGCAGACTCATGGGTGGCAGAGCAAGACTGCCTTGAACTGAAATGTGAGTGGGAGGTAAAATGATGACACTGCAAGTAAGAACTATTATGAGGAAATTGGCTAGGAAGGAGTAGAAAGAAGGACACTGGTAGCTAAAGGTAAACACAGGCTGAAAAAAGATGTTTTAAGTTATGAAAGAGATAATATGTTTACTTAGTACAGAGAAAAGTCCAGTAGAAAAGGTCCAAATTCAAAATACAGAAGAGAGGGAAAACTCTCGTTGAGTAAGTCTCCGAGAAGAAGGTAAAGCACAACCAAGCATTAGCTTTAGACAGGAGGCGAATTAACTGTTTGTAACAACAGGAAAGATGAAGTTAGATGTGGATTCCCAGTAATGTACAGGTTTGAGGGGCAGGGAGTTGGGGGAAATCCCTTATGGCTTATACTCTCTCCAAAGTACCATAATGTTTCACTTGCGGCCTCTTCTAGCACTTGCCATGTTGTCTCTGCAAGTTATGCCAGGTTATGTATGAGTGCCGTCCAATAAAAATATAACACAAGTCACTAATGTGAGCCACATGTAATTTTAAATTTTCTGCTAGCCACATTAAGAGATGTTAACAGATAGAAAATTCATTTTAATAATGTTTTTACCCCAATGTATCCAAAATACTGTCATTCAACATATAATCTACATAAAAAAATTAATGACATGTTTCACATTGTATTTTTTTGTACCAGATCTTTGAAACCTGATGTGTATTTAACATTACATTAAATCTCAATACAGACCAGCCACATTTCAAGTGATCAGGAGTCACATTTGGCTACTGACTACTGTATTGAACAGTATAGATGTGGATGGTAAGTACCCTGAGAGAAGACACTACTACTTCCCTCTATTTTTATTTCTCTTGCTCAATCAGTGGTTATTGAACTGAAACTATAATACATAAAATGAGAACATCTATCAAAGTAGTCATAGGATATTCAAGAATTTCTTAAAGAATATTTAATTGACCCAGTAAATAAAAATCAGCAGTGCCTATGTAGTGTTTTTCAGGTTTGCTGCTGGAAAAGTAACCTTTTTTCTCTTCAAAGGCCTTTGAAAAACTGAGCTCACTTTCATGAAGAGAAATGATGCCATGTTAATTTGAGTAGCATTAGATGGGATTAAGAAGCATTGTGACCAAATCAGGCTCAGTTGCTATACCCCAGGCTCTCCAACTTCTGCCTTCCAGAAGAGATTCTAACTCAGTGAATATAGATTAATACAGAATTCATCTGATTTGCTATTAGAGCAGTTTGTCTTCTTTTCAGTAAACTCTACCATCTCCCTGACAGGTGAGGGGTCTGGATTGGTGGAGGGACTGGGGAATTGCAGGCTCCTCACTATTGGCTCGTCACATTCAGGAAGCAAACAAGCATCGAGAATTTCTCTCCTCTACAAACAGTCCTTGTGCAGATGGAATTCTACTCTTTCTTAGAGATATAGCCCCCAGGAGCACCAGTGTGCTACGTGGATGAACGAGTCATAGAATCCCCTCTGGGGCTTCCCTGGTGGCGCAGTGGTTGAGAGTCTGCCTGCCGATGCAGGGGACACGGGTTCGTGCCCCGGTCCGGGAAGATCCCACATGCCGCGAAGGGGCTGGGCCCGTGAGCCATGGCCGCTGAGCCTGCGCGTCCGGAGCCTGTGCTCCACAACGGGAGAGGCCACAGCAGTGAGAGGCCTGCGTACCGCAAAAAAAAAAAAAAAAAAAGAAAAAGAAATCCCTCTGCACAAATTCTGTTCCTCTAAATAGTTAAGTCTTACATATTCGTGAAGCATTGAATGTGTCCCTTTAAATGGATTCTCCCATTTATTTTAAATTTCCTAAAATAAAAAAGATCCCTGCTATGTATGGGCTCCTTGTTAGTTCCTGCCACTGTACTCCCAGCTGTGGCTACTGAAGAGCTCCCAACAGATTGCTCAGCTTTGCGTAATTCCTGAATCATTAAGATTCAGGCCTGGTGGTATATTAGAAACTAATTCTCTACCAACAGGAATAAGAAAATGTGTCTGTAGCCCTATGCCAGGTGTCCCTTTTCTTCCGAGGACTGCATCAGCACCAAGCTCAGCTTTCTTTCTCTATTCACACTTTCCCCTCTTCCTTCTGCATTTCCATTCTGTTACTGAGCTGCTTGCCCTTCTGGGCCCCTTGCAATGACCCCTAAGCCCAGGGCTCAGAGCCTCCTTGTAGCTCCTGCAGATCTCTTCCTCCAGGGTCTAAATCCTATTCCCAGCAGCATTAGTCACTGGCTGCTGCCTCCCTTAAACACCAGTGCATCTCCCTGAGAGCACGGCTCAGTTCCTTTACCCATTGCTGGAGATCAAGCCCGTCCTTCTTTTGCCCTCCCTTGTTTCTCTTTTGTTAAATCAGACCTTTTGGAATCCTGGCCTAAACCTAGAGGATTCCCAGTGTTACTGTGAATCTAGCCATTTGGACTTTAAGCTCTCTTCCCTTGGAGTTATCACATCTACTTTAAGATTATTCCTTCAAGCCTAAATTTCCTTATTTCCAGTTAACTTCCTCCTCTCCACTCCTTTGCTGCAAGGCACAGCATGGTTCAGGCTAAAGTTATGTAAGTTGGTCAGATTCTAGCCAATTTTCAGAAACAGAATAATAAATACTGGTTTGTGTTACATTATCTCATTTCAGTGAGTACTAGGAGTCTTTCTGCAGGGTTGTTATACTTTTAGTGTCTTTGATGACTGCCTTACCAAGAAAAATTAATCATCCATCTAATTTGAAACATCTAGTTTAAAAGGCACTATCAAAACATTGGCTATGTATAGGATCTCGTAAAGATGAGAAAAGAGATTCTAATGCTGTGAGTTCTGTTTATTTAGAAAATCAGATTCTCATAAGAATGGAAACACCTGTCATACAGTGCTGTTGACTTGTTTTCTTCTCTTGCTTTCACTATTTTTTTTTTTTTTTTTTGCTTTTGAGATGCTGAGAAGAAACCCACAGTACAAAGTCAAGATAGATTTTTTTTTTTTATGTATAGAAATCTCTATTACCAGAATTGTGCACACCAGAACACACCCTGGTTCCATATATTAGCCTGCGGAGACTTCATCATATATTAGGCTGCAGCAAAAAATGTGTTTATATAGCCATCTTGAAAATTGTCAGACAATATATCACTCGAAGGCTGTCATATAAAGTAAAACATTAAGAAGAATATTTATGGGGTTTTTGTGCTGTCCCAGCATTACAACTCCACTAAATCATTCTGCAGCATGTACCCCTCTTTCCCCTCTGCCTTTGTAAAAGTTGGGCAGACTAATGGTTGGAAGTTGGAAAGTTACAAGCCGGATAGAATGCTGACTTGGAGAGTGGTGATTACTGCCATCCTGCAGGATGTTAGTCCCCAAACTGTGAGTGTCCAAAAGCACATTTCCCCTGTATACACTCTACATACTCCTGGCATGAAATTAAAACTAGTTTGTTATGGGAAAATGACTGCATAATATTAAAAGCATTCCAACTCTCAAACAGCACTAGAAAACTGCAAATTAAAAAGATACCAAATGGTACCTGTCATTTTGACAATGTACTGACACCGAGCAGTTAGAGATATCCCACTAGCAGTCTGGATTTAGGAAGTGCTATTAAGTAAGTAAAGAGTTTATCTTAAAGCAGCTGTGAAGCTTTCCTCCCCTTTCTGGTGCTTTCTAGGTCTGTGTTGATTCGTGTGTCAGGCTCCATGCTGCTCTTGGTGAGTGGTAAGAAGTCTAAGCAAAAGTCAGCAGCTTTCATTCTGACAGACGCCACATGTAAGGGGGAAATGAAATATTGAATAATATTTCCAGGTGCAGTTTCTAATGTTCCATTCATATGGGCAATGCTATGTTGACATAGCATTTGAAAGTACCTTTTTTATTTTTTAATTTAAGCTTTGGATATATTGTGAGGTTGCTGCTGGGTCCTCAGCCAGAGATGCTCGTGTATTCACAACTTAGAAGGAAAAGAAAAAGCAGTGGATGTGGGTTTTGAGTACCATTAATATTCAGTCCAGAGCTTTCACAGTGGGGATCCCTGGACGACATGACAGGCGGATGTGCAGGGCAGCTACAAATCCAGGAAGGGAGGGTGCTGCCCAGGTCCCCATCTTCATTTGTATTTCATCTCTGTTCATAAAGCCTTTAAAAAGAGAAAATGATAAGTACCTCTAGTCTTTTATTTTCTTATTCTTTTTCCATGTGTAGCTGTTCACTTATACAGAGATGAGAATGAATGTCCTTCTCCTGTTTGAAAATCTCATATCTTCTCATCAAGTTTGCTTGGATAGCACGTACAAAAATGCAAAATGTCACCACAAGAATAAAAGGAAGAAATTAGCATCATGTGTAAAATATAGCTAAATGTGACATAAATATCCATCCCTTATATTTTACTCTGTTCTTTAAGGAAGACACACATAAATAAACAGTATTTTTCTGTAATGTTGTGAATGAACATGAAATCCAAGCCACAGATTTGCAATGAGGGCATATCATAACTAATCTGTAATGCAGTGTAGTGAGCATGGTCCCTACTGCCATGATCCCATATGAAAATTGTGTATATATTTCTAATTGCTGGTTAATATGCTTACTTCCTCAATTAAAACACATTCCTGGAATCTCCAAATTTCCCCTGATAAAGATTTGCTTCTTTTTAAAAAAGTGTCATGTATTTCAAACCTACTTCCTTAGATCACATTGTGAATTTAGGTAATTGAATATTAATATCAAATTTATCGACATTTACCTTAAAAAACAAATTGGCGCGACAGAATTTGCATGTGCGACGTAAAACTGTTCAAATAATCTGAGTTTACATGCATTTACTTAATTTAGGGCCTCCCAACCCAAGGGTCAGATTTGTGATCTCAGATAATTTCTTTCATTTTTTTCTGAGTTTGTGTGTTTGTAAAATAAAACTCTGATAACAAGTACTGCTACTCCTAAATTATTATAGAAGATTGTGTAAAGAATCTGACTAAATTATTGTGTCACAGTATTACCCTCACAGACTCTCTTCCTAATGTGTGAAGTTCTTGAAAGCAAAGACCATGCTATATATTACCTGCACCTAGTATAGTGATTGGTATATCATTTAATAAGTGATACAGATTACTGAATTATCTTGGCTTTGGAGTCATATAGACCTAAGATCAAAAATGGGTATGCCAGGGCTTCCCTGGTGACGCAGTGGTTGGGAGTCCGCCTGCCGATGCAGGGGACACGGGTTCATGCCCCTGTCCGGGAAGATCCTGCATGCTGCAGAGTGGCTGGGCCCATGAGCTATGGCCGCTGAGCCTGCGCATCTGGAGCCTGTGCTCCACAACGGGAGAGGCCACAACAGTGAGAGGCCTGTGTACCACAAAAAAAAAAAAAAAAAAAATGGGTATGCCATGTGTGATCTGTGACCTTAAGCAAGTTCAACTTCATTGTGCTTTGGTTTTAACATCTGAAAAAAATGAGGAAGAAAAGAGCTACTTATAAGGTAATTTTGAAATTTACAAAAAAAATAACTTACATTAAAAGAGCTGGTTCAAAACATGTAACTTCTTTCTCTCCTTCCTACCCTCTAGATCAATATGGTAGGAATTGGAATTTAAGTCTTAAGTAAGAGAAACTTGCTAATACATGACTCTCCAATCTTTCCAGCAAACAGCCTTTCTTTCCTTTGATGTAGAGGTATAAAAAGAATTTGCCTGGCATCAGGAAAAATGAGTAGGTAGAGGGGAAAGGAAAGAAAGAAGGAAGAATGTTGACTTGACCTTTGGAAATTCAATGGATTGTGGGAGATGCTTGCTTTAGTGCTGATGATAAGTGCTTTGGATGTCAGAAAAAGCTGTGAAGCAGGTGATATGCATCCCTGCACTACTTTGCCTCTTCATGTGGAATCATTTTTTTTTATTGAGGTATAATAGACACAACTTTATGTTAGTTTCAAGTGTACAATGTAATAATTTGATATTTGTATATGTTGCAAAACGCTCACCACAATAAGTCCAGTAACATCCATCACCATACAGAGTTACATTTTTTTTTCCCTCATGCATGAATCTTGACAGTGGTTTGTGGAACTGTTTTGGGTCTAGCTGTTTGGGCCTTTGAGAGACTAAAAACCCTAAAGAGGGTACTCTTTCTCATCCAAAATAAAAACAGCTTTGTTCACTCTTTCTGGTCATTAAAGCAATCCCTACACATATTATACTAATATAGATTAACTATAGGAAAAAAATAAAAGATAAAATCATCTCTTATATGATGTCTCTACCTATCCAGAGGCATCCACTCTTAACATTTTGAATTATGTGTAGTTTCAGCGTTTTTCTTTACTAACATAGAAGAAAACTGGATTATATAACATATTTTACTCTCCCCTTTTTCTGTAAATATATTATGGAGAGATTTCTATGTCAACAAAGATAGACCTACATCATCACTTATAATGGCTGCATAGATTTCTGTTGTGTGTTAATATCATTATTTGTTCAATCACCTCCTTATTAATGAGCATTTTGGTTACTTTAAGTTTTATGTTCTTGTAAACAACACTCATGAACTTTTTTAAAAATACAACTTTATTATTAATCTGATTATATTCTGGTATATAATTTTGAATTATATTCTTCATTGAATTGTTGGGTCTAAGAGAGCACATATTTAGAATTATGATTCATTTTTCCAGACTGCCTGATGTTTGAACCATTTTTCCTTTCCACTAGGGGAGTGCTTAATGGATCAGGCGCTAATATATATATACACAGTGTTAATGAAACATCCTTTGGTGTTTGTAAAATGCTTTCACATTCATTGAACATTTGGCCCTTATAACTATCCTGTGAGGTAAGCAAGGCAGCTATAATGTACATTGAGTAAACTGAGGAACTGCAAGATGTGTTCTTCCTTGATTGTCCCAACAACTGCAGCTTCAGTTTGCCTTTCATTACCATCTCTTCATGGAGGTAGGATGAGAGTTTAGTATATTTATAGTTCAGATCTATTATTAAAAAAATCTGTGAGATTTGTTACAAGAAGCTAGCTGGTGCCAATTGGCCTTTCATTTGCATATCATTTGCATCTAGTTTGGTGGACATCATTGTGTACAAAAGTCCTTAGTCCTTATTATCAAAAAGCACCATTTGGAGTAAAATTAACACTCACACCTCTAAGGCCAGCACTGTGGAGATACTTTATTACGGAGAAAGAGGAGAGGAACTATCCAATGCCACCTTGCCTCTGAGGCCCACCTTCCCCACAGATTTTCTTACTATTATTGCTGCCATTTCAAAAATGCCCATGCAACTTGATTTCTCTTTTAATATCTTTGTCATAGCCTGGATAAATAACCCTTCATTTAATGCCTATACCACAGCTGAGGCAAGTCTGGAATAATGAAGCAACACACTATTAAAGGAAAATCAACAGAGTTCATGTCTCATTATTGTTGTGCTTTTATAGATATTTGAGAATCTAACATAAATCATGGATTCTCTTACTGATTAAACTACACATAAACACTCATGTAAAAAGTTTGTATATAAATGAAATGCATGGATCTCTAGAGTCCATACGTGAACCACAAATAATAATCTTAGAATATCTGCTGGAGATAATGTGATTGAAAAACCATATGTTACTTTCTTGGATTACTGCTTATTGCTTCCAAAATAATTTGTTCTTTCTTGAGTCTTTTCTTCGTCTTAATAGCCAGCACCCAACACTACATTCCTATACACCTAGACTCTTCTAAAGTATAGATCAGGACAGGCCAACATGTATTATTAACAAATTCAGGCCCCATTCCCAACACTTGATAGTTTCTTCCCTGACCTCACCTATCAGTCAACGCCCTGGTTCTACACAGACATCAGAAGAATAGCCATGTTTCTATATAATACAGCCATCATGACACACATACAACAAAAAGAGACAAACCCATAGACAGCTTAGGTGGGGAAGACCTGCCAGCCCTACTCTTATCTTTAGTTTCCCTCAACCTCTTTTTAGTGTTTGATGTTGTTTCCTTTTTATTCACTGAAAGAAAGAATTTAAAGTTCTATATTATTCTGTGTACTAAGGGATTCGATGACTTGAAAAACTCTTTCTCTGTGTATCTTAAACAGTTGCTAGGAGACACTAGCTAAACAACTATAAATCAATAAACCTGTGATCTTACGTTCCTTGGAAGTAGAGGGATAGTGTGTCCTTGTGCAGCAGAGAATATACTAGAGAGAGCTGGGCAAACTACTCAGAGACAAGATCTCCTAGTTCTTAGCAGAGGCTGAGAGAGAACAGAATAACAAAGATGATTTTCTGAAGCAGGAACTTCTGAGATGAGATAGAGAACTGGGGTTTGATGCAGAACTTAAGGTGAGAGTCGGTATTAAAAAAGAAATTGCTTTCTATAAAGCCATGTAAATGTTTCACAAGAGGGGATGAGTGAGGCTGTTGGTTTAGAACATCTTAACAAGATGCTTTTCAGTCTAAACTGTGGTGCTGTGAAGGAAGGAATGCCTCTGTCTCATTTGGTAATTTAGTGGAGCCGCTTTCCTCAGTTTCCCTATTTGAAGTCCAATGAAAGTTTATTCATTTCCACCCCTCAAAAAATAAACCAGTTGTTTTCTGGGGCTTGGAGTATGGGTTCCCTTTTCATTGCCCCATAGTTTAGGGCTAAGCTCAAGGAGGTTTTTACCTCCGTTGTGTGATTTAGGAGCAATAAAACGACTAAACTGCCCCTCATTCTTTTGTGCTCACTCTTTCTGTCTTTGCCTGAATTTCCTCAATCATAGATTCATTTCCTTGCCTATTAAAAAACTGACATGTTAACCGCATGCCATTTGCAAGGAGGGAAGGAAAGAAGGGAGGGAGGGAGGGAGGGAGGGAATATGGACTCAGATAAAAGGTAATACTTAAGTCTTAAGAACAAATACCTTAGAGGAATGAGTTGCTACAGTCTGTGCAGAGGCCTTGGCAAGATGAATGTTCAGATGAAGGTTAAGACCCTGAGAGGGGAAATAGGTTACTTACTTCAGCAGTTTTGCCAGAGGTCTATCAGGCCAGACCTCTAAGGATCATACGAAGTCTGAGAGGCCAAAAAGGGAATTAAGATATCCAACCAGCGAGGCCAGATTGGGCTGGTCACTGAACTCCAGTACAGAATGAGTGTTCTGTAGCTCTGGTCTCCAAAGGCACATTCCACCCCAGTGACCCCTAGTTACCAATGTTTTTAACTCTATGATTTCTCAGTAGTTCAAGCTCTTGACTAGCATCTTTTCTGAAACTATACCATGGAAAACCCCATTGCCATACAAATAGTAATGACCAGAGCATTTTTCACAGTTGTCTTAATACAAAAGGTGACTGCTTTGTCTTTCTTGCACTTTCAGTGACAGTTTCATAAAAGCCTGCCTGGGCTTGCTGATTTGCAATGACCTCAGCACCCGGACTTACTTGACCCTCAGCCCCAGGAAATCTCCATATTGCTCTGCAGCATTGGGTAGCAGAGAATAGTGTTAAGAGTTGTAACCTTGGGACGGAGCTGGATTTTAGCTGTGATGATGCACTGTCTAACGTTTTAGCTTTGGCAGCTCACTTCCCCCATCTGAGACTGAGTTTCTCCATTTGTACAAGGAGCATTGATTCATTTTTATTAAGCCGTAGCTTGCTAAGGACCTACTGGCACTGGGTACTGTGAGTTTAGATAATCCTGAACTCCCTTTCTGTTCTATAATCCTCAGGCTTTGTTTTTTAGTCCAGGGCAGGGCTCATCTCTGAGTTCAGTTTGCTGCTACTGATCCTGATATGGTCTCTGTATCCAGTCAAAAGGTTCCTTATTTCACAATGAGTATTAGAGATGCTATATCCAACCCTCTCAAAATCCAGTCTCTCAAACACTGGATTTTTGCTGATTTCCAGTCCCCCCATGATCATTAATACTGTGCCCTGACCTCCTAGCTCCTGCTTGTTAGCTGCTATTGGAAAATTTTTTCTTGCTTTTTTTTTTTTTTTTCCTGCTTAAAAACAAAAACAAAACAAAAAACAGTTTGGCCTTTGGCCCAGCGTTCTTGAGATTAGCATCCAGCATTCCCTGTAGGTTGATCAGCATCTTGATCCCTGAATGGCCATCATTCCTATAACCCACCCAGCCTGACTTCCACGCTACAGAGAGGCTCTGCTGGGCACTCTCGATGCTGGCTTTCTCTCAACAGAATGATTCTGCCACATTCTAATCCTCGTTCTGACAGACCTCTGATTAAATACACCAACCAAAGAATAGAAAATGCTTATGGCAAATCATCAGGCAAATTCACCATACTTGGGTTGGTTTGTTTTTGCTGCTTATCTAAATAGAAACGCCAAACCACAAGCACTGCCTATTCTGCCTGGTCGCAAACCAAAAGGGAGCAGAATACCACATTTCTGTTGTCACATCATCCCCTTTTCTCTATTTTCTTTCACTTTTGATTCTGTGTCAAATATCTGTCTGTGCATAGCCTTCTCGCCTCCTAAGCATTGCCTCTCTTTGGAGCTTTGATTTTAGAAACATGCACACATATATATGCAATTAAATGCAGGCTTTGACTTTTCGCCTGGGAAACTGGAAGGATAAGGCGAGCTAAGCTTTTAATTACAAGTACCCATTCTAGGAGGCAGGGATTCTGAGCTTCCAACAGCTACTGCTGCTCAGCCTAATCCCATCTTTCAGGGAAGAAAAAGAAAAAGCCCACATGTATCTATGTACAAAAATGTTGACTTAATATATTCAATACATTTTTTATATTTGCTAAAGTAAACTCTGCTTGAAAACCAAAGGGGAAAAAATACTGTTGTTGTTAAGGTGAAAGCTTAATGTACCTATTATTTCTTGATAGATTATGGCATTGTCCTATTTCTTTTTTGTTTAAGGTCGTCTCATGATATACAGAAATACTAGTATTTTGTACTTCTATAACTGCTTTCATCCAAAGTCCCATATCTCTTTGCCAATACAAATTACTGTGATCTAATGTCATTGGAAAGTATGCTCCAAAGAGGTTAAACACTTTAAATCCCGATTTACAAATTAAAAACTAGAATGTGGAAAAGCTAAGCTGCATTTGGGGATTTAAATAGGGTTTTGGTTGAAACAACTAGAAATGACAGCTGTCAACACAATCCCTTAGTCCTTGAACTCATTTTTATATCCTTTACTTCTTGAATTATTATACGTGTAGGAAGACAGGTTACCATTGTGAAGTCAGACACTGAAGATCTCTTTTCCTCCAAATAATAAACAATACCTAAAAATATCCTGGTAGAGTGGTAGCATCTTTCCAGGTCAAACTTTAAAATATTTCTTTCTTATGGTAGTTGTTTTTTTCAAACCAGGGATTGTAAATAGTGAAGTTATTCCTTCCTTCTTTAGCAATTTGTAGATGTCTACCACTTTGATTCAGTTTTGTAAGTTTTTTTTAAAAAAATAGAGATACACACATATCAGTATAAAGGTGTATGTGTATAGGCATGTATGTGCACATGTATATGTCCTATGTATGTATACATATATATCATATAAAAATATACATGCGCACAAAATAAGGCAAAAATGACTCCCATTTAACAATCTTGCTGTGAGGAACAAAGAGATGAGAGTCTCATATGTATTATATGAATATGTGTCAATATACTTCTAGCCTCCTATTTCTAAAGACTTGTCTAGATTTAGAGTTTTGGTGAAGCAGGAGGACATAACATTTATACACATGAGCTAATAGTCTCACTTCATCTCAGTACTATCTTATTATATTCTCCTCTCAAAAACTATTAAGCAAGAGGTGTTTCAGAGGTGTTTCATTGTAAGGAGGTACACGTAGATCAGAAACGGTGTCTAAAGAATGAGGCTGATCTTAAAATAGGTAATAGGTGGCCGGAATTTTATTAGGACTTTTTTAGGTAAGATGTAAATAGATGTGACTTTAGGAAATATCAGAGTAGAGACTTGGAGAGTGAGAGTAAGAATATAAAACATGTCTATTGATAGAGAAATTAGAAGACTGCCATTGGCACAATTTAATTTTTACTGGGGTTGCAAAGAAACCTTGCCAGTGCAACAGTCAAGTGTTGTCTCCTTTCCTCTTGAGCTGTATCCTAGAGCATTAGATCCTTTGAGTCTGAATTCAAGGGACATGTTTTCCTACCTGGATGTGAATAAAACAGTATTTTTAGATGACTCTTTTGGAAGTGGCTGGCATTAAGTACAAGAAAAGCTATTGGTTGTTGAATGGATGAGAGGCCAATAAAACATTTCATTTAGCTGTCAGAATACTCTTCGTGCGTGTCAAATAATTGAAGCAATTTATTTCCTGTTCACAAACATCCATTTATTAGAATTCATTTTTAAGTTCTCCCAAGCATCCGTCCAGCATAAAGTGATGATTGTACCTCTCTACCAACAACTTTCCCTCAAAATTTACTTTTGATTAAAGGATGATCTTGGATTTTATGGTCTCATATTCTACACGTGGAATGCCCTTCTCTAAACTGAACTGATTCCTGCCCAGTCCAACATTAGAAAAATTGTTATAGGTTTTCTACAATTCTACACTAGGTTTTGTCACTGTTTGCAGGCATAAATATCCCCCAACCTGGAGCCTGAGGACTCCAGGGTTCAGGTTTCCTAGATTCTATCTGATAATTGGATGATCTGGACATAGGCTTTTTGTTTTGTTTTGTTTTGTTTTTTTGCGGTACGTGGGCCTCTCACTGTTGTGGCCTCTCCCGTTGCGGAGCACAGGCTCCGGACGCGCAGGCTCAGCGGCCATGGCTCACGGGCCCAGCCCCTCCGCGGCATGTGAGATCTTCCCAGACCGGGACACGAACCCGTGTCCCCTGCATCAGCAGGAGGACTCTTAACCACTGCACCACCAGGGAAGCCCTGGACATAGGTTTTGTGTGAGGATTAATGTGAGTTCGAGTTTTGTATGGCTGATGTCTATATTTATATGTTCACATCTCTATATATTTATCTTTATTATATGAGTTAATAAATGTACAGCACATAAAAGAGATCCTGGCCCATTGTAACTGTTTAATAACTTTTAGTCGTTGCTGCTTTTGTTGTTATTGTCACATACATTTGTTGTTTTGTTGTACTTGTTACATAACATAATAACCTTCCCAGGAAGTGTGGTTTGAAGGGAGCCTGCATGATTAGCAACTCTTAGATTAGAGCATCACACACCAACAGACATCCTGACTAACTTTCCCCCAGACAGCAGTGCTTCATCTCACTTCAAGGACTGGCATCTTCTACTCTAGAAGGTTTGTCCATGATTGACAGCTCTATATCTGATGCTGTCTCCTGGAAAGGAGCTACAGGCTATTCAGAATGTGAGCCAATATGTATAACCCTCTACTGATCTTTGAACAAGCACTCTCAGTGCTTAGAGGATGAGTTTTTAATCTGGCCAGGTATTAGCAGGATTCAGAGGGTAGGCTACTAGAAGACATCCCGGTGATACTCACCTGGGGCTTTGACTTACTAAGGCCCAAGCTGACCCTGGAGACTCTGATACTGTCCCAAAGCAGCAGGCCCACATGAAAGCAGGCCCATATCTCAAGGTAACCACCGTTCTGATTAGTGTATTGAGAAAGTGAAATTACATCTGGTTCGGAACTAAGCTTTGTACCAGAATGAACTGTGAGTCACACTCCATAAGCCCAGGGTTGTTATCTGTTATCACACAGGCAATAACCTCTCCATCACGTCACTGCCTATGCAGCATCTTCTCTAATTTTTCTCTTCACTGCAGTTCATCTCTCCAGTCTCCAGGCTAGGCAGTTTATCCTACCTGCTACCATCATCATCTCTCCGAAGAGTGTGTATTATTAACAATGAAATTACCTTTGCCAAATTCGTTAAATCTGTACAAATTAATAGCATTGCATGGCTGTTTAGATCACAGACTTTGGAATCAGTTTGACATGGCTTTATGTCCTTCTCTAACTTGCTGGGTGGTTGACCTAGGGGAGATTATTTAACCTCTCTGAGTCTTCCTTTCATTGCCCATAAAACGGTTATATTAACAATTACTACTTTATGGGGTTTCTGTGAGGACTAAAAACAATTGTATATGTAAAGTGCTTGGCACACAGTTTGATTAAATGTGATGAACACACAAAATACTGAAACTATATTTTAGCATGGATGAACGCTCAATATATCTTAGCTATTACTAAGATTTGCTTCTTAGCCTTTTCTTCTTCCCTCAGGTCCTTCTTCAACCTCTCCTTCCCTTTTCTAGGTTCTTTGGGATAAAAAAAAATAGAGTAATGGATCATCTCTGTCCTCCAGCTGTGGGGTGTGGGAAGGCATCAGGGGTAGGAATAAAAGTATAAGCAAATTATTATGGGAATTCTGAGTAGGGAGAAATTGATTCTCCCTAGGGAGGGGGTGTCAAAGAGGACTTCACAGAGCAGGTAACATTTGAGCTGACTCTTGAATGACTCAAACTGATTGCTTAATGGTAAAGAATCAAGGAAGAAGAGGAAGACAGGAAATGTGATCACAGTCAAATACAATTGACCTGCTATCACCTGTCCAGGAAGTAAGTGTTAGGTCAGCGAAACAGCAACTGTGGGCTGAGACTCTGGATGTAAGAGAAGCATCAGTTCAGAATAATTGGGTTAAAAATTCATTTACTGTTTCTTGATTCTGAAAGAGACCTAAAAGTGAGGAAGCAGAAAGCTAGCAGTTAAATTCTTATTTTTGTTGTTGTTTAAAGGCATTTATAAAATCTGCAATGAAATAGATTTTTTTTCTCTCAAGAAGCACATTTTTCTGAGTCAGAGATAAGGTGCTTTGCAGTCTTACTTTGGAGGCACCTGCCTCCACCATACAAACAAATCTATTCACATCTGATACATTTGTTGAATCATAAATAACAATGAAAGTATAAACATTTCTCTTTCTGAATATTAATCATGACTAACCAAAAGTCATTTTGGGTTTTTTAAAACATAAGAAAAAATTCCTTCTTGACAATTCAGTTGCTTGCGCTTACACACATATCATTTCAAAGAGCGTTACAAGAGCCAGAGCAGTTGGTGTGAGACTTAGAGGAGAGACTAGCAGGACTCCATTCCAGAAAAATTGTTATGGTGATCACTTGTCACCTTGTCATTATATATAAATCCTATTGGTTTTCTTGCCTCAGTTTCAGCTCGGACTTAACTCATACTTGAGAAATCACTCTTTACCTTTTCCTCTTCTAGAACTCACTTTATTCATCTGACTGGCTGCCACTTTACCCTGACTATCCTATTACCCACCTTTAGGCTTTCTTTCATTTTCTTCCCTAAAGACAAAAATTTTATATATATGTGTGTGTGTGTGTGTGTGTGTGTGTGTATATATATATATATATATATATATACACACACACACACACACACACACATATGTATATATACATATATAGGTTATATATAGGTTATATACATATATGTGCATATGTATATATGTATATATAACATGTGTTATATATACATATATACATATATATGTATATATACATATACACACACACATATATATATGTATACACACACATCTAGAGCATGTATGCTGCTGTATTGAACTGAATGCTTCATATGATGCAAAGCATAAGCAAGGTACTCAGGACAGTCCAGAATGAGTAAAACGTCATTAGATCACTCTTAAACATGTGTTGATAGAATATTTAGAAATGTTATAATCAGTCATGCCAAAATCCATCCTCCCCAAAATGTGTACTTGGATCTTGAAATAAAACTCTAACCTAGATATTATCTTAGAAGACAGATGTTGTCCTTTTTCTTTTTCAATATTTTCTTGTTCCATCCTGTTTATATCTTTTTGAAAAAATATCTATTTTGCTATATAGTCAGGCCTCCAAATCCACGGGTTTTGCTTTCATGATTCAAGCAGTTGGGGATAGAAAATATTTGGAAAAAAATTCCAGAAAGTTCCAAAAAGCAAAACTATTTACA
The DNA here is from genome assembly GCF_964341445.2 of Mesoplodon mirus. Taxonomy (NCBI): domain Eukaryota; kingdom Metazoa; phylum Chordata; class Mammalia; order Artiodactyla; family Ziphiidae; genus Mesoplodon; species Mesoplodon mirus. The sequence continues at coordinate 84,521,597 of NC_138982.1, forward strand.
TAGCATTTACATTTTATTTATAACTATTTATATAGCATTTACATTGTATTAGGTATTATAAGTAATCCAGAGATTATTTAAAGTATATGGGAGGATGACTATAGTGATAGTGATGACTATCACTATATAAAATGACTCCACCATTTTATATAAGGGACTTAAGCAACCATGGATTTTGGTATCTATAGGGGTTCTGAAACTGATCCCCCATGGTTACCAAAGGAGGACTGTACTCTCAAAATGATTTTTATTTTTTTGCTATCACTTGCTAGTTCCTCTCCCATGTGACTATATGACTTACCCGCCCCTACCCCACATCTACACACTCATTTCTTAATGGAACTTTGACCCTTAAAATAGCTCTATGAAAAAAAAATCTCCATATTCAGCCCCAAGATGAGTGTTGGACATATAATGAGATCTCAATGTCAATTGAATGAATGAATGAATGAATGAATGAAAATGAAAAGCCAGGAATGCTGGGACCTATGACAAAGTAGAATTATAATAGATTCTCGTATTATGTCCTTTATATATAATTTTATAATATATATATCAATATGTTTATATATATATATTGTTTGAGGGGGAGTGTGTGTCTGTGAAGAAACTGCAGAAAGTATTTTGACTAATTCATTAGTAAGTTTGCCAGTACAAACCTAGGAACAAACTCACAATTTCTGGTTAAATGGTTAACCTTCTAATGACCACTGAGTCTACTTTCAAATGGTTATAGAATACAGCTTTATATTTGAAACACAATTACCACTGCCTTCATTACTCTTTTAAGAAATGTATCCCTTTGAGATGTTCTACCAGCTCTCTAGGTAGCCTCTTTGAGAAAGATCACATTCTTTTCTAAAGTTCTGCAAGAAAAAGTTTCCCTCACTAGTTTGCCACAGATAGCTATAGTTCCACCTTTCAGTTAAGGAATTATCTCCTGATCAGAGTAGTCAGAGGAGTGGCATTAGCTTCCATTATCAGGTCTTAAGAGCTTAGCCTGCATCTATTCATCATAACCTGGGATATCCTTCCTGCTAAAGGAGACAGCAGACATAAACTTGAGTGGGTTGACATGTGAAAAGATAGATTAGGAGTTATGTATTTAACTACAAGTGGACCAGCATATTAGACTTGAAGGCAGGCCTGGATGTGGAAATGCAAACTCAGAGTTGTTTAGAACAGGGGATGGATGGATTTGGTGACCTGAAGAGTGAAGAAGGCATGAAAATTGTGGTTCAGACAGAAAGGGGGACCTATGAAGATACCCATTTTCCTAGGGCTGAACAAAAACACTTTGGTAAAGTGAATTACACTTGAACTGTACATATTAATAAGATAAATATGTCTTCACCTGCAAATGATAGCTTGTTGAAAATAATATCTTCTAGGCAGTAATTTCTACTGATTTACTATTAAGACAGCATTCCTGAGTAAGGATGATTTGTATCCTGCATGACTGATCATCTGTCCTTTCTGTCTCTGAGAATATACATAGCACTCTTTACAATGATAGAGTCAAATAGAGCAGGAGTGACTTCTGAGATCTTTGAGTTCTCTGCTCATATTTACTGCTTCCCTAATTGGAATAAAATGTGCACTTTTTTTTTTCATTTCAGATGATTTTTCTTAATATTTTCTACCCACCTGAAATAAAGAAGCTTTTAAAACTCTGTTAGAAAGGAAATTTTTACTCTGTTATGAAACTTTTGCCATAATCTAGATGTCAAATGACAGGTATTTATTGATCATCTAGTATATGCCTGGGCATTGGCTAAACCACAAGATTTTGTAATCTGCCAGCCTTAAGTAGGCCAAACGTGAAGATCAGAGAATAGTCTATTTATCTTGTACTACTTAATTATAGGATAACCATGGAAGAGAAAAACTCTAATAAGTAATTCCTCTTTAAAGTACAAATGATGGCCCTTTGTAATGGTGTTATAAGTCTTATATGTGGGTTGCTTATACTGTCTGGTTCTGTAATCCTATTCCACTTTTGCCTTAGGGTTGCATTATCTTTTTCAGTGTCCTGATGTTACACACTGCTTTCAACACAATTATTGCCCTGACTTTTCATGACTCCTCCTCTCTCCTTAGCCACCCTGTGCCCTGCACTCAGAGAGTGCAGGGGACACCCATGCCCAACACATGTTTTTTTCTCCTTGTGCTCTTTTAGGTCTTTCCATTAGCCTTGGGCTAATGTCCCCAGGCTCTATCATTTGACAAATGACATCTAAACTCAAAGCCAAGAAGTCAGTAAGGTTAGAGTTCCTATTTCACATCTTCCTCTATCCCTTTTTCTTCTGATTGGGCTATACTTTTTTTTTCCATTTATTCTAAATTAAACTTATTTTCAAGCATGGATTTTGCAAGAATTCCTCACTTCCTAAATCTACCATTTCCCAAATTCTTAAGCCAAGTGTTACTTGTCAGTTCATTGATTCTGGCTTGAGAGTAGAGAAGAAGAAAAGCTACCCGCCAGATAACTTACTTTTTCTACGCTCTCACTTTGTGAAAAAAGACATGTCCTGAGCCAGATTTTGTTTTTTTTAAAGAGTAGAACTGTTTCTAAGGATAAAAGCATATAAGGAATCTGAACTTAGAAGAAATATGCCACATCAGAAGGTGCCATCAGTGCATTTTTGAGGAACTTATATGTGCTAGAACTTTCCCTCATCACAATCCACAATGAAAATAATTTGGTATTAAGACCAAATCTATGACTCTAGCTAAAGTAGATTAGTTATTTTGAAAATATCAAAACCCCTTAAGTAAACATAGTCTTACCTGCAAGGAAGTTTCATGGCCAGAATCCTATGGATAGCCTTAGATTTATCATTATATTTATCAAATGAGATAATGCAAGTACAGGTTAGAACAGTGCTGGGCACATAGAAAATACTCAGTAAATGTTAGTTTCCCTTCTCATTATTATATTTGTGGCTTCTCTATACCCTCAGCTTCCTCTCTGTCTCTCTTTTATTTTCCCTGTATGTACATATAGTTAAAATCTACTTAAGTATTCATATTTAAGGTATCATAATTATTTTGCTTTGAAATCTGAGTATATTTAATGACCTGCATGTAGCATATGATATGGCTTTATGAATTTCAAACTTCGAGGTGAGGATCAGTACACTGTGACCTAGATTGCATGATGAAATAGGTAATGGGAAGTGATAAGTCTCACTCATTCAGGTCCTATAATACACAATAATTTCCAGTAACAATTCTGACTTAGAAGCTAGTAGACATTGGCCCTTCCCCTACATGCTTTTGACTTTAGAATCAAGGACAGTCTCAGATAGAACTTACGGTATACAACTTGGCAGGTCACTCAGCCTGCCTTCATTTTAGTAAGCTTCCTTCTAATTTTAAACTGTTCAAAACTGTGTTTCAGTGACTACTTCTTGCTTCCTACTGTATCTATGGAGTTTCTAATTCAATCCTTACAACTTCCGGGATAGCTTTTATTTTTGGTTGTTGAATAAACTAGAAGCATGTGAAAGAATTACTTTTTTCTTTTGCCCTACCCAGGTACGTGGGGAGTTTCTTGCCTTTTGGGAGGTCTGAGGTCTTTTGCCAGCATTCAGTAGGTGTTCTGTAGGAGTTGTTCCACATGTAGATGTATTTCTGATGTATTTGTGGGGAGGAAGGTGATCTCCACATCTTACTCCTCCACCATCTTGAAGGTCTCTAAGAATTACTTTTGTCTCAGTGTTTTCACCGCATTTCTATAAAGTGTTTTCATAATATCCTTCACCTTCTTTCTCAAGTTCCAGTTTCATGTCTTTATCTTCAATATCTATCATCTTCCTAAGAGCCTTTCTTTCAGTTGCTATCTTTGCTTTGGTCAATTATTTTGTACATTGTAAAGTAGGGCTGAGGTGAAAGGGACCCATTTCTTGCTAAACTCTTAAAGAAAAAAATGATGGATTAGCTACACTCTAACGGTCATAATTTAATTTAGAGAATTAAAATAATACATAATTATTTTAAAAATAAAGCTCTAAATAGACTTAAGTGTACTTTCGATTCAGATCCAAAATGTTTTATATCACTAAAATTAGCATTATTATATTACTATGTTATGAACACGAATAAAGCTTGGATGAATTAAAAAAAAACCCTACATGCTTTACTACCTCTTAATTCATTAGGATACAATTAACAGGTCTTTTAATAACATGGAATAAAATCCCTTGCAAGGCTATGATAAAGTAATGTTTTTCTCCAGCTAGAATAGTTGTAAATATGCATGAATTTAGCTTATTTAAACTTTTACATGGACCACTACCCAACACACAAATTTTTGCCAAACTCTAGCTGCCCTATTATTAATTCCACATTTATATAGTTACTTATATTTTCATTTATCCATTCTGTTCTTTACTTAAGACTCATTTTCATCATCTGTAAAATGGAGATAATAACAGTGGATTAAATCATAGAACATCTACAAAAATATATGAGATGTTCAGTAAACTTCACTGCTCTACCATATCCTTTCACTAGATTGTAAACTCCTAGTTTCTGCTTTTTAGTCTAGAATAGCACATAACAAAGTCTATGCACAATATTTTTAATAAACTTATTTTTAGATTTTAATGGAAAAATTATTCAGATGGTAAAAAGTTCCCATTTACCTTGTATTAAATTTCCAATTTCAGTTCCACTATACATATAAAGTTGTTTGAGAATTGTTAACCTGTACCCCCATGGGAAGCAGCTTTATCGACTTCCAAAGTTACTTATGTCATCACCTTTTCCCCACCCTCTTCAGTAAGGTGGCTTCATACATTTGTGATACAGTTAATTTGTTTTTTGGTTTTTTCACATTCTTTATTCCTTCTGGGATCCTCGACCCTCATAAATATATATTTTTTAATTTGCATGTATTAAGATTCACATTTCGTGCTTTAAAGTTCTATGAGTTTTCACAAATTCATGGAGTCATATATGCAGTATTACAGTATCATACAGAATAGTTTCACCACCCTAAAAAAACCATGCTTCACCTATTTACCTCCCCCCACCCAGACTTAGAATCCCTGTAAACCACTGATCTTTTTATTGTCTCCATAGTTTTGAGTTTTCCAGAATGTCATTTAATTGGAATCATACAATATGTAACCTTTCAGACAAACTTCTTTTACTTAGCGATATGCATTTAAAATTCATCCATGTCTTTTTGTCTCTCGATCACTCATTTCTTTTTATTGCTGAATAATATTCCCTCATATGGCTATACCACAGTTTCTTTATTCACTTATGAAGAAACATCTTGTTGCTTCTAGTTTTGACACAGTCATTATTTTTTATCAAGGAAATAACGGAATATAGGATTGAGTGAGCAAAACAGTATCTTCAGCCTTGAAGATTTAGAACATGGAAATAATCTAAGTCCTTTCATTTGTTTCAACCTCAACTTCTCTGCTGCTGCTTCCCTTCCTTGTCAACTTCATACCTACTTAACTGGGAATTTACTTCCAACTGCTTATCACTGAAGAGTGTAGCTTTTAAAGCAAAAAGAAAATTCTGTGGAATTATTATACATAGCCTAGAATTAATTAGAAATCCAAGAACAAAGAAGGCTGTATTATCATACTCTTTTCCTTGAAGAATATTACAGATAAAGCCCTTTAGACATAAAAGAGAAAAACAAACCAAACATACAGCCGTCAAAAATAATTGCAAAAAGATTATCACTACTATATATATATATATATATATATATATATATATATATATATATATATATATATATATATATATTGGGGTATAGTTGCTTTACAATCTTCTGTTAGTTTCTGCTATACAAGGAACAGACTGAATCAGCTATATGTATACATATATCCCCTCCCTCTTGGACCTCCCTTCCCTGCCTCCCCCCATCTAGGTCATCACAGAGCACCAAGTTCCCTGAGCTATACAGCAGGTTCCCACCAGCTGTTTTACACATAGTGGTGTATTTGCAAATGAAGCAACTGACAAAGGATTAATCTCCAAAATATACAAACAGCTCATGCAGCTCAATATCAAAAAAACAAACAACCCAATAGAAAAATGGGCAGAAGACCTAAATAGACATTTCTCTAAAGAAGACGTATGTATGGCCAAGAGGTACATGAAAAGATGTTCAACATCACTGATTATTAGAAAAATGCAAATCAAAACTATAACTATTATATTTTATTTCAGATGCTATAGTTAAAGTTCCCCATTTCTGGACTTTCATGGACTGGGACTTTAAGGTATGAAAGTTGATAGGTACACAGGAGATAAAGTAACTGGAAATGATAACTATATGTAAGCATTTGTTTTTAATAGCAAGTTGATGGAAAATGCATATGCTATGGGTTTTTTGAAAAAAATTCTCTGTTCAAGGAGGCTCAAAACCTCTCCAGATTGGAATGCTACACCCTTTATATCTTGGAAGCAGAATTTGTATTGGAGAACCATCTCTGAAGCAGAAAAGAAAACACACCATTCTCACTGAAGCATGCCAATTCCAAGGCTGATTCACATTCCAAATTGAGTTGTTTTCCCTTTCTTAGCTTTCCTTTGAATCCGTTTCCAAGCTATAATCTGTAGACAAGTGTTCGCCCACGTACCTGTGGCTAGGGCATTGTGAGACAGCTTTGCCTTTATTCCATATTAAATGTAAAAATTACTTTAATGCAGCACTGAAGTAAAAATGCTGTGGGCACTCCAGAAAATAAAAGCCAGAAATTTCTAACTTAATGGTCCTGCAAAAGAAAAGTAACAGCTTCATTGTGTATCCTATGTATTTCACAATGTACATTTGACATAAAGCTGAAAGATAAATGAGATAAACCATTTTCACCTTACTACTTATGATGAAGGATTAGAAAAATATATGAAGGGCAAGCTGGGGTCTTACCCTTCCCTGTGTTTTGCTCTTGTGTAATTCTCTGGGCAGGGAATTCTTAAGTTGGATTTCTGAGATGAGTGCAGGAGGAGGGCAGAGAAGAAAACCATGCTCAAATGTACAACCTTGTTGAATATGGTCTTTCAGTCATGTAAACTATCAACCCCTTTTGCACTAAAATGGTTCAATATTTTTTTTAATTGTGAAGGGATCTTTCATTTAATCATTAATTATTTACTGAATGCCTACTTTGGCCATAGAATGCTGATAAATTCTGAAATGATACCAAAATTCTAAGGAGATAGGTCAGATACATTACCTACTTGGAGAAAATAGACTTAGGCTCATAGGATGTTAACAGTAAGACAGGATATGGTCAAGTGCCTGATAAGTGGTATATATCAGTTGTTCCCATGAAAAAGACATTGGTAGGATTGCGTGAGAAAAATAAGAGGATCTCCTCAACCTATTGGTACAGTTGGAATGCCATAAGACTCGGAAAAAAAGAGTGTCATGGGATCAGAGTATTTAAGAAAGACATCAAAAGGAAGGCAACAGAACCAAGATGTTAATTAGCTTTGGCTGCATAACAGTCCCCACCAAAACTTAGTGGTTTAAAACAACTAATTTATTTAGTTCATGATCTTGTGGATGGCTGAATAGTTGTTCTAGTCCAGGTGGGTTTTGCTGATTTCTGCAGGGTCTCTTGTGCATATGTGGGCAGCTGGTGGGTTGGCTGATGGCTGGTATTAAGGAAGGCCTCTTTCCCATGTCCAGTGATTTTCCACTGTAAGCTAGAGTGCTCCTCCACCATGCTGGCTTAGGCTCATTAACATGGTGTTCTCAAGGTTCTGAAGCTGAACCCGACACCAAATTAAATCTCAGAGACAGAGTTTTGGGTGAAGTAGAAAAGAATAACTTTATTGCTTTGCCAGGCAAAGGGGGACACAGTGGGCTGATGCCCTCAAAACTGTGTGTCTCGACCTGGAGGGGGTAGTGAGGAGTTTTAAAGTAGTTGTTCAAAGAGGGGATGATCAGCTCGTGGACATTCTTCTGATTCGTTGGTGGTGAGGTAAGCGGGAGTCAGCATCATCAACCTTCTGGTTTCAACTGGTCTGGGGTCTACGTGCTTGTGGGCAGCATACCATTAACTTCTCCCACCTGGTGGGGGCTTCCATATCTGCAAAACAGCTCACAGATATTGTTATGTATATCCCTTGAGGGGGGACTAGGACTCTGCCCCAAGGCTGCACTGTTTTCTTTTGACTGTCCCTCCCTTGTCTCCACATTCCCTCCCTTCCCTAATTAGCAACCGTTTGAATGTGTTTGTTGGAACTCAGGGAAGGTCATGGAAGCTGAATGAAGCCTATTGTCTGTAATCAAGAAATGGGGGACACAGGCTTTTGTGCCCAGGAGCCCCACAAGGTCCTTCTCCATTTCAGTTCCAAGTGCAACAAGAATGGGCAAGTCCTAGTGCAAGTCCACTTTTCAAGTCTCTGCTTGAGTCATGCTTCCTTTTGTCCCATTGGCGAAATCTAGTCACAACACAAAGTGGAAAATAGATGCCACATTTTGAATGGAGGAACTACAGGTTCACATCACAAAGTGTATTCATTTGAGGATGGGAAAAGTCTATGGACATTTTTTTCAGTATATCGCAGTATATAAAGCAGTGAGCAAAGATGTAGCTTCAGTGGAGTAATGAAAAGAAATGAAGAAATATAGTTGCCACTAGAGGGATTTTGCCAGGGGAAAAGAGAGATGACTAAATTAATGTTTTATGAATATTAACCTAAAAGTTGGGTTGAAAATAGTTTAAAAGAGAAAACCCAGAAAAACACATTCAGTGTTTGTGAAAGTAGCTAGCAGTCTCTGGTACCTAGCAGGTGCTCACTAAATAATTCCTGTATCTTAACCTGAGTCCAGATGTACAGTAATAAAGACATGCCCTGTGGTAATGATATGAATGTAATGAAAGTGCCAGATGTGGGAAGTAATTTAGAATGAATTATTATTATTATTATTTTTATTTATTTTTTATTTTTTGCAGTACGTGGGCCCCTCACTGTTGTGGCCTCTCCCGCAGCAGAACACAGGCTCTGGACACGCAGGCTCAGCAGCCATGGCTCATGGGCCCAGCCGCTCCGCGGCATGTGGGATCTTCCCAGACCGGGGCACAAACCCGTGTCCCCTGCATTGGCAAGCGGACTCTCAACCACTGCACCACCAGGGAAGCCCTAGAATGAATTATTAATATCCCTTGAACACTGATGGACTGGGGGTTTAGGGGAGATAAATAGAAGGAAGTTAAAAAGATAGCATGAAGGTTTCAATCCTTGGGGAGAAGAAGACTGATAATACATTAACAGATTCAGAGGAGGAAGGACTCACTGGAGTAAGGTTTGTTTAGACACATTAAATTTTATTGGATGGCAGCATATCCCATTGATCATGTTCAGTAGGGCATTGGAAATATGGACACAAAGCTTGAGAAAAGGTGAGGAATTTATGAATAAATCGACATTATTGTCTATCTTCTACAAAGAGATGATAAGGAAATGTGATAATTGTATGAGGTGTCTGAGACAGAGTATAGAGAGAAAAGCAGGGTAGAGATGTGAGCCTTAAAGGATGACCACTGGAGGAACAAGAAGAGGAAAGAAGTCAGAAAAGGATTAAAAAAAAAAAAAAAAAGCAGAGGAAATAGTGACCATGGGACTGGGGAGTGGGGGTGGGGAACAGTGTCATAGAATGTCAGAGAGGGCAAAATAGGAAGAGGTTTCAGAAGCAAGTTCCTGAGTTTTTATCAGGAGTATTAGAAAAGAGAGATCAAATTTTGTTGTTTCATAGGAACAATAATAACAAACAAAAGAAGTTGGCATGAGGTTGCTGTCAGTGCAAAGGTGCAGCCTGCAAAGATAACTGAGATCAAATTTCCAGTTGCAAGATACCTCCCCTGGATCAAGAGGAGGATCTAACCACCAAACCCTCTGTGTTTCAGTCCATCAACCAGGCTCACCATTTGCCCCATTTGAAACAAAGCAATTGGTGATAATTTTATATAGGTCTTATGCACATGGACCAATGTTTCCCTGGGATGTATACCTGGGAGTGGACTTCCTGTGTGTAGGGTTTGAGAATCTTCAGCTTTGCCAAAGTGCTCTCTAAATTGGTTTCCCCAATGTACACCTAAAAAAAAACGTAAAGAAACAAAGCAATTGATCATGAAGATAAGAAAATTCTCTAACCTGGACAGATGCATGGGTAGAGTCAATATTTTCTTCATTCATTTTTTTTCTTCTCATTTTCTGCCTTTTAAAATGATGCCTGAGTTTGTTATTTCCTAGTGTTGGATGTGTGTCCATGGTTTGCTCTGCGGCTTGATGATTATGAGTGACAAAGTCTGTGGAGGCAGTCAGGTCTCAAGGGCTCACTGTGTACAAGGTGGCCCCTTGGATAGGGTTCCCTAGAGTTAAGCGGCATAAAATGTATGTGACTATTTGTGTCAGTGTAGGATGGAAGGACATCATTTCTGAATAATTTACACTCTAATGTGGAGGAAGGACAGGCAGAAAGAAAAGACACAGCCATTGGGAAAAATCCCAAAACATTTATTTCATAGAGAGATCAAGGCAAAGGAATCAGTGACTAGAGAGGATTGTGCAGGAGATTCTGGGAAGTTTTTGTTTGGAAGAGGGTAAGTAGACAAAATCCTCTGAAAGAGAGGTCATGTTGGAGAGAAGTCGATGACAGGGTTCGAAAATCAAATGTGGGTCTCCACATGGGAGAGTATATAGTTTGGATGTCATCCCTAGGCTATGTAGAAGGCTGAGGTAGAAGAGCTCTTCCAGAAGAATTCAAAGTGAAGAGAAGCAGTTAGGGGATGCTTTCAGGCAGAACACCCACCTTTATTTTGTAAGTGTTATGTGCATGTAAAACAGCATAAACTCATCTGATCTGCTTAGCCAAGGTAAATATTCTAAGGTGAAGTAAATCTGTGTGATAAGCCCTTCACATCTCTTTTACAATTTATTTCTGGATTCCTAGGGACATTTTGTAAATTGAGTACTTTTCACATGAACTCCTATTTTCATCCTTGTGAGAAACTGAAGTATGTACACTGTATAACATTCAACAGTTATTAAAAATGAATTTATAGTGATCAATGCCAAACATATTGTCCACATCTATTCTTATTCTTCTACTTCAAATTAAATGATGTAAGTTAAGACTGTCGTAATCTTGTTGACTTGTTTAATTTGAGAAACAGAGTTGTCGTTGAATTGATATGAATCAATGGCTGATCAGTTTAAATAGCAATCATTACTGAACATATTTATGGGAACTTAATTACTGTACAGTAGTGCCATGTCAAGTGTGAAAAAGCATTAAAATGTACTAGGCTATGTCAACAGGCAATGTCAGAAAGTGCAATGGACTCTGAACCCATTAAACTTTTATATTTTTAAGCACTTTACTTGGACAAATCATCAAATCTCAGTAATAACTTGCAAAATATGCAAATTAGTAATATTGCACTTCCAAGCAAGCCACGACACATTCTTGGCCTGTTTGAACATTCACTGTATTTAATACAATTCTCCATCAGGGTTGCTGTTGTTTAGTACAGATTCCCAGAGTCTTTCATCTGAAATTCTGGTGACGATCTAGGCAGGTGGTGGAAACTACACTGTCTATTTAAGCAGTTTCATCTAGATCTATCTTACTTCCTTGCATTATCTTGTACTTTATAATCTAGCTTATTTTATTGGACAAACCTGCCTTAGAAAACATGCATGGCATAATGGAAAAGCAGGTGTTCATGCAGAGGTTCAGAACTCTGTAAGGTGTTTAGCATGGCCAGGAAAGATTGGGTCTGAATTAGAAGCTGAAATGGAGGAGCTCTGTGAGCAACGAAGGGAAGAAGAAAATTCCTGTAGAGATGTGAGTGATGCAAGGAGAAATATGCCTGCCTCAGAGTTCTGAAATCAGTTTAGAATCAGATATCACAAACATATTGATGGTAGGAAATCAACACTTACTGAGAGATGTTTTTACAGCTGTCAGTTCTATCCATTTCCCTCATTATGTCTCAGATACAGACACACATACCCCACACACTATGAGCACGTGGGCGTGCATGCGTGCACACACACACACACATACACACACACACTCTTTCCTTTCATGGTTAAAGACGATAAAATCAACATTATTGCTACCCTTATCTTTTCACTACCTCTCAGCCCAAATTCTTCTGCTGAGCTTTTATTAAAAACTCTATTTCAAAAGTCAAATCATCAGTTAGGAGGGAATATATTATTTTGCTATCAAATGGAACCCTTTAACTCCTATTTTGAATCAAAGGTAAAATAGGAAGTAAACTATTATGACTGTTTCTCTAAGTCATTTTTTTCCGTACAGTCTGTGAAGCTTGTTGATAACAACACTTGTGTCTTGAGGGCCTTTGTTTTGCATCTGGTCTCTCCATAGTTTCTATAAGAGGTGATATTTCTATACATCTCTACCTAATTAAAATGGTGCTGGGAAAATGGGAGGTGTAAGGATGAGGTAAAAAGAGTTCATTTTAGTCAGAGCATACATTTAAAAAAGAGAAACAAATCAACTTGACAGGAGAGGCAAAAAATCAGAACATATGGTGATTGGGAAAGTCAGAAGGAAATAGAATACAAAGGTATGCAAGATTTATCCAAAAACAGGACAACTCTGACTGATACAGGTTTTCTGTTTTCAAGTCTCAGCTGTTCCTACATTCACCCAGAAGTTTCATATCCTTTCTGTTCCCCTGGAGAAAAAGAAGAGCCTCTTGATGAATTGATTGCTGTGACAGTTGCACCCTTAATACAAAGTTCTATGCAAATGGTTGGGGATTACAAACTCACAGCCAAAGTTATATTCACCCAGCCCCGTGAAAAAATGGAAATGTAACACCATCTCATCTGTGGACTCATTTTTTGAGAAAAGATATACAGCTCTGGGTCTGTGTGCTCACATGACCTATGACCAAAGAGTTTAGCTTATCAAGTATTCCCTCCTCAACTCAAGCATTTCCAAGAATCAGGCTTACAGTAACACTGTAGGGACAAGGATGTATTAGTCAATTCTACTAAACTACTTACAAATAAAAGTAGTGAGAGAGTGCAGTCGCACCAAGCTGCTCAGAATCTTGACTTAGAATTCCCGGACAAACACAGAAGTGATGATGTTTTACATCTACACAATTTTCTTCCATCAAGTATGCACAATGATATCCATATGAATATTACTGTTAAAATATGTGATCCGATAAGTGATGAAAAAAGAAAAACTCTCTGCTAAGTTCAAAGAAAATGTGCCATAGAGACTGGAGGATATTATAAGTAATACTTCTTCCAGTATTTTATACAGGCAAAGTGAAGGAAGAACTGAAGCAGCTGGATATTGAAAGCTGTTGATGAAAAAGCTCTGGATTATCCATGCTAACTCTCTAATAAATCAGATTCCCTAGAAAATCATTCTTCCTTCTACTTTCCCCTAAAGATCTGATTCTTGTGTTTTGTCCATTTAATAAGATAATCATCCCATCCAAAGGGAAATAAGCTGATCTTAAAAGCTTCAGACTTGGAAGCAGTCTCCACTGAAAGGAGCTACTGCTGTCTCTCAGACCAAAAGTAGAACACAAAATCCATACGGGCTCATTAAAACCCTAGACATCATCAGGCCCATCTGTAATGATGACAAGTAGTAATCAATGTGATTGCAATATGTACTTAATGCTTTCATATTTCCACACATGCATACATGTAGCATGGTTTGGAGAGGTTGGAAATATTTCAGGATTGTTTTGATCTCTTCAGATTTCAGACGGTATCATGGTTTCTATTACACGTTGTAATTGAAATGGGTGATGATCTAGGTAAGAGAGGAAAAGCCGCTATTGTGACTTTTTCCCCTATTGTGGGCTTTTTGGGTTTCAGCAGCCCAACACTCTCAGCCCCCAATGTGATATCCAAAGATACTGAACATAAGCCAAACCACTATCTAGTGTTAATACTCAGAGATGATACAACCAGCAAATGTTTCCTTCTGGGAAGCCTCTGAGGATCCCAATTACTCTGAATCAAGAGAGAAGTCAGTCAGGCTTGAAGTAAGGGGCTTGCATTTAAAATCAGCAGAGAGGGGAAGGTGTGATGAACGGATGAAGTTTCTTGGCTTGTCAGAGCTGCTGAAAACTATTACTGTCAAACTTACCATCTCTCTCGTGCCCCTCCTTCTCTATGACGGTATTGATAGGAAATGCAATCAGATCCATTCTTCCTCATCTTCCTGCAAGAGCATGAGGTTGCCTACTGACATTCTCTAAATATCCATCTAAGAAGTTATTTTTCAGGACTGAATTCTGAAGAATCCCCTACATCTCTCCTTATTCAGAATTAAAACCCAGGAGATGCTTCTCGGGGAGAAGAAAAGAAGGAATGTCTATAGCTGTGTGTTTGCTGCCAAAGGACTTAATGAAAGATTGCAGGCACCATATCCTCTTTAACTGAGTTTCAGCTTGTTTCACACATGGGAGTCTGGTTGTCACAAGGGAATTATAAACGGACACACTGTCCTTCATGGCTGTAGAGGCCAGTGTAGTGGAGGATGAGAAGAAGAGCATTATTCACGGAGGCATTATTCACCCCATGCCTCCTTAGACGGGGTCAGATGGCAGGAGTCCTTGAGCAGCGAGGCACTGGAGCTGTGCTTCCAGGATGAATTTGAGAGTCTAGCAGGCCGAACATTACTCATCCTTTAAACATTTGCTCCCCTAGTAGTCAGTAAAAAGTATATGGACTTTCTGAGTAAATAATTTCTTCCCTGGCTTCTAAGACCAGCTGTCCATCTGTATCTTTAACATATTTAGATATCTTTGGTCAAGTAGTTTTAGTATAGATTTTGTTCTGTGTTTTAAAAAAAATTTTTTTTTATTTTAACTATGGTAAAAAAAAACCCCACATAACATAAAATTTATAATTTTAACCATTTTAAGTGTACAGTTCAATAGTATTAAATATATTCACATTGTTGTGCAACAGATCTCCAGAACTTTTTCTGGAGGTCTATACCCACTGAATAACAACTCCCCATTTCCCCCCAACCTCCAGCCCCTGGAAACCACCATTCTGTTTTCTGTCCTGTGAGTCTGACTACTTTAAATAGCTCAGATAAGTGGAATCATACAGTATTTTGTCTATTTTTGTGTTTTTATTCAAATAGTTGATATGTAGTTAACACTGGCTTAGCATGAATTCCACACGAATTGAGTTACTCTGTTCTAGCAATTATAGTAAGTCCTGAGAAAAAAGTTTCAACCCTCATGAAGCTTGCAATCTTGTGGAAGAAACATCTTTGAACAGTCACTGCAATGTGATGTAATAGAGACCATAATAGATATATGTGCGTAATATTGCTTCAATGAATCATCTTAATGGTTTTCACCAAAATACTTTCTACCATGTTGCGAGATCAGAAAATTTCGCTTGTGTTTCTGTGTATTCACCGCAGGTCTTATTTCCTGAAAACTGAGATCATATTTAAATCTTTCTATTAAAAATCCAGGATCACTTTTAATTTTCCACACTTTGTGCACTGATTTATACTATCTTAAGTCATAAGTTTGTCACTTTTTATTCTTGAAGAATCACAGTGAAAAATCCCCCCCCACACACGTACACACATGTTTTTTTTCTCCTTTCTCAATCAACTCTGTAGTTGTCTATGTTGTATGAGCATTCTTTTTCATCCTCTTAACATCTCATGTCTTCTGCCTGGCATTCTTCCCCACTCTGTGATATGTACTGTATACTTTCTAAAAATCCATATTTTTGGCATTAAAAGCTATCGTTTGTCATGTTTTCATTTGAAAGACCACAGAGTAATCTTCACTTTGAATATCTACATTCAAAAATCTCTTCCAAAACAATAATCTTTAAAGTTAGATGAAAATTCCACTAGCACCCATAATTTCTACTCAGATTTTAGAGTCATAGAATTGAAGTTCTTGAAGGGACCTAAGTACAATTGGCATCAATGCTCTCCTTTTGAAAATAATGAAAACAAAGCCTGGAAATAGGAGATATCTTGTCCAAGGTCAAAGTTGCTGAAGATACATTCCAGGGTTCCTCTGGCTCAACCATTTGTTCTCACTTGAATCAACAAAGTGGGTGGCAAATGGTGGGTTTGATGAGTCTTGGGAGGCACAGCATCACCCTTGGAGAAGTGCTCTGGGAAAATAATAAACCCCTCAATCAGCCTTGTCAATCTACATAAAGACACGTCTATTAGTGACTATGTTCCCATCTTTCTCCTAAGGTCTGTGATAAGATGTCTTGAATTTATTAGTGCCTATAAATCCTCCTTAATAAAATGTGGCTCATGGGAGGTAGCTGCTTCTTCAGCTGCTGTGGGAAAAGACATAGAATGGCTTTATTTTACGTAATACAGATTTTTTTCTCCCTGTTGTCTGTCATGTCCTTCCTCTAAATCTCCTTTACCATTCATTCATTCATTCATTCATTCCACAAGAGATCATTGAGCTTCTAATGCATTCCAGCCATTTTATTTGGCAATGGGCATAAAATAGTGGATAAGATAGAATACGTCACTGCCTTCATGTCTCTTGCTTTCAGAACTGTTCAGCAAGGCTGGTATTTGTATTTTCCACCTGTATTGTTTCTTCTAGGAGACCTTAAAGATACTTTGCTTTTTAAATAAATGTGAAGGTAGAGAAGTATTCCTCAAGCTTTTTTACTGTGCCTGTGCATTATTAGGACGTCTCATGAAAGTAAACCAGTGTGATAGAGACCCTCTAAGGCACTGAAATGATGAGTTCCTTGTCCGTTCTCTGCAATTGTACATGAGGCCAAAGTTCTCTACCCTTAGCATACCAGTGTAAATTTTGAGAGTCAACTGTTTGTTTCCTTTTTCCCTAGTCCTGTTCACCTGTGGGTGCTTATGCATTCATTAACCCATAAGCTAGTTACACAGTCTGCAGATATTAACCTGTCTATCTAGTGAAACACTATGCATCCACAGTACTTAAAACCATGCCTAGAACTTAGTAAATATTCAATATATATTGTAGAATAAGTGAAAGGAAAATTGAATGAATGAGCTTCAGAAAAGTACTGGTTGCACGCTGGCTGGTCATTTTCTTCCTCATTCCTAGAACTGACATTAACCTGAGAAAGGTTAGAAACTAACATTAATTTGCATGAACCTTGCTGTAGCTATAGTCTCATTAAGGAAAAATTGTTTTATGGCGTCTCTCCTACAATATTCAGTAATGTTTCTCCCACAGCCTGCTGCTTCCTTTACTCAGCCTCTTTACCTGGAGGTGGTTGCCATCCTAGAAGCCCTGACACATGCCCCACCTGATGGACCCCACCTGGAGTCATCTTAGCAAGGCTTGCTTTGGGGCAAGTGTTGGAATTAGCAAGGAAGCTTTGCTAGTATAGCTACTATCCACTATCTAGTACATATTCCCACTTTGTGCTTTATTTCTTTGCCTGGGTAATGGACTATTTTCAAAAAGGCATGAGGCAGCGAATAAAAAATGCATTGGATTATTTTTTTTTCCATTTAGTAATTACTGCACTGAAGCAAACAGAGCTGGGTCTGAGTGAACGGTGACATCTAATTTTCAGGTTTTGAATTGCTTGGAGAAAAGCAGATCTTTCTGTTTTTATCTGCTAACTTTTTACTGTGAGGTAATTATGCAGAACAGAGTATGTTCCTGGGCAGTGTTTACCATAGGCAGGTCATAACTAGACAGAAAGTGGACCCTTGCTTTTAGGATAGGAATAATTAAAGGCTCATAATTTTGGAGGAGCAGTGGTGATGTCATTAATAGGCAGACACAGAGAATCGCATGCTTGAAAGGCATGTGTTTTACCATTTTAGATCATTCATAAACTGTCAACAAAATTTGGAAGCAAAGCCTCTTTTCTATAACTCTTTCTATCTCCACTAGCAAGATTGTGCTTTATGTGCATTCTGTTTTTTTGTTTATTTGCAGTTGTATGTGTATATATTTTTTAATAGGTTGTTTTCCTCAGGTTTCAAATGAACCAAGAAATGGGGAAAATGGGAATATAAATGGAAAGTAGCACAGAATTGGAATCTTAGGAGTGTAAAGGAGTTTAAAGTCATAATTTAATTCCTTTTCTATGCATTTCAAATAGGGAAAATGCACAGATTTTTCCCTCAGTGATGATACTGCCATCACTGAAGACAACCAGCCATAGTTCAAGGGCCCCTCTCACATTAGAGCTGCTGGCTATAAGTTCAAGGATTCCCATGACCAACCTCAAGTCTGATAACTAGCTGGGATTACTCACAGAACTCTGGAAAGTGTTATACTTATGATTGCAGTTTTATTAGTGTAAACAAATATAATTTAGAACCACCCAAAGGAAGAAATGTGTAGGGAGGAATCTAGGAGGTTTCAAAATGTGAAGTTTCCATTGTCCTCAGGGCCATGTTACCCGCCCAGCATCAATGCATAGCAATACATGGAGTATTGCAACCAGGGAAGCTCACCCAAGCTCTGGTGTCCAGGGTTTTTATTGGAGTTTCATTACATAGGCATGATTAATTGAATTATTGCTTATGTAGTTGAATTCAGTCTCCAGCCTCCCACCTATACCCCCTGAGCACCAACCCTTCAATCACATATTTGGTCATTCTGGAGTGACTAGCCCTCATCCTGAGTCATCTCCTTAGCATAAACTATCTAGAGACCCCCTTTGAGTCACCTTGTTAGCATAAACTATCAGATGTGGTTGAGGGGCCCACTATCAATAACAAAGACACATCTATCACTTGGGAAATTTGATGGGTTTAGAACTTGCCTCCCAGGAGCTATGACAATGGCTAAATCTCTCTTTAGCTCAACACAAATACTACCCATACATGCACAGCCCAGATTTGGTTTGGGAAGTTAGAGGAAAGAACTGGATATCAGGGGAATACATCCTGGCTTCTTGTCCAGGATTTTTTTCCTTACTACCCAAAATGTTTACTAGAATATGAAATATACTTTATAGCAGCTATTATAGTAAAATATCTTGAAAAATCCAAAATGTGTAAGGTAATAGAGTGGTGATTATTGATTTTAGACCTGAAGGCTTAGTTTGCATACCATGACCTCCTCCAAGTGGGGGAAGGAGCCTAATAAATCAGGACAAATGTGTTATTAAAGAGGAAGGGGGGCTTCCCTGGTGGCGCAGTGGTTGAGAGTCCACCTGCCAATGCAGGGGACGCGGGTTTGTGCCCCGGTCCGGGAAGATCCCACATGCCGCGGAGCGGCTAGGCCTGTGAGCCATGGCCTCTGAGCGTGCGTGTCCGGAGCCTGTGCTCGGCAATAGGGGAGGCCACAACAGTGAGAGGTCCACGTACTGCAAAAAAAAAAAAAAAAAAAAAAGAGGAAGGGGT
The DNA here is from genome assembly GCF_964341445.2 of Mesoplodon mirus. Lineage (NCBI taxonomy): Eukaryota > Metazoa > Chordata > Mammalia > Artiodactyla > Ziphiidae > Mesoplodon > Mesoplodon mirus. The sequence goes on from NC_138982.1 coordinate 84,540,969, forward strand.
AAAGAGTAGAGAGAAAGTTCTGTATAGCACTTAAGAACTCAAGAGGACCAACCCAAGCTTGCATTTTTTTGTTGTTGGAGGTTAAAAAAATGGGGGGAGGAATGGTGGAGGAAATTAGAGAAGACCATTGTGCTAATGAAACTAGGAAGATTTTGAGCAACTGTAGTTGAAGATAAAGCTAAAAAGTAACATATAGTTTGCTTATCTAATTATTAAGAAAATAATCTACAAATATACTAGAGTTGAACAACTGGATAAAAGACTCCAGAATTAAAGAAGAGGTCAATAAGAACTCTCTTCATCTTGTGTTTTTACACATCTAATGTAGGTAATGGGTATTTGTAAAAATAATTAAATAATAGTAGGATATAGTTTATCTTTTTTTTTTGACTTGTGTCTTATTTACAAGAAGGTTACTATAAAAGCATATATATCACATGCTAAATTTTGTTTAAGGAATAAGGGGAAATAAAATATGCATGTATCTGCTTACTTTTACAAGAGAAATGCAGTAGACATAACCCAAATAACTTATATCTACAAGGCACTGGCAGGACAGCAAAGTTAGAAGGGTAGGGGAGGAGGTGACACCTCTCTGAGTATAATTTTTTGTACAGTTTGGGCTTTGGGAAGTTTGTTAATGTTCTAAATATTCAAAACTAAAAAATCAGTAAGAAAAGGAAGAAGAAAACCAACAACTGGCTCTAACCATAAACAAATGATCCCAATCATTTTTAAATGAAGAGCACACTTAAAAAAAAAAAAACAGTAATTAATCCAAATATTTTAATATAATTATATACTTACCAAGATATAATTTACATTCAATACAATTCACTGTCTTAAGTATCTACATGTATATTTTGTTTTGTTAAATTTTATTTATTTATGCTGGCTGCGTTGGGTCTTTTTTGCTTCACGCAGGCTTTCTCTAGTTGCGGCAAGTGGGGGCTACTCTTAGTTGCAGTGCATGGGCTTCTTATTGATGTGGATTCTCTTGTTGCAGAGCACTGGCTCAAGGTGCATGGGCTTCAGTAGTTGCAGCATGTGGGCTCAGTAGTTGTGGCTCGTGGGCTCTAGAGTGCAGGCTTAGTAGTTGTGGCACATGGGTTTAATTGCTCTGTGGTATGTGGGATCTTCCTGGACCAGGGCTCGAACCCATATCCCCTGCATTGGCAGGCGGATTCTTAAGCACTGCGCCACCAGGAAAGTCCCTACACCTATCTTTTGAACAGTGCCTTGACTTCCCTCAATCTAGAGGGAAAAACTGCCATCAAATCTTAAAGTCTTGTTTACCCTTTTGTTTGGTTTTGGTAGTGGTATGGGTGAAACAATTCTGAAAGTAATTTGTGTGCATTACAGGACTGAACAAATCAGTAAATGTGGTGATGTTGGTGATCAAAGGGAATATGGAATGAGGGAAGGCAAGAAGAATCTTTTGGGGTTAGATTGGAATTGGAGATATCAGTAGGAACGTATATTTCCATTGAAAGCACAAGAAGCAATGACACTTCAGGAGTAATGAGCACACTTAAAGCCTAGATGTTGGTTTCTGAATGTCATTCCCCACTAAAAGGACTGGGGCAAACTGAATACATGACTGAGTCCAGGGCTGGAGCAGGGAAGGTATAAGATGAGCCTGGAGCATCTTACTGTGTAAGAAATGCTTAAAAAAAAAAAAAAACATTTTAAAAGAAAATAAGAGCTAGCTTGAAGGGGCTCCCATTGTATGCATCTGGAATAATTTCAGCAACCAAAATTAAGAAGCATGATTTATTATAACAGTGAATAAAATAGGAATCCATGAATGTATAATTATAAATAATAGGTAAACAAACAACTAAATAAATGGGGAAGAAAGGAAGGCTCTTCTTAATTGATGCCAACTGATCACTGCGGAGAGAATAGTGAATCGGGGAAAACATTATTTGCAACCATCAGAGAACAAATTCTTTTAGACAAGAATTATCAGTGGGGTTCCCTGGTGGCACAGTGGTTGAGAGTCCGCCTGCCGATGCAGGGGACACGGTTTCGTGCCCCGGTCCGGGAGGATCCCACATGCCGCGGAGCGGCTGAGCCCGTGAGCCATGGCCACTGAGCCTGCACGTCCGGAGCCTGTGCTCCGCAATGGGAGAGGCCACAACAGTGAGAGGCCCGCATACCAAAAAAAAAAAAAAAAAAAAAAAAAAGAATTATCAACGGATACTAAACCTAGAGGAAAAGTTTGATGAAAAACAGAATATTTGCATAATCCTCAACTGTTTCCCCACAGATCACTTATCAGTTGCAAGGGGAAAAATAGTTACTATACAGTCGAAAAAGTGGACAACACTTTGACTTGGTGACCAGAATTAACATCATCAATGAGTGGCAGATGGACAAGGTGCCTTCAGATGTGACACCCTAAGAAGGACACATCACTTATGTAGTATTCCAACAGGGCATATATTACTTGAATGGAAATAAGAGGAAATAGCAGATGTGCCAACTAAATACAATAAATAACTGTGAACTGCTGGATCTTATATTGGAGGGAAAAAATGCTGTAAAGGCCATAACTGGCTGATTTAATAAAATTGGAATATATAGGCTATAGATAGATAAGCATTGCATTATTAAATTTTGTGAATTTGAGATATACATATATACATTTAATATGCATATAATATATATATATATATCAATATTAAATTATTTTATTTTAATGAGAGAGAAAAAGGTGGCAAAGTAGTACAAATTGGTAAAACTGGGAAAGGGTATACCGAAGTTCTCTATACTTATTTTGCAAACTTTTTGTAAGGTTGAAATTATTTTAGAAAAAAATTTATAAACGATAGAAGGGCTAAATTTCCAAGGAATGAGCCCCTAAATTCTTGGTTATGACAAGGTAGGTGGGGAGTTTTTTGTTTTTCATTACCTTAAAGATTCCTTTTTAAATAAGTCCCTTTAAATTCTTTTTTTTTTTTTTTTTTTTTTTTTTTCCACATAAGATCCGCTGCCTTTCTGGATCCTGTCTCTTGATTCCTTCTTTCCTTCTAGTATAGTGTTCCCGGGGGTAGTGTGTGCGCTTCTATATCTGCTTCCCTTGCATTGTTATAATCCAAAGGAGGCACACGTGGGTATGTGTACAAATGCCTCACAGGCTTGGGCAGGTCCCTAGGTCATTCCTTCCTCCAGGGACCCTTTTCTCTTTCAGATGCAGATCCAATTTTTTTACTCAAGGTAAGCAACCAGATGACTCTTTCTGCCTCCAAGGGGCCCCCATGTAATAGGAACTCACTTTACTTCTTCTATAGATGTTGAGGATTAACAATCCTGACCAACCAAATTACACATTGCCTCACATTTGTGAAGCCAGCAGCAGCTAATAGAACTTTAAGGACATCATTTAATTTACTCTCCAAAGACTGTGAGAGGCAGAGGAAGGGCATTCTTCAACAGAAAGAACCGATGCCTGGATATATTATGTACACTGTTCATAGGCCCAGGAAAGCCTTCGCTTCAGAAAAGAAACACTTCGCCTCTTTGACAGCAAAGTTTTGCCTTGAAAAATCCCTTTGAAGTTATAAGATAAAATAATAATTAAAAGGAAAGAATTAAAAGTATTATTATTAATCCATCTCAGGTTACCACTGATGGAGTATCCTCTAGCATCTATTAGAGTTTTTCATACGTACATATGACTTCCAGGCTGTGTGTGTGTGTGTGTGTGTGTGTGTGTGTTTATGTTTTAACTCCCCTACTCATGATCTTAATCTGATTTCTCTCTGAGAAAGATGATGAGATTATGGAATATATCATTTTTGTTTTGGATTTTTCAAAGATTAGATGTTTCCAAATGCTGTATAATCATAGAGCTCAGAAGAACTTGAGATACTCCCACACTGAATCCATTTCCTTCTAGCAGCATCCTTTTTACGTGAAGATTACACTCTTCCTTATTATTCTAGAGATTGAAGAAACAGTGGGAACACAGTGTAGAAAGGGAGTCATCACCAATATCAATTGGTACACTTAGTATTAACAAACTTCCTTTTTTTCTGTATATCTCCCTAGAGGCCTCAAGCATTATTAACTCAAAAAATTTTTGATTCTTCATTTTGTTCATAACTTATTAATAGTGTTGACTTTCTCTCTGCCCTCTTTGACATCACTTTCTTCTTTCACCTTTTCTTCAGCATGATTCAGCTGCCACACACTTTTATTTCTCAAACACTTGGAGTGTTGTCTGACCCCCTGTATCTTCCTGTATTTTCCTCTGCATCTGCCTTTCCTCCTTCAGATTAAAGGCTGAATCTTTGAATCAGACCCTAAGGTCTAGTGTTTCTTCCTCAACTAACAGTTACTAGATATAACAAGAATGCTGTAATCTTGGAGGAACTTCAAGACTTTTATTTCCAAAGTTGTTAAGAATAGTTATTTTGACAGGGCTTTAACAGTGTAGTCCTTAAATATATTTCCCCTGTATGTTATGTTGTGAATTCACTTCTTATTTTGTGGCCCCCAGTTTTTACATTGAGGTTTATTAAAGGAGTGAATATGAGACATTGTCAGTGCTCACAGGCAAATCTTCTCTTAATGCAGCACACTGCTACAAGTGACTGCTGAAGCCTGGGCTCTGGATGTAGGCAAAAATAACTGAGAGAGGTTGGTACAATTCCCCACTTAACTGTCTTCTGCATAATGTAATATTGCATGCGGCCAACCTCATACTACAGTAATTCAGGGAAGTTATGGATCTTTCAGTGCTAGAAGTTGAACTCCTTGTGTCAACCAGTTTGTTGCTTCACTTGACAAGGATTTATTGAGCACTAAAATGACAAAGCACTGTTTTAGCTCGAAACTAGATGTAGGGGATACAGTAGTCAATGAAACACTGCTCTCAAGAAGCTTAAATCCCAAAGGAAAAGACACATAATACATTGGTGAACAGAGAATGAACCGGGGAGCTCCAGGTAGTAATAAATGCTTTAAAGAAAACAACAAAAACAAGGGTGGATCAAAACAAAACCAAAACAAGGGGAAGTGTGAGAAAGTGAGGGGCTGAGGGCGTGCAGAGGAGTAGTTAGATCAGGGATTGAAGGACGGCCTCTCGGATAAAATACCATCTGAACTGCGTTCTTGATAGTAAGGGGGCTGCCATGGAGAGTACAGATACAAAAGTCCTAAAGAGGTTGGTGTGTGTGAAGAACAGAAGGAAGACCGGGGTACAAAGGCAGCAGTGAGAGAGAGGGATAAGCTATGTCAGAAAATCTGGCAGCGGCCAGTGGGTGTTGGAATGGGAGGCTGAGACGAGGACTTGCACCACTGGCGATTTCATGCTTATTTTGCATCTGTGACAAGATACATTGGAAGAGGGAAGGAATTGTATGGAGGGGATGAGGCAAGCTGAGTTACCCATCCTAGAGAACAGTCGTGTCATTTAGCCTTAGGGCAATCTGAGCTTTCACTCAAGCCTTTCAGCTGAAACATCTAGAGCAAATGAATGAGGAATTGTGGGACCCTTTGGGGGAGGGATAGGCTGTGGTTGAAAATGTTGTATCACCATTTCCACCTCCAGATGGCCTTGCCATAAGCCAGGGTCTAACAGCCTACCATACCCTTCCCTCAAGAAGTGTCTGCTAGTAGCTGGTAGACTCCAGTTTTACTTAGAGACCAGGAAACAGATCCACTCTCCATTTCTTAATCAGCACAGAATGAATTTTCCTGAAGATTCCTCAGAGTAAAAAAGAGTTTAAGAAAATTCCATTCACCATGCTTTTGGAGGGGAACAGTGATAGTGATGATCCCAAATCCTGATTTAAAATTTTAACTATATTTATTTTTTAACTGTATTATGTTGGTTTGGCATCAGGTTTTACTGTTGTTGAACCCAAGTGTGTGTGCCCAATGCACACTGGAGCCAAGTAAACCTAAACGTTGGAGTTTAGAACTGAGGAAGGTCATCTTACTGGCTGGCCAGGGTGTAAGGTTTTTAAAGGCTACATTTGGTGTGAGGATTGCACGGGTCATAACTTTCTTCTGATTGGTTGGTGGTGAGGTAGCAGGGTGGTGCTCCAGGAATCTCAATCATCAGCCTTCCAGTTCCAACCAGTCTGGGGTCTCTGTGCCTATACATGTAGTCACCATCCTTCACCTGGGTGGGGGTCACAGTTCCCTATCGAGCAACTCAAAGACTTGTGTCAGATTGTTGTGTGTATCCTTTGAGGGGGAACTAGACTCTGTATTATCACTGAACTATTGTTCCTTCAGTGTCTTTCCTTTGTTTCTGCATTCTCTCACTTCCCTAATTAGCAGCTGCTTGAATTTCAGAGAAGGCCTAGGAGACTAAAGCCTTTTCCTACAAACAAGAAATGGGGACCCAGAATGGCTTTTATACTTGGGAGGACCCGACATGGTCCTATTTGGCTTCCCTCCCCTGTTTTCTTTGATATTCCTCAATCCTGAGGGGCACGGGGGTTGGAGGTGCACAAGAAAAGGAATAAAGTTTTGGATAGAGAGGTTAATCATAAACTCGGCAAGGGAACTCAGTTTTAGGGAGACTTGGTTTCATTACCTTGTCAACATTTAGTAGTTGTGTCATGCTAGCCAAGTTACTTAACCTCCCTAGGTTTTATTTTCCTCTTCCGTATAACTAGAGTAATAATAGTACTCACCTGAGCGCATTGTTGTGAGAATTATATTAAGTGAGATAATATATGCAAACACTCAGGACAATGCCTGTTACAGAAGGACCACTCCATGCAGTTACAGAAGTTAGCAGTAATAGTAATAACCACTCACATTTGCATAATGCTCATATTTTACAAGACATCTTCACATGCATGATGCCATTGGATGCTTACAATGAATCTTGCTCAAGTTCATTCAGCTTTAAGTAGTCAGAGTTAAAGCGTAGGTATTTTTTAGGAGAAAGGAGACAAGGAAAGGCAGGAATAATGACCTAGAGGCCAACTAAGTGGTAAGGGGATTGAGTCTAGGGTTAACTTTTTTTTTTTATTTTAACAATTACTATTTCACGCATCAGCTGATAGTGCTTTATTTATTTATTTTTGGCTGCATTGGGTCTTCGTTGCTGTGCACAGGCTTTCTCTAGTTGAGGCAAGCAGGGGCCACTCTTTGCTGTGGTGCGCGGGCCCCTCATTGCGGTGGCCTCTCTTGTTGCGGAGCACGGGCTCCAGGTGCGTGGGCTTCAGTAGTTGTGGCACTTGGGCTCAATAGTTGTGGCGCACGGGCTCAGCCGCTCTGCCGCACATGTGGGATCTTCCCGGACCAGGGCTTGAACCCGTGTCCCCTGCATTGGCAGGCGGACTCTCAACCACTGCACCACCAGGGAAGTCCGGGTTAGCATTTTTTAAAGAATAATCTATAAGATAATGTTTCATACATGGGTAATAAATGGAATAAATGGAATCCGTTTTGTGTATTAATTACAATGTCATTAATGCCATGCCTTTCACTGTGTTGGAGAAATCATGTTCAATATTCACAGCCAAATTGTGTTCCAAACTAGATTCACACACTGTTCATTAAGTGATGAAGTTGATCTGGTATATACCCTATTTTAGACATTTCTCTGACCTGCAGCCAGTTCTAGGAAACAGCATGGCCCCTCTTTAACAGATACAGAACTACATAAATGCTTCGCACAGGAATGGAAGAAGGATCTAATGCCCGCTTCAAATGGCACAGGGGTGACATCACCAGCAGGGATCTATAGTTAATGTGCTTCTATGTAGTGAATGGAGTATTTTTAATAAACACTGTAAGCTGTTAAGCATTCAAACTGAGATTTGGCTAATGCTCTGGAACACTCCTCCTCCAGCACAACTGCTTTCTCTCTTAGTATAGGAATACGGCCAAGTGGACCAGAAGTGGTATTAAATAGATTGATAGGGAAATGTCTGCAGCAAAGATGTTTTCCTGTGTGTTGCAGCTAGTAGGGTGATGAGAATATTGTGTCTTCATTCTCATCACCCTGCTACCTTCAGGCATTCTCTCTCTTTTATTCGAGGGATATCATTCTACAAGAGAGACACCATCCCTGACAGCCTTGTTATGCCTTCAGGTCAATGCCAGAAACACAAAGGTCACCGACTTACAAAGGGAAGAACATATCTAGCTGTGCCTCAGGCAAAATACAGGACTGGAATGGCTCAGTGAGCTGCCTTGTGTTTCTTTTTCCCCAGCCCCAGTTAACCTAAGGCAACACTGTAAATATCAGTAGCTGAAGTCTGAAGTTGATCTTTCTATATCCCCTTACTCTTATTTAGGCTTTTTCCTGTTACTTAGGGACTACACTGTGTAAGACACTGTGGGAAAGATTATGGAAGATGCAAACAGTTATCAGATACGGTCCTCCAGAGAAACGTTTGTGATTGAAATAGCTAATGGTACTATCACTTCTGGCATGATAGTACCAGTTTAAAGTGGGAGGGTATTCTCCAAATTGTATGCAGCTGAGGGCCACAAAGCTGGCCTAGGAATGAGAAGAGCACACTAAAAAAAAAAAAAGAAAGAAAAATAAGAGAGAGAGGTGACCTTAATAACATGGCCTCTAGTGATTTGTCTTTGGGAGAGCCACTGGACTGACACAACACACTGAATGTCCTTAGACCCTCACTTTTCTCTGGCATAAAACTCAGGAATTGTAAATCAAGAATCATGGTTTTAAAACCTCTGGGCATGACAGGAGTACCAAGCTTACAGCACCTGACTGTTCACAATAAGTGCTCTCTAATATCTGTTGATGATTTTGGTCATGAATGCTAGAAAATTCTAACATAACTTGCTGTTATCGCAGTTTGATTTATTTATACATGTGTGTAAAGTGGCTCTCTCAGTGCTTCCCAGAGTTCAAGAAGATGGTTAACTTCCCAATAACAAATAATGGCCCAAAAGTTATAAGTGAGATGGACAATCCATAGTTTTCTGTACTGCCCCAGTGAGCAGGGGGTTCACACATGGAAGAGGTCACACTGCTGGAAAGTAAGAGAATAAACCCAGCAGGAGTCATACAGTGATACACCAGAACTCTGAGCCCACCACCTGTACCCACACACTTGCACCCCTACCTACATTCCAGCCCTCTTATTTCAGTCTATCTTACGTGCAACTTGCATTACCTCCAGGTTTGCAATAGACAGAATTTTCCATTGCTGGTATTGAAGTCGGGACTGAATTCTGGTTGCCCTTTCCTCTTTGACCCAGGTGCAGTGTATTACAGAGAAATACCAGGCCTGGAATCAGAAAACTTGAGCTTTAGTCGTGACATAGCCATTTATTAGCTCTGTGTCCTTTAAAACATTACCTGTCCTCTCTGACACTTAGTTTCCTTTATTTAGAAAAAGAAGTTAATTACAGCTTGTAAATATTAAGGAAACAATCTGCAAGTATACAATGCATATCAGAAAACTCCCAGAAAACTAAGATTCACATGTTCATATAATTGTCATGGGTTTAAGTTGAATGGAATTCTTGGCTGATGTAGAACCTTTTCACTTGGTGATTAAACTTGAGTGGAGCTCTTGAACAGTAGAAGAGAAAGTTAAGTTCACCCGTCAGTTTCATGGGTTGAGTTGCAAGTAACAAAAAACCCATTTTGTGGTGATTTTTAAAATAAGGGTTTCTTTTTCTCATAAATCAAGAAAGCTAGAGGTAGGAGGCTGTAGCTCTTAGTTCAATATCTGTTGTTGCCAGGGCTACCATATCTGCAGTATTCTTGGGTTTTCCTTTATGATTGTAGGATGATGCCTCAACTTCAGATATTAGGTTCTATTCAAGGCAGAAAGAAGAGCGGGGTTATGCCAGCCACAAATATTTGTTTTCATCAGTAAAACAAAAGCTTTCTCAGGAATCTCTAGCACATATCCACTTCTACCTCAGTGACAAGAAAAAAGATACTATGGCTGTCTCTTAACGCAAAGGGGACTGAAAAGAATTTTCACCTAAGTGCAGTGCTGCTCTGAACCTAATTTGGGCTTTTTAAGCAAGGAAGGAAGGGAAAAAGAAAATTAGACAGTTGAGTAATAGACTAATAAACTGCCACAAAGTAAAACCTCAATGAAATACTTTAAAAGTGAATTATTTTTCCCAATCTGTCACCGATGCTTTCTTTGCAATGAAACTTCAATCATCAACATCTAACATGTGTAAAACATTTCCATTTACCCAAATTTGCCAGTTCTCAAACAGGATGGCTGCACTTGGTGTTAAACTGGCTTTTCTGATTAGTTACTCTAATTGAGGAACATTCAGCTTCTTGGAACAGAAACCATCCAAACCATGTTCTTTTTCCTGATATGTCAGAAAATAGAAGGAACCAGATCAGCAAAGCATTGACTTGTGCACAAATCTAAGTTTACCAACAGTAGCTAATTAGTAATTGTAAATGGTGAAAACATGGCAAATTAGCAACTGTGGCTCCCATGCAGGCAGCTGATCTTAGTTGTGTTCATAAATATGGCAAGAACCACTGTTGTGTTTCTTAAAGGTCTGAAGAGAAAGATTCGTGCTAACTTGTGTGCATAAAAATTTTTGAAGGTAATAGAGTCATGCCCTTCATATTTCTCTGCATTTATCTGTGAGTTTTGATGGTTTCTATATGCATCCTTAGAGGTAAATGCAATAACATCCATGTGGTCAGTACACAGTGCTTGCATGACATAGATTCTGCTCTAGTGACATGCTTTAAAGATGATTTTGAGGAAGAACTAGTATTCAAAGCAGAGGACAGCTAGGGGGAAAGAATGTGTAGAGAGATGTTGGAACAGGAAAAATCAACTATGTTACCCATAGGTCTAGGATATATTTCTCTAGTTCCCTTCTTCACCAGTCTTCTGCACAGGTGTAGAATGGCAGGAGTAACACTGCATGCAGCTTGAGCTTTGGCATTACAAAGAAGTTAGACCATGATATTACACTTTGAGAGTTCTTAATAAGGAGCATGGAGGTGCATGGCCCTACTCGTCTCAAAATATTTGGGTATTCTACCCTATGAAAAGTGAGCAATCTCTTAGCAATTTGATTCATAAATAGGAAAAAAATATCAAAAGCTGAAGACATGTAATATTAGAACACCTTTGTCTTTTCGTTTTAATCACCAACACCAAAGCAACATCTGCCCGGCTTGGTCTAGTGTGTTAATTTTATTAAAATTATGTCCTATATTGGATATTGTGGGAAATCCCAGTTAGCATCCTTATAATTTTCTGTAGGACATCATCCATCAGAAACCCATGGAATAACAGAATAATTTTGACTACAGTTTACTATGTGATTCTTTTTTTCTAAATTTCAGTTGTAGGAATATTGGAAAGACCAATCCACACTCTGCTAATTCACTTTGAAAAAGTTCAAAGGCCTTTAGAAGATCTAAAAAACTACACCTCTCCTACAAGCTTAGTTGTCCCCAAGAAACTCGCCAAGCCTACTTGATGGGTTTTCGTTCAGCACTGTTGATGCCCAGATGCCTTGTCCCCATAATTGGTCAAGTGGAACACTGCCACAATAGACCCATCAGTATGCCAGTCCTTACGCCGCTGTACCACAAGCCACAAGAAGCTTGGAGGACAACACAGGAACACCCTCCCTGTGCAGCTGGAAAGCTTTTTAGCTTAATACGGTAATGAACAACATTAGAAACCCTTGAGACATTTCATCAGGGGATTCTATAAACAAAAACCATCTTTAGTAGTTTCCATGCACCGTAACATGAAAAGAAGCAGACCGCTTCAATGCACAACAGAAGAAAATGAAGGTTGTACACTAGCCTCCTTAAGAGAAAAGAGATACAAAGCATAGTTCCTAGTTGAGATAAAAAACCAGGCTGAGTGCTGGACAGTTATAATCTGATTCACCATGTCTGATCAAATGAAATGTAATTTTTCTGCTTGTCAACCACCCCTTTCTTTAAAGAATATTAGTCCATTCTCTTATAACTCCGCTTGCACCTATAGGCCCAGGAGAAAGTATCTGACTCACAACTGGCCAATGAGAACACTGCATCCCCACCCTGACCACAGTGATTGGTTCAAGGGTGGTGAGGGGACCCAGCCTGCTGACTCAGAGTCCTCATGGGGCCATTTATGAAAGCTACAGGGGTGAAAATGCTTCCGAGAAGTGGGCCTAACAGACTTTCCCTCTGTGGGGAAACAAAATGTGCCTGAGAATAAAACTAGTGGAGAGAAAAACAAAGCAGAGGGATGGAAGGAGGAAGGGAAAGAGGGACAAAAGGAGAGAGAGACAGAGATGGAGAAAGAGAAATGTTGATTATCAGTCTTTGGAGGAGCTGGACCCTGCTGTAGTTAATTCTAGATCTATATTTGGACTTCCATTGCCAAGAATTTTTTTTTTCTTAAGCTAGTCTAAGTTGGGATTATCTCAGTTGAAATTTGAGGATACTGTCAAATACACAAACTTGAAATTAAATGAATTCCACAAAGTAGCTTGTCCTTTCAAAGGTTTTCAGAATACAGCCAAAATGTCATCCTACAGCAAGCCAAACCAGAAGCTGGTCTAGCTGTGGCCTAGCGGTATTGGCAGTGGGAACTGGAGTCTGGGACTGCTAATTGGAGTCTGGGAATTGGAGTCTGCTGTCCTGCCTGGCTCTTAAAGTGATGTCATCACTAGTATTCCAGATCAGGCCGGCAGCCATCTTTGACCTTATCAATACCATGCTCTAAGACAACTGGCAGGAGAACACTTTTCACGGTGATTGGAACCCAGAGCCCAGCAGAGTGGTAACATTTACCAGGGAAACACTCAGCAGGAATGAGCAGGTCTATGTCTGTAGCTAGAGGTTGGAATTACTTTTGCTAGCAATACTGAAAGTTGAAGTTACTATTATAGGAAAAAAAAAAATTCAACTAGCATGAGATTAATGGTCACAATATTTGTGCAGCACTGAAATTTTGCAATGGCCCCTGGTTTAAGGCAGGAGATTTCCTGTGTTTATTCTGAGGACTCTAGTTTGAGGGGAGTAAGTCCTTGGCAGGGTTTTGCTTAGAGGCCTAAAGCTGAGTCTTATACCATTGCTTCTCTGCCCCAACCATTTAACCATTAGCAGTCCTAGGTGTAATGACTTAGGTACAGATAGCATGAGATTAATGGGAACCCTAAATTGTGAATATATAATAAAGCCAAAGGAAAAACAAAACTATCTACTTAGTTGAAAAAAAGAGGACTTGCAATGCTTCTCTGTCAAAGCTTTTAACTAAAAAGCCACAGTACAGAAAGGAAAGAGATGCTGCAGACCAGAGGCTAAAATCCTTTCCAGATCAGGTTCCCTTTGCACCTAGCCACTTGATACACATTAGTACAGTGGGGTTTTTTTTGTCTTTTGTTTTTTTACTTAATAAGCATGTTGTGGCGCTCATCTGGAGACCAGAGTCTTGTACACATTGGCTTTTTAACAGCTCCATGAGGGCATTGATCACAGATACTCTCTGGTTTGAACCTCAGAGCATGGGGTGGGCTTAGTTAAGTGCATTCACTGTCAATATTTCTCCTCCATACATAATGTAGAGCACACGCTCCAAGTGCCAACTGGGTAATTTGGAGTTCAATATTTAGGAGAGTGAGGGAAGGAAAATCTCACGTTATGCTTTATAACCGTTGCTGTTTAACACTTAGATCAACAGCTTTAAGGAAATCACAACTTTGGTGCATTTTACTTTTGCAGGAGTGGCTGGAGGTGATTTATTTCTATTATAGTTGATTCCCCATGGGAAGGGTAGTAGATGGCACTGTCCAGTGCATTAGGAAGTGTCATACTCGGCATGAGTCAGTTGGGGGGCCGGCTGTTACGGAGCCAGAGGGTGTCTGTACGTCTGTGGCACTTTTTGTCACAAACTGCTATAGAGTCTCTACATTCTGATTTGGCACCAACAGATAACATTGCCACTGTGATTTCTTCTTTTAATTATAATATATATATATACATATATTCTCTGTGTGCATAGCAAAAGGGACTTGAGGGACTATTTGGCAAGCTATTTTGACCCACTTCATTTTCTGAGTCTTAGTTTCCCTTTCAAATGAAAAATAAGAAAAGTTTGTGTTTGGTCTCTCGCTCTGCGTCAGACACTGTGACAACTAAATCTGTGTTCATCTCATTGAGCTTTGTTGCAGCCTCACGAGGTAGGCATTATCATTCTTACTACATGGATGAGGGTGCTGAGACACAGAGAGGTTAATTTTCTGTCTGAACTCACAAAGGTAGAAAGTAGTGAAACAGAATTAAACCCAGAAAATTTGACTTTAGACACATTTTGCCAATGTACTTCTGATACTACTAATTTCTTTACAAGGGTTGTTATAAATGCATAAAATTAAAAGTGTTCATGAAAGCATTTTGTAAACTGGAAGGTAATGCGTAAGAGTGGCTAATATATTATTTTTAGTCATATATAGAAATCTCATTCCTCCTACTCTTGGTTGATCTCCTGCTGTTCCCTAGTGTGCTTGAGCCCTATTGCAGTGACTCATTAATTCTTCCCTGTTCCAGTCTTTCAGAATTCTTCTCCTGATTGAAGTCTAGCAACGTGTTGTCTATGCTCAGTATATTAATAGTACTTGATACATTAAATGTACTCAGTTTTCAAGTTAATGTATTCATATTTGAATAGATAGTGCCCCCCAATACCTCAATAAAAATGGCTTTCTATTAGATAATGTGGTAAACCTAAGGAGGAAGACACCTTCAAGTTAATAGTTTCTTCCATAAACTTCCCATGGAGAAGTCACCTCTGTGAGCAGGACTTCTAAGAGTAAGACCAACAGATCACTTGTATTTGAGTCATCCAACATGTATGATCAGAATTCAGACTCCCAGCCCTGACTTCGAGATTCTGATTCAGTTGCTCTAACAAAATCTTAGTTGGATCTTAAGCCCACTCTAGTTTGATAATCAGTGCTCTAGAGTTCGTTATCAATCCCAGTCTATAATATCTTCTTGTTTTGTACACTATAGATATTTCCTATGAGGGTTGTCAGGGCCATCTTGCTCAAAAGAGTGTTAACTGTCAAGGATGAGCACAACACCACCTTGAAAAGGTTTGTGTGCATCTTGCATGAAGGGGTAGAGGCGTTGTGAAGTGTAGAGAATCATCTGTTCACTAAAAGGGCTCTTTTCCTGGAAGAGGGTCAAATAACATTTTCTTGTCTTGGTTTACATAACACCTTTCCTGGAGTCAACCAAGAATGCAAGCACACACAGCTGCTCCGCTTTGCTACATTGTTTTGGATGGCTAGTTGATTCACTTGCAACTTGATTTCTAAAAATTTTTGGTTTTCCCTGAAAGAAATTTAATAGATGTGCAGAGATGCTTATTTTAAAAAGTAGATCTTTCCAATGAGCCTCTTGTGTACCATATGAGGGATAAGAGACAAAAGAAGCCTTCCTCTGTGTCTGACCAGATTTTGAACAGCCAGTGAACAGGAGGGAAGGAGTCACTAGAGCAGTATCTCCCTGACGTGGTACTGAGTTGTAACACAGGAGCTTTGCCTGTGACTGAAAGGACAGAAAAAAACTCAGTCGTCCAAAGAACATTGAGATCTACTGAACTGTGTACTCTAAGCAGCCAGAAAAATCTCAAGTCTCTCACTTCAAAGGTGTTGGAAAACTTTCAAGTGCAAATGCCAGAAAGCTAGGACCCAGAGTTGAAAGAGAGGAGAATGTTTTTTGTTTTTATTTTCAAAGCAGAATGGTGTCTTCTGGAATCACCACAAGTACATTATTTGGAGTGGGGGTAGTTTCCGTTTAAGAGTCTCTGAGGCCAAGACAAAATATTTGAAGTTGATGGTGACACCCGAAAGCACACTTGCTCCTGAGGCCCTGTCAGTTATCATGTTCCAAGCCCATTCTCTCCCTGCTGTATAAATTGGCCCCAGGGTGCAGTATTAGACACAGAAATCTTCAGTCTCAAAATATTTCTCTCAACCCAATTTTCCTTAAAATTGGTCTGGCTATTAAGTTAGAAGACAGAAAATACAACCTTAGTGAGGAAGATACATTCACAGGGACATCTGCCACTCAAAGCAACTGGATTTCCACAGGCAAGTCTGTTGTCCACAAAGCACTAAAATGCTCATGTCCATCGAAGTACATAAGAAACATCAAATTCTAGTGACTGTTCAGAGACAATTTCATGGAATTTGCTGTAAATTCCTTTGTTTGAACAAATTGGGAGCTGCTCCCTGGGGACCCCAGTCATAGAATTTTAAAGTTTTCACTGAGTTACAAAAACAAAGGGAATGATCTTGTGGTTCAGTGGCTATACTGGTAAATCATTTATTTACAGGAGCTTATGACAAAAGCCCCTTAAAAACCCATAAAATATACACTGCATAAAATATGTCACACCTTTTGGAAATCTGTGCATAGACTAGATCCTCCACTAATGAATGCACTTGGGCAGCTTCAGGGTTTAAGCAGCTCTTCCTCCCTCCTGGTAGATGTACATACACGGGAGGGACTGCACTCCAGCATGGCTGGTGTTCTCAGTAAAGTCTGGAAATCTTTAGGAACATGTTGCAAACAGAAATCAGTCATTAAAACGGAGTTTTTCTTCAAATTTCTGAATGAATGACCTTAGTTCTGGAGAAAACTGTTTCCATGATCTGACAGAGCCCCTTGTCTAGGCCAAGTTCATCAACTAAGAGTGTTATTAGGATGTTTGATGGATATTTACTTTTTCCCCCTTTGGGCTGTAGAGGTATCTTAAGGTTTTATCATTTTGAAATATGTCTATGATTTTTCACTGGATGGTTAGTGGTTTGCTTCCAGTTTTTTATGCATATGGTTTCAGGAGAGACTATACTCTACCATCCTTTACCATCTATGAGAATCTAATGTCTCTCTATTAACTATTCCATAATATGAGGGACATGTGGTTGTGCATAGAGTGGCAGGCTCATATTTGAATGAAATATCAGGGAGAAACTTTCATTCAACAAGTATTTTATGGAGTATCTGATACATGCTTAGCGGAGTTCTGGATGTGGGAGTACAATCCAAAGTGACAAAGTTCCTCCTCTCATGGGGCTAACATTCTAGTTGAAGAAGAAGAAAAAAAAATGAGGAATTAGACTAATATGTAGTATACCACAGGGTGACATAGAGAGAAAATAAAATGGGGCATAAAAAGCGATGATGTGGAAGTGAGTAAGTAGGGCTATATTACAGTATTTCATCAAACCAAAGACAGGAGTAATTGCAAATATGCACCTATATTTATCCACCAATAAGAAGAGCAGAAGGGCTTCCAATTATAATGGGAAGATGCCATCAATTGTAAGGTATGTCTAATTCTCAGCGATGTTAAAGTTAAAAAAAAGGAAAGGTCATCTTAAATCAAAGAAATAGTGTGTAGAGTTGGTTTTCAGGAAAGGCTTTACTGATAAAGTGATATTTAAGCAGAGACCCAAGGGAATCGAGGGTGAGAGATGTATGACTATTGGAGGAAGAACATTTAAACAGAGGGACTAGCAGATGCAAAGTTCCTGAGGCGGGACATGCTCTGAATGCTCATGCTTGAGGAATAGCAGACAGGCTGGCATGGCTGGAGGGGACAAGCAAGGAGCAGACCCCGTAGGGCCTTCTAGGCCATCAGAAGAAATTTAGATTTTACTCTGAGAAGGAAAGCCAGGGAAGATTTTGAGCAGAGGAGGGACACCGTCTTAATTTAGGATGTCAAAGAATCATTCCAGCTGTTCTCCACTGTGTGGAGAATAAACAGCAGAGGAAAAGTAGTGAAAGCAGAACAACATGGTCGGAAGCTGTTGGAATCATCCATACAAGAGACGATGGTGGCTTTGACTAATGGGTAGCATCCTGAAGTTGATGAGAAGTGGTCAGACTCTTGGTGTATGCCAAAGTTACAGTCCTTAAGAGCAAGAAGCTGTATATAAACCAATTTTTTAAAGAATATACTGTTCTCTAGGAACGCCAGTCATGTTTGTTATACAACTGAGCTGGTATCTCAGGGTATTTCTTAGACAGGAAAGATAAAATTAATGGAAAATCCTAGGAAGGAGTAGAATTTAGAAACAAGAAGATGTCAATGTCTAGGACCTCTGGTGTAGAAGCTTAGAAGGATTCTCCATCACGTCATAGATACTAGCTAAAAATTATGGATTAAGAAGCAGAATCTCCCTGGAGAGTGAGAATAGCCTGTGTGCCTAAGTAGTGAATGTACTGAGGAACAATAGAACCAGTTGAGATTGATTGAGGAAAAGTCTTGAGATTTGATCATCCATTCACATTGATGATCCCAGTCCACACTGTTTTATGAACTGTCTGCTTGGCAAATCAAAAAATTTAATCTATATTTATAATTGCTTTAAGAGTATGTTGCTTAGAAAAATTACAACTTTTTATTACTGAAAAGTAAGGGGTCATAGCAGATGAGTGAAACAAGTTTAACTTTGGGATCCACATACCTGGGCTTGAACGTAGGCTGCAGCCTCTTTTTTTTTTCTTTTTAACATCTTTATTGGAGTATAATTGCTTTACAATGGTGTGTTAGTTTCTGCTTTATAACAAAGTGAATCAGCTATACGTATACATATATCCCCATATCCCCTCCCTCTTGCGTCTCCTCCCACCCTCCCTATCCCACCCCTCTAGGTGGTCACAGAGCACCGAGATGACCTCCCTATGCTATGCGGCTGCTTCCCACTACCTATCTATTTTACATTTAGTAGTGTATGTATGTCCATGCCACTCTCTCACTTCATCCCAGCTTCTTTACCCTTCCCCCTCCCCGTGTCCTCAAGTCCATTGTCTATGTAGGCTGCAACCTTTTGTTTACCTGGGCTTGGGAAATGTACTTAACTTCTCTGAGCTCTCACCACCAACCTCTGAATAATGAAGCTAATAACAGTACCTTCCTTATAGGATCACTGTGAAGATTAAAACTCAGTTTTGGCATCTAGTACAATGAGTTGCACACAGTAATTTTCAATAAATAGCTGTTATCATTATTTGTACCGTAAAGGTACACAAATATAAAGAAGAACGTAATGCCCTGGAGACCAACACGGTACCAGCGGTCATCCTCCCAGATGGAGAAGCAAGAGGAAATCTGCTGGTCTCCTATAGACAGACAAATCTAACTCAAGGGAAGAGATGAGGAAGAGTTCCAATTGTGGCTCTTTTCCTGCCTGGGTTTTCTTCCCCTCACAACACTTTCTATGATGTACATGGCAACATTGGCTCTCAATCTGGGGTCTGTCTTGAGTTTGTGTCTCATTAGAATCTCAGTATTAGCTGGTGAGAGTCCACTGAGTTAATTAGGGTGGTAGGTGGAAAATCTAGAGAAATAATAGAACATCTGCTATTGTGGGGTCCTTAGGGGACCTCTTTGGTGCTCACCTGGGGATCATCCTTTGTTGTAACTGTGCACAGTTGCTGGCCATCTTAGAGAAGTCCTGCTGAACTGGACTGGGTTAAATCCGTTGAACTCTTTGAACTCAGTTTGCTGTCTCTCCTGTCTTTGACCCTTGCTTTTTGCTTCTGTTGCCTGTCTGAGTATCATCTAGTTCCTCTCCTGCCTCTCTCCCTTTCATTTCCCATCTGTCTCTCACTTGTCCCCATGTTGGTTTTTCTCTGCACATTCCTATGGCAGCTCTCGCCCAAACTCCTTAGAGCTCAGCATAGTTGTTACTTAGTAGACTCGGCAGAGCATTCATCATTGTTTTCATCAAAGGACCAATTAACTCCCTGCTGCCCTTTACCAACCTGTAGCAAGAGGCAATGCTGTTCCTGGTTAGTTTAAGGCAGCAGAGAGCTAATTGTTCCTTAGTCAGTGTGGTAGTAAACTCTTTTTAGGATGTTCACACCCTGCTCTGAAAAGAACCTAGTTTTTATTAAGTTCCTGGCTGATTACTACCCTGCCTGTAATCCACTTTTATGGCAGGAAAGGTGCTGTCAAGGCAGCTCCAGGCAAAGTGGGATAATACAGTGTTTTCTGACACCTTTCAGTGTGAGCTCTGGCTTCCTTAAGTAATGGAGACACCCTGCATCATTATTTTTAAGGAGAAAGATGTCACTGTGTGGCTGAGTTTGTGTTCACTAATGCACAGATTGGGGAGGACATCGTTTTCTATTTTCCTTGAATGTATTGTCAAGGGATGGATAGAGCAGAGTGGGCCCTGCCTCACGTTCAATGCTGCAGGGCTTCAAAAAACATTCTACAAAGGTTGCGGTTTACAAAGAGTGTGTTCCTAAGCACATGTGCATTTGTTAAGCCGTGGTTAACACCTGTGTGCATTGTGAACGAGTATTAGAAATATTCATGAGAAGTGCTAAATGCAGATAACACATATTTCCAAAAAATCTCTGCAATACTTGTGGAAAAAATCTGCATGTTCTTGGTATTATGGAAGCAAATATGTGCAGTAAAAATGTCATCTTGTTCTATAAAGTCCAATTACTGATTAGCACCTGCTGGTTCTACATGTACAACATACATCCTGTGATAGAGAAAGAGAGATTTGCCTACCACTACTGAATATACTTGGATGTACAATAAAGATTAAGCTCCTACTACTGTAGTAATTGAAAGATAAAAGAAAATGTTGTAGAATTGATTTACTGACACTACTTATGAGTATGGTGATTGTTTTAGGTAAGTCACAACACACACACACACACACACACACACACTCACTCACGCGGTCACAGTCCTTTTCCTTTTCTACCCCACCTTCTTTATCCCCTTTCTCCTCCTCCTAACCCTCCTCTACTTCCTTTCCTAATAGCTGTCTTTTCTCTTGGTCCTTTAATAGTTTTTTAAATCAGTTATTTCAATTAGCAAATTTGGTAATCTAATCAGTCCCTTGCTTCAATTCTCTCTCCGTCTCTCTCAAATTCAGCTTCATCTCTAATCTTACAGCCTCTACTTTAGCCATTTACTTTGTGTTGTTGGCCTGCATCTCTCCTCCATACAGTTTATCCTTCACACATCTTCCAGACAATCTTTTCTTTCCCTCTCTACCCTAAGCCACCAATATGACTCCTGAATGCCTAATGAGTCACATTTTCACTCTAAGCCCAGAATTGAAGACCCTCTGTCAACTGCCCACACCGTTCTTCCCCAATGGCATCACTTGTTACCCTTCCTTTTGGCCTGCCTCTATCCCGGCCAAGTCCTGTTGCCTCATACCCCTCAAACTATTGACTCATTTCCTTCATGGTGTTTTGGAGACCTTATACAGATTGCCCTGTCAGCACCCTGCCAGTGCATGGGCTTCATTTCCTTAGGAGTGGTTCAAACCTCTCACCTTCCTGGAAGTGTCTGAAGATTGTCATATATCTTAATATGTGTTCTTCTACTTTGCATCATTTTACTTTATGGATCAACATAGCTGCCAGCTTTCATCTGTTACTCTGTTACCTAGCAGTCCTTCTTGAGGAATTCTATATGCGTGTTTTCTTTTTTCCTGTTAAATTATAAACTAATGCTTATCGCTGATCTTGTTTACAAAGTGTTTTTGCATTTTGCTATGCCTGGTATAGAATTGTATACATAATAGACACTAGATGAGTGTTTCTTTTTTTTTAAATTTATATTGGAGTATAGTTGATTTACAATGTTGTGTTAGTCTCAGGTTTACAGCAAAGTGGTTCAGTTATACATATACATATATCTATTCTTTTTCAGATTCTTTTTCCATATAGGTTAGATGACTGTTTTTTAACGAATTCTTCTTTCACTTTCCTAATGCTGTATTCCTCGTGTCACTGTTTCTTTTCACGTAGGTGTAAAAAAAACCTCCCTAGCTAGATTATAAACCCCCTGAAACTGTAGATTGTTAACACTTTTTTAAAGCTCTGTACACAGTAGGTAACCAAAACTGTCATCACAAAATGAAATAATGAAGTCAATTAATTTAATTTAATTATTATTTTCTATTATTATTATTATTATTTTGCTGTTATGCTTACTGCTTGTGTAATTCGTCTTGCTGTACTTTCTGATTGCTTTGAATATTAATATTATCTTTAAAGAAAAGTTGTAAGCTCCTTTAGGGCAGAGACTTTGACTTCTATCCTTGTGTCCTTATAGTGTACAACACTTAAAAAGTTGAGCTGAAGAATAATTTGATGAATGACCTTAAAAGAAACAAGATTCTTCTATTCTATTCAGTAAACAGCCTAATACAGTCAGTTGTTAGGAACATGGACTTTGGAGCCAACCTACCTGAGTCTTAATCTGACTCTATGTCTATGAGCTGTGTGACTTGGCTGAGTTACTAAACTTCTCTGTGCCTCAGTTCACACGTTTGTAATATGGAAATTGCAGTAATGCCCACCTCACAGGGATGTTGTGAAGATTAAATTGAGTTAGTGCTGTAACCTACTTATTAGAAAAAAGCCTGGTATGCAAGAATTGCTAAAAGGTATTTGCCAGTATATCTTGCCCTCAAGCACTGTAGTCCAGTTGGGTCGTTTTCAAGTTTCATCTTTGATGGCTAAGATAATCACACTCTGCTTTGGACTTTTTCTTAATAATAAAGAAGTGATAATTTCTTAAATTTTAAAGAAATAATAACACTAACAGTGTCTCATGCCCCTTTTTCTGTAGAATGGTATTAATGATTGATCCTGTTAATATCAGGAGATCTAGGAATGCTAGTCTATGAAATAACAAAAAATGAATAATAAGGTCAAATAAGATCTTCAGAGAACATACAGAACATACACCTACAGGGTGTAGGTGTAACTTGTATTTAAATTGCCACAACAGTATTCTGAGCTCCTGACGTTAAGGATGTGTATCAATGGGCGCTGGCATTTTGAAGATGATGGCTTTGGAGAGAGGTGCATTTTTAGAGTTATCCTTGGGAAATTGTAATTCAAACTTATGCCTTGGGTAGTTAGATCACTCATGATATATCTACCCTTGGTCCAGAATCCTTTCCCCCTCCCATAACCATTTCAAGCTTTCACTTCCCCACCAGGCAAACTCTTATTCATATTTCAGAACTCAACTCAGGTGTCACTTTCTAATTTTTGTTCCTCCACCTCTACCTCCACTTCCATAAAATGAATCAGTTCTCAAAGCATCGCCCACAATTTACTCATGTTCCTACCACTGTATTTATTAACTGTGTTCTAATTTATTTGTTTACATGCCTGTCTCCTTTTGGCTTAGTTACTTTATGGACTGTGGCTTAGTTACTTTATGGACTGCACTTTAATAAGTCCCTTAACCCAACTTTCCAGCCTAGTGTCTAATATACTTTAACTGTCCGGAGTGTTTGTTTGTTTAGATTTTATCAAATTTTTTTTTTTTTTTTTTGCGGTACGCGGGCCTCTCACTGTTGTGGCCTCTCCCGTTGTGGAGCACAGGCTCCAGATGCGCAGGCCCAGTGGCCATGGCTCACGGGCCCAGCCGCTCCACGGCATGTGGGATCTTCCCAGCCTGGGTCACGAACCCGTGTCCCCTGCATCGGCAGGCGGACTCTCAACCACTGCACCACCAGGGAAGCCTGATTTTATCAAATTTTAAAGGCATTTTTAAAAAATGTTGTAGAGTTGTTGAATGGGGAATCAAATATAGAGTACCAAGATGATAAATCCAAAATTGATAAGAAAAACTCTAACAATAAAGTAGGAAAGAAAATGAAAATATAAAGCAAAGAACAGTAAATGAAGCCTATCTCCTGGAAGAGACATGTAGAACTCTTTAGTAATTCTGTTGTCTATACAAAGAGTTGGAATGACACAAAGCAGAAAAACCTTCAGCTGTGTTTACTCACAGAAAACTAGACTTAAAAGCAGAAGTCAGAGAGCAGAATTGGAAGAGTGTCTTCAGAAGAGGATGGTATAGGATGAACTTTAGGATCAGATGGACTTGGTTTCTAATTGCGGTTCAGCAACTTGTCATGTGGCTTTAGGAAATTGATGTATCCTTTCTTAGCCTCACTTTCCTTACCTGGAAAATGAAACCTAACTCTGAGTGCTGCTTTGAGGCTTAAGTAACCCGAGCTTAAATGTTTGGTATAAGTAACTGCTGAATAAATGTTAACTATTATCATCATTAGAGTAGATAAGATCCAGGTTCATTACTGGAAGCAATGTAGTGATATGACCATTATCTTAGCAGTTTAAATTAGCAAAATTCTTGAGGATGAAATCCACAGAATTTTGTTTAAATATAGTCATATAGAGGTGCTACTAGAATTCATGTACTTATACACTTGATATTTGTATACATTTCATTTTCTCACTGTATACCAATTTATTATTGCATATAATTTGTACTTTTAAGACAGTAGTATCTTTAGTACAGAAAAGACTAAGTCAGATACAGTGACTTAATGGTGCAATAAAATAATGATGAACTGTTTTTATTTTTTCAGGAAATTAAATATAAGAAGTAGATGTTTTCTGTTTTAAGTTTCCAATGATTAAGTACTTGTTAAGGTTCTAGATCCATAGCTCACCAATACGTTAAAAGGTTAAATTCAAGCAATACCACTCTTTCTATTACCAGTGGATATGCACAGTGAACTATCTTCTGTGTGAACACAGACACACACAACTCAACCTAGTTGCATATATGATTAAAAGTTTGAACACTCTGTCAAGATTTAACTGCCCCTCTTTAAGTTGATAAGACTCCTGAATTATGACCATAGCTTTAGAAAACATTAGACTTATGATTTATTTGCATTCTTCCCTTTCCTCACCCTGGACCCTAGAAAATAAATAAGAATGGTGCTTTTGAAAAGTCCAAGAGTTTCAGAATATCAGTAGATACAGAATTTGCATTTCAACTTTTAATAATAAGGTTATTTTTAGGGGAAGAAAATTCAGTATTTTGACATGGTTTCATTAGCAATCTTATCAAAAAGTTCAAGGGACTGAACTAACAAAAACGAGCAAAATCTGTCTTCAGTCATTTTAAATGTCCACTCAATCAAGAAGGTTGAAGAATTCTAAACCTGAAGCATTGTGAAGAGCTGACGAACTGAAATAGTATTATTTTATGAAGATCTACCTGCACACAATGTGAGAACAAAATCTCACACAGTCCCTACTTTAGCATGACTGCAGATTTTTTTTTACATCAGATTATTGCTTGTGTGTTTCTTCATAACACCCCTGTGTGATAGGTTTTACTTCCATTTTCAGAAAAATCAGAATATCGTAAATTTAGTAACTTCCCCAAACTCCTAGGACAACCAAGGCAGCAAAAGATTCAATGGACAGTGTCAGAATGTATACCGATACATTGTAAATTTTCCAGTATTTGGCTAAGAGGGAATATCTAAAAGGTAAAGGAAATTTGTACCCACATATATAAGTATTAGGAGATATTTGGAAGCTTGAAACCTCCCTTAATAATGCACTTCTTTGTGGACACACTCATTTGTATAGTCATTTATCTTTCTTCATTGCCACCCCACCCTTTCTTTATTACAAAGTTGCCCCAAACATAGTTTCCCCATAAAAAACATGGCCTGTGCCCCTCTCACTATTCTCCTGGTTATATACACACTGCCTTGGTTTGAAAGCTAAATCAATTAATCATTACCAGGCTCCTCCTGGCACTGACAGAGAGGCCCTTTCAGTAGGCAGAAGACAAAAAACGTACATAAAAAAAGAGGAAACAATGTAAAAACAAATGCTTTCATAGATTAATACTTCATTTGTATTTACTCCTCCCATCCCCACTTAGGAACAGAATCAACTCAGATTTCCAACTAACTAAGATTTCCCAGTGGCATAAAAATGATAAGCCACTTTAAAATATTATAATATAGTAATATTTTCTATTTTTACCTAATACAGTGCTCATATTGAAAGAATCTAAGGTAGTTTAATGATTTTAAAAATAAACACAATTTCTCACACACCCTTTTCTATATAACCTTCACTATATCTAAGTCAGGATTCTGAAATAGAACTAGCTCCTATGTTTCCTGTTCTAGTTTTCTTAAGATTGATGCTACCTCACTTTAAAGCTCACCAGAGACAATTTCCCTTTCTTGGGAGTAAAAATTAAATTCTCCCACAAGAACTTCTAAATGATCTCTGCTAAAGTTCCAACTTTTTCCAGTATCGAGGGGGATCTCAAAAGCCCCAATTAGTTATAGGTCCTGGATATCTTCAAACTGGATTTAATCTGCTAAACTAAAGACCATAAAGATAAACTGCCTTCATAATAGATGGAGTTGTAGATGGAGAAGTTCCTTCAGTGTGGGACTTGGTGGACCACTGGATTAAACAAGAACTGCCCTCTCACATCCAGCAAGAAGTGAATATTAATCTTAATAACTACCCCTAAATTCATATTTAATGTGTTTCTATATCCTTTTCTTTTAACATTTATTTATTTATTATTAGGCATTCATTTTATACACATCAGTGTATACATGTCAATCCCAGTCTCCCAATTCATCACACACACCCAGCCCCCGCCACTTTCCCCCCTTGGTGTCCATACATTTGTTCTCTACATCTGTGTCTCAATTTCTGCCCTGCAAACCAGTTCATCTATACCATTCTCTAGGTTCCATATATATGCATTAAAATACGATATTTGTTTTTCTCTTTCTGACTTACTTCACTCTGTATGACAGTCTTTATATGCATCACGTCTCTACAACTGACCCAGTTTTGTTCCTTTTTATGGCAGAGTAATATTCCATTGTATATATGTTCCACAACTTCTTTATCCATTTGTCTGTTGATGGGCATTTAGGTTGCTTCCATGACCTGGCTATTGTAAATAGTGCTGCAAAGAACATTAGGGTGCGTGTGTCTTTTTGAATTATGGTTTTCTCTGGGTATATGCCCAGTAGTGGGATTTCTGGGTCATATGGTAATTCTATTTTTAGTTCTTTAAGGAACATACATACTGTTCTCCATAGTGACTGTATCAATTTACATTCCCACCAACAGTGCAAGAGGGTTCCCTATTCTCCACATGCTCACCAGCATTTGTTGTTTATAGATTTTCTGATGATGCCCATCTAACTGGTGTGAGATGACACCTCATTGTAGTTTTGATTTGCATTTCTCTAGTAATTACTGATGTTGAGCAGCTTTTCATGTGATTCTTGGCTATCTGTATGTCTTCTATGGAGAAATGTCTATTTAGGTCTTCTGTCCATTTTTGGATTGACTTGTTTGTTTTTTATATTGAGCTGCATGAGCTGTTGGTATATTTTGGAGATTAATCCTTTGATGATTCATTTGAAAATATTTTCTCCCATTCTGAGGGTTGTCTTTTGGTCTTGTTTATGGTTTCCTTGGCTGTGCAAAAGCTTTTAAGTTTCATTAGGTCCCATTTGTTTATTTCTGTTTTTATTGCCATTACTCTAGGAGGTAGATCAAAAAATATCTTGCTGTGATTTATGTCAAAGAGTGTTATTCCCCTGTTTTCCTCCAAGAGTTTTATAGTGCCTGGTCTTACATTTAGGTCTCTAATCCATTTTAAGTTTATTTTTGTGTATGGTGTTAGGGAGTGTTATAATTTCATTCTTTTACATATAGCTGTCCAGTTTTCCCAGTACCACTTATCGAAGGGACTGTCCTTTCTCCATTGTATATCCTTGCCTCCTTTGTCATAGATTAGTTGACCATAGGTGCGTAGGTTTATCTCTGGGCTTTCTATCCTGTTCCATTGATCTATATTTCTGATTTTGTGCCACCACCACATTTTCTTGATTACTGTAGCTTTGTAGTATAGTCTGATGTCAGGGAGTCTGATTCCTCCAGCTCCATTTTTTACCCTCAAGTCTGCTTTGGCTATTCAGGGTCTTTTGTGTCTCCATACAAATTTTAAGATTTTTTGTTCTAGTTCTGTAAAAAATGCCATTGGTAGTTTGATAGGGATTGCATTGAATCTGTAGACTGCTTTGGGTAGTATAGTCATTTTCACAATATTCATTCTTCCAATCCAAGTACATGGTACATCTAACCATCTGTTGGTATCATCTTTAATTTCTTTCATCAGAGTCTTATAGTTTTCTGCATACAGGTCTTTTGTCTCCCTAGGTATGTTTATTCCTAGGTATTTTATTCTTTTTTTTGCAATGGTAAGTGGGAGTGTTTCCTTAATTTCTCTTTCAGATTGTTCATCATTAGTATATAGGAATGCAAGGATTTCTGTGCATTAATTTTGCAACTTTACCAAATTCATTGATTAGCTCTAGTAGTTTTCTGGTGGCATCTTCAGGATTCTCTATGTATAGTATCATGTCATCTGCAAACAGTGACAGTTTTACTTCTTCTTTTATAATTTGTACTCATTTTATTTCTTTTTCTTCTCTGATTGCCGTGGCTAAGACTTCCAAAACTATGTTGAATAACAGTGCTGAGAGTGGACATCTTGTCTTGTTCCTGATCTTAGAGGAAATGCTTTCAGTTTTTCACCATTGAGAATGATGTTTGCTTTGGGTTTGTCATATATGGCCTTTATTATGTTGAAGTAGGTTCCCTCTATGCCCACTTTCTGGAGAGTTTTTATCATAAATGGGTGTTGAATTTTGTCAAAAGCTTTTTCTGCATCTATTGAGATGATCATATGGTTTTTATTCTTCAATTTGTTAATATGGTGCATCACATTGATTGATATGCATATATTGAAGAATCCTTGCATCTCTGGGATAAATCACACTTGATCATGGTGTATGATGTTTTTAATGTGCTGTTGGATTCTGTTTGCTAGTATTTTGTTGAGGATTTTTGCATCTATATTAATCAGTGTTATTGGTCTCTAATTTTCTTCTTTTGTAGTATCTTTGTCTGGTTTTGGTATCAGTGTGATGGTGGCCTCATACAATGAGTTTGGGAGTGTTCCGTCCTCTGCAACTTTTTGGAAGAGTTTGAGAAGGATGGGTGTTAGCTCTTCTCTTAATGTTTGATAGAATTCACCTGTGAAGCCATCTGGTCCTGGGCTTTTGTTTGTTGGAAGATTTTTAATCACAGTTTCAATTTCAATACTTGTGATTTGTCTGTTCATATTTTCTATTTCTTCCTGGTTCAGTCATGGAAGGTTATAACTTTCTAAGAATTTGTCCATTTCATCCAGGTTTTCCATTTTATTGGCATAGAGTTGCTTGTAATAGTCTCTTAGGATGCATTGTGTTCCTGCGGTTTCTGTTGTAACTTCTCCTTTTTCATTTCTAATTTTATTGATTTGAGTCCTCTCCCTTTTGATGAGTCTGGCTAATGGTTTATCAATTTTGTTTATCTTCTCAAAGAAGCAGCTTTTCATTTTATTGATCTTTGCTATTGTTTTCTTTGTTTCTATTTCATTTATTTCTGCTCTGATCTTTATGATTTCTTTCCTTCTGCTAACTTTGGGTTTTGTTTGTTCTTCTTTCTCTAGTTCCTTTAGGTGTAAGGTTAGATTGTTTATTTGAGATTTTTCTTATTTCTTGAGGTAGGCTTGTATAGCTATAAACTTCCCTCTTAGAACTGCTTTTGCTTCCTCCCATAGGTTTTGGATTGTCGTGTTTTCATTGTCATTTGTCTCTAGGTATTTTTTGGTTTCCTCTTTGATTTGTTTAGTGATCTCTTGATTATTTAGTAATGTATTGTTTAGCCTCCATGTGTTTGTGTTTTTTACATTTTTTTCCCTGTAATTGATTTCTAATCTCATAGTGTAGTGGTCAGAAAAGATGCTTGATATGATTTTAATTTTCTTAAATTTACTGAGGCTTGATTTGTGACCCAGGATGTGGTCTATCCTGGAGAATGTTCAGTGTGAACTTGAGAAGAAAGTGTAATCTGCTGTTTTTGGATGGAATGTCCTATAAATATCAATTAACTTTATCTGCTCTATTGTGTCATTTAAAGCTTGTGTTTCCTTATTAATTTTCTGTTTGGATGATCTGTCCGTTGGTGTAAGTGAGGTGTTAAAGTCCCCCATTATTATTGTGTTACTGTCCATTTTCTTTTTTAGAGCTGTTAGCAGTTGCCTTATGTATTGAGGTGCTCCTATGTTGGGTGCATATATATTTATAATTGTTATATCTTCTTCTTGGATTTATCCCTTGATCATTACATAGTGTCCTTCCTTGTCTCTTGTAACATTCTTTATTTTAAAGTCTATTTTATCTGATATGAGTATTGCTACTCCAGCTTTCTTTTGATTTCCATTTGCATGGAATGTTTTTTTCCATCCCCTCACTTTCAGTCTGTATGTATCCCTAGGTCTGAAGTGGGTCCCTTGTAGACAGTATATATGTGGGATTTGTTTTTGTATCCATTCAGCAAGCCTGTGTCTTTTGGTTGGAACATTTAATCCACTCACATATAAGGTAACTATCAATATGTATGTTCCTATTACCATTTTCTTAATTGTTTTGGGTTTGTTTTGGTTTTTTTTTGTTTTACTTTTTTTGCGGTACGCGGGCCTCTCACTGTTGTGCCCTCTCCCATTGTGGAGCACAGGCTCTGGACGCACAGGCTCAGCGGCCATGGCTCATGGGCCCCACTGCTCCGCAGCATGTGGGATCTTCCCGGACTGGGGCACGAACCCACGTCCCCTGCATCAGCAGGCGGACTCTCAACCACTGTGCCACCAGGGAAGCCCTGGATTTGTTTTTGTAGGTTCTTTTCTTCTCTTGTGTTTCCCACTTAGAGAAGTTCCTTTAGCCTTTGTTGTAAAGCTGGTTTGGTGGTGCTGAATTCTCTTAGCTTTTGCTTGTCTGTAAAACTTTTGATTTCTCCATCGAATCTGAATGAGATCCTTGCTGGGTAGAGAAATCTTGGTTGTAGGTTCTTCCCTTTCATCACTTTAAGTATATCATGCCACTCCCTTTAGCTTGTAGAGTTTCTGGTGAGAAATCAGCTGTTAACCTTATTGGATTTGCCTTGTATGTTATTTGTCATTTTTCCCTTGCTGCTTTCAATAATTTTTCTTTGCCTTTAATTTTTGCCAATTTGATTACTATGTTTCTCGGCGTGTTTCTCCTTGGGTTTATCCTGTATAGGACTCTCTGCGATTCCTGGACTTGGGTGGCTATTTCCTTTCCCATGTTAGGGAAGTTTTCAACTATAATCTCTTCAAATATTTTCTCAGGTCCTTTCTCTCTCTCTTCTCCTTCTGGGACCCCTATAATGTGAATGTTGTTACGTTTAATGTTGTCCCAGTGGTCTGTTTGGCTGTCTTCATTTTTTTTCGTTCTTTTTTCTTTCTTCTGTTCTGCAGCAGTGAATTCCACTGTTCTGTCTTCCAGGTCACTTATCCGTCCTTCTGCCTCAGTTATTCTGCCACTGATTCCTTCTAGTGTATTTTTCATTTCAGTTATCATATTGTTCATCTCTGTTTGTTTGTTCTTTAATTCTTCTAGTTCTTTGTTACACATTTCTTGCATCTTCTCGATCTTTGCTTACATTGTTTTTCTGAGGTTCTGAATCATCTTCACTATCATTATTGTGAATTCTTTTTCTGGAAGATTGCCTATCTCCATTTCATTCAGTTGTTTTTCTGGGGTTTTATCTTGTTCCTTCATCTGGTACATAGCCCTCTTCCTTTTCATCTTGTCTATCTTTCTGTGTATGTGGTTTTTGTTCCACAGGCTCCAGGATTGTAATTCTTCTTCGTTTCTATACCCTTGATGGAGTAAAATAGATATCAGAGTTCGTATAATAGCCTCATGCATGTTGAGGTTGTTTTCATATAGTCTTTTGAGGTTATCAGAGTTTTTAGGGATGAGTAAAAATTTGGAGCACTGTTTCCTTCATTTTGGCAGCATGCCAAATTCTCACCAACCTGGCAGCCCTTGTGATAGTTTCACCATCCACTACTGGGAATGACAGTTTTGTATCTCTCTCCTTGGTCCTGAAGCAAAAGCAGTCACAAAGGACGCAACTTTAGATTTAGAGCTGAATACCCTCTAACAACTACAGAAGTTTACAATTGCATATTTGGTAACAGAGTCTGAATTTTTTCAAATTAGTTTACAGGTGTCTAAAAGAATGGGAAAGAATGGTAGACAAAGACACAATAGAAGTTAATTTAGAAGGTTAATTAATTAATTAATTAATTAATTATTTTTTTGCCATAGGCGGGCCTCTCACTGTTGTGGCCTCTCCCGTTGCGGAGCACAGGCTCCGGACGCGCAGGCCCAGTGGCCATGGCTCACGGGCCCAGCCGCTCCGCGGCATGTGGGATCTTCACAGACCGGGGCACGAACCCATGTCCCCTGCATCGGCAGGCGGACTCTCAACCACTGTGCCACCAGGGAAGCCCTAGAAGGTTAATTTGACACACATGCACTTAGAGCAGATGCTCAGTTGGATACACTATTCAGTGTTAGTTTCTACAGTTATAAAAGTATTTTTAAAATGAAAGATAGAAGGTAGTACAAATATTCCCTAAATTCATAAATATTCAAAGTACAACAATTAGAAAATCAGATAATTTTACTCATTGAGATGTGCAAAGTTTACTTATCAGTCTGAATTCAGAACCAAAAAAGAAGAAAGAGAGAGATAAATAAACTTAGCAATTTTATAATTGTACTCATAATGTTAAGTAACACTGGATTATGACACTTAGTTCAAGGTATTCAAGTGATCACACTTACTACACCAGTGGTAGCAATTCATTGATTCTGCTGCAGGAATGTTTAATGTATCAATTTCAATCAGTTCTGTTCTTTATGGAAAGGGAAAATGAAATAGTCTCCCACAGTGCTGCTAAAGAGAAAAGTGCATCCTCCCACCCCCTGTCAGATATCCCAGTGAAGCTGAGATTGTACCTGTTTAGTCCTTAAACTGAACCATGACTCTGGCTAAAATTGTATTTCCCACTTTGAGGCTTTCCAAAACATGTCTTTAAATTGTGCTCCTTCTCTTTCCTTGAAATCTACCTACTGCCTGTCTCTTGGCTTGGCAAAAAATGAGTGTGGGTGAATACACAGGAAGCATCTATGTAATGACATAGAAAAGGTGGTGAATGTCTTCAAAGACTAAGCTTTTTTTTTTTTTCCTTCAAAAATGTGGTGCTATTCCTCCTTCTTAACCACAACAGTTTGATTAGCTTCAGAGCTGGAGTGGATTTGAACACAAGGCTTCTTTACATTACTAAAGCTCACTATCAATGTGTAAAGGAAGAATGGTCTCAGATCCTCTCTGACTATTCTGGAAAAATTCCAACCTTCCAGGAATATCACAGTATTTTCTGAAGAATTGCCAAAAGATTTGCCAAAGGATTGCTGGGGGACCCTGACATTATTCTGAATAGATCTATAGAGAAATATTATGTGACTTTTTTGAGGATTTCAAAATACTGAAGTCATTATTTACCCTGTGTCTTAGAGAAATGTACACATGTTTTATGTATTCAGGATTTAAAGGAAAAAAATATTTTTTTTTTGCATCAAATTTTCATCTGGAATCGTTTACACCCTATCTTTTCTCCTTTGGGTTTTCGTGCTTATACATCTCAGACATAAATAGCAGAGGGATGCTCTTATAAACTAATTTTTTTCATGCCATTAGTTCATGAAACAGTTTTACAGTGATGTTATGTCTTTGATGACTTGTGATCAATTTTTTTCTACAATTTTGAAATAACCACAATACTGTTTTTATTAACCATTCTTGAAATTTGAGTTATTTTGGCTTCTTTTTTCTACCTACTCTATCTTACCTACCTACCAACTGCTGCCACTTCTTTCCCTCCTCTATCCTTTTCATTTCTATCTCCATAGAGTAGGCCCTCACTACTGGAGTCCTGAATTATTACAATGGCCCCCAGACCCCTGTCACTTTCTCTTTTTTACATGGTCTTCTATCTATCCTGCTCCCCACAGTTAAATGGCACTATAATATCATATTTTGATGATAATTCACCTCACTGAAAGCTTTTCAGGAGATGCTTTCTTTTGGTAGAAGGCTTTAACCTGACATTTAAGGCCCAAATTTATCTGACCACAGCCTGTTTTCCCCAATCTTCCATTTTATTAATTTTCTACATGAGTTCTTCTTTTTGAATAGAGTATTCTATGGACTGTCTTCTGGACATTCCATCCTCACCCACTGCCTTCTGGATTTTGCTCATGGTGTGTTCAGGGTCTGGATTGCCTACCTCTTCCCCTTTGCTTATAAACATTGAACATAAGCCCTTCTTCCTCTTCCATGAAGCCTGCTCTACCAGAACTTCTCAGAGTAATTCCATAACTCATGCTTTATCATTCATTTTGTCAGTTAATTATTTTCTCTCTTGGATTATTATGTAAGTATTTTCCCTGTATACCACCTAAACTAAAAACTCTTCAACATTTCCATTTCCCTTGAATTCCCAGATCACCTAGCAAAATTCCATGGTGCAATGGAGGGAATGCGTAGGTGAGAAAAGATTATCAAAAAAAGATTTGATAATGAGATACTCTGATTTCCATTAAAACTGGATTTTCATCCCAATAAACTATATTCATTGTTTAGATGTTAAACATTCAAAACAATGTATCAGCAGTGGGGACACGCATTTTGGCTATTTGTATCTTTAAGGTAACAAAAATTGACATTGGTTCATACCTGTGTTATTTTTCTTATTAAATATGATAGTATCACTTAATACATTGTTACACTGTATTTAAACTCCTCATTATCATACTCCTATAATCACTTTCTATGCTTTCTATTATTTCTTTCATTTGTTCCATTTCTGGATGATTTCAAGGTATAGTGGTAGTAAATTACTTGGTATGATCACTTTTTGTCCCCCATCCATGATTATTTTAGCACCATTTTCCATTCTATTCTATTCTATTCTATTCTATAGCTTGAAAGTCCAAGACCCTCCCTTGGTCTCCAAACCTATAACTTAAACTTCTGTGTAAATTTCCTTGCCAGGAAGACATCAGAATCCATGAAAACCATTTGCTTACTAATGCCTAGACCGGAAAAGGGAAAAACCAGTATTTAAAACTTACCTGCATTGATATGAATCAAGACTAATTTTCTAGTTTCAAAATAGAGCTTATAGCGGGAACGTATAATGGTGCCACCATTGTGGAAAACAGTTTGGTAGTTCCTCGAAAATTTAAACACAGAATTGCATATGACCCAATAATTCCACTCCTAGGCATATACTGAAAAGAACTGAAAACAGGTATTCAAAAAAAAAATTGTACATGAATGTTAAGAGCAGTACTATTTTCAATATCCAAAAGATGGAAACAACCCAAATATCCATCAATGAATGAATGGATAATCAAGATGTCATTTAGCCATACAGTGAATTATTTGGCCATAAAAAGGAATGAAGTACTTATATCTATCTATATCTGTATCTATCTCTATTTCTCTCTCTCTCTCTCTCTCTGCTACATTATAGATGAACCTTGCAAACATTATGCTTAGTGAAAAAGGTCAGTCACAAAATACCTCATATCATGTCATTCCATATAAATGGAGTATCCAGAATAGGCAATAGGCAATTATAATTCTAGAGTGCGGAATTAGAGACAAGGGAGTGATGGCTAAAGTTTACAGGGTTTCTCTGTGGTGATAAAGGTGTTATAAAATTGACTGTGGTGATGGTTGCACACATCTTTGCATGTACTAAAACCTAGTGAATTGTATATTTTAAATGGGTGGATGGTATGATATATACTATATGCTATATAAAAAAATAACTTAAAAAATGGAATTTAAAACGAGTTATTTTCTGTTTATATAAATGGCTATTTACACTGAGATATTTCCTCCCAGGTAATGGAGGAATAAAAAAGCACAGCATGTTTCAGTGCTGCCTCCTGACATCCTAGTCCCATTGGAAAGGACATGGAGAAACCCTTGCCTTAGTTGACATTAAGGGTTATAGCTTCTGTCTAGTCTAGGGCAGTGCATGCTAATGTTAAGGAAGCCAAGAGTCCTCAGAGAGTTATACCCCTTGACCACAAGTCAGAGGAAAGAAAGGAAGTCTGTAAGGGCCCAGGTAGGGAGAATAGCAGTAGCATGGTCCAAGTGCATGTATTTACCTCAGGTTGTATTGGAGAGAAACCATCAGATCTCCCCTTTTTCATAGGGTCAGCACAATATAGTCTTTTATTGTCAGAGGACAGCATTTGAGTTTCAGACAACCAAGTTTCTTGGAGGTTGACCAGATGTTTAGAGGTGTTGGCTGCTCAGGACTCTGAAGATTATAGCACTCTAAGTAAAAACCTCACTAATGTTTGTAAAACACACAGGATTAGTTCCTGAGTTCAAATTATTTCATTCCAAAAAAAAATTGTGTATTCCTCCATATGAAATTCCACTGGCCAGCTTTATATCTAGAATTTACAGCCTTTATTTCATGGAATCATCTAGTGATCAACAAAGAGAGTCATATTAAACATGGTATTTACTTAAAGGGATGAAGCCCCAGAAAGGGCCAGTTCCAGGACTATTGAGCAAAGCATTGCACTATTGTCCCCA
The DNA here is from genome assembly GCF_964341445.2 of Mesoplodon mirus. Lineage (NCBI taxonomy): Eukaryota > Metazoa > Chordata > Mammalia > Artiodactyla > Ziphiidae > Mesoplodon > Mesoplodon mirus. The sequence continues at coordinate 84,577,369 of NC_138982.1, forward strand.
CCATTCTGGTTTCTGCCCCTCAGTGACCTCGTTCCACCAGTGAACAGGATGATTATTCTGAAAGTGTATTTAACATGTCCAGGAAGGATGCCATAAATGATATCTGGGGCTGCAACTGTTGCTTGATCCTTATTCCCTTTGATTCCATTTCCAAACATGAAAAATATGGAAATTATAAATGTAAACAACATCTGTCATCAGTCGCAAATCATTCCCTCCCACCACAAGAGACTTTCTCTAAAAAGACAAATTTTCCACATTCCACTTTTTTTTAATTAAAGGAATTAGTGAAGGGTAATGTTAAAGAGCTCTAGATTCTAATTCACTTTGTTGATTTCCCACTTTTGTTTAATAAAATGGGTTGTTAACATAAAGGCTAATGAGGTTTTCTGATAACTATAGTAGCCTGCAAGTGACATGACTATCCTCCTCCTTTAGCCCACCCAAATTAGAGTGAAAATATCAGCACACTAGAGGTGACTTTCCCAGTAAATATTTAAAATGCCATCTACACTTTCTGTTGTTAAGAAACTACTAATACTTTTAATAGTGCAACTAAAATATATGAGTTATATACTAATGTTATATTATTAGTGGCACTGATAGCATCCATATAGATCTGTATCTTCGAAATGAAAATTAGGGGTAAACATATATACATAGGGCAGTTGGTACCAAACACTGCCCTGCTCACAAGTGCGGTCTGTAGTATAAATTTTCAAATCTCTTTATCTTTCTCTGTCTCTTTCAGTCTCTCTCTCTCAATCTTGCCTCTCAGTTTCTATGGTCCCCTTCATTCTTGATATACTTAATGTAATGTTGATGTATGAATATGAATGAAAATGCCATGCTGGCAAATGCCTATGATTAACCACAGTTGTTCAATCACACCTCTCCTTATACTTCTACATACTCCACTATGGAATAGTGTGTGTGTGTGTGTGTGTGTGTGTGTGTGTGTGTGCTTCTTGGCAGTCATAGAATATGACAGTGCAAAATCGCTGGTCTGACGAATGACTTTATATTTCTCTTGGGCAAAATTTTTTTAAGAAGTGCTCACATTCATGTTCCTTCCATCTTCTGTTTCCTTCTCCACACACCATGTACTACTGAGTGGTGTCTTTGATTTCGGTACATGAACCAGAAAAGAAGAATGGGCTCTCGCTGAAGAGAAGAAAATCTCATTGATAACTCTTGGGTTGTTTGCTCACTTACCTGGAAATGGCTCAAAGTATTTCAGTATTAAAAGGAATGCTGGAATTTTTTCTCCTGTGTTTCCCGAGCTAGGCATTAGGGAATATCAGGTTTCTGTAATCATGATAAGTAAAACTGTTGAATTTCGCCCAGACTGAGATTAAATCAGGAGTATAAAATGTGTTCAGGACCCAGCATAATTATCCATAGTCAGTTCACTGAGAAATATAACAGGTTGAGAGTTATTTGGTTTCCCCTTTATATTGAATCTTTTCTCTTTTAATCCTTTTCTCATTGCTAGGTTATGGAAATTTATACATTTCCTCATTCAGTACTGATTTACTTTTTCAGGAGTAAACTGTTATTAGTCCTTTATAATGAGAGAAATTTATTATTCATTTTATCTCACCAAAGCCCCCCACCCCATAAAAATCACAAAGAGTGAATTAATTCTTAACTCCTATTCACTGTAAAAGAAAAGACAATATAACGTTCAGCTGAGTTTTTAAAAACACAACAAAATCTTTCTCTGTGCTGGTGACCAGTAAGGCACTGTGCATCATTTTGTCCTATAAGGAAGTGTGTCCTGAGGTCAGAAAAGACTCAGATGGGACATGAATGACACTACCAGATTAGGCAAACAGATTCAGTATTTATCATAAATTCATAGGGTACCTTCCTGGGGACCTTATATAAGTACTTAGAGTGTTTTATTCAATTTTCTGACCTTGGAGAATTGAGTTAAACCTAGGAAATACTAATATAGATCACACTTGATATTCATAAAAGAAATATCTCATGATTTCATATTGTAGACAACTTGTCCAGCACTTCTCTCCTTGCCCTCTACCACTCTCCCCTAATCAGGAGTAATCAGCATAGTTGGATGCTTAGATATGAGTGTGAATTCTGGGGCTTCAGACATTCATGTGGTGTCATTCACCTTGGGTTGGAGCTAAATGCCTTCCTGAGTAGACCAGGTCATGGCCATAGATTCCCACTAGGTGTCCAACTCCTGGAGAGCAGAGAGCCATCTTTGCTTCTCATAATGCAGAACACAAACTTATTTGTTGAATTTAAGCTGATTTGGTGAAGTGCAAGGGAATTTAAGAAGACTTTCATCTCGCTTCTTATTCCTCCTTTTCCTCCCACCTCGGGGTGAAATTCTATTGTCATTTTGTGATGGAAATGTGATTGGATGTCATGTAAACTTTAATGTGTCCCTTATCTGGGAAGACTAAGTTAGTGTCAGCCATAAACATATTAGCTCACAATAGTGGATTAGATCTCTGATAAAAAGAAAGCCCCCAAAGAGTAGAGCCAAAAAGATAATGATCTTGGACTACTGCAGTGGTGGCTGAGGCAGCTGGCAGGCAAAGGGATTGGGGTAAGAGAAGGAAAGTATGAAGGTCCTGGATGCCCACTGGTACAAAGCCTGGCTACAAAGGGATCAGGGAAAACAGATGTGACCTAGTTTTTAATTTTACCAAAGGCGGGCATCCTTCGGACTTAGTACTGTGGAATACAGGTACTTGAGTCTTTAGAATAAAGTTTCTTACAGTAAATATTGGGGAGAAAACATGAGTCAGAGAAGGATTGTTTTACAGATATATGTATTTATATCATATATATATATACACACGTGCATATATGTAACATATGTAATATATACATATATATGCACACATGAATAAGTAATGAGTAGTTGAAAATATTTTTGTTTGAATAGGTAAGAATTTAACTGAAAATAAATGCTAACATGAAGAGAAACAATTTTTGATTAGAGAAGGATTTTCTATATGGAAGCAAAATGACTCACAATCAAAATCAGCCATTTCAGGCCAGACACTACAAAAGCATAGATAAACAAGGAAATCAATCAGCTAAACAACTATTTTTCATTCTTGGAGTTTGGAGGTCTCGATAGACCTTGAGACTTTTACAGAAAAAAAAATGTTATTTTTGAGTTCTGTTGCCAGTTGCTTGGCATTCTAACCTCAGAAAAAGAGCCCAAGCCTATTTTCATATTGTTCATTGGAACCATATACGTAGATATATCTGTTACATAAGCATTTACTGAGTGCTGACGATGGGCAGGGCACTGAATGCTATACATGAGCTGCACAAATTTCCTGCCCTCCAAAACTTCATACATTTTTGGAAGGCAGATGTATAAACACACATATAAAATAAATAACAGTATGTACATATGCCAGGCTTGCTGTGTGCCAGACCTCATTCTATGTCTAGGTGCTATATATATCTCCCCCCATATGTATATATTCATTCAGTGCTGAGAACAGTCTTATGAGGAAGGAAAGACCGCATCTCACAGTTAAGAAATTCAGGCATAGAGAGATGAAATTAAGTTGTCTGAGGTCACACATCTATTAAATGGTAGAATCAGGATTTGTACCTGGCAGTTTAGCTCCTGAGTTCCTAAGTTTAATCACAGTGCTAGGATGGGAAGACATGTGGGATACAATGAGGATATAAATGAGGGAAGTTTTGGGGGGATAATTAAAGGTATCCTAGAGAGAGATAAACCTGAAATAATTCTTAAAGAAAAAAGTATGAATGAGGATAGGGGGGTGAGGAAAATGAGCCAGCAATTTACTTGCCTTGTAGAGTCATTTTTGTTAATGACTTCTCATTTTACTAAACAAGGCTTCTGTACAACAGATTTAGTTACTTCCATTCAATCAACTACACCTCAGTTAAGAATCAGGGAAAATATTGGTTTTCCTAATATACGATGCTTAAATAAATTGAAAAGTATGATGGAGTGAGGGAAATAGATATGCTGGTTGATCAGTTGCATGAAGTGGGGGTGGGGGGTTGGGGCATCATTGACTTAATGTAATATAGAAGTGATAATAAAACATCTCCTTGACCTAAAATATTTCAACTACCAGCCTAGTTATGCCTTGATGTTAACAGCATTTAAGGCAGCAGATGTTATCTGGAAGGGATAAGGCCTGTGATGGTCATTAACAGATTAGCTCACATTACATTTATCAGTTCCCTATCAGAGAGCAAAAAGGCTGAGTGCTAGGCCAGTAAGGTAGAGGATAAAGAGGTTATGACTGATAGAACGTGGAGAGAAGAAAACCGGGAAGAATGGTCCACACCTTAGGGGCTGTAACAGGCCAGGAGAGGCAGCGGTGCCTGGGGCAGGAAGCATGGGCAAGGCCAATACTGAAGTCTCAGCTGTGTAGCCAAATGTTGCATTCAAATGCCCAAGAATGTTTACTAGGAAACTGTTCTAGGGGTTTTTCCACAGTTCCACCATTTTTCTTTCCTGTGAATGGGGAGCTGGGACATTAATTGCAAACTGAAGGGGTGGGATAAAGTGGAAACAAAGAAATCTTTGGGTACAGATTTCTTCCTTGACTGATTATATGTATAGTAGAGAACATAAGACAATGTTAGAGCTTACAGACCACCCAGTTCTCTCCAGTGAGTGGCAGGTCAGAAATCCAGGGTTACGCTTGTCAGTTCAGTTGTCTTCCCAATTCGTGGTGTAACGGCCACACTTTTGCTGCCCTTGATGCCAAACATTATCCTGAAAACTCTGACAATCTTCCAAACAGCAGCGGGTACCTTGGTGCTGTTGAACTAAAGAAGGTAAACTGAGGCAAGCTCAAATGATCAGAAATTGTTTTTATTCGGTAATAGCAGAGGAATAGCAATTGGGCAAATGCCTGCTGTAGCAAGCTACGGGCTAGTCCTTGAAGGTTGGGGGTAGGCTGTATTTATGGTCAAGGAGTGCATAGAGGGGGAAGTCCAGCCAGAGTCCAAGCAGTAAGTTCCCTGGCTTGAGGATAGGGAGAGATTCTTGGTAGATGTTCACTGGTCAAGAGGTAAGTCTTGGTCTTCTGTAAATCAGGCATTTAATGGAAATCAGTATCTGGGCTCTTAAGTTCCATTCTTTTGAGGGTGCATGTGTGAGAGTCTCCATTTCATATCCTCCAGCTCCATTTTAGATTAAAGTCTTTTCACACAGGAACATGCTAACACTTAATGGGATAGGTGCCTCAATACTCCCTCTTCTCCAATACTCCCTCTTCTCTTCCATGAAGAATGGCTTTCCCTTTCATTGCTTTGCTCCCTCTCAAAAATAGACAGATGGATCCAGAGAAGATATATGGCAAGGGTTGCCAGGTTTAGCAAATAAAAATACAAAATATCCAAATTTGAATTTTGGATAAATAATGGTACACTTTTGGCATAAGTATATCCCATGCAATACTTAGGACATACTTATGCTAAAAAATTTTCTGTTATTCATCTGAAATTCAAAGTTAACTGGATGGCCTTATTTTGTCTGGCAACCCCATACATGGCAGAGTGAAAAGAGGATAGATCTTTGTGTTTACCAGAAGAGGAATTCAAATCCCAACTCTGCTACCTAGCTGATGGGTACTTTGGGAAATTTACCTAGTATCTCTGAGCCTGTTTCTTCCTTTGAACAATAAAGATAATAGTACTAAACTATCACAAGGTTGGTGAGAAGATTAAATAAACTAATATATGAACTATGTGTAAAATGCCTTCCAACTGAAGGGTCTCAATAAATGATGGCTCCATCTGGGGTGTAGCAGTATTCAGGGAGTCCTATAAAAACTGATGACAATGATTTACAATGGAGTTTAATTTCTCACCTTCTGAAAGGGTTTTCTTGTCTAGATGCATGATCAATATTTAATTTTCATGCAAATGTTGATATCTTTTTAATTTCTGAAGGATTTGGGGGAGTTGTTTTTTATGTAAAATATTTCAAAATCTAACTGAAAGCAATCAGAGCCAGTGTTCCTTTGCAAATTCATCCTCTAAAAATTTGCTTGTTGCATGGTTGTCTTTGATTCCCAAACTACTACTACTACTACTATTCCCAGCTACTCTGCACACTCTCCCTTTTTATCCCATTAGCGTATGTGAATTCTGCAGTACTGTTAACTCCCTGCCACTGAATTCTCAGTCTCTGTGTCTCTCTGTCTCTGTTTATCTCTCTTTCTTTCTTATAGAATCTCTCTCTCTCTCTCCCTCTCTCTCTCTCTCGCTCTCTCTCTGTCTCACCTGCCCTTGCCTGGGAAAAAAGAGCCCATTTGTCTGTCTCAAAGAGAATAGGGTAGGTGTTCCAGAGCTTTTTAAAAAATGTATTTTCTATTTAGAGAGGAGAGAGAGAAAGGAGGAGGAAGAGAGATAACCCCCACAAAAGTCAAACTATCTATTTATTTAGTTATGCGTTTGGGGTTACATTTTGCATTAATCGCCACCACACACAGGAACCTTGCAATTTATTATTGGTGATAAGTATGGACAGTAGCTATTATTTTCTCTCCCTGTTCTAAAATGTGGCATAGTGGGACACTTAGATTTATGGAACATGCATTATTCAAAACTCTAGTTCTGGGATGGCTCAGCAGGAAGACTCCCAGCTATTTCCATAACCTTTTTTCAAAATTCTTCCTCGCTTGCTTTCTTCGTTTCCATATCAGATATTAGAAATCATTCAAAACTCAGAAGTGGGAGAATTCATCATGGAAATCTATCGGTACAGTATCTTTCACAAATGGGGGTAACTAGGAAACTTCTATTCTACAAAATCCACTGAAAAGCCCTGGAGGAAGAAACTAGATTTTCATTGGAAGTAATGAGATGAGCACCTAATTCTCTAGCAAATTCCTTAGGTATTAAAGACCCAAATGGTATAGCCATTCCCCCCAACCCCGCCTCCAGACTTGAGTGTGCTAGTAATCAGAAATTATTCATCATCAGTCATTTAAAGTTTTTTTCTTTCACTCAATATCTTAGTGTTTCATACATGTGCAAGGTACTTGAAAGGAAGAAAAACAAATTAGATATCTAAGAAAGGTATATCATAAAAAATAACTAAGGAACAGAAAATATTTAGAAAATAAAAAATATATATGATATACTGTATTAACACTGATATATGTAATGTAAATGAACTTGCAAATGTAAATTGTCAGAGTACAATACTTATAATTGCTACTAATAGTAATCATCTTTGTATGTATACAATTTGATGAGGCTCTATATAAATTTGAATTAAGCACAATTAAAAGATATTCAGCTTGTTGTGGATAAGAAATCCATCTGAAAATGGCTCTGAACTAACATAAGAGGTGGAGGCTCTCACAGGAATGAGTTGGGACACCCACCAATGGGAGAAGGCTGAAAGTGGCATTTGATGCTATGGTAACCTACAATGAACCAATTGGACAATGTAATCATTGGCTATAAGCAGTACAAAAGAGAGATAGATAATATAGAGGTGTGGTTAGAAGCCTGATCTCAAGAGAGATGCCATATAGTTCTAATCCTATTTGACAATTATTTCTCTAGCTTTCAAAAGGTTTGTTTTCTGCCTTTCTTCAGATTCATGAGACTATACATTTCTTAAGGGCAGAAACCATATTTCACATTCTCTGGTTCCTAAATGCTTAGCTTTGTGCCATCACCCATACTCATTTGTTTTTGTGTATGATAAATAACCATTTACAGACACCTGTTGTATGTCAGCCACCATGAGATATATATATATATATATATATATATATATATATATATATATATATGTATACATATATATTTTCCCCAAGATCATTTTTTTTTTTTTTTTTTTTTTTTTTTTTTTTTGCGGTACGCGGGCCTCTCACTGTTGTGGCCTCTCCCATTGCAGAGCACAGGTTCTGGACACGCAGGCTCAGCGGCCATGGCTCATGGGCCCAGCCGCTCCACGGCATGTGGGATCCTCCCGGACCGGGGCACGAACCCGTGTCCCCTGCATCGGCAGGCGGACTCTCAACCATTACGCCACCAGGGAAGCCCTTCCCCAAGATCTTAATGAATTCTTATAGCACCCTGAAGAAATTTTTATTAATACCCCCACCCCTTTTATAGGTGCCTAAAAGGTAGGGGGAAGTTTGGGTGCTGAATTCCTAAGGAGTTTCTCAATATTGAGATGAGAGTGAGGTTTTGGTTCACTGAAACCAGCAATTACATGAGAGTTAATGCATGCTTTATAAACCTCTCAACTAGGGACTTCTGGTTCCAACCCAGAAACGAAATGGGTTCAGACTGGATCTAAGTTCTTCTGTGTGACCTGGACCCATTTCACTATAGCATAATGGTTAAAGACTGTGACTAGACTGCTTGCAGTTGAATCCCAGTAATGCCATTTACTAGAATATGGCCTTGAGCAAGTTACTCAGGTGGGTGTAGTGGCTGTAGCCGTATCATGGGTTTGTGTGAGGATTAAATGAGTGAATAACTATGAAGTACTTAAAGCAGTGCCTGGCATGTAATGAGTACTATGTAAGTGTTATCTTTTAATTACCTGCATTCTTGTGTCCTAGGCAAATTGAGACTCAAGATTTTCTCCATTGGTAATAAACAGGGACCTTTAGACAAGTGCAAGGGAGGACCCCTTCCTTTTATGTTGGGATGGAGAGATAAGGTATAACCTTGCCTCTCCACCGCTCTCTGCTAGGTCAGTTCACCATTTTCTAGGGAAAACTGGGATGACAGTTCAGGCCATTTGAATATGTTATGATTCTAATTGGAGAGAATGAGAACACGCTACCAGTGAGATAAAACTGAATCCAAGGTGACGCCTTAAGCGGCAGTCTTTTGAGAAGAGCCTCTTCCCAAGAACTGCAATTTTACCTTCCACAGCTTATCACACTGTGGAATATTCTACTCACCAAGGTGGGAAGTAGCCTTAAAATAGACCCTTTCTTTCTTTCCTTGTTTACTTGATTGGTGTGTATGTATGGGTAGGTGATTCAGGAAAAGTAAGGATTGGTAGAAAAAGGGAGGAAGCAGGACAATTAAAAGTGTTCTGAAAAAGTCACCTCAATTGTTCCATGTTTGTGTTAGAATTCCAGGTGTGACCAAGACCTCTGAGGTCAATATTGGGTTAAGGAAGGTGGTGAATACAGTGGGTTAAAGAACCTGTTCACAGAAAACTCAAGAAAACTTATTGTCTGGCCTGTGAAATATTTAAGAATAAGCTTAATTTAACTTTAAAGCATAAATGAGTTTCAATTATTGGAGAATAAAAGAATAGATAGGCTGGATAGAAACAGCATTTTAAAAATATATTTTTTCCTGCTTACACTAGTAATACATGTTCATTGATGCATATGCAAAACATGTATCTAATTTCAACACCCAGATATAACCAATTTTAACATTATGGTATATAGTTTCTAACCTTTTTTCTTTGTATATATGCACTGGTTTTGATAATACTATTTAACAATTACTGTGACAATAAAAATTAATATATAAATCAACTTATAAATCCAAAATTTTTAGATTCCATTTTATTTTCTAAACATATTCAATTGTATATATTACAAATCTGTTTACCAAGTAATACGAGCCATAGTGCTTGATTCACCCTGGTAACCGGGTTCAACAAATAACTGGGTTCCTTTGCTCTCTCAGCTGTGATCTTTCGTTTCATACTATTGCCAACAAGGAAAGATGCTCCAATCTGCATCATGACGTGACATAGCAAACCCCACCAGACTCTCCCAGTGATATTTCCATCGAAGTCATAGTCACTGGGTGACTGGGCTTCCAATAGTTGGAGAGGTTTTTTTGTGAGTTTTTTTTTTTTTTTTTTTTTTTTTTTTTGCGGTACGCGGGCCTCTCACTGCCGTGGCCTCTCCCGCCGCGGAGCACAGGCTCCGGACGCGCAGGCTCAGCGGCCATGGCTCACGGGCCCAGCTGCTCTGCGGCATGTGGGATCTTCCCGGACCGGGGCATGAACCTGTGTTCCCTGCATCGGCAGGTGGACTCTCAACCACTGCACCACCAGGGAAGCCCAGTTGGAGAGTTTTGCTTAACGTCCATTTTATTGTGAATGGCACTTAATTCACTTTCAGCTTCTGCTCACCTAACAGAAATTACAATAAAAATAATCTAGCATATTTTAACATAATGTTTGATATTTTTAAACTACAGTAAACACATTTCTTATTGACTGAAACACACACATCATTTAATGGAAAGCTATATTTGACTAGATGGAACCTACTCTTTCAGTCCAGGCATGAAGTGGTACAGTGGCACAATAAGAACTAAGATCTGTTGCTAGGTTTCTTGGACTAAAATTCTTGCTCTGCTTTGTAAGCTCTGAATAATTCTCTTTCTCTCCGTTTCCTGATCCATAAAATGAATACTATATCCAACAGGGATGGTGAAAAGGATACTCCCACATGAGGCTTCCACTGGTTCGCAGTGAAACAGACTCTCACCAGTCCCATCTACCCCTTTCAGTTTCCTTTCTATTGTTGGAGTGTTGCACATTACATCAGTGTTTGAAACACCAGGTCAGTGCCTGTGGAAGCTCACATTATTCCTTTTCATCTGTTCTCCCCTTCTTTCTTGGCTTTTCCAGAGTCCAAGTCTTTCAGAGATGGGCAGATGAGCATCAAATAGGATACTAGGATACTAGGTACCTCCAGGACTTCTGTTGCTCCCATCAGCAGCTGGCTGACTGGACAGCAGGAACGATTAACAAGCAACAGTGTTTCCCTGGAAGTGTATACCTGAGGCTCCTGCACTGGGCTCTGGTGGTCCTTGAGGGGTATGGCATGTGATAACCCCAGAACAGTGGTTATTTACCCACCTCTATGGAAGTATCTTGATATGTCAATAGTCACTAGGACTGTATTAGTGTGCTTGTTGAATAGAAACCCTGTACACATGTATATTTAAGCCCCCATGCTTTTATTAATATTTAACACTATATGGTAAACCTTTTTAAAAAATCCATCTTATTTAAAGTGATAAAGTGGCCGGAACAAAATTTAGGCCTTCTCTAATTTCCTCAGTCTTCCTTCTTTTCAAAGTTGTGGATTTGGTCTTTTGAATTCTGGTGTCAAAGGAGTAAGTCATCAAAACATTTTGAAAAAATGTTAGGTTTTTATTTTTATTTTTTGTATTTTCAACTTTATTAAGCACATCTCTTTTTTGAGACGTGGAGCCTTATTAGAAGCCAGTATCTGCTTGGAGGGAAGTTTAAACAAACTGAGATTGCAGAAAACACAATAATAACCAAAAAAGAATAGAAAACCCAGAAGAAAAGATGCTATAAGTATTGGGCTTTTCATAGTTCCCTCAGTTTAACTTTTGTGTTTTAAATAGGGAGATATTGTCACAGCCTGGACTTATGGTATGCAAATGTTGCACTATATCATTCATTTGCTTTCTACTTATTGGTCATGAATATGCATGCCATTTACCTTGTAGTTAAAATATAGTCTAGTAATTTACACCGGAATTCTATTACAGCCTTAAAATAGGTTCTCCACTAGGACCTTACAGAGTAACTCTGTGTTATTTAGCTCCTGTTTTTATATTGAATAATAATATTGGCAAAGTCTTGGCCCGCCAGTCATCCATCCCTCTTGCTACTGCATACAGGCACTCCTAGAGGCTTCTTTCCATGTTTCAGACTCCTTAACCCTAATGTGATTATACAGCATGCTTAGTGAACATCTACTCTACTTCCAAACTCATTAAATAAACAAAGTACAATATAATGTTTTCTATTTCTCTACCATATTTCTGTGTTAATGCTTATCATTTTGCAACTTATTTTTCCCTTTCTCTCTTCCACTAATACATGCAGTTCTAGGGAACAGATATTTGTCCATTTCATGTTGTCATCTTTGTCGTTAGCATGGTGGCTTACGTATAGCAAGTATTTAAAATGGGTTGATGTATGAATGAAAAAGCAAGGAATGCAATATAACAAATGCCACAGTGGATAAAAATATTGTTATCTCAGTGCTTATTTTGAATGGTAGTTTAAAAAAAGATACGAGGGACGCACATAGGTAGAAGAATATAATATTGTTTTTAACTATGTTTGCTTCAAAGTGTGAGAGATGTATTCTAAATACCTGTAACCCCCTCTTAAAAACACTTTATGAATCTGTCATTCACAATTTATCTAAATTTTTCTCTATCCTATATCTCATAGGGATATAAGTTAGAATGTTTACTATTACCTTTGTAAGGTAGCACTTCCTTTAACTAGTTCAAAAACAACCTGTTTCAAACCTCAAAGGGGATGCTTTGTTTTTTTATAATGGAATTTTGTGAGTAAGCTCACTTTCATCCAGTCCAAACCTTCACTGGTTTGGGGCTCATATCCCTCAGCGACCTCATCTTGGCAGCATGAAAAGTCCTTAGAGTTTGGGTCTGCCATCACAATTGCATGCACATCATTGCTTGCTGCCATTCCCTTGATAATTTTAACCACACACGTGTGTGTTTTATTTCTTGAGAAAAAGATGACAAAAATTTAGTATGCCATTTTAAGTGAGAAAATGTGTGATTTTGTTATATATAAAATTATGATTTGGATTTTATTTCCAATTCCCTTCCTAATGAAGATCATTCTTCTGCTGCTTATATTTTTATCCTACAGAAACACTAGTTCAGATTTTTCAAGGATTAATCAAAACAGGTTCCCACGTCCCTTTCTGGGTTGTACCTGTTAGGCTTACACTTAATGAAAGGCCCATAATCTCCTTCTGAGCATTTTTTTTTCCCTAAAGGTATTTGAACATGGTCAAGTATAAGTTATTTATCAGATACTGTGTAGGTGTGAAATCAACACACAGTCTTTAAGATCTTTGTGCATTTTAATATACAATGAAGAACTTAACCTGTAAACCTGAAATTTCATTGTCCACCCCATATTCCAGAGGTTATAATAACAATAGTTAAAATAGGATTTACAGTGGGTACGTCCACTATATTTTTTCACTCAAATGCATGACTGGTTTGTTTTCTATCTATATTTTACCTACACCTGCCTCCTTTATCATCATTCTATTTTTTTGTTATCGTTGTTGGATAACAACTTTCAGTTAACTAACAATTAGTGTAAGAGGCTTTAAGAAAATCTATATAAATAATTGTTACTGATTCTTCTTTCATCATATGATTATTTACCTTCTTTCGAAAATGCTAGTTAATGAACACATGCCTTCAGAAGGTTTTACTTATTCAGTGATCCTATACTCCAATAGATATTGCAATTGGGATATGTCTTTAGTTTGCTCTCTCTTTTTAAAATTAGAATTAGAAGGGGTATTTTATAATGAAGAGCAATAATATGAACCATAGCAAGGAAAGAATTTAAAGCAATAATAATAATAGTAATAACAACAATATCAGCTAGCATCTATGTGTTTTTTCCTATGTATCCATTATTTAAATTGTTTTCTAAGCACTTTAAATGTATTAAGTCATTTGATCTTCTCCACAGCCTTCACTGAAGCCCAGAAAGTTTGAATAACTTGCCCAGGGTCTTACAGCTAGTTAATGGGAGAGTCAGGATTCAAATCCAGAGCATCTGGTTTTAGAGCCTGGGCTTTTAACCATTTAGTGACCCTGATTCTCAGCTCATCTTCTTGTGGTAGAATTGATATACAGATATCTTTGAGTGACATAAAAAGGATTTTTTTTTTTCCACCAGGGGAGAAGTGAGTCACTTAATACTGTTTCTAAATTTGTTGCTAGACTGTTGAGTCCCAGAGAATTCTTTCTCTGTGATCACTGTCTGAGGGATCCATTTATAAAGGAGTTATCGTCATGTAATAATATCTGCCCTAACAGATGTGTTTTTTTTAACTCAGTGAATGACACATGGCAAAATCTAAATACCTGAACATTAAGAATATTTTGATTATGCCTTCTCTTAAGTCTTTGTAATTGTTAATCTTGGACTTTTTTCCTGACCCGAATTCAGAGATGTCTATCAGGGTCTTTTGTATAGTAGGTAGTCAAGAGTATTTTCAGGAATGAATGAATTTCATAAGTAACAGTATTTTTTTGCATTATTTTAGTGAGTTCACAGTTTTAGAAACCTATCTCCTTTGCCTCCTGAGATAATACCACTGTTGTTACAACACTTTGTCGTGTGTATATATTTATTTTAACAAAAATTTTAAAAATTGTTTGTAATCAGATAGATGTAGATTCAAAATTTGTGGCTGCCAACTGGTTAATAGTAGATAATCAGTTTCCACCAGGCTCAGTTTCCTCATCTTCCGTTCATGAATGGTCATAGTAGCTACTCCAGAGTTTCTGTGAGCATTAAATAATACATGTAAAGTGCTCACTGCACTCCCACGTATAGTAGGTATGCCATTATACTATGTAAACCACTGTTCAGCAATAGTAACAATAACTGCTTTTAGATACAATCACTTAATCTTTTCCCTCACAGTTAATATGCTCTTAAAATATATTTCTATTAACTAAATTTGACTAGTGTTAACCTTAAATATTTTCTATGATATAGCATTTTGTTGGTATATGCATCAGGTCATTGATCAAAAGCTTCTTGCAGAGAATACAATTCTAAGTACCATTAGGTTTATGATGTATGTGTTTATTTTTGATGATGAAGAGTAAAAAATGGTAGAACACATACACTATTGTAAGAAAAGATATGTTTCCCTTGGTCCTGTGTTTTCCCATGAAGGATCTGTTGACTTGGAAGATCTGTTCCCCTTCAGTCCCAGGCTCTTGGTGAGAGCATCCCACCAATTCTACCTTGCTCCTCTGAGATTGAAGGGCTGTCATCATCATTCTAATACTTGCCTAATTACACATAATGCATGTCCAATCTGCCAGTCTAAATGTGGAGAGCTGACATTCTGGCATGTTCATGTGTGTATTCCAGCCAGTCCTCTAAACCCTGCAGGCACCTCTCAGCACATCTATTGAGTAATCCACAAAGAGCTGTGAGTCAGAAGTGGGTGGGCGAAAGTAGTAGGGGTAAGGGACAAAGGAGCATTTACACTGGGGTCTTAGCTCTGATGTGTACGCTTCAGGTTTTAGGTAACTACAAGAAACACCTGGGTAAAGATTATGTTATTTTCCCATTCCTGAAGATAACACGAATTTGGGGTCAAGGTAATCATAAAGATATTGTGGCAGTATTTGCCATAAAGCATTATAAGAATGGAGTAGAAGCAAGAAGCTTGGACTCCTATAATGATCCAGATAATGAACAAGGTACTTGAATATACACTATCACATTTAAATCTCATAATAGTTCTGCAAGGAAGGTTGCATTTGATCCTTTTGGAGATGAGAGTTCTGGCCCAGAGATGTTAAGTAGCTGGCCATAGTTCATATAGTTGAAATCTGAAAAAAATATTTCTGGATCTGAAGCTCTTGAGTGTTTTTAATGTATAACATTGATTCCACAGGAATTTTGTGGGTAAGGATGTGTGTCAACATTTAAGGACATAATGAAAGTCATTAGGGATGACACAGTGAGGAAATGTAAATTTCTGTTATTTAGATGGTTCTAGGATCCCAGCAGAATGAGGTTACTGTTGGACTCCTCCCACTGAACTCCTCAAGAAAGAGGGGTTGATCTGTGAGTCATGATGAAAGGGAAGGGAAATGGTTGAGCAGTGGATAGGAAAGAAATTTGGTCCACTTGACCTTTTGTTGAAAGTTCTCACCTTGAAGTTGTCCCAAGTCTGCCTGAGTAAGGAGGGCTGTCATGAAGGAGACTGATAAAGACTGAATGTCTGACACTGACAACAATAACATTTCATCATTTGTAAAAATGTTCCACAAGGGACAGATAATATGCCCAGAGATCATGCATGATTTATTCACATGATGGCAGTGGTTCCCATTCAGAAAAGCTTCTGAAGACAATGAAATATGGGTTGGCAAAGTGTTTCCCTTCCATCAGCAAAGACATCTTTGTCCAGCAGAGAAGCTGATGAAATACACTACTTGAATCCTTTTTTGTGTGTGTGTCAAAAGGTGTAAGGATGAAAGTTCAAGGCAGTTGAATGGTCCTGTGTACTTTTATGTGAAATATGGAATTTGGTGGTTCTTCTATATATTGGTACATGAAATAGACTTTAAGGGAAAAAAAGCAAGACGATAAAGGTCATTTTGTGTTCTAGAACTGATTGTGCAGGGGAGATCCACTTATATCCCAGGTCATGTGTGGTATCCTTTGAAGATTAGCATAACCACCTGTGGATTCTGTAGAGTCCGAGTGTGCAATGCAATGAATATCTTATCTGAAGAGTTTGCTTTACTTTAAGCTTTGTGGAAAAGCCACAAAGGAGGACAGCGGCTTAGCTTTATTTAGTTGTCCAATGTACACCTAAACAATCAGGCAGTAATGTGGAAAATTTTCTTTTAATATGGGTGGAAATGTAAATTGGCACAAAAATTTTTAAAAACAAGTTAAATATGCTTATTAAAAGGTGAAATGTTTTCTTTGATTCAGCAATTCCTGTTATATAGTGTTCATACAGAAAGTCATACAAGTACACAAAGATACACATACACCTAAAAATACTCATTTCAGCATCCATCACAATGGCAAAAAATTGTAAATAATCTCAATTAATAAAGGATTAATTAGATCAATTTTGGAACATGAATATAATAGGCTAGTATACACTTGATGTAAAAAATAGGATAGATCTATGTCCACATATGGACAAATATCCAAGATGTACTGTTAAGTGAAAAGAAATAGAATAGGAGGTATAGTCTTCCGTTGTAAAATTTTAAGAAGACAAATGCATGTGGGGTGCACGTGTGTGTATACATTGTTTTGCAAAAACAGAAAACTGCATTAAAAAATGAAAAGATATATACCAAATAATTAATAAAATTATAGGGGATTTAAATTTTCCCTATTGTACATTTCTATATCCTCTTATTTATTCATAATACATAAGCATAACATATATTCATATAAACTACATATAACTTTTATAATCAGAAAAATAGATATGTATTTATGGAAAACTACAGTGTAAATAAAGGGAAAAAAGCAGAAACCCAGGCCTAGGGAAGCTTTTAAAGCTACTAGTTTTGGCAGAAGTACATGGGTAATACATTTAGGGTCTCCAGTGTGTACTAAAGACAACACCATAAAACCTCAAAAGCACAGGTCAAAAATACCTAGGATTTAGTTCTTTGACATTTCCCAGTTCTCCCTAAATAATTTTCTGAGTGTCTTCATGTTTATCTATCCTATTTCTATGTTTCTTGCTGACTGGTGTTCTTACCCAGCTCTTAATGGATCAGAGGATAAGAATGATCCCCTATAAAAAGAAAGTAAAACTCAACAGTTTGTTAGAGAAGCCACTTGAGGTTTTGATGCTTGTAGTCCAGAAGTTGAGAGAGGCAGGGGTTGAAGTCACTACACATTTTAGATAAATTTTGAGGATTAGTACTCTCATCAATGTCTATTTATGAGTTGATGTATGGCCAAGGTTGTTAAAAGAAATTTTTTAGAATTAGTAAGAAGAAATGCAAATTTGTATGTATGATTCTTTTTAGGAGGCTAGTTCTAAAGACTTATCTGCTTGGAAACAAATTTGGCTTGCATTTTAAAATTTTTATAAAATATATACTGGAGGGCTTCCTTGGTGGCTCAGTGGTTGAGAGTCCGCTTGCCAATGCAGGGGACACGGGTTCGTGCCCTGGTCCGGGAAGATCCCACATGCCGCGGAGCGGCTGGGCCCATGAGCTATGGCCACTGAGCCTGCGCGTCCGGAGCCTGTGCTCCGCAACGGGAGAGGCCACAGCAGTGAGAGGCCCGCATACCGCAAAAAAAAAAAAAAAAAAAAAGTATATATATATATATATATATATATATATATATATATATATATACACACACACACTGGATTTCTAAAAATGGAAATAATGCCACAATATTTGGGTGAGCTTCTGCAAAAATTATTTCTTGAGAGAGTGAAACTTATTCCAAAAATGGTGCAAGTATATTTTAACTTCAGCAAAAAAAAATTAGACATAGAAAGACAATATTGATTCTGAATTCATAGGGACAACTATGGCGTATAATTGATTTTTAAGACATTGTACATGTTTAAAGTGCACAATTTGTTGGGGTTTGACATATGTATACACCTACGAAACTATCACCACAATCAAGACAACCAATCTTTCCATCACGCTCAAGTTTCCTTCTGCCCATTTGTAGTACATTCGTCTCCCAACCCCCACCCTTAGCAAACACTGGTCTTCCACCTATTAATTAATTTGTATTTTTTAGAATTTTATCTGAATGGTCTCATCCAGGATGTATTCTTGCTGTCTGGCTTTTTCTACTGGACATAATGATGCTGAGATTTAGCTATGTTTTTGTGTGTACCAATAACTTCTTTCTTTTTATTCATGAGTAGTATTACATGTGTAGCTATACTGTAATCTGTTTAGTCACCTATTGATGGAAATTTGGGTTATTTCCAGTTTTAAGCTATTACAAATAGAGCTGCTATGAACACTGAGGTACAAGGCTTTATGTGGACATATGTTTTCATTTCTCTTGGGTAAAATACCTATGTGTAGAATGAGAGGATCATACGGGAAGTATATGTTTAACATCCCAAGGAACTACCAAAGCATTTTGCAAAATGGTTTTAGCATTTTATATTTTCACCACCAGTGTATGAAAATTCCACTTGTTCCACATCCTGGCCATTCAATAAGTGTGTGGTGGTATCTCATTGTAGGTTTAATTTGTAGTTCTCTGATTACTAATGATGTTGAGCACATTTTTATGTGCTTAATGGCTATGCTCAAATCTTTTGTCTAGTGTATTCAACTTATTATTAGTGCATTATAAGATTTCTTTATCTATTCCACATACAGGTTCTTTGCCTGATATGTGTGTTGCAAATATTTTCTCCCAAGTGAGGGCTTCCATTTTCTTTCTCTTAACGAAATTTTTTGAAGAAAAGTTTCCAATTTCAGTGAAGTTCAATTTAACAAATTTTAGTTCATGTTTTATGCTTTTTGTGTTCTATGTAAGATACTTGCAACTACTACAAGGTCACAAAGCCTATCACTTTTATTTAATCTGATTTTATATTTTACATTTAGGGTTATGACCTATTTCTTGTTAATTTTTGTAGATGGTGTAAAGTAAGAGTTAATTTTTTTCCTATATACCCAGCTGTCCCATCACCATTTGTTGAAAGGATGTATCTTTCTCTGTCAATCTGCTTTGGCATCTTTGTGGAAAATCATTTAATTATGTATGTGTGGGTTCATTTCTGAACTCTCTATTCTATGCCATTAATATATATGTCCATCTTTTCACAAATATCAAACCATGTTGTTACCACTAGCCTTAAAATTAATTTTGAAATGAGGTATGGCACATCCTTCAATATAGTTCTTTTAGAAAATTGTTCTGGCTTTCCTAGGTCCATCGTATTTCCATCGGATTTTAGAGTTGACATCAATTTCTACCAAAAAAAAAAAATCTCTGGAATTTTTATAGAGATTGTGTCAACTCTAAAGGTAAATTTGGGAAAAAACTGCTGTCTTAAAAACATGACTCTTTCAATCAGTGAACATGGTAGATTTCTCTATTATTTGGATCTTTAATTTCTCTAATAAATCTTTTGTAGTTTTCTGTGTAGAGAAAGGCTGAACACCTTTCTAAGTGTATGCTATTTTTGGGTGCTATTGTTAATGGAATTTTAAAAGCAAATTACTTTCCCGTTGTCCCTAATTTATAAGAATACAATTGATTTATATATTAACTTTGAACCCCTCTGATACTGCTAAATTCATTACTTGTTATAGAAATTATTTTGTAAATTTCTTGGAATTTTCTATGAAAACAATCATACCAACTGCAAATAATAGTGTTACTTTCTTTTATCCAGTCTTTCTGCTTCATACTGTTAATATGGTAGATTGCTTTGATTGATTTTTCATGTTTCCACAACTTTACACTTCTGTAATAAACCTCACTTATTCATGCTATGTTAACATATATGTGTTATATATATATGATTTAATTTGCTAATGTTGTGTTAATAATTTTTATATCTATATTTATGAGTGATATTGGCCTGTAGGTTTTATTCATTATGTCTTTGTCAGATTTTAAGTATTAGGTTTATTCTGGTGTCATAAAACAAGTGTCTATTCCATCTCCATTTTCTGGAAAAATATGTATAAGACAAAATTTTTCTTCCTAGAGTGTTTCATAGAATTCACTAGTGAAAATACTTGGGTCTGGAGCTTTCTTTTAGAAAAGGTTTTTGATAACAAAATAAATTCCTATAATAGCTATAAGGCTAGTCACATTTTCTATTTCTTCTTGTGTTATTTTGATAAATTGTGCTTTTAATACATTTGTCCATTTCATCGAAGTTATTTAATTTCTTGCCTGTTGTTATTGCTATGTTGTTAGTACCATTTTTGTGTATAGGATTTTTGGTGATAACTTCTTTTTTTAGTGTTGATATTGGTAATTTGTGTTTTCTCTCTTTTTTCTTGTTTATTCCAACTAGAGCTATGCTGACTTTGATGATCTTTTCAAAGAACCAACTTTTGGCTTTTGGAAACTTTCTGTATTAATTTTTTCTTTTACTGATTTCTGCTATTATTATTACTACCATTATTATTTTCTTACTTCTACTTACCTTGGGCTAATTTACTCTTCTGACTTCTTCATGTGGATATATAAGTAATTTATTTTAGATCATTCTTTTTTTTCCACTAAAATATGTATTGAAGCTTATAAATGCCCCTCTAAGTACTACTTTAGCTGCCTTTCACAAATTATTGTGTGCTGTGTTTTTAATACCTTTTAGTTCAAAATATTTCATCTTGCGATTTCTTCTTTAACCCATGGTATTATTAATTTGCAGACAGTTGGGATTACCTAGATATCTTATTACTGATTTCTAATTTAATTCCAAATGTGGTTAGAGAATATTTTTGGTATGTGTTTCATCCTTTAAAAAAAAAAAAAAATATATATATATATATACACACACACACATACACACACGAAGCCAAAATCCAATAATTAAATTATCACACAATTATAAAAATATTTAAACCATGCAAAGAAAGGTTGTGTGTATGTATACACGCACACATACACACAGTTGACCCTTGAACAATGCAGGTTTTGATTGCACAGGTCCACTTATATGTGGAAATTTTTCAGCAGTAAATACTACAGTACTACACGGTTTACGGTTGGTTGAATCTGTAGATGCAAAGTAACCACAGGTACATACGGCTGACCATAAATCATACGCAGATTAACCCCCGCATCATTCAAAGGTCAACTGTATATACCATTGCTACAACACTGGTAGGGCACACAGTTCTTTCGTATATATAACATCTGTCTACTTAGAGTTAATATTGCACTAGCTCACGTAAAATGTAGAAATTTTGCAACGGGAAAGGATAAATGTCCTGTCCTTCCCTTCTGCTGTCTTTTGTCTTACTGAGGTGGTATGTATGATACCTATATACATTGAAAACACCACCAGACAATGTTATAATTTTTGCTTTAAGCAGTCATTTGTGTTTTAAAGAACACAAAGAATTATATTTTATATCTATCCATATATTTACCATTTCTTTTTTTTTAAAGTTGAAGAAGAGTTGACTTACAAGGTTGTTAGCTTCAGAAGGACAGCAAAGTGATTCAGTTATACATATATATCTATGCTTTTTTCCATTTTAGGTTATTACAATATATTAAATATAGTTTCCTGTGCTATACAGTAAATCCTTGTTGATATCTATTTTATATGTAGCAGTGTATAATCTGTTAATCCCAAATGCCCAATTTATCCCTTTCCTACCCCATTTCCCCTTTGGTAACCATAAGCTTGTTTTCTATGTCTCTGAGTTTATTTCTGTTTGGTAAATAAGTTCATTCATCTGTATCATTTTTTAGATTCCACATATAAGTGATATTATATGCTATGTCTTTCTCTGTCTGACTTACTTCACTTAGTATGATACTCTTATTTGTTCCTGAAGTTGCAAGTTTCTCTCATACCATTTCTTTTAGTTTGAAAAAATTTTCTTTAGAATTTACTGTAGAGTAGGTTCTGTCTGAATCAAATTATCTTAGTGTTTCTTTACATAAAATGTGCTTATTTTACCTTCATTATTAAAAGATGCATTCATTGTACAAAGTTTAAAGTATTGATAGTTTGAGTTGCCAGGTTTAAAAAGTATTTTAGTGTATTAAAGATGTTCCACTGTCTTCTGGCCCCCATTCTTTCTAAAAAAATGTATCTATTTAATCTGTGTTTTTTGGAAATATTGCTTCCCTGAATAAAACATGTCGATTTTCTCTAGTTACTTTTAAGATAGTATTTAGCTTTGATTTTCATCAGTTTGATCATGATTTTCTTAGATATAATTTTCTTTTATTTAACCTACATGGGGTTAAGGAGCTAACTGAATCTACAAAGTTATGGCATACACAAGTTGGGAAGGCCTAGACCATTATTAATCAAAATATACATTTTTACTCCAATCTCCTTGTACTCTTGCTCTGGGACTGCAATTACATTTTTGATCATTTTATAGTGTCCACCAACTTAACTCTCTGTTCATTAAAAAAAAAAAAAAACTAGTTTTCTTTCTGTTCTTCATATTAGATCATTTCTTTTAAGAGTGGATCATTCTTATCTCGTTTGATTGCCATGTCTTTTGAGAATGGGTCAAAATTTTTCCGGTTATTTATATGTTGAGTAATTTTGAATGTGATGTTGTGTAGGCTTGCAGTCTTGTTATAATCCTTTGGAGAATGTTCAGGTTTATAGTTTTTCAGCAGTCTGGTTAGACTAAGACTGTAAATTTGGTTTCACTTGGTGGGATGTTGTTCATGTCTTAATTCAATTCTCCCAGCCTATGTTATTTCATGTTAGTTAATACGTGTGGTTCATGGTCTAGAGTAAGATTTATATGGGTTCTTGTACAGAAGTTGAGGGTCCCCTTTTGTTGTTCTAATCCTTCCAGGATTTCCTCCTTACTCTCCAGATGCTCAGGTTCCATTCTGTGGTTTCTCTGGCTAGAAAGATAGCTGGATCTTTATCAAAGTATTAGTTGCCCATAGTAGTCTCCAAATGAGGCTGCTTCCTGAGGCAGAGCTATGAGGGAAAAAAAAATAGGAAATTATCTCCATGTAGGTTACCTCTCCAAGGTTTGTTGCTCCTTCACATTCTGCCTGCTTCTGTAGTTTTCAACTCCTCAGATAGTTGGCTATTTTTGTTTTGTTTTGTCAAAAGTTTTTAGTTGTAATGAGTGGGATTGTGAATACTACTGTTAAATCTTGGTTTCAAAATTCATTAGTTTGTGATATTGGGTAAATTACCTAATTTTTCTGAGCCTTGATTTTATTACTTGTAAAATGGAGATAACAAATTCATTATTATGAAGATTAAATGAGATACTATGTATAAAATATATACCTCACAGAGTTTGGCACATCATTTTCTTATTCTACCTTTTAAATTATTAGGCCTAAGAAAGGCTGTTTCCTGGAGTTAAACTGAAATTCCTAATTGGCTCCTTCAGACAGCTGCACTACTTGGGTCCCTTCCCAATCAGCCTTCACTTTTCTAAGTCAGGTCTAGTGTGGGCTCTCTACTATTCTTAAAGAAAACTGTCTGCTCTCTTCTACATGAACATACTTAATTTTGCGTTTTGTATCTCTGTATTGAAAATCAGCAAGAAATAAAATATCAGAGTTGGAAGAAATCTTAGGAACCATTTAGTCAGTCTTCACAGTTTTTTTTTTTTTTTTTCTTTTGACTTGGGTAAAGTCACAAAATGATAGGTAGATCTAGAGCTTAGTTTCTTTTTTGACTTGATTTTTTTAATTGAATAAGTTTGATGTGTTACATTGTGCAAGTTTAGTGTACAACATGTTACTTTGATACATTTATATATTTTAATATAATTGCCCATGTAGTGATATTTATCACATTACATAACCACAGTATATCATTACTGTCGATAGTTATTATACTGTGCACTAGATCTCTATGGCTTATTTACGACTTGGTTCAAGTTTGTACCCTTAAACCGAGTAACCCTCAGTAACAACTGGTTTGTTCTAAAATCACTATTTTGTTCTCCACTGTCTACAGGCTTAAGTTTTTTAGAGTCCACGTATAAGTGATATCATACAGTACTTGTCTTTCTCTGTCTGACTTATTGTCTTTAACATAACATGCCCAAGGTCCACCCACACTGCTGCAAATGGGAGTATATCTTCTTTTCTCATGGTTGAATAATATTCCATTGTGCATATGTACCACATCTCTTTTTTTTTTTTTCTTTTGGTCCATTCAACTGTTGACGGGCATTTGGGTTGTTTCCATAATTTGACCATTATGAATAATGCTGCATCAAATATGGGAATGTGCATATCTTGTTAAAATCCTTTCTTTTGGGTATATACCCAGAGATGGAATTGCTTAACTGTATGGTAGATTTATTTTAAATTTTTTGAGGAACCTCCATATTTTTTTTCCATAGTGGTTGGACCGATTTACATTCCTATAACAATATATTAGAGTTTACTTTTCACCACATCTTCGCCAGCACCTGCTATCTCATCTTCTTGATGACAGTCATTCTAACAGGTGAAGTGATACCTCACTGTGGTTTTGATCCACATTTCCTGATGATTAGTGATGTTGAGCATCTTTTCATGTGTCTGCTGGAAATTTTTATATTCTCTTTGGAGAAATGTCAATTAGTTCTGCTCATTTTTAAATCAGGTTGGCGTTTTTTGTTGTTACTGAGCTGATGGAATTCTTTATATGGATATGAACCCCTTATCCGATATATGGTTTGCAAAATTTTTCTCCTTTTCTGTAGATTGTCTTCATTTTGTTGTTTATTTTGCTCTGCAGAAGCTTTTGAGTTTGTAGTCCCATTTGTTGATTTTTTAAAAATTTTGTTGTTTGTGCTTTTGGCATCATGCCTCCAAAATTATTGCCAAGACCAATATTGATGGGCTTCTTCCCCCATTTTTCTTATATCAGGCTTTACGTTTAAGTCTTTGATCCATTTTGAGTTAGTTTTTGTAAGTAGTGTGAGATAGGGGTCCAAAATCATTGGTCTGCATGTGTTTCTCCAATTTTCCCCAGCACTATTTATTGAAAGACTATCCTTTCCCCATTGGGTATCCTTGATTCCCTTGTCAAATATTAGTTGACCGTATATGCTGGGATTTAATTGTGGGTTCTCTATTCTGTTCCATTGGTCAATGTGTCTACTTTTGTGTCAGTACCATACTGTTTTTATTACTATGGCTTTGTAGTATAGTTTGAAATCTGGAAGCATTATTTTTGATACTACTGTGAATGGGATGATTTTCTTTATTTTTTTTTCACAGGCTTCATCATTAGTGTAGAGGAATACAACTGATTTCTCTATGTTGACTTTATATTCTGCCACTTTACTGAATTCGTTGATTAACCCCAACAGTTTTCTTTTGACAGAGTTTTTGGCATTTTAATTTTTTGTCTTGCCTAATTGCTCTAGCTAGGACTTAAAGTACTATACTGAATAGGAGTGGTGAGAGTGGGCATCTATGCCTTGTTCTTGATCTTAGGAAAAACGCTTTCAGTTTCTCTGAATTGAGTATAATGTTAGTTGTGAGTTTGTTGTATATGGCCTTCAGTATGTTGAGGTATGTTCCTTCTGCTAAGTGTTTTTTGTTTTGTTTTGTTTTTAATGAAAGAATGTTGTATTTTGCCAAATGTTTTTTCAACATCTATTAAGGTGATCATGTGATTTTTATTTTTCATTTTGTTGATATGATGTATTACATTTATTAATTTGCATATGTTGAACTATCCTTCTATCCCAGGGAAAAATCCTATTTGGTCATGGTGTATAATCTTTCTACTGTGTTATGAATTTGGTTTCCTGAAATTTTGTTGAGAATTAATGCATCTATGTTTATCAGGGATATTAGTTTTTAGTTTTCTTGTGGTATCCTGGGTTCAGTATCAAAGTAATGCTGGTCTTATAGAATGAGTTTGTGTTCCCTCCTCCTCAATACTTTGGAATAATTTAAGGAGGACTGGTGTTATTTCTTCTTTAAATGTTTGCTATAATTCTCCAGTGAAGCTGTCTGCTCTGGAGTTTTCTGTGTTGAGTATTTTGATTACTGATTCAATCTCTTTACTTGTAATTGGTCTATTCAGATTTTCTATTTCTTCCCGATTCAGTCGTGGTAGGTTGTGTTTCTAGAAATGTACCATTTCTTCTAGGTTATGTAATTAATGTACTGGCAAATAATTGTTCATAAGTCTCTTATGATTCCATGCATTTGTAGTATCACTTGTAACATCTCCACTTTCATTTCTAATTTTATATCAGTCATTTTCTTTGCTTAGTTTAGTTAAATATGTGTCAATTATATCTTTCTGAAGAAACAGATCTTAGTTTTGTTGAGTCTTTCTGTTGTTTTTCTAGTCACCGTTTCATTTATCTCTGCTCTGATCCTTATTGTTTCCTTCCTTCTGCTAACTTTGAACTTAATTTGTTCTTTTTCTAGTTCCTTGAGGTATAAAGTTAGGTTGTTTGAGTTCTTTCTAATTTCTTAATATATGCATTTATTGCTATAAACTTTAGTCTTAGAACTGCTTTTGCTGCATCCCACCATATTTGATATGTTGTCTTCATTTTCATTTGTTTCATGGTAAGTTTTTATTTCCCTGTTTTAAAATTTTTATTGGTGTATATAGTTGCTTTAAAATATCATGTTACCTTCTGCTGTACAGCAAAGTGAATCAGATATATATATATATATATATATATATATATATATATATATATATATATATATATTTCCCCTCTTTTTTAGTTTCCCTTCCCATTTAGGTCACCACAGAGCACTAAGTAGAGTTCCCTGTGCTATACAGTAGGTTCTCATTAGTTATCCATTTTATATGTAACAAACAGTGTATATATGTCAATCCCAATCTCCCAATTCATCCCTCCCCCCCTCCCATGGTTGTTTAGGAGTGTGCTTAGTTTTCACATACCTGTACACCTTCTCAATTTCCTCGTTGTTGATTTCTAGTTTTATACCATTGTGGTCAGTAAAGATAGCTGGTTTGATTTCAATCTTCTTAAATTTCTAAGATTTGTTTGGTGACCTATGATAAGATCTTTCCTGGATTATGTTCCTTGTGCACTTGAGAAGAATGTGTATTCTCCTACTGTTGCATGGAATGTTCTGTATATTTCTATTAAGTTCTTTTAATTTTATTGAAGCATTGTTGGTTTACAATGTTATTTTTGCTGTACAGCAAAGTGACTCATATATATATATATATATATATATATATATATATATATATATATATATATATATATAAAATATACATTTGTTCTTCTTCATATTCCTTTCCATTATGGTTTATCATAGAATATTAAATATAGTTTTCTGTGCTACACAGTAGGACCTTGGTTATCATCCATCCTATATATACTAGTTTGCATCTGCTAATCGCAAACTCCCAATCCTTCCTTCCCCTATCCCCTCTCCCCCTTGGAAACCACAAGTCTGTTCTCCATGTCTGTGAGGCTTTGTTTCATAGATATGTTCATTTGTGTTGTATTTTAGATTCCACATATAAGTGATATCGTATGGTATTTGTCTTTCTCTTTCTGACTTACTTCACTTAGTATGATGATCTCTAGATCCATCCATGTTGCTGCAAATGGCATTATTTCATTCTTTTTTATGGCTGAGTGATATCCCATTGTGTGTGTATGTATGCATGTGTGTGTATATATATATTTATATGTATATATATATGTGTGTGTGTATATATATACACACACACACCACATCTTCTTTATTCATTCATATGTCAGTGGACATTTAGGTTGTTTCCATGTCTTTGTTATTGTAAATAGTGTTGCTATGAACACAGGGGTGCACATATCTTTTCGAACTATAGTTTTATCTGGGTATACGCCCAGGAGTGGAATTGCTGGATCATATGGCAACTCTATTTTTAGCTTTTTAAGGAACCTCCATACTGTTTTCCACAATCACTGTACCAATTTACATTCCCATCAACAGTGTAGGAGGGTTCCCTTTTCTCCAAGCCCCCTCCAACATTTATTATTTGTAGACTTTTTAATGATGGCCATTCTGACTGGTGTGAGGTGGTACCTCACTTTAGTTTTGATTTGCATTTCTCTAATAATTAGCGATAATGAACATCTTTTCATGTGCCTATTGGCCATCTATATGTCTTCTTTGGGGGAATGTCTACTTAGGTCTTCTGCTGATTTTTCAATTGGGTTGTTTGTTTCTTTGTTATTGAATTGTATGAGCTGTTTGTTTGGGAAATTAAGCCTTTGTCAATCACATCATTTGCTCCTAGTTCGTAGGTTGTCTTTTTAAAGTTTGTTTTAAACTGTGGTTCAATTCCAGTGTTTGTTGATTTTCTGTCTGGATGATCTATCCATTGCTAAAGTGAAATACTGAAGTCCCCTAAAATTATTTGTTTTTTTTTATCCCTTAATATTTGTTATTAAGATCTTAATATATTTCAGTGCTTGGGCGTTGGGAGCATAAATACGTATGATTCTTATATCTTCTTGATGTACTGACCCCTTTTTCATTATATAATGGC
This sequence comes from Mesoplodon mirus, assembly GCF_964341445.2. Classification (NCBI taxonomy): domain Eukaryota; kingdom Metazoa; phylum Chordata; class Mammalia; order Artiodactyla; family Ziphiidae; genus Mesoplodon; species Mesoplodon mirus. The sequence goes on from NC_138982.1 coordinate 84,606,102, forward strand.
CTTCCTTGTTCCTCATTACTGTTTTGTTTTTTTTTTTTGCTTAAAGTCTATTTTGTCTGACAGAAGTCTGGCTATACCTGCCTTCTCTTCATTTCTATTTGCTTGGAATATCATCTTCCATCCTTTCACTATGGGTTTATGTGTGCCATTAGAGCTGAAATTAGTCTTCAGTAGGCAGGACATAGTTGAGTCTTGTTTTCTGTTTTCATTTTATTATTATTTTTTATCCATCCAGCCACTCTGTGCCTTTTGATTGGTCAGTTCAATACATTTATGTTTAGGGTGATTATTAATGTGTAAGGATTTACTACTGACATTTAATCGTTCATCTTCTGGTTATTTTGTCTCTCCATAGTTTCTTTTTCCTCTGTTTCTGTCTACCTTTGTAAGTTGGTGGTTTTCCATGGTGATTTGCTCAATCTCCCCTTTAAGTTTCATTTCTCTGCTCTAGACTTTTTTCCAGTTTACATAAAACATCTCATGGATAGAATTATCCTTTTTCTGCTGATAGCAATGTATCTTCATTTGCCTATAAAGTTTCCATCCTTTTACTGTTCCCCTTTTATATTTTTAATGTCACAAATTATCTTTTTTATGCTATAATTTTGTTACTAAGTTGGAGTAGGTATAGTTATTTTTAATGCTCTTTTCCTTTAACCTTTATGCTATAGTTAAGAGTTTAATATACTATTCCAAAAAAAAAGTTGCAGTATTCTAATTCTGACAGTTTATCATCTTAAACAAAAAGATGAAAGCACAGAAAACTTTGATTAAGCTTGAAGAATTCAACATTTCTTATAAGGCAGGTGTTATGGTGTGGTGAATTCCCTCAGCTTTTCTTTGGGAAAACCTTTACTTCTTCATATCTCAAGAGTATTAGCTGGCAGTTTTTAATCAATATTTTAAATATGTCATTGCACTCTTTTCTGGTCTGTAGGGTTTCTGCTGAGAAATCTGTTTATAGCCTTATGGGGGTACCTTTGTAAGTTACTTTCTTCCCCCCCCCCCGGCTGCCTTTAAAATTATTTAATTGTTGACTTTTGAAAGTTTTAATATAGTGTCTTGGTTAAGGTCTTTTTGTGTTGAGATAAGATGTTCTGTTAGCTTCACTGACTTATATATCTAGTTCCTTCCCCAAGTTTGGGAAGTTCTCAGGTATTATTTATTTAAATACACCCTCTGCTCCCATCTATCTTCTTCTTCTGGGATACTCATTCCTAAGTTGGCTTTTCTAATAGAGTCAGATAATTCTTGTAGGTTTTCTTAACTTTTTAGTTCTCTCTCCTCTTCCACCTGAATCGTTTCTATATTTCTATTCTCAAGCTCATTAATTCTCTCTTTTATATGATCTTCTCTATTTCCAATGCATCCTTCATCTTATTGAGTTCTTCAGCTCCAGAATTTATTTGGTTCTTTTTTAGAATTTCAACCTCTTTGGTAAAATACTCCTGTTTTTTAATTTTACTCCTGAGATCACTGTATTTCTTAATAACAGCTGTTTAAACATTTTTACCAGTTAGATTACAACATTCCACATCTTTGGGGTCAGTTGCTAGAAAATTTTCATTTTCATTTTGTGATACCATATTACTGTGATTTTTCATAGTGTTTAGCTGGCAGCTTCTGCTGCCACATGTGAAGTAGCACCCACTTTTCTTATTTATTTGTTTACTTTGATTCTAATAGTTCAACAGGTTGCTAGTTAGCCTTCCTTTTGTTTTCCAGAAAGTGGTGCTATAGCACGAGTTTTTGGTCTCTCTTAACTATAGCTGACTCACCATTAAGTTTGGTAGCATGTGCATTAAAAAAAAAGGTGGGGTGGTGGTAGAGTAGGGGGAAAGTGTGTACTTGGCACTTGGGGCTTTGGGCATTCCCATGGCCCGGTAGGGGGATCCTCAAGTTGGGGGTCCCAGAGGTCCATGGGTGTTCCTCTTAACTCCCAGAGCAGATAGCAGGAGATGCTTTCCTTCAGTTATCTTTGTCTAACTACTTTCCTTTGCCTCCCTCCCTCCATCTCTGCAGTCTCTCTTTGGAGAGAGCAACTGGTCCCTCCAGCTGCAGTGCATGTGACTGACCCCCACTCACCACCTTCACCCTCCATCTCTTCTGCCAGAAAGGTTGTGCTGTCTCATTGCTGGACCAGCTGCCACCTCTGCTCTCACCATCTCTCCTGGTGCCAGCTCCACTGACACTTATCTCACTCTGCTGCCTCCTCCATGGTCTAATCTATCCCCTTTCAGGTGCACAGGTGGATGGATCTCTTGATCGTACTGATTTGCCATGCAGAGGTTTTTTTTTTTTTTTTTTTCCTTGTTCTGGCTATGGATGTCCAATTAGTTGTAAATCAAAGGGGGAGAGAAAAAGGGAGCTATTCACGGTGCCATGATGCTGGCTTCACTCTGGGCTTAGTTTCTCCTTACTCTTCCAACTCCTGTGTCTGTTTTGAAAACCAGTATTTATATACTCATCTTGAGATCTTAAAGGGAGGCAACCATTTCCACTTCAGATCTATACAAATGTGAAGAGTTCTTTGTTAAATTTTATCCAGGGATTTCAGAACTTAAACAGATGTGACAAATTTAGGTTAAGTGTTCTGCCTAATGTGTATATCCAATAATTAATCAAATCCTGAAAGTAGGCCTAAAAATTGTTCCCATATCTATTTTGAACTTCTCAAAACAGAGTAAAGCCTGCTTTTGTGGGGAGGGCATGGTCCTTTTCTAGATACCCAGAAGTGAGAGTGGTGGAGCAGAGTTCTTTCTAATTAAAATGCTGCACTATGGTTGAGTTACTGGCATTATCAGTCTTGGACCCTAGCTAAGACTCTCTAAACAAAGATTATAGTTTTGGTTGAATGTGTAACAGATAGCTTTACCCAATCTTTCCATATCTAAGGGTCATGTAAAGAGACTTGTTAGGGAGAATGATTTTGGTAAGGCTGCTGTAAGGACTATGGTAGCTCTGAATTCATTTTTGTGCATCAAGGGTGTGGACAAGTTGTTACATCTGTACCAGACAGACAGATGTTTAAAATTACTATTCTGACAGGACCATATCATTTTGAACACAGTCACAGGTAGTTCAATTCAACCATAGTTAAGGTAGTAAATATTTCTGCTTTTAAAATATTGCCTCCCAAAATGTGGGCTGACAGAAACAGCATCTGATGCTATATAAATAACAATGTAGGTCATGTGCTATTTTACTGCACACCCTAGCTCTGGCACTACTCTTGTTGTTCTTGTCTCTTTGTTTGTCATTCTCCCAGACAGTCTGTAATCTCCCTGAAGGTAGAAATCATGTACTGTTAATCTTTGTATCGCCAGAGTGTAACTTAATGCCTGGCACAACATAGGTTCTTTTATATTTTTAATTAATTAAAAAACAGTATCAAAGGCTACAACTAAAGACATAATTAGCCAGTACTTCCTATAATGAGTCTGGATAGACTGTGGATATCTGCTCTGTTCTTCATATTTAAAATCTCTACATAACTTTATATACTAACTGGTTAAAACTACCAGGAAGGAAATAAAACTAATGCAAGTTTTAGTATCTCCTCCTTAGAAGCTACTGGGAAGACTATACAGATCTTTTATAGATTTTGTTTAACTGAATTATGTCACATCCTCTAGTTCTTTGGGGAGAATCTAAATAGACTATAACCTCAGTAAAGGTAGATTGCATTGTATATATGTGCCACAACTTCTTTATCCATTCATCTGTCAATGGACACTTAGGTTGCTTCCACATCCTGGCTATTGTAGAGCTGCAATGAATATTGTGGTACATGACTCTTTTTGAATTACAGTTTTCTCAGGATATATGCCCAGTAGTAGGAATACTGGGTTGTATGCTAGTTCTATTCTTAGTTTTTTAAGAAACCTCCATACTGTTCTCCATAGTGGCTGTATCAACTTACATTCCCACCAACAGTGCAAGAGGGTTCCCCTTTCTGCACATCCTCTCCAGCATATATAGTTCGTAGATTTTTTGATGATCGCCATTCTGATTGGTGTGAAGTGATACCTCATTATAGTTTTGACTTGCATTTCTCTAATGATTACTGATGTTGAGCATCCTTTCATTTGTTTGTTTGCAATCTGTATATACTCTGGAGAAATGTCTATTTAGGTCTTCTGCCCATTTTTGGATTGGGTTGTTTGTTTTTTTAAAAATTGACCTGCATGAGCTATTGTAAATTTTGGAGATTAATCCTTTGTCAGTTGCTTCATTTGCAAATATTTTCTCCCATTCTGAGGGTTGTCTTTTTGTCTTGTTTATGTTTCCCTTTGCTGTGCAAAAGCTTATAAGTTTCATTAGGTCCCATTTGTTTATTTTTGTTTTTATATCCATTTCTCTAGGAGGGGGGTCAAAGAGGATCTTGCTGTAATTTATGTCATAGAGTTTTCTGCCTATGTTTTCCTCTAAGAGTTTGATACTGTCTGGCCTTACATTTACATCTTTAATCCATTTGGAGTTTATTTTTATGTATGGTGTTAGGGAGTGCTCTAATTTCATTCTTTTACAAGTAGCTGTCCAGTTTTCCCAGCACCACTTATTGAAGAGACTGTCTTTTCTCCATTGTATATTCTTGCCTTCTTTATCAAAAATAAGGGAACCATATGTGTGTGGGTTTATCTCTGGGCTTTCCATCCTGTTCCATTGATCTATATTTCTGTTTTAGTGCCACTGCCATACTGTCTTGATTACTCTAGCTTTGTAGTATAGTCTGAAGTCCAGGAGCCTGATTCCCGCAGTTCTGTTGTTCTTTCTCAAGATTGCTTTGTCTATTCAGGTTCTTTGGTGTTTCCATACAAATTGTGAAAATTTTTTGTTCTATTTCTGTGAAAAATGCCATTGGTAGTTTGATAGGGATTGCATTGAATCTGTAGATTGCTTTGGGTAGTATAGTCATTTTCACAATGTTGATTCTTCCAATCCAAGAACATGGTATATTTATCTGTTTGTATCATCTTTAATTTCATCACTGTTTTATAGTTTTCTGCATACAGGTCTTTTGTCTCCTTAAGTAGGTTTATTCCTAAGTATTTTATTCTTTGTATTGCAAAGGTAATTGGGAGTGTTTCCTTAATTTATCTTTCAGTTTTTTCATCATTAGTGTATAGGAATGCCAGAGATTTCTCTGCATAAATTTTGTATCCTGCTACTATGCCAAATTCATTGATCAGCTCCACTAGTTTTCTGGTAGCAGGTTTAGGATTCTCCATGTGTAGTATCATGTCATCTGCAAACAGTGACAGTATTATTTCTTCTTTTCTGATTTGGATTCCTTTTATTTCCTTTTCTTCTCTGATTGCTGTGGCTAAAACTTCCAAAACTATGTTGAATAATAGTGGTGAGAGTGGACAACCTTGCCTTGTTCCTGTTCTTAGAGAAAATGGTTTCAGTTTCTCACCATTGAGAATGATATTGGCTGTGGGTTTGTCATATATGGCTTTTATTATGTTGAGGTAATTTCCCTCCATGCCTACTTTCTGGAGGGTTTGTATCATAAATGGGTGTTGAATTTTGTTGAAAGCTTTTCCTGCATCTATTGAGATGATCATATGGTTTTTATCCTTCAATTTGTTAATATGGTGTATCACATTGATTGATTTGTGTATATTGAAGAATCCTTGCATTCCTGGGATAAACCCCACTTGATCATGGTGTATGATCCTTTTACTGTGCTGTTGGATTCTGTTTGCTAGTATTTTGTTGAGGATTTTTGCATCTCTATTAATCATAGATACCTGCCTGTAGTTTTCTTTTTTTGTGACATCTTTGGCTTTGGTATCAGGGTGATGGTGGGCTTGTAGAATGAGTTTGGGAGTGTTCCTCCCTCTGCTGTATTTTGGAAGAGCTTAAGAAGGATAGGTGATAGCTCTTCTCTAAATGTTTGATAGAATTCGCCTGTGAAGCCATCTGGTCCTGGGCTTTTTGTTTGTTGGAAGATTTTTAATCACAGTTTCAATTTCAGCACTCAGGAAATATTTTCTATTTCCTCCTGGTTCAGTCTCAGAAGGTTGTGCTTTTCTAAGAACTTGTGCATTTCTTCCAGTTTGTCCATTTTATTGGCATATAGTTTCTTGTAGTAATCTCTCATGATCCTTTGTATTTCTGCAGTGTCAGTTCGTACTTCTCCTTTTTCATTTCTAATTCTGTTGATTTGAGTCTTCTCCCTTTTTTTCTTGATGAGTCTGGCTAATGGTTTATCAATTTTGTTTATCTTCTCAAAGAAGCAGCTTTTAGTTTTATTGATCTTTGCTATTGTTTCCTTCATTTATTTTTCATTTATTTCTGATCTGATCTTTATGATTTCTTTCCTTCTGCTAACGTTGGAGTTTTTTTTGTTCTTCTTTCTCTAATTGCTTTAGGTGTAAGGTTAGGTTGTTTATTTGAGACTTTTCTTATTTCTTGAGGTAGGATTGTATTGCTATAAACTTCCCTCTTAGAACTGCTTTTGCTGCATCCCATAGGTTTTGGGTCATCATGTTTTCAATGTCATTTGTTTCTAGGTATTTTTTGATTTCCTCTTTGATTTCTTTAGTCATCTCTTGGTTATTTAGTAGTGTATTGTTTAGCCTCCATGTGTTTGTATTTTTTACAGATTTTTTCCCTGTATTTGATAGCTAGTCTCATAGCATTGTGGTTGGAAAAGATACTTGATACAATTTCAATTTTCTTAAATTTACCAAGGGTTGATTTGTAACCCAAGATAGGATCTATCCTGGGGAATGTTCCATGAGCACTTGAGAAGAAAGTGTACTTTGTTGTTTTTGTATGCAATGTCCCGTAAATACCAATTAAGTCCATCTTGTTTAATGTGTCATTTAACACTTGCATTTCCTTATTTATTTTCATTTTGGATGATCTGTCCACTGGTTAAAGTGGGGTGTTAATGTCCCCTACTATGATTGTGTTACTGTCAATTACCCCTTCTATGGCTGCTAGCATTTGCTTTATGTATTGAGGTGCTCTTACGTTGGGTGCATAAATAGTTACAATTGTTATATCTTCTTCTTGGATTGATCCCTTGATCATTATGTAGTGTTCTTCTTTGTCTCTTATAGTAATCTTTATTTTAAAGTCAGTTTTGTCTGATATGAGAATTGCTGCTCCAGCTTTCTTTTGATTGCCATTTACATGGAATATCTTTTTCCATCCCCTCACTTTCAGTCTGTATGTGTCCCGAGGTCTAAAGTGGGTCTCTTGTAGACTGCATATATATGGGTCTTGTTTTTGTATCCATTCAGCCAATCTATGTCTTTTGGTTGGAGCATTTAATCCACTTACATTTAAGATAATGATTTATATGTATGTTCCTATTATCATTTTCTTAATTGTTTTGGGTTTGTTATTGTAGGTCTTTTCCTTCTCTTGTGTTTCCTGCCTAGAGAATTTCCTTTAGCATTTGTTGTAAAGCTGGTTTGGTGGTGCTGAATTCTCTTAGCTTTTGTTTGACTGTAAAGGTTTCAATTTCTCTGTTGAATGTGAATGAAATCCTTGCTGGGTAGAGTATTCTTTGTTGTTGGTTTTTCCCTTTCATCACTTTAAATATGTCCTGCCACTCCCTTCTGGCTTGCAGAGTTTCTGCTGAAAGATCAGCTGTTAAGCTTATGGGGATTCCCTTTTATGTTATTTGTTGCTTTTCCCTTGCTGCTTTTAATATTTTTTCTTTGTATTTAATTTTTGTTAGTTTGATTAATACCTGTCTTGGCATGTTTCTCCTTGGATTTATCCTATATGGGACTTTCTGGACTTCCTGGATTTGATTGACTATTTCCTTTCCCATATTAGGGAAGTTTTCAACTATAATCTCTTCAAATATTTTCTCAGTCCCTTCTGGAACCCCTATAATACGAATGTTGGTTTATTTAATGTTGTCCCAGAGGGCTCTGAGACTGTCCTTAATTCTTTTCATTTTTTTTTTCTTTATTCTGCTCTGTGGTAGTTTTATCCACTATTTTATCTTCCAGGTCACTTATCCATTCTTCTGCCTCAGTTATTCTGCTATTGATTTCTTCTAGAGAATTTTTAATTTCATTTATTGTGTTGTTTAACATTTTTTGTTTGTACTTTAGTTCTTCTAGATCCTTTTTTAAAGATTTCTTGTATTTTCTCCATTCTATTTCCAAGATTTTAGATCACGTTTACTATCATTACTCTGAATTCTTTTTCAGGTAGGCTGCCTATTTCCTCTTCATTTATTTGATCTAGTGGGTTTTTGCCTTGCTCCTTCATCTGCTGTGTATTTCTCTGTCTTCTCATTTTGCTTAACTTACTGTGTTTGGGGTCTCCTTTTTGCAGGCTGCAGGTCCGTAATTCCCATTGTTTTTGTTGTCTGCCTCCAGTGACCCAGGTTGGTTCAGTGGGTTGTGTAGGCTTCCTGGTGAAGGGGACTGGTGCCTGTGTCTGGTGGATGAGGCTGGACCTTGTCCTTCTGGTGGGCAGGACCACGTCCGGTGGTGTGTTTTGGGGTGACTGTGAACTTATTATGATTTTACGCAGCCTCTCTGCTAATGTGTGAGGTTGTGCTCCTGTCTTGCTAGTTGTTTGACATAGGGTGTCCAGCACTGTAGTTTGCTGGTTGTTGAGTGAAGTTGGGTCTTAGCATTGAGATGGAGATCTCTGGGAGTGCTTTTGCCATTTGATATTACATGGAGCCAGGAGTTCTCTGGTGGCCCTATGCCCTGAACTTGGCTCTGTCACCTCAGAGGCACATGCCTACACCCGGCCAGAGCACGAAGACCCTGTCAACCACACGGCTCTCTTTGGGCTTAAGCCATGTGTTTTTATCATTTCCCAGAATTTCTCTGTGAGATTAAGTTTCAGTAGCTCGCTATGGTAGATTTTTCATCTCTTTGCATTTTCTATATTACCTCACCACTTCTTTGCCAGTTTTACTCTAATCCTTGTCTCAGAGGGTGTTTTTGGGAAAGCCAAAATAAGGTAGACATACATGTAAATCAAAATGAGATTCCAAATATGACAAGGTTAAAATAAACCATTATGGCAGAAAGAACATTATTGTGAAAAAAGCTTTTTCATGGATACTCCTAAAGTGGGCAGGAAATATGGGGATATATGTATATGTATAGCTGATTCACTTTGTTATAAAGCAGAAACACACCATTGTAAAGCAATTATACTCCAATAAAATTTTTTAAAAAATCTCTGATGACACTGATCAGACAATGTCTCTGACTCCTGTGTCCCCCATAGCTTCTCACTATGAGAAGAATTTGAGGAAGGAAAAAGAACATTATTTAGTCCAGCTGCTAATAGCAAAGCTTTCTACTTTTTATTTAGGATTCTCTACAAATTAGGATTAGGATTAATCTCTTTGCTAACTTGATTACCATTACATTTTCAGCCCAATCCTCATCTACATTTTTCACTTTGGTTTTACTCATTAGAAAGTTACTGCTCATTAGCTACTTTGTTACAGTTTTGTCTGGCATGCTGCTCACTTTCCAAGTCTCTCCACACATTTGGTGTCACACACATTTTCCTTGTAAATTTACCTTTTTGAATAACATTTGTCATGCATGATCCCTGTGGAGATCAGCAGCCTTTCCTTTGTTTTCTCCTGGGAAAAGAAAAGAAATAATAAAGGAAAGAATGACATGGCAACACACTGAATATTTAAGCCAGACAGACACTTCATTAACTTGCCTAGAAGGTTTTGATCAGGAGTCTGAGGGACAGTGCTAGTCCACTGTGTATTTGCTGCCTTGGATACAACTAGTTGTCATGTCTCCTAAGGATCTTCCATACAATTCTGGCAAGTAACTATGCTTAACTTGTTATATCCCTGTTTCTCTTACCATCCCCTAATTATTCAATAAAAACTGGAAAACTAAATTCCAGGAAAGTAAGAGTTAACAAAGAATTGAATGAAGTGAGAGATTCAGGCCATGCTTAGACAACTGAAAATAAGCAGATTGTGCCATAGTTGGTCTAGTTATTTTAGCTTCTTTCACAGCTTGTTCAGAGTACCATAGTCTAGCTGTGATTAATTGTTTGACTATCACTTGCTAATATGGCAGGGGGAAAAAAAATCAACTATGCTACTGCACATTAGGCATGTCATATAAACGTAGCAAAAACGTGAGTTTGTAGACTCAAAATGAAACATATTAGTGAATAATTAAATGGTGACTAATCGGTGCAAACCATCAGTGTGAAAAATTCAGTATTTCTCAACACCTACCATCTTCTCTGCTCTCCCTTCCCCCAAAATCCTCCTTTTCACATATCTGAATATGTGTTCCCTTTGGTAGGTGCCAAAGCTGTCAGCTTGTTTACATATGGTAAACACTATATCTAAATGTTAGTGGAGAAACAAAAGTTGCTTGTATCTCATTTAGTTAAGGCAATATCATTCAGAATCTTAGAAAGAAGTAGGTTAAGAGTATAGGTCCCTGGGGATAGAGGTCAACACAGTGTTGGAGAGTAGGAGGACTATTATAGAGGATTTTATTAATAATAAACATTCACTGAAAACTCATTTAGTGTTAAACTCACTACTAAGTCCCCTTTGTACCATTCCTTACTTAACCCTCACAATAATTTTGAGGTTAAAAAAATGTTATTGTCCTCTCCAAAAGAAGGAATTGAGGCAGAGAAACTAGTTTCTCAGAGAGTAAATGGTAGAACTTTAATTTTTACTCAGACAGACTGATTACAGAAACAACCACCTCAATAAAGACCCAGTGTTCAGGGGGTCAGGTGACTGTAGCTCACAGATAGCTCACTGCAAAATGAGAGAAGAGAAAGGGGAATCTAGAACTCTTCAGAAGCTGGATCTGTGGAGAGAAAGATGTTGGTTTTAGCACTTCCAGAATTTCCTACGTTACCAAAGAAGAGATTTCCTAGGAACCCCCAAAAGATAAATATTGGATCACAAATGGCTTGGATCTAGGCATCAAAGTCAGTTATTCAAGAAAACCTTTTATATCACCTAAGAGATGAGACCCATACATGCTTGTTTAGCATCTTATGAATGGCCACATGTCATTAGTGACTTAAGAATATATCCTACATTAAGACAGGTCCTTTATTTTCCTCAACACTAGATTGTTTCTGAGTTATGAACACACTTCTAAAAGGATAAGTAAATTAAGGAGTAGGGCTAGCCATCCAGACCATATTTACCTAACATGGGGCATTAAGCCCATTGCTTTTTTTTTTTTTAAACATCTTTATTGGAGTATAATTGCTTCACAATGGTGTGTTAGTTTCTGCTTTATAACAAAGTGAATCAGTTATACATATACATATGTTCCCATATCTCTTCCCTCTTGCATCTCCCTCCCTCCCACCCTCCCTATCCCAACCCTCCAGGTGGTCACAAAGCACCGAGCTGATCTCCCTGTGCTATGCGGCTGCTTCCCACTAGCTATCTATTTTACGTTTGATAATGTATATATGTCCATGCCACTCTCTCACTTTGTCACAGCTTACCCTTCCCCCTCCCCATATCCTCAAGGCCATTCTCTAGTAGGTCTGTGTCTTTATTCCCGTCTTGCCCCTAGGTTCTTCATGAACTTTTTTTTTTTTTTTCTTAGATTCCATATATGTGTGTTAGCATACGGTATTTGTTTTTCTCTTTCTGACTTACTTCACTCTATATGACAGACTCTAGGTCCATCCACCTCACTACAAATAACTCAATTTAGTTTCTTTTTATGGCTGAAAAATATTACATTGTATATATATGCCACATCTTCTTTATCCATTCATCTGTCAGTGGAAACTTAGGTTGCTTCCATGTCCTGGCTATTGTAAATAGAGCTGCAATGAGCATTGTGGTACATGACTCTTTTTGAATTATGGTTTTCTCAGGGTATATGCCCAGTAGTGGGATTGCTGGGTCATATGGTAGTTCTATTTGTAGTTTTTTAAGGAACCTCCATACTGTTCTCCATAGTGGCTGTATCAATTTACATTCCCACCAACGGCGCAAGAGGGTTCCCTTTTCTCCACACCCTCTCCAGCATTTATTGTTTGTAGATTTTTTGATAATGGCCATTCTGACCGGTGTGAGATGATATCTCATTGTAGTTTTGATTTGCATTCTCTAATGATTAATGATGTTGAGCATTCTTTCATGTGTTTCTTGGCAATCTATATATCTACTTTGGAGGAATGTCTATTTAGGTCTTCTGCCCATTTTTGGATTGGGTTGTTTGTTTTTTTGATATTGAGCTGCATGAGCTGCTTATAAATTTTGGAGATTAATCCTTTGTCAGTTGCTTCATTTGCAAATATTTTCTCCCATTCTGAGGGTTGTCTTTTTGTCTTGTTTATGGTTTCCTTTGATGTGCAAAAGCTTTGAAGTTTCAATAGGTCCCATTTGTTTATTTTTGTTTTTATTTCCATTTCTCTAGGAGGTGGGTCAAAAAGGATCTTGCTGTGATTTATGTCATAGAGTGTTCTGCCTATGTTTTCCTCTAAGAGTTTGATACTGTCTGGCCTTACATTTAGGTCTTTAATCCATTTGGAGTTTATTTTTGTGAATGGTGTTAGTGAGTGTTCTAATCTCATACTTTTACATGTCCCTGTCCAGTTTTCCCACCACTTATTGAAGAGGCTGTCTTTTCTCCACTGTATATTCTTGCCTCCTTTATCAAAGATAAGGTGACCATATGTGTGTGGGTTTATCTCCAGGCTTTCCATCCTGTTCCATTGATCTATATTTCTGATTTTGTGCCAGTACCATACTCTCTTGATTACTGTAGCTTTGTAGTATAGTCTGAAGTCCAGGAGCCTGATTCCTCCAGCTCCGTTTTTCATTCTCAAGATTGCTTTAAGCCCATTGTTTTTCATGACATTTTGAAATCCTTCAAAAATTGTTTCAAATCTCAGCTTTAACTTGACCCTGTTGGTAAGAACAGAACAACAACAAAAAGTAGCTTTCTTTTGCTGTATAATCCAGGTAGCTGTAGAAGAATTAAGAAAGAACATGGTTAGTATTTTTGAAATGGAGCAATATTGAACAATGAGCAGAGACCATTTTTATAAGCCAATGAATGGGGGAAAATATGGTAATTTATGTATTATTATTTTTACAGATGCTTTATAGGAAAAAGAAACATTTGAGAATGTTATACATTCTTTTCTTCTCTTGGATATTTGCAATGCATAGTTACATAAAAAAGCCCTTCAGTAAAGAACGCCTACTAATTTTGTTTAGCTCCCTGTATCCCAAACATACTTGAGACCTAGAATCTATTTTTGAATAACGCCTTTTAATATCTAACTGGTGAATCTTAGATCCCATTTAGGGAGAATTTTATATGATTCAATCACTTCATTTTATATAAGAATAAATTAAGGGGTAATTTAGATGCAGACAAATATTATTTGAGTCCTCTCTATGTGCCATGAAGTATTCTAGGTACTTGGTAATGACAAAGATCTCTGCCCTTATAGAGGTTGATATTCCTCTTGACAGGTTGTCTTCTCTGGCCAGTAATGGCAGAGCAGCCTCATTGATAATCAAGAGACTTCAGTCTCTGACTTTTAGAGCCTTCCCAAGAATCAAACCGATATTTCAAAGAGATTAAGAACTGAAGGGAACATATCCATTCAAATCCAAGATCAGATTTAATGAAGCCTGTACCAGAATGATATAAGATATCAAATTACATTTGTTTAGTCCAACATAGCCTAATAAATCAGTCACATTTAATAAATGTTTATCTTGTTTTAATCACCAATTAGTATGTTTCAGTGGTCTCATCTGTCTAAATGGTTCACTTCAATATTTATTAGATATTATTTCCATTTCTAAAGTAATCTATACATCTTTATTTTGACAATTCAAATTTACTTGGCCCACTTCTGAAATCTTAATTATGTTTTTCTATCTAATTTCAAATATAAATTCCTATATATTCACAATTAAATCATTATTAAGTAGCATAATTTTGGTGTTGATGTCCTGTAGTACAATAACAAATTGCAGACATGGTTCATCATTGCTGGATTTGGAAGTTCTTAAAGATGAGGTGATCTTGTTAAGCTTCCCAATTAAAACAAAATTACATAACATCATTTATAAAAAGGTAACCAACAGTAATTTTATATTATATATTTGACAACAATTCTCAGATTTTAATTAGTAAATGGTAAATGAAAATACTAAGCAATTTCAAGGAACGTCATCATTCTAGAAGTCTAGAGAAAGAGCATATTATGGTGTGGATTTTCAGACACTTCTGAATTCCAATCTGCTTAATAATTTTATTGTTGATATTTTCTAATGAAATGTGTTGGATCTTCATTATTTCTGGAGAACTGATCTGCATTAGGAATGTCTAGAAAATAAGTAGCTATTGGGAAATGAAACCAGATTATTGTAAATCACAACCTTTGCTTTAGATGAATAATCTATCTGAAGACAAATTCTAAATCAACTCTATTTTTTCCTATTACAGATTTTTTATTGAAATGTAGTTGATTTACAATATTAGTTTCAGACGTACAGCATAATGATTCAGTATTTTTATAGATTATACACCATTAAAAGTTATCATAAAATAATGGCTATAATTCCCTGTGCTATACCATATATCCTTATTGTTTATTTATTTTATACTTATTAGTTTGTATCTCTTAATCCCATGCCCCCTATCTTGGCCCTCTCCCTGTCCCTCTTCCCACTGGTAACCACTAGGTTGTTTTCTGTTTATCTGAGTCTGTTTCTGTTTTGATATATGTATTTGCTTATTTTTTAGGTTCCATATATTGTGATATCATAGAGTATTTGTCTTTCTCTGAGTAATATTCCATTGTATATGTATACCACATCTTCTTTACCCATTAATCTGTTGATGGACACCTGGGTTGCTTCCATATATTGGCTATTGTAAACATTGCTGCTATGAACACTGGGGTGGGTGTATCTTTTCAAATTATTGTTTTCATTTTTTTCCAGATATATACTCAAGAGTGGAATTGCTAGATCATATGGTAGTTCTATTTTTAGTTTTTTAAGAAACCTCCATACTGTTTTCCATAGTGGCTGCACCTCTTTACATTCCCAACAACAGTGTAGGAAGGTTCCCTTCACTCCATATCCTCACCAACATTTGTTATTTATAGACTTTTTTGATGGTAGCCATTCTGACAGGTATGAGATAATCTCTCATTGTTGTTTTGATCTGCATTTTCTAATGATTAGCAGTGTTGAACATCTTTTCATGTGCCTGTTAGCTATCTGTATGACTTCTTCGGAAAAATTTCTATACGGGTCTTCTGAATACTTTTGGATTGCATTTTTTTTATATTGATTTGCATGAGCTGTTTATGTATTTTGGGTATTAACTCCTTGTTAGTCTCATTGTTTGCAAAAATTTTCTCCCATTTCACAGATTTTTTCATTTTGTTGATAGTTTCCTTTGCTGTGCAAAAGCATTTATGTTTAACTAGGTTCCATTTTTTTTATTTAAATTTTTTTTTTGCTTTTATTTCTTTTGATTTAGAAGACTGATCCAAAAAAATATTGCTACAATTTATGTTAAAGAGTGTTCTGCCTGTGTTCTCTTCTAGGAGTTTTATGGTTTCAGGTATCACAATTAGGTCTTTAATCCATTTTGCGTTTATTTTTGTATATGGTGTAAGGAAATGTTCTAATCTCATTGTTTTACATGTAGTTGTCCAATTTTCCCAGCACCACTTATTGAAGAGACTGTCTTCTCTGTTATATATTCTTGACTCCTTTGTTGTAGATTAATTGACCATAGATGTATGGGTTTATTTTGGTGCTCTCTATTCTGTTCCACTGAACTATGTGTCTATTTTTGTGCCAGTGCCATGCTGTTTTGATGACTGTAGCTTTTAGTATAGCCTGAAGCCAGGGAGGGTCATAGCCCCAGCTCTGTTCTTTTTTCTCAATTGTTCTGGAGATTTGGGGTCTTTTGTGGTTCCATATAAATGTTAGGATTATTTGATCTTGTTCTGTGAAAAATGTCCTGGGTATTTTGATAGGAATTACAATCTGTAGATTGCTTTGGGTCATATAGCCACTTAAACAATATTAATTCTTCTAATCCAAGAGCCCAGGACAGCTTTCCATTTCTTTATATCATCTTCAATTTCCTTCCTCAGTGTTTTATAGCAGGGGTCCCTAACCCCTGGGCCACACAGCAGGAGGTGAGTGGCAGGCAAGCGAGCGAAGCTTCATCTGCCGCTCCCCATTGCTTGCATTACCGCTTGAACAATTCTCTTCCTCCCCACCATGGAAAAATTGTCTTCCATGAAACCAGTCCCTGGTGCCAAAAAGGTTGGGGACCACTGTTCTATAGTTTTCAGAGTATAGGTCTTTCACTTCCTTGGTTAAGTTTATTCCTAGGTATTTTATTCTTTTAGATGTAATATTAAATGGGATTTAAAAATTTTTTCTCTTTTTGATAGTTCATTACTTCATAGAATAGCAACAGATTTCTGTATATTAATCTTGTATCCTGCAACTTTACTGAATTCATTTATTCTAATAGTTTTTTTGTTTGTTTTGGTGGAGACTTCAGGGTTTTCTGTAGATAGCACCATGTCATACGCAAATAAAGAAGTTTTACATCTTCCCTTCCAGTCTGAATGACTCTTAATTATTTCTCTTGTCTGACTGCTGTGGCTAGGACTCCCAAATACTATGTTAAGTAGAACTGGCAAGAGTAAGCATCCTTGTCTTCTTTCTGAATGTAGGGAAAATACTTTCAGCTTCAGTTTCTAAGTTGACATCCTTATGGGTATTACATTATATATGACTCTTTGTTTTTCTCTTGCTGCCTTTAGAATTCTCTTTACCTTTTGCCATTTTAATTATGATGTGTCTTGGTGTGGGTCTATTTGGGACCCTCTTTGCTTCCATAGCGGGATATATCTGTTTCCCTCTTCAGGTTACAGAATTTTTCAGCCATAATTGCCTCCAGTACATTTTTGATCCTCTTCACTTTTTCTTTTCCTTCTGGGACCACCTTATAATGCAAACATTGGTATGTTTACTGTTATCTCGGAGATCTCTTAAATTATTCTCATTTTAAAAAGTCTGCTTTTCTTCTTGTTGGTTAGGTGATTTCCATTATTCTATCATTCAGATCACTTACGAGTTCTTCTACATCACTTAGGCTGCAATTCATTCCTTCTAGTGTGTTTTATATTTCAGCTATTGAATTCTTTATTTCTGATTGAGTCTTCCTTAGTTCCTTGTTAAAATTCTCACTGTGTTCATCTATCCTTCCCCCTTACTAACATTCTTATTACCAATCCTTTGGATTCTTTATCTGGTAAGTTGTTTATTTCTCTTTATTTTTTTATGGTTTTTCTCTTGCTCTTTCAATTAAGCCCAGTTCCTCTGCCTTCTCATTTGCTTAACTTTCACTGCCTCTACACTTTTAGGCAAAACAGTTACTAATTGCAGTCTTGAAGAGGTGTTTTTATGTGGGAGAACCCCTATGTAGACTGCATGTGCACAACCTATGATAGGAGAGCTAGATTTGACATGGACACAAGTCACCTCTTTCCTCTGGGTATGCTGGCAACTATCACTTTGGAAAAAGATGGGGCTAGAGCTGGGTGTAAGGCAGGACTTTCCCTCTTCTCAGTGGCTGTCACCACCTTATCAGGGGCAGGGTCTGATCTCAATTTGCTGGAGCAGAAGCTCTGAGGGTTGGGCCAGAGCTGGCTCTGTTTCCTTTAAGTGCGTGCTTTCTCCTCTCCCAGCACCAGGACCCTTGCCTCAGAGTGGGCGAGTAGAGAAGCAAGGCAGGGGCTTGGTTCAGGCACTCATTCATGTTGGCTTCAGACAGAGGTCTGAGCTGTCTCCAATGTGCTGCCTGTGCAGGTGCCAGCAACTGTTTCCCTCGCTCCACTGAGATGCAGCCTCAGGTCCAAGTCCCCTTTGTTCCTCACAGACAATCACTGCCCCCAGGCTCCCTTATCCCCACCCTGTTGTGCAGTCACACTGCAGGGTCGGTGTACTTCGTGGACTGCTGGTATGTTATCAGGGCTGAGCTATGGTGTCACAGCCACTGACAATGTGGTATGCTTCTGATGCGCTGCTTAAGTGCCAACAGTGGCTGCCACCACCCCACCCAGGCTCTGCCTCAGGAAAGGGTAGCCTCTGCGTCCCAAGGTAAGGTTTTTCTCCCTGCTCCTGGCAGCTCTAAATCCAGTGCTATGTCATGCCATGGAGTATGTGGGGCTGGAGTTTTCACTCAGCTTGGACAGGGCACGCACCGAGGCAATTGCAGGGAACCTGGCAGGCAGTGGAGCAATCTTCAATCTGCTCTCTCTGCCTTGCCTTGAGCACCACTGCATGCACACTCCTCATGAGAGGAGTCCAGGCTTCCAACGACACTCCTGTTACTCCCAGCAGTCCTTCAACCAGCCAAGGGGGCTCAAATCCCCTGTATAGGATTCCAAGACTAGTGCGCCCAATCTTTGGCTCTCATGGGTCACTCCCCACCGGTGTGTTCTCCTTCCTGACCTGATTCTTTTTCTTGCACTCATACCCAATTATATGTGGATCTTTTTTACAGACTTGATTATATAGGAGTTTTTCTGCCAGTTTCCAGTTAGCTTTCAGTGACAATTGTTCCACATATAGATGTATTTTTTTAACATCTTTATTGGAGTATGATTGCTTTACAATGTTGTGTTTGTTTCTGCTGTACAACAAAGTGAATCAGCTGTATTCATATGTATATCCCCATATACCCTCCCTCTTGTGTTTCCCTCCCAATCCCCCTATCCCACCCCTCTAGGTTGTTGCAAAGCACCAAGCTGATCTCCATGTGCCATGCGGCTGCTTCTCACTAGCTATCAACTTTACATTTGGTAGTGTACATATGTCATTGTTACTCTCTCACTTCTCCCCAGATTACCCTTCCCCCTCCTGTGTCCTCATTCTGTACGTCTGCATCTTTATTCCTATCCTGCCCTCCCCAGATTACCCTTCCCCCTCCTGTGTCCTCATTCTGTACGTCTGCATCTTTATTCCTATCCTGCCCATAGGTTCATTAGAACCATCTTCTTTAGATTCCATATATATGTGTTAGCATACAATATTTGTTCTCTTTCTGACTTACTTCACTCTGTATGACAGTCTCTAGGTCCATCCACTGCACTACAAATAACTCAATTTTGTTTCTTTTTATGGCTGAGGAATATTACATTGTATATATGTGCCATTATCTTCTTTATCCATTCACCTGTTGATGGACACTTAGGTTGCTTCCATGTCCTGGATGTTGTAAAGAGTGCTGCAGTGAACACTGCAGTACATGACTCCTTTTGGATTATGGTTTTCTCAGGGAATATGCCCAGTAGTGGGGTTGCTGGGTCATATGGTAGTTCTCTTTTTAGTTTTTTAAGGAACCTCTATACTGTTCTCCATAGTGGCTGTATCAATGTACATTCCCAACAACATTGCAAGAGTGTTCCCTTTTCTCCACACCCTCCCCGGCATATATAGTTTATAGATTTTTTTGATGATGGCCATTCTGATCAGTGTGAAGTGATACCTCATTGTAGTTTGATTTGCATTTCTCTAATGATTAGGGATGTTGAGCATCTTTTCATGTGTTTGTTGGCAATCTGTATATCTTCTTTGGAGAAATATCTGATTAAGTCTTCTGCCCATTTTTGTATTGAGTTATTTTTTTGATACTGAGCTGCATGAGCTGCTTGCATATTTTGGAGATTAACCCTTTGTCAGTTGCTACGTTTGCAAAATTTTCTCCCATTCTGAGCGTTGTCTTTTTGTCCTGTTTATGATTCCTTTGCTGTGCAAAAGGTTTAAGTTTCATTAGGTCTCATTTGTTTATTTTTGGTTTTGTTTCCATTTCTCTAGGAGGTGGGTCAAAAAGGATCTTGATGTGATTTATGTCACAGAGTGTTCTGCCTATGTTTTCCTCTAAGAGTTTTACAGTGTCTGGGCTTACAGTTAGGTCTTTAATCCATTTGAGTTTATTTTTGTGAATGGTGTTAGGAAGTGTTCTAATTTCAGTCTTTTACATGTAGCAGTCCAGTTTTCACAGCACCACTTATTGAAGAGGCTGTCTTTTCTCCATTGTATATTCTTGCCTCCTTTATCAAAGATAAGGTGACCATATGTGCATGGGTTTATCTCTGGGCTTTCTATCCTGTTCCATTGATCTATATTTCTGTTTTTGTGCCAGTACCATACTGTCTTGATTACTGTAGCTTTATAGTATAGTCTGAAGACCAGGAGCCTGATTCCTCCAGCTCCATTATTCTTTCTCAAGGTTGTTTTTGCTATTCAGGGTCTTTTGTGTTTCCAGACACATTGTGCAATTTTTTGTTCTAGTTCTGTGAAAAATGCCTTTGGGAGTTTGATAGGGATTGCCCTGAATCTGTAGCTTGCTTTGGGTAGTATAGTCATTTTCACAATATTGATTCTTCCAATCCAAGAACATGGTATATTTATCCATCTGTTTGTATCATCTTTAATTTCTTTCATCACTGTCTTATAGTTTTCTGCATACAGGTCTTTTGTCTCCTTAAGTAGGTTTATTCCTAGGTATTTTATTGTTTGTATTACAAAGGTAAATGGGAATGTTTCCTTAATTTTTCTTTCAGATTTTTCATCATTAATGTATAGGAATGCAAGAGATTTCTCTGCATTAATTTTGTATCCTACTAGTCTACCTAATTCATTGATTAGCTCTAGCAGTTTTCTGGTAGCATCTTTAGCATTCTCTATGTATAGTATCATGTCATCTGCAAATAGTGATAGTTTTACTTCTTCTTTTCCAATTTGGATTCCTCTTATTCCTTTTTCTTCTCTAATAGCTGTGGCTAAACTTCAAAAACTATGTTGAATAACAGTGGTGAGAGTGGGCAACCTTGTCTTGTTCCTGATCTTAAAGGAAATGGTTTCAGTTTTTTACCACTGAGAACAATGTTGGCTGTGGGTTTGTCATATATGGCCTTTATTATGTTGAGGTAGGTTCCCTCTATTCCTACTTTCTGGAGAATTTTTATCTAAATGGGTGTGAATTTTGTCAAAAGCTTTTTCTGCATCTATTGAGATGATCATATGTTTTTTCTCCTTCAATTTGTTAATATGGTTTAATCACATTGATTGATTTGCATATATTGAAGAATCCTTGCATTCCTGGGATAAACCCCACTTGATCATGCTGTATGAGCCTTTTAATTTGCTGTTGAATTCTATTTGGTAGTATTTTGTTGAGGATTTTTGCATCTCTGTTCATCAGAGATATTGGCCTGTAGTTTTCTATTTTGTGTGACATCTTTGGTTTTGGTATCAGGGTGATGGTGGGCTTGTAGAATGAGTTTGGGAGTGTTCCTCCCTCTGCTATATTTTAGAAGTGTTTGAGAAGGATGGGTGTTAGCTCTTCTCTAAATGTTTGATAGAATTTGCCTGTGAAGACATCTGGTCCTGGGCTTTCGTTTGTTGGAAGATTTTAATCACAGTTTCAATTTCAGGCTTGGCCTATTTATACTTTCTCTTTCTTCCTGGTTCAGTCTCAGAAGGTTGTGCTTTTCTAAAAAGTTGTGCATTTCTTCCAGGTTGTGCATTTTATTGGCATATAGTTGCTTGTAGTAATCTCTCATGATCCTTGTGTTTCTGCTGATACTTGTCCTTTTTCATTTGTAATTCTGTTGATTTGAGTCTTCTCCCTTCTTTTCTTGATGCATCTGGCTAATGGTTTATCAATTTTGTTTATCTTCTCAAAGAACCAGCTTTTAATTTTATTGATCCTTGCTATTGTTTCCTTCATTTCTTTTTCATTTATTTGTGATCTGATCTTTATGATTTCTTTCCTTCTGCTAACTTTTGGGGTTTTTTGTTCTTCTTTCTCTAATTGCTTTAGGTGTAAGGTTAGGTTGTTTATTTGAGATGTTTCTTGTTTCTTGAGGTAGGATTGTATAAGTGCTTAGTGATTGCTTAGTGCTGCTTTTGCTGCCTCCCATAGAATTTGGGTCATCATGTTTTCATTGTCATTTGTGTTTCTAGGTATTTTTTTTATTTCCTCTTTGATTTCTTCAGTGACCTCTTGGTTATTTACTAGCATATTGTTTATACTCCATGTGTTTGTATTTTTTACAGTTTTTTTTCCTGTTATTGATGTCTAGACTCATAGCATTGTGGTCGGAAAAGATACTTGATATGAGTGATTTCAATTTTCTTAAATTTGCCAAGGCTTGATTTGTGACCCAAGATATGGTCTTTCCTGGAGAATGTTCCATGAGCACTTGAGAAGAAAGTGTATTCTGTAGTTTTGGGATGGAATGTCCTTTAAATATCAATTAAATCCATCTTGTTTAATGTGTCACTTAAAGCTTGTGTTTCCTTATTTATTTTCATTTTGGATGATCTGTCCCTTGGTGAAAGTGGGGTGTTAAAGTCCCCTACTATTATTTTGCTATTGTCAGTCAATTTCCCCTTTTATGGCTGTTAGCATTTGCCTTATGTATTGAGGTGCTTCTATGAATGGGTGCATAAATATTTACAAGTGTTTTATCTTCTCCTTGGATTGATCCCTTGATCATTATATAGTGTCTTTCTTTGTCTCTTGTTGTACTCTTTATTTTAAAGTCTATTTTGTCTGATATGAGAATTGCTACTCCAGCTCTCTTTTGATTTCCATTTGCATGGAATATCTTTTTCCATCCCATCACTTTCAGTCTGTATATGTCCCGAGGTCTGAAATGGGTATCTTGTAGACAGGATATATACGGGTCTTGTTTTTGTATCCATTCATCCAGTCTATGTCTTTTGGTTGGAGCATTTAATCCACTTACATTTAAGGTAATTACTAATATGTATGTTCCTATTACCATTTTCTTAATTAATTTGGGTTTGTTATTGTAGGTCTTTTCCTTCTCTTGTGTTTCTTGCCTAGAGAAGTCCCTTTAGCATTTGTTGTAAAGCTGGTTTGGTGGTGCTGAATTCTCTTAGCTTTTGATTCTTTGTAAAGGTTTTAATCTCTCCGTGGAATCTGAATGAGATCCTTGCTGGTTAGAGTAATCTTGTTTGTAGGTTGGTTTTTCCCTTTCATCACTTTAAATATGTCCTGCCACTCCCTTCTGGCTTGCAGAGTTTCTGCTGAAAGATCAGCTATTAACCTTATGGGGGTTCCCTTCCCTTGCTGCTTTTAATATTTTTTCTGTGTATTTAATTTTTGATAGTTTGATCAATATTTGTCTCAGTGTGTTTCTCTTTGGTTTGATCCTGTATGGAACTCCGTGTGCTTCCTAGACTTGTTAGACTATTTCCTTTCCCATTTTAGGGGAGTTTTATGCCTATAATCTCTTCAAATATTTTCTCAGATCCTTTCTTTTCTCTTCGTCTTCTGGGGCCCCTATTATTTGAATGTTGGTATGATTAATGTTGTCCCAGAGGTCTCTGAAACTGTCCTTAATTCTTTTCATTCTTCTTTCTGTATTTTGCTCCCTGGCAGTTATTTCCACCATTTTATCTTCCTGCTCACTTATCCATTCTTCTGCCTTGTTATTCTGCTCCTGATTCCTTCTAGAGTATTTTTAATTCCAGCAACTGTGTTGTTCATCACTGTTTATTTGCTCTTTAGTTCTTTTAGATCCTTGTTAAATGCTTCTCGTACTTTCTCCATTCTGTTTCTGAGATTTTTGATAATCTTTACTATCAATCATTACTCTGAATTCTTTTTAAGGTAGGTTGCCTATTTTGTCTTCATTTATTTGGTCTTGTAAGTTTTTACCTTGCTTCTTCGTCTTTAGCATAATTTTTTTGTCCTTTCTTTTTCTTTTTTTTGATGGGTGGTGCTGTATTCTTGTCTTACTGGTTGTTCGGCCTGAGACATCCAGCCCTGGAGTTTTCAGGCAGTTAGATAGAGCTGGGTCTTGATGCTGAGATGAGGACTTCCAGGAGGCCTCACTCCGATTAATATTCCCTGGGGTCTGAGGTTCTCTGTTTGTTAGTCCAGTGGTTTGGATTC
The DNA here is from genome assembly GCF_964341445.2 of Mesoplodon mirus. Classification (NCBI taxonomy): domain Eukaryota; kingdom Metazoa; phylum Chordata; class Mammalia; order Artiodactyla; family Ziphiidae; genus Mesoplodon; species Mesoplodon mirus. The sequence continues at coordinate 84,630,083 of NC_138982.1, forward strand.
CGAGCTCCCACCACAGGAGCTCGGGCCTGACCTCCGGCCTGGGAATCAAGATCCCATAAGGTTCATGTTGTGGTTTAAAAAAAAAGAAAGAAAGAGAAAAAGGAGCAGTACCATATCAAAGATTTAAAACTAAAATAAAATTGGAAAGATAAAAAAATATATTAGGAAAAATAAAACTATAATTAAAACAACTGTAACAAGGTAAAATAAAACAACAGAAAAAAATGGGGGGAGGGGAACAAGCCTAAATGAGAGAATAATAAAGTATAAAAGATAAAATAAAATTAGATAAAATATTTATTATGAAAAATAAAAATATAAAAGAATGAACAATGAATCAACAAGGTTAAAACAGAACCCCAATCTAAAAGAGGAAAAAAAAAAGCCGTGGTTATGTGGGCGGAGTTTCGGCATGTGTGGAACTTAGTCAGTGGTAGGGTTCAGGGTGGGGGTGCAGCCTAGGCGGGGCAACATTCAAGCATGGGGCAGGGCCTCTGCTTAGGACCTGCATGGTAGGGAGAGGCAGCATGTCGAAAGGAGGGCCTCTGGAGTGTGGAGTTCCGGAATGTGGATGTAGGGCCCTGAGTGAGGGTGTGTGGGTGGGGTTTAGGCCCATCTCGTTGGAGGAGGGGGTCTCTGAGTGTAGAGGTAGGTCCCTGGGTAGAGGCGTAGGGGTGGGGCTTGGGCTCTGTGTGGCAGGAGGGAGGCTCCAAGGGCAGAGGATTAGGCCTGGAAGCCCAACAGGCTTCCCTGTGCTGACATGGACAGGGAAAGCACTGGCCACATTCCCTTCCATTCCTTTGTGTCCCCCTCCCACACCATATACCCCAGGGTCTCCCCTGTCACCACTCGACCCCTAACCATTGGTGGGTCCTGCTGGGAATAGGAACTCCTCCCCTCCCCCAGCCACCCCTCAGCAGTGTGAGTCCCAGAGGTCCAGCCTTTACTTTTGCTCCCCCTTCCCTCCCTCCCACTCCCTCAGGACCCACGCAGCTGGAGGGGCCTTCCATTAGCAGAGGATCAGGCCCAGGATCTCAGCAGGTTCCTGGGGGCCCAGGTGGGCAGGGGAAACCTGGCCACACTCCCTTTTGATCCTCTGCCCTCCCAATGGTTCCCCAATTTCCCCCTGTGGGAAATCCCTTTGCCTCCACTTCTCCTCCCCCTTCACTCCCCCCATGCCCTACCCAGTTGCTGGGGGTTCCTCCCATCCTCTTAGGTGTCCGTGGTCCCCCACCAGTGCCTTGGAGGTGCCCTCATTGTCTATAGATGTATTTTTGATGTACTCGTTGGGGAAGGTGAGTTCCATGTCCTCCTACTCTGCCATCTTGATCAATCTCTGATCAACTTTATTCCAGAGCAAGTCATTTTGTATGAATGGGATTTCAGAAACATTCGTCAAATGAGTGAATGAATGAACAAACCAATTATTTCACCAGTGCATGCAGTAGAGAATCCTGGCCATCTTTTAATACCTCTTCTCCAAACTTCCAAAGTTGCAACTTTATAAAGTTCAGAATTATATAAGTTGTTTAGGCTATGGGATTCATTTGTTTCTTGAATTGTTTAGTGCTGAGAAAAGTAGGTAATAATTTTGCAGGATACTTTGTTGTAACTACAGCCCAGAAAATAGACATTTCTGTTCTAGGGGCAATGTGCCTGAGAAGATCTCACAAATACATTTCACTCATTCAAGTGTTGTTCTAGGTGCTCTAGACACAGTAGTAAACAAATTTAAAATTTTCTGCCTTATGGATTAAAAAAAATGGAATGCAGTATAAAGTGTTTTGAATAAAAATAAAGTGGGATAAGGGATTTAGTGAAGGGGCAGCATGTCTAACACAAGATATTCAGGGAAGGATTTTTGTTAAATTAGTTGTATGAGTTGAGCTCTAAAGTAAAGAAACAAGCCCCTCAAGATACCCGGGAAGAGTTTTCCAAGAGAGAAAATAGTGGGTAAAACTGCCTTGAGGCAGAAGACAGTGACTAGCAAAGAGGCCAATTTGTGTTGGAAGAGAGTAAGTAGAAGAAAATTAATAGGAAATGAGGTCAGAGCGGTAAGTAGGAGGTGACTAACGTGGGACTTTGTTTGAAATGGGAAACCTGTGGGTATTTTTAAATAGAGTAATGAGACCTGACATATTTTTTAAGAATTACTCTGATTTTTTAGTAGAAAATAGACTCTGGGCTAGGGAATTCACAATAATACAGACAAATAAGATAATGTCTAGGACACGGTTCATAGCTATGGTGGTTGTAAGAAGTGGCCAGTTTGGGGATATATTTTGAGGAAAAGGATAACATTCTGTGCATTGGTTGAACATAGAGTGTAAAAAAAGAGATATTATTCAAGAAATTGTCCATGGTTTTTAACATAAGCAACTAGAATAATAGAAAATTTTTTACTGAGATTGGAAAAACCAGGGAAAGATCAGGTTGAATGGTGGCAGGGATTGAAATGAAGAGTTCTGTCTGGGACACATTGCTTTTGAAACAGCTATTTCATGGAGAGATGGCAGTTAGGCAGCTAGAAGATTCTAGATAAAGGAAGAGGTGCTGTGTGGGCATATACATTTGGGATTCATTAGGTAGAATTTAAAGCCTAAAGACTGATGACATTATCTGAGGATTAAGAGTAGACAGAAGAGAGGTCAACATGAGGTCATAGGGTAATTATTAGCACATACAGAGTGATGAAATTTAATTAACACAAAACTAGTAGAACTATTACAAAAACAGTTAACACTAGAGAAACAAGATATAAACTCTGTATCTTGGTTCTCAAAATATAATCAATCCTGTGATATAATTTTTTACCAAAGGAAGGTATTGAAATTAACTACCATCTTTCAACCAGCCAATTAGTCTGTAACTATTTTTTTTTGGAAGTTCTATCTATAAAGGGTCTTTCCAATTTGTTTCTGTTCATTGGAGTCCTAATAATTATTATGAACTAAAATATCCATTCTTCTTGAGATACTGAAGCTGTGGAGAGCCCAGGATCCAAAGTCAGATATGAGGTAGGTAAACCTTCACACAGCCTATCCAACAAGGTTAAGTTTCAGGAACATAACCCTTGATTGTTCAGACTCCCATTGAGGAAGTAAAGAGTCTTGACGACTGAGAGAGTCAAGAAATCCCAGGCTCCACCACCTTTTCTTCTTCTTAAGGTAGTGAATGCCTTCCCTTCTGTATCTGAAAAGGAGAACCAAGTCTTCTCTGACTTCTCCCATCTGCTCCTACAGGATAGGAGACACTCTGAAAAATCACATTTAGCCCAAGTATTAATTCTAAATATACCCGGGATTTACTAAGAAAGAACATAAAAACACCCTGTCAGAATTGAGTTGAACATAAAGAAGACTGTCTTGACACTGAGGCTGGTTACCATGCTGAAATACATTATCATTTTCTAAAAATGTTAAACACTTGAAGAGGTTGTAGGCCTCCATTTTTCTACAAGGTTTTCAAAATCATATTTCTAGTCTAGAAATGTTTTAGATGTAATTTGGATTGAAAGGCAGTGGCCACTCTAAATTAAAGTCTTCCAAGGTCTTATCTAGTACGTGATTTTATTATTTTGTTTCCTTGGGGCAGTTTAACCTCATTTACATTGGATGTGGCAGAAGCTTTCTTCCAGATGATGGTGCAACCATTAGAGAGATGCATGGTATAAAGAATAAAAATAAGGAAGAAAAAAGCAAAGTACAAGAGAATGAACCAAATTAAACAAATAGATTTTTGTTTGATGTTATGAAAATCAAACAACTACCTTTTTATTATACTAGGTGGGGAGGATTGGGATCTCTGTGGAAAATTAACTGCCCCTTACCCATGTCTTCTAATCTAGACACAATTAGCTATGCCTGTTTGTTTGTTACAGTATAAAAGGAAAAATAAAGTTACAATTTAGGACCCAAACTATGCAAATACTACAGATTAAAACTTTGGAAGTATACTCAGAATGCAGTAGAATATCTCACAGTGCATCACTGATGAGATAACAATGCTGCTCTATTAGATTATGATCATAAAAGTGTAGCATAGCCAAAGAAAGATCTTATTATAGAAAAAGTATTTCCTTACTTGAGACAAATGGAAATGGCTAAACATGGATTGTCTTCAAGAGCCTCAGATACTTTGAATCTACCTCAAAGTTGTGAAATTTCATTGCAAAAGAAACACTCACTAAGGCAGATTCCCACAGTTTCTTACCCCTACTATTTATAGTTTTACTAGTTAAAAAGTAAGAGCTATTCTAACTCTGTGGGTTTTTTTTAAGGAAAATTCTTTTTGCCAGTCTCTAAAAAAGGTTTTTTTGCCCCATTATTTATTGCATCCCTGTTCCCCCTAAGAACTTACAGAGAACAAATAATAAAGATTTACTATGTTTCCTGCACCTCATTACAATTTTAGTTTTCATTCACCTTTCTTGGTGCATCATTCTAATCAATTGTCAAGGCCAACATCTCAGAATTTGCAAAATGTACCAAAGGATTTCTGTGTTCATCCTACAATTAAACATTGACATTAGTTGACATAACAGAATAGCCTATTTCTTCTTCTCTGTGTACCAATAGCATAGCCAGAAAGTATTCCAGACATACAGTCTTAGTAATAGATTAGCTTTCTGGCTTCATCTACCCAGTCTTTCATTAAGTCCTGAACTACCAAATTTAAAGCAGCAATCTCTTGGAACCACAGAAAAGTCATCATGGAAAGGTTGCTTTTTATGCAACATCATGGGTAGAAGAGGTCTAGTACCCAAAAAGTTTCACCAGTCTCCGGACCTTCCCTGTTTTCTATTTCCTCCCTTCCCAACACCTTCCTTCTCCTTTTATCAATGTCTGTCTATCCATCCATCATCTATTTATAGACCCCAGCTATCATCTATCAATCCTTAGTATGTAACATGCATATAAGTTTGGGAACCCCCAAATTTTGTCATTATCTTTGGTACAAGCTCCATAGAGGCAGGGTAACTGAATTCCTACAGATTCTACTATAGGACATTGTGTGTCTGAGAGAGAGAGAAACAGAGTGACAGAGAGATGGTGGGGGGATATATAGAGAGATTAACTTTTCTTCAGCATCTTTACTCCTTGTGAGACCTCAGGGATTCCAATATCAAAAGTATCTCATATCACTCTGAAGTGTTAGGCTCCATATAAGTCATTAAGAGGCTTCATTTTACAGATTAAAAAAACCCAGGGCCGAGACAGTTGAGGTGCCACTACCTGTAAATAGCGGAGCTTACATCTTATACTCACTCTTCCTGCTCTTCAATCAATCACAATCCTTTCCCTCCACTCTAGCTAAAATCTAAAAGTTCTTCCTCTATTAAGAGAAACATAAATCAAATATAAATGACTATAAAATGCAGAAATATTACAAGGAAGGAAAAATGAAGGACAAGTACAGTTTAAAAGTTGAAGGTTTGCTTATTTTTCCATATTTAATATTTTTAACTCTTGTGAAGAAAAACAGGATGAAAAAAGCAAGTTTGGTGTGATTAATAAATTGAACTTATTTATCAACAGTTACAGGATGCATTGCCTATCACAGTAGAGTATTTTGAAAACAAGTTGAAAGTCCTTTGAAAAGTAGTTAAAAAAAAAAAAAAGTAACTTAAGCTGAGGTTGATGCAGTAATGTCTATAATTTCATGACTACCATTAGTGTGAGACCTTAGACTAACCACAAGAAGATGTGAAAGATGTGATGGTTTTTCCTTACTACTGAATAAATAGTGTTTACATTAACTTGTACCAAACAGAAAGTTTCTGGATTGTAAATAAAGAAATAAGTGTCCCCAGCTTTTTATCTGCTTTTGTCACCTTGTAGCCAAGGTTGAAATGCCTTCTGCAGTGCCTAACAGAGTACCTGACATTTAGGTGTCTTAGGATCATGACTTTAGAATGACTGTTTTTTATAAAATGAGAAGCTTCCTCCCAAATTCCCAAATTGGATTAGCATAGCAACCTCCAAGGGGCCATGCCTAAGCCTGCCTGTGATTCCCCATGGACCAGTGGAACAAGTTCTTTCATAACGCATTAAGCACACATACTGCCTTAATGCTCCCATCCCCACTGTATAAAAGAAAAACCTTGATGAAGGTAGTTGTACAAAGACCTCTAGACAAGGTTGCCTTTAGTTTCCTTTACTTTAAGGACACTTCCAATGCTGGAGTACAATGATATGTTCATTCTGTAAAACCACTGAATATAGGAGGCTTTCCTTCCACCTGTTTTAAAATTTAAAGATTTCCTGATTTTTTACAAACTAGTTAACAAAACAATCTGCCATGATTTGGAATCTCACAGTCTTTGTCCGTGAACAATATCTGATGGATAGGAAAGCCTATTATGTTACAAATACATACATTTTAGTTTACAATTTTGATCTTGTAAATTTATCATTAATTCCTTAAAACTGAAGAAACTCAGCAAAATGTTCAAATAGCTTTAGGAGGTAGTGTTCATTATTGATTTCCTTGCTAAGGTTTTCAAAGATAGCTAACAGTTTCATGATCATGGATCACTTTAAGTGCTATATTGCAGATAAGCTGTGAAACCAAATACCATAACATATTCTTTATGTAAAATGAATGTGTCTGAACTAAATTAGTTATTTATTCATTGTGCTAAAAATAGAGGATTCACTTTCTTGGTTCTTTTTTTAATGCAAAAAATTAAATAATGTGTGATACTGTTGTTAACATCTTATCCACTAACATTTGCTTTAGACAGGGGAAGGCAAAATACAGCCCACAGGCCAAGGCCGGCCCACCACCTGTTTTTGTAAATAGTTTTATTGAAATACAGCTATATTCATTCATTTACATATTGTCCATGGCTGACTGTATGCTTCCACAGCAGAGCTGAATAGTTGGGACACAGACCTTATGGCTGGCAAAGTCAAAAATATTTGCTATCTTAAAGATGGCAAAGTAGAAGTATGTGAGCTCACCTCTCCTTACCAAAACACCAAAATCACAACTAATTGTTGAACAACCATGACAGAAAATCGGTGGAACCTGCCAAAAAATAAATAACCCTACATCCTCAGACAAAGAAGCCACAGTGAGACAGGAGTAGAGGTGCAATCACGATAAAATCAAATCCCATACCTACCGGGTGGGTGACCCTTAGACTGAAAAATAGTTATATCACAGAAGTTCTCCCCACAGGAGTGAATGTTCTGAGCCCCATTTCAGGCTCCCCAGCCTGGGGGGAGAAGGCCCCAGAGAATCTCGCTTTGAAGGATAGCAGAGCTGGATAGCAGGAATTCCACAGGACTAGAGGAAATGAAAACTGCACTCTTAGAGGCTGCACACAAGGTCTCATGCATACCAAGACTCAGGGAAAAAAGCAGTGACCTCATAAGAGCCTAGGCCAGACCTACACGCTGGTATTAGAGGGTCTCCTGCAGAGGCAGAAGGGGGCTGTGGCTCACTGCAGGGAAAAAAAAACTGATAGTGGCAGTTCCAGGGAATACTTATTGGCATGAGCCCTCCTGGAGGCTGCCGTTTTCTCACCCAACAGCCTGATCCCACCCAACAGCCTGTAGACTCCAGTACTGGGATGTCTCAGGCCAAACAACCAAGGGGGTGGGAAGACAGCCCCACTCATCAGATGCTTAAAGTCTTCCTGAGCACACAGATGCCAGCTAAACACACCCCCTGACATGGCCCTGCCCACCAGAGGGACAGCACCCAGCTCCACCCACCAGTGGGCATGCACCAGTCCCCTGCACCTCACCAGGAAGCCTGTGGAAGTCTCTTAGACAGCCTCATACACCAGGGGGCAGACAGCAGAACTACAACCCTTCAGCCTGCAGAATGGAAACTGCAATCACAGAAACTTAGACAAAATGAGATGGCAGAGGAATACGGCCCAGACGAAGGAACAAGATAAAACCCCAGAAGTACAACTAAGTGAAGTGAAGATAGGCAATCTATCTGAAAAACAATTCAGAGCAATGACAGTAAAGATGATCCAAGATCTCAGAAAAAGAATGGAGGCACAGATAAAGAAGATAAAAGAAATATTTAACGAAGACCTCTAAGAATTAAAGTACAGAGATAACCAATACAATAATTGAAATAAAAAAGTACACTAAAAGGAATCAATAGCAGAATAAGTGAGGCAGAAGAACAGATAAGTGAGCTGGAAAACATAATGGTGGAAATCACTACCATGGAACAGAATAAAGCAAAAAGAATGAAAAAAAGACAGTCTAAGAGACCTCTGGGACAACATTAAATGCATCAACATCTGCATTATAGGGTCCCAGAAGGAGAAGAGACAGGACCTGAGAAAATATTTGAAGAGTTAATAGCAGAAAACTTCCCTAACGTGGGAAAGGAAACAGCAACCCAACTCCAGGAAGTGCAGAGAGTGCCAAGCAAGATAAATCCAAGGAGGAACATGCCAAGACATGTAGTTATCAAATTGACAAAAATTAGAGACAAAGAAAGAATATTAAAAGCAACAGCACAAAAGCAACAAATATCATACAAGGAAACTCTGATAAGATTATCAGCTGATTTCTCAGCAGAAACTATGCAGGCCAGAAGGGAGTGACACATTTAAAGTGATGAAAGGGAAGAAACTACAACCAAGAATACTCTACCCAGCAAGGCTGTCATTCAGATTTGACAGATTAATCGAAAGTTTTACAGAGAAGCCAAAGCTAAGAGAATTCAGCACCACCAGACCAGCTTTGCAAAAAAATGCTAAAGGAACTTCTCTGGGGGAAAAGAAAAGCCCACAACTAGAAACAAGAAAATTATAAATGGAAAAAACTCACCAGTAAAGGCAAACATACAATGAAAGTAGGAAATCACAAACAAATATGATATCAAAACCAGCAATTGTGAGAAGAGGAGAATACAAATACAGAATATTGGAAATGCATTTGAAATGAAAAGACCAGCAATGTAAAACAATCTTGTGTATATAAAGAGCTATATCAAACCTCATGGTAATTGCAAACCAAAAATCTACAATAGATCCACACACAAAAAAGAAAAAGGAATCCAAACACAATACTAAAGATAGTCAACAAATCACAAGAGAAAAGAACAAGAGGAAGGGAAGAAAAAAGACCTACAAAAACAAATCCCAAATGATAAACAAAATGGCGATAAGAACATACTTATCAATAATTATTTTAAATGTAGACAGATTAAATGTCCCAACCAAAAGACATAGACTGGTTGAATGCATACAAAATCAAGACCCCTGTGTATGCTGTCTATAAGAGACCCACTGCTGATCTAGGGACACATACAGACTGAAAGGGAGCAGATGGAAAAAGGTATTCCTTGCAGATGGAGAAAGAGATTTGGAGTAGCAATACTCATATCAAACAAAACAGACTTTAAAATAAAGACTGTTACAAGAAGCAAAGAAGAACACTATAGAATGATCAAGGATCAATCCAAGAAAAAGATAGAACAATTGTTAAATACATATGCACCCAACACAGGAGCACCTCAATATAAAAGGCAAATAAAACAGCCATAAAAGGAGAAATCAACAGTAAAACAATAATAGTGGGGGACTGTAACACCCCACTTTCATCAATGCACAGATCCTCCAGACAGAAAATCAATAAGGAAACACAGACCTTAAATGACACATTAGACCAGGTGGACTTAACTGATATTTATAGAGCATTCCATCTGAAAGCAGCACAATACACATTCTTCTCAAGTGCACATGGAACGTTCTCCAGGATAGAGATCACATGCTGGGCCACTAAGTGAGCCTTTTTTAAAAACTGAAATCATATCAAGCATCTTTTCTGATCACAGTGCTATGAGATTAGAAAACAACTACAAGAAGAAAAACTAAAAAACACAAACACATGAAGGCTAAACAATATGCTATTAAACAACCAATGGATCACTGAAGAAATCAAAAATACCTAGAGACAAATGAAAATGAAAGCACAACAATCCAAAACCTATGGGACATGACAAAGGCAGTTCTAAGAGGGGAAGTTCATAGCAATACATTCTTACCTCAGGAAACAAGAAAAATCACAAATGAACAACCTAACTTTATACCTAAAGCAACTAGAGAGAAAAAACAAAAAACAAAAAAAACCCCAAAGTTAGCAGAGGGAAAGAAATCATAAAGATCAGAGCAGAAATAAATGAAATAGAGATGAAGGAAACAACAGAAAAGATAAATGAAACTAACAGATGGTTTTTTGAGAAGGTAAACAAAATTGATAAATCTTTAGCCAGACTCATCAAGAAAAAAAGGGAGAGGGCTCAGATCAATAAAATTAGACATGAAAAAGAAGAACTTACAACGAACACCACAGATATACAAAGGATCATAAGAGACTTCTACAAGCAACTATATATGCCACTAAAATTGACAACCTAGAAGAGATAAACAACTTTTTTTTTTTTTTTTTGCGGTACACGGGCCTCTCACTGTTGTGGCCTATCCCATTGTGGAGCACAGGCTCCGGATGCTCAGGCTCAGTGGCCATGGCTCACGGGCCCAGCCACTCTGTGGCACATGGGATCCTTCTGGACCAGGGCACAAACCCACATCCCCTGCATTGGCAGGTGGACTCTCAACCACTGCGCCACCAGGGAAGCCCGATAAACAACTCTTTAGAAAGGTACAATCTCCTAAAACTGAGCCAGGGAAAAGTAGAAAATATGAACAGATCAATCACAAGCAGTGAAATTGAAACTGTGAGTTTAAAACTCCCAACAAAAGTCCAGAACCAGATGGCTCCAGAGGCAAATTCTATCAAACATTTAAAGAAGAGTTAGCACCTATCCTTCTGAAACCATTCCAAAAAATTACAGAGGGAATACTCCCAAACCCATTCTATGAGGCCACCATCACCCTGCTACCAAAACCAGACAACAATACCACAAAAAACAAAATTACAGGTCACTATCACTGATGAACATACACACAAAAATCCTCAACAAAATAATAGCCAACTGAATCCAACAATACATTAAATGGATCATATACCATGATCAAGTGGGATTTATCCCGGAGATGCAAGGATTTTTCAATATCTGCAAATCAATCAGTATGATACACCACATCAACAAATTGAACAATAAAAACCATATGATCATCTCAATAGATGCAGAAAAAGCTTGACAAAATTCATCACTCGTTTATGATTAAAAAGTATCCAGAAAGTGGCCATAGAGGGAACCTACCTCAACATAATAAAGGCCATACATGACAAACCTACAGCTAACATCATACTCAACAGTGAAAAGCTGAAAGTGTTTCCTCTAAGATCAGGAACAAGACAAGGATGTCCACTCATGCCACTTTTATTCAACATAGTTTTGGAAGTCCTAGCTATGGCAGCCAGAGAAGAAAAATAAATAAAGGGAATCCTAATTGGAAAAGAAGTAAAACTGTCATTATTTGCAGATGATATGATACTATACATAGCAAATCCTAAAGATGCCACCAGAAAATTACCAGAAGTCATCAATGAATTCGGTAAAGTTGCAGGATACAAGGTAAATACACAGAAACCTGTTGCATTTCTCTACACTAACAACGAAATATCAGAAAGAGAAATTAAAAGAAACAATCCCATTTATGATTACATCAAAAAGAATTAAATACCTAGGAATAAACCTACCTAAGGAGGCAAAACTCCTGTCCTCCAAAAAGTATAAGTTGCTGATGAAAGAAATTGAATATGACACAGATGATAAGATACACCATGTCCTTCAACTGGAAGAATCAATATTGTTAGAAATGACTATACTACCCAAGGCAATCTACAATTCAATGCAATCCCTATCAAATTACCAATGGCATTTTTCAGAGAACTAGAAGAAAAACAATTTTTAATTTGTATGGAGACACAAAAGACCCCGAATAGCCAAAGCAATCTTGTGAAAGAAAAACAGAGCTGGAGGAATCAGACTCCCTGACTTCAGACTATACTACAAAGCTACAGTCATCAAAACAGTATGGTACTGGCACAAAAACAGAAATATAGATCAATGGAACAGGATAGAAAGCACAGACATTAAACCCACACACCTATGGTCAATTAATCTATGACAAAGGGGGCAAGACTATACAATGGAGAAAAGACAGTCTCTTCAATAAATGGTGCTGGGAAAACTGGACAGCTACATGTTAAAGAATGAAATTAGAACACTCCCTAACACCATAGACAAAAATAAACTCAAAATGGATTAAAGCCCTAAATGTAAGACCTGATACTATATATCTCTTAGAGGAAAACGTAGGCAGAACCCTCTGACATAAATTGCAGCAATATCTTTTTCAATCTTTCTCCCAGAGTAATGGAAATAAAAATAAACAATTGGGACCTAATTAAACTCTAAAGCTTTTGCACAGCAAAGGAAACCATAAACAAAATGAAAAGACAACCCACAGAATGGGAGAAAATATTTGCAAATGGTGTGACCAACAAGGGATTAATCTCCAAAAATCTAGAAACAACTCTTTCAGCTCAGTATGAAAAAAACAAACACCCAATCAAAAAATGGACAGAAGACCTAAACAGACATTTCTCCAAAGAAGAAATACACATGGCCAAGAGGCACAACATTTCTAATTATTGAGAAATGCAAATCAAAACTACAATAAGATATCACCTCCCACTAGTAAGAATGGCCATCGTCAAAGAGTCTACCAACAATAAATAAAGGCTGGAGAGGATGGGGAGAAAAGGGAACTCTCCTACACTGTTGGTGGGAATGTAAATTGGTACAGCCACTATGGAGAACAGTATGGAGGTTCCTTAAAAACTAAAAATAGAGCTACCATATGATTCAGCAATCCCACTCCTAGGCATATATCCAGAGAAAAACATGGTCCGAAAGGATACATGCACTGCCACGTTCATTGCAGCACTGTTTACAAGAGCCAAGACATGTAAGCAACCTAAATGTCCACTGACAGATGAATGATAAAGAAAATGTGGTATATTACTCTCCCATTGAAAAGAATGAAATAATGCCATTTGCAGCAACATGGATGGACCTGAAGATTATCATAATAAATGAAGTAAGTCAGACAAAGACAAATATCATATGACATTACTTATATGTGGAATCTAAAAAAAATAAAAAAGATACAAATGAACTTACTTACAAAACAAAGACTCACAGGCTTAGAAAACAAAATTATGGTTACCAAAGGGGAAAGGTGGGGTAGAGGGATAAATTGGGAGTGTAGGATTGACATATACACACTACTATATTCAAAATAGATAACCAACAAGGACCTACTGTATAGTACCAGGAACACTGCTCAGTATTCTATAATAATGTAAATGGGAAAAGAATTTTAAGCAGAATAGATAACATGTATATGTATAACTGAATCACTTTGCTGTCCACCTGAAACTAACACAACATTGTTAATCAACTATACTCCAGTATAAAAACATTTTTTAATTTACTATCTTAAAGTTTCTGTACCACGGCCTTAAGCTATGATTCAATGGCAAGATAGCTTTTATAAATCTCCCAACATTTTCTGGTTAGATATCTTTGTCAAAAAGTATTATTTTTGATATTTCATAAACAGGAATCTGAAGTGCTAATCAAACTTTCAAACACCATGATGTATGTAAAGAAGTATTCTCTCTTGAATCCAATGTTATGCAGTCAGCTTGTACATTTAAAAAAGTTTTAATAATGTGAATTTTATTTCCATGAGAATACGTCATTTGCTTATCATTGTTTTTTCCATCACCTTTCTTATTCTGCCATGGCTTTTAAATAAGTTATTGGATTGGGGGTGGGGTGGGGTATGTGTGGTGAACTGCCCATAAAATGAAAAACTTTTTTCCTTGATTAATTTTTAATACATTGGTTTCTTCACTTATTCTGAAAACTATCCCTATTTTTAATCCTTATCAGGACACTTTAGGTCATAATTCAAGACTTCACTGTTATTACCATGTGATCCTCTATTTTACTCCTTTCTGCAATTCACAGCCTCTATATTTTCCATGGCACCCTGGCTCTTCCCCAGTACAGTGATGTTTATCCTTTGCACACTTAATTCCATTTGAGTATAAGAGATAAAACTTAGCAATCCAGGCAGCTCTCTGAGCAAATAGTCCTCCAGTTCTCTTGAACTTCAGAAAAAAATTTCTCTTAATAGGTCTCTGGAGCTTTGACTTTTATTAACTATCTTAAACAAACTTTCTCTATTGGAAAGACACCTAGCCACACTAATAATATTAATCATTGTTAATATCAACCCACTTCCAAATGGACCTGTCACTGGATAATCTGACACAAATGATAAATTAAGGAATGATGTAACTAGGTAAGTAGGGAACAGTCACCTACATTAAACAAGTCCTGATCCAGATGTTGCAGTAGAAGGCTGTGGAGCCTCCCCCTCCCCCGACAAAAACATCAAAAATACATCTACAACTCTCACCGAAAACTAACTGGAAACTGGCAGAAGAACTCCTATACAATGAAAGCTTCAAGGATGATCTCCATGTAACCGAGTAGGAGAGAAAAATGGCACTGGGTCAGGACCTGTGTCTCTGGGAGGGATCTGAAAAGAAGGTCCACATGGGCAGACTCTCATTCTGGGGAGCAAGCAGATGGAGTCACAATCTGGGATCTCCAGTCCTAGGGTCCGGTGTGGAGGAGAATAGCCCCCTTGGCTGCTGGGACAGACAGAAGGGCTGGAGAAGCCCAGACTTCACTCTCGAGGAGTACACTCATGCTGCCTTGCCAATAATCAGGCAAAGAGAGCCTTGCATTGGAAGCTGCCACCTGCCCACACTCCTCAAGGCAAATGAGGTGAACACCCTAGACCTGCTCACTCCACACCACAGCATAGCACAGGATCTGGGCCAACCAGCCCTGGGAAAAGACAGGGTCTAGCTACACAGAGACATACTGGGAGGCCTTAAGTGTGATCCAGGTAGGGTGGTGGCAGCCATTGTCACAACTCTCAGAAGCACTCAGAGGTGTGTCTTGCAGTAAGAGCACCCTGGCCCAGCCCACTCTACACCACAGCTTTGTGCTGGATCTGAGGCATACAGGTCCTGGGAGAAATCTGCCTCAAAGACAGCCCAGAACTCTGGTGGCAGCACAGACACCTCAATTCCTGCAGTCAAAACACCCCAACCCCTAGCCCCAGTCTACTCCAAACCAAAGCACTGTACTAGATCTGGGACAAACACAGCAGGGGAAGGGATGTGATCTTGGGCTGCTTCTGAGTGGAGCTATGGATGCCTACACAGGCAAAGCATAGATCTTCTGTGAGCAGTCACCTCCTTTGGGGCAAGGCATGTTCTCAAGGGCAATGGAGCCTGATTGAGCCTGACTCTAAGGGCTTCTACTCCAACTGAGGAGTAGACCCCACACCTGACAGAAAGGTGACACTATGGAGCAGAGCAAAGACCTGCCTCACATCCTGAAAAGGCTTTAAATCCTCCCCAAATCAATCACACCTTCTATCAGGGGGATAATGGCCAGGACATCCTGAGAAAAGATGTGGCTGGTGTCCATATCAAAATTAGCCTTCTCACCAAAGACAATGGACATACACAGTCTACACAGGGATAATCTCACATAAAAACACCCCTTCAGGGCTTCCCTGGTGGTGCAGTGGTTGAGAGTCCACCTGCCGATGCAGGGGACGTAGGTTCGTGCCCCGGTCCGGGAAGATCCCACATGCCACGGAGCAGTTGGGCCCGTGAGTCATGGCCGCTGAGCCTGTGCATCCGGAGCCTGTGCTCTGCAACGGGAAAGGCCACAACAGTGAGAGGCCCGCGTACCGCAAAAAAAAAAAAAAAAAAAAAAAACACCCCTCAAAAGTACAGTAGATAACTGTTTCTCTTAAATTCATAGAGACAGAGAAAATCAAGAACACTGAAAAGACAGAGGAACCACTCTAAATTAAAAGAACAAGATAAATCCCCAGAAAGAACAAATAATGAAACAGATCACACCAGCTCTCAAATAGGGGGTAACAAAAATGCTAATAGAATTAAGAAAAACCATCTACAAAAATGCAGATCAATGTAACAAGGAACTAGAAAATATAAAGAAAACCATACAAAAATAATTCAATTGCTGAGATTAAAAAGCAACCTAGAAGTAATGAATAGCTGAATAACGAAACAGAAAAATGAATAAGTGATCTGGAAGATAGAATAAAGTAAATCACCCAATCAGAACAACAGATAGAAAGACAAAAAATATGGGTTAGCCAAAAAGTTTGTCTAAGTAAAATAAGTAAAAATAAAAGACATTTTTCATTTTCACCAAGAATTTTATTGAACAATGTATTCACTAACCAAACGAAATTTTTGGCCAATCCAATAAAAGCAAAATATGAGATCTATGGGAATAATATAAAATGTGCCAACCTATGTATAATATGGGTTCCAGGAAAAAAAAAAAAGAGAAAGAAGGGGATTGAAAATGTATTTGACGAAATTATGGCTGAAACCTTTCCAAACCTAAAGAAGGAAACAGATATCCAAAATACAGGAATCACAGAGGGTCCCAAACAAGATGAACCCAAACAGACTCACACCAAGACATATCATAATTAAAATGGCAAAATTTAAGTAAAAAGGATTCTAAAGGCTGC